>NC_065557.1:24759098-25476942 GCF_022605725.1 Anthonomus grandis grandis
TAAATTCCAATAAAAGCCTTGCATAAAAGCTATTTCGACGCAATAGCTTTTAACTAAAAGGGGAAGCTGTTATATCAGTGGTCTAATAGGACAACCTAAGTTATCTCTACAACGCAATAGATCTTCAAAACATCAACAAGTCGCACAGATATTAGATTACTGCTAGAACAAGGACTATTATTCTAAATCATAAGCATCTTTAATTACTTCAATCATAGAAGAACCAGTAAACAGTAAATAAGGCGTAGTTTCCCACGAAACCCAAGAAGCTTGTTGACAATGATTCCATTTGTTTATCCACAACGCCACCAGGACTCTACGTGACCTAAATTGCAGCATCAGCACCACAGAAACTATTTAAGCTTGGCCATGTCTCTATAATTATTATTATTATAATTAATTAATATTATTATTGTTGTACTGTAGTAATAATCATATCTTTTATTTAACTCTTAACTGTTTTAAAATCCAAAAGTTATAATTGTATAATGTAATTAAAGTTTTTTTTAAAAAAGTAAATTCAGTGATAGTGATTTAACATATATGTTTAATTTTTTATTTAGGTATGTTTGTTACATATTTCTTATAATGTTTTATACACTTATGTATATGCTTTATATCTGTAAAAATGCAATTTTTTACACAAAAGGTGTAATTAATACCATACTTACAGTTTGGAGTATTTAATTTATATTGTAACTTTTTTATGCATTTTAAGACCCTTTTTTAAATTTATTTTAATTCATCTTAAAATAAAACATTTAAAAGACAATTTAGTTTTGTTTTTTTAATTTAAAATTTGGTCCCATATCTATCGTATTATTAGTAAGTATCTATAGCTAAATATCTTAAATAAGCAATGTCTTTAGAACCAAACTTAAATTAAATAATATTTTAGTTGATGTATTAATTCTTGAAGTGATGAGGGATGTCTAAGATGCAATATTTTAATCTTTTCTCAACATTTAAAATTAACGATTTTAATTAAATGTGGCTATTTACTAACAAGCATATTGTTTTTTTTTAAATAAAATTAAATTCTATTTAAATATATCTCATCACTCATCAGTTAACGCATCAACTTTTGTAATTCTGCAAATTACTTCAAATCTAAATATCAGGCAATAGATCAGGCTTAAATTTCCCGCCACACGCCACCCAAGATGGTTGCCCCCGTCTTTGTCAACAACGTCAATAAAGCTGACAACAGAATTTCTGTCTGTTCATTAGGCAACACGCATTTCTCTATATTTGTGTTCTGTGGTCCAACCCAAAATTTTAAATTACACTTAAATATACATAAAATTATGGCTATACAGTGCTAAAACAGTAAGAAATAAGTGTGAAATATAAGTGGATTGTATTGTCTACATACCAAGGGTAACAAACAATCTGTAAGTGTTTACTTTTATTGTCATTTTTCACCCACATTCATTTGCCCCCAGTAAATAATTTCATTTAAAAAATATGACTTTACAACCCTTTTCTGATCAAAATCACCCTAACTGTGATGTTGATAAGGAAGCTAAATTAACCTGCTTGCTTTAATCTTCAAAACTGCAAATTGCAAATACAGCTCACTTTTTAACCCAGAAGAACTGCAAAATTTGAAGATAAACCTTGACAAAAAATTAGCTAATACCTATTACCTACTAATAAAAATCTACATTTAAGTAGAATTTATAACTCCGATTTATTTGAAAGTCCTTGTTATGTGTCCAGGCCTAAATTTGCATGTAATAATTACAATGGGATGTTTTCTCAGGGAGAATCTATAGAGCTTTCCAAAAAATACAAGCTTCCATGGTATGTTTTTAGGTTTCTTTACTAATGGCATCTTTCAATTAGAGACTTCAATAGATGACATCGAAAAATATGATAAAAAATAAAATATAAATTTGAAATTATGTTACAATAATGAATTTATCTGGGAGTCATGAAATACTTAAAATAGAAACATTTAAAACATCAGATAGCAGAATATTACCACGAAACAATGTAGAATACCTACATCACTTACCAATCTACTAATTTAATCACATTAATACTAAAAGGCTCTTAAAAAAAAAGCACAAAAAATTCAATAAAATTACCATTGTAGAATTTGTAAGTGGAAGTCCATTCTTGAAGTGTAGTGGCTATAATATAGCAGGTTGGGAAGGGCGGGCAGACTTTTCTCCACAATTTTTCATTTGTTATACAACATGATAGAATTGATCTCAACACCTATACGCTACCCTACATAACTAATAATAATACTGTCTTATACAGAAATATTTTGGACAAATATTTAGAGTTTATAATTAGCAGAATATTGAGCTGGGCAAATTGCCTATTGACCCTGTTAAATTTGTTAATATACCTAACATAACTGTAATAGTAATATCTTATATATAAGATTATAAATTATTATAGATTGTTTTCTCTATGGAGAATAATTACAATATTAAAATTAAGCTTATCACCAGTGGCAATAGTATGTTCACATAGACCAGAATAATTAGAAATCTTGAAATTATACTTATGTTGGTTAAGCCTTTTATAAAATAACTGAGGTGTTTGACAAGTGTAAGAAGTAGGTCTGACAAGAAAAACAATCAGTTTTATACACATGTTGCTCAAAAGAGGAACAGGATCTCTGAATTTAGAAGAAGTTACATTAGTAAAGTTAACCTTTCTCCAATAACAAAATTTTTATCAGGGTGTATTTAATTCATTTAAGATCTCTATTGAATTCAGTCTCTTCAGATAGTAATACAGTTTCGTTGACAAGATTGAAAAATAATTCTTTTTTATGGCAAGCTACCTTTTTTATAGAGTCAGTTAAAAAATATATGTCTTTTAAATTTCCATTGGCTATAATTTAAAAAAGGTTAAGTTGAACTTATGTATACATGTATATTTAAAATAAACTGATAAATGATAAAATTTAGTTACTAAAATAATAAGATTATTCCTGCAGGTTTGTAGTACATATATATGAAATTAAGAAAATAGTTATAGTCAAAATATAACTTTCTATATGTAAAACATCACACTTTGATGACTCCTTTTTTTGTCACTAATTAAAGCAAATATCTATTATACCAAAGTAAGAATAAACATTAAGATTTTCATATTTAATAAATAATTTTACATAATACCTAATTATCTATCATATACTAATACCCCTGGGGATAATATTCCCTGTAATATAAAAATCTAGTTTTTTTAATTTCCTTTGGCTATAATTCAAAAAAAGTTAATGCTTCTTTTTTGTCAAGTTCAAAAATTAATGACATAAATTTAAAATAAACTTAAACTGATAAAAGGAAAAATTTAGGTACTAAAATCATATTATTAAGACCATTCCTGCAGGTTTGTCATAAATATGAAATTAAGAATATACAGGTAATAAGTTATACTCAAAATATAACTTTCTATAAATAAAACATCACACTTTGATGACTCTCTTTAGTCACTTATTAAAACAAATACTATTGTTTCAGGTTAAAATTGGC
This sequence comes from Anthonomus grandis grandis, assembly GCF_022605725.1. Taxonomy (NCBI): domain Eukaryota; kingdom Metazoa; phylum Arthropoda; class Insecta; order Coleoptera; family Curculionidae; genus Anthonomus; species Anthonomus grandis. The sequence goes on from NC_065557.1 coordinate 24,762,599, forward strand.
ATTTTATACTCAAAGCACTGATTACAGTTATATTTTCAAAATAGATATTTTACAAATATTAATGATTGGTACTAGTGATGCCCTCTCTGTAATAGCCTCCCAAGTAACCCATAGTTCTGTTCTCTAGCCATTTCAAATTGCAGTATTCTTTTTTTTTTTAATGACACATTTAGTTTTGTACATTTCAGCTTCATATTGTACTGGTTATTAATGAAATTTTATTTATACTCTTATAAAACCCGGTTCTGGACTAAAGAAATATTTTAGAATTTAAATTATATCCCATATTGATTATTCCATACTTTATTTGTTTTATAACGAATAATGATTAATTGGACATGTACAATTATTGTGTATGTTGTACTGTCCATAGTACAATAACTGATTTTGGCTTGACCCTACCAGATATGCTGGTTGATTTTACTCGGACTGACCTATCTAATTTTTGTCTCTTTTTATCTTATGTAAATATTAGTTTTCTTGGAAGATAGCAAGAAGTTGCTGGTCTAGGGAAAATCGAAATTGAGTGTCATAGTGACACATATTTTCATTGCCAACTTCCTTGGGCCATAAATTTAGTTATTTATTTTTTTATAAAAGGTTTTATGGTACTTATAAAAAAAAGTTAAGTTATTTTCGATTGGCAATACACTTTGTGCGTGATTGCTTAAATACGGGTTTGACCTCTGCGGTCGTCCCTTTTTCCAGACCGCCATCATGAAGTGAAGCTTTAGTTCTTTTTGAAATTCCTGTGAATTTTACCCATATGGGAATATAATTGACTAAATGTGGTGATAGTAAATCAACTTTTTGGGCGTAATGCTATAATTTGGTTTTTTGTTGAATTTACTGGCCTTTATGGCGATTTAAAACCTAATAATTTTTCACGTGCCCTCGAACATCGGCAAAATGGCGGTCCTGATTGACATTGGCAGGGGACAATTTAATTAACAAGCTACTAGAGCTACATAACATGGATTTTGGACGGATTTTTTTTGTACGGATCTGATTTCTTCATGCCACATGGTACTTTTATTTTGGGGTTATGTACTCTACTGGCTCTAATCTAGAGGAGATTTTAAGCAACTGTGAGCTAACGTCTAACCTAGACCACTACCAGAGCTTGGCGTATTGTGAAGTGGAAGAGGTGAAGCTTGGAAGCCTGCAGTTTTCCTTTGACTGGGAATTGGATGTCTGGGAGAGTCTCGAATCTGAAGTAGTCTGCTGTGTGAGCTAAGTGACACAACATAACATTTTTTTTTATTCACTTATTTTATTTTTATTATCACAACTTTTATCTTTTGAGTTGAGATACATACATATATGCCTTTACAATCTGAGCGGGGTGAAGCCGAATTGTGGTGGTTAGGGGATGTAATTATTTTTCTCATTCAAGGCTGGATATATTTATATTATTTTGATAATCCAAAGGCCCACCAGGTTCGACTGTACTTTGCCTCAAACGTTTATTTAAAATTTTATTGACATTATTTAATTGATGCTATTTTATTATTGAATATATAGTACATATATACATATATATGTGACAAGTGACTCCTGTGAGGTAAGACGCAGCCGGCTTCGTAGTACTACGAGTATATACTTGGGTTATATTATTTATTTTCAAACTACTCCTAAGATGTCAAATTTTCTCAGATTAGCTAGTAAATATTAGAGTAAACTAATAAAAGGGTAATTTTGATTGGGGAAGCTTCAACAGTTAGGGTTGTCATTTTTTTTTTTGCTTAAGTCAATGTCCGTGGCGGGATATACCGGGCCAGGTAAATTGTTAGTTTAATTCGAATTGAAGCTTCGTTCCCCAAAAGGTTTGGGTGTAACATAATTTATTTTATTTTGACAACCGCACTTTTGATTGTGTATTTTTTTTTTAGATATATTTCTTATTAACATGGTCACGAATGACAGTGCACCATTCCGGAAAATTTAATTTTATGGCACATTATCTGTTGACAACTTTGTTTTTCTTGTAATTAGAAACTTAAATGTTGTGGTTCCTTATTACCAACTTAAATAATTATTCCTCTTAAGGATAAATAAATTAACATAACATAATTCTTTGTGATAATCAAGACTTAAATAAATTGTTATTTTCTGTTGTTATTTTGTTTTTTACTTGAGTTAAGTAGGTTAGAATATCATAGGTAATTTGGAAACAATAGTGTATACCGACTTGACTTTGATTTTGTTTTCCAAGTTTCGTTTTGAACTTGCCTAAATAAATTTTGATAAATATTGGGCGTCCTTTGGGATTATATAAAATCCAAAACTTGGTGGCGCCATACTGATTTTGACATTTAATTGGGTAACTCTTGGGTAGTTACTACCTAAGAAATTTTGGTTCATTTAGTTGAGAAAGAAGCTAGAACCCACATCGACTTCCACTCTCCGGGCATCAACAACTTTTGGAGACGGCCATAAACCTTTAACTATTTTTTAGTACTTCTTTTCTTTTGATTAACTTGGCATTCATAGGTTCACCATTCCATTACATTTAAAAAAAAAATTATAACACTATTATACTGAAGTAAGATTAAACATTGATGCAAAATAATTTGCAACAAAAGTATACATATTATTTAAACAGACACATTAATCTTCCACACACAAAATAAATTTAATAGGACAATAAATATTATAGAGGAAGTTTTAAATAAAAATTTATTTTGTCACAAGAGGAGATCCTTTGCACTGCTGAGTTTAAGGGAAAGAGTCATCCCTTATTTTTGGTGGTTAATCACTCGTTTCATTCAGATGAATTTTAACCATTGTAGATGACTGTCTGTCCTTCTAACATATTTTTTACCCGCACTTGTTGATATGTACACAAATTCACTTACAAGTAGCCCGATTTCTTTGTTGTTTTGTTAAAAATTGTTTAATTTATAAATAATTGTATAGTGGATAGATACCATTTATATAGGACTAAGCTTTTATGTGATGTTCCTTTCGATGGTTGTTTTGATATCCATTTTGCAAGTCAACTGATCCTTTGTAGCCTTAAAAAAAGAGACAAAGAAAGCCCTCAAGAGTTGCGGTTTTGAAAGTGGCCCAAACCCTTCTATATTGTGATCCATGAGCCCTAAGTTGTATCGTATTGAGCCCATAATTATACTGGACTGAGGCTCAGATTGTAACTGAATGCAGTAGGATTGAAGAGCAGATTGCATCTATGAATTCGTGAGATGTTGCCCTGTAAAGCACTGACTTGGTATGGATTATGAATCTATTACAGCCCAAGGAAACCAAATTTTAGTTTTTTCCAATTATTTATGCACTTAAACCCTAAACTTGCCAAGAGACTGAATATTTTTATACAACCTGTCAATTCGCATTCGTTTCGCTGGCTAATTTTGCGCTAGTGCTGTCAAATTATACTTTTTTCGTACTGTAGTTTTGCATGCTTAAAAAATAAAAATCACAATGTCTAACTTAGAACTCTCAAAAAATACCGTGAATTTGCGAAAACCGCAAAAACGATTACTCGGTATTATAACTGGATGTTTAAAATCCAAAACGCGTTCGAACAAGAGGATGTACTCGATCTTCAAGCCCGTGAAGAAACTCTTAAATTGTCCTTTAATAAGTACTGTAACGCCCGAGATGAAATTGAGGAAACGAAAAAGAAACATTGTGAATAAGTAGAGAATAAGTTAAATACATTAGTTTAATTAATAAATTACAATTGTATTAAAATAATTAACAAAAAGTAGCTAAAACTGCCAAAATATTAACCGTCTTTTAGTGGGGAAAGTAGTGGAAATTATATTTTCCCAATTTAAGGTAAAACAAATAAGTTCATTTAACTTTTAAAAAATTGAGGTTATGTGATCTCAAAAACAATGGATTTATTGCCGGGAAAACACTGCAAACACTGCAAAAAAATCGGTGAAAAACTCTGTAAGTAGCATTAACTGTAAGGGAGCTTTCTACCCAAGCTGTGCTGAACAAGCCAAAGTCATTATTATTACTGAAAAAAATGAAAAAGCTGTGAAGTGCTGTAAACAAACAACTGCAATTCCAGTGGATGAAACATCGCTAAAAAACATTATTACCAAAGTGTTAACCGACATCCTAGACCCTTTCAAAAATCATGTGGATGGAGAGTTTGCTGACCTCAAGAAATCTTTCCAATTTATATCTGACTGTTTTGAGGAACAGAAAAAGGCTCTGGAAAAGGTAAACAAGGTCATAAAACTGTTAAAAAATAAGAATCAAGATCTAAAAACAAGATTGAATGCACTCAAAGACAAAATAAACTCACAAGAACAAAAAGAAAAACAAGCAATTCATGCAACCTGAAAGGGAGAAACAACTTGATATACTTTAATGAGGATTTAACTATTGCTAACCAAACATTATTCAAAAAGTGTAGAGATTACAAGAAAACAAAGGTCATGCATGATGTGTATTCTCGAAATGGGAAGATCTACCTGGTGAAGAAAGAAGGCGAGTCACCAATAAGAATCAGAAATGAAGCAGATCTTAGTGACTAATAATTTTTAGGTATAGGTAGATAGGGTCTCTTGTGTGATAAGGGCAAAAATGTACAAATTACAATTTAAAAAAATGTTTTATTTTTTAGGTAATGGAAATAGATGTTCTATTAAATGAGCTTTCTAACGAAAATAAAAAAATTACAGTTAACACTGATAAATTTCAAGGTATCATTAAAACATTTTACAAAACAAATGACCTTAACATTCTACTTTTAAATATACAGGGCATAAAATCAAATATTGATAAATTTATGGTGTTTTTAGAGAGCTGCAGTCTTATAGATTGTGGCTTACTTATTCTTACAGAATGTCACAAATTGGAGTGCACAAACTTAACCTACCGGGATTTGAAATATACTATGATTATGCTGAACTAAATAAGTTTGATGGTATTGTTATATACATAACGAACCAAAAAAAATCCTAAAATCTCTACAATAAAACTGACAAATAGTAAGATAAGTATAACTAATATTAATTTTAAATATCACAATTATCAAATTAGTATAAATGCATGCTACCGTTCCCCAAACTCGAATTTCACTGACTTTTTAAATGACCTAGACCAATTCTTTTCCTCCTAAAAATCATTTGACGTAACAATTTCTTTGAGCGATATTAACATAAATATCTTGGGAAATGACAAAATGGTAAATGATTATCTATCCCTTTTAAATGTATATGGTTTTACTGCTTCATTTAAAGATATCACCAGACCAGTATCTGGAACATGCATTGATCATATCTTCAATAAAAATAAAATTAAAAAAGATCTATTAAAAATTAAACCGATTATTTTAAACTATGATATAACTGACCACCTTCCAATAATATTAAATGTCTCACAAGCACAACAAAATAATTTCAAACAAAAAAATTATGCAGCAGTATACACTAAACTAGATTATATGAAAAACTAATGTTATTAGCGAGAAATGTTCAATGGCATAAAATCCTGGAAATAGAAGATCCTTAAATTGCAACTAGAGTACTAACAGACTTTATTATAGACATTGTAAAAATATGAAATAAAAATTAAAATTACAAACAAAAATCGCAAACTTAAACTTTGGATAACGAATGGTCTGTTAAAATCTATAAGAACTAGAGATCAACTTAAAAATCGCTTAAAATTAACTCAAATCTTGACAAAATAAATGAACTTTCAAAATAAATTAAACAAATTAATTACACAAACAAAAAATTGTTATTATACCGAAAAAATAAATGAAAATCCGACAGATATAAAAAACATTTGCAATTTTGTCCAAGAAGCAACAAATGGAAAAAATAAAACAAATGAAAGATTTTAAATTACGACTCAGAACAACGATATTGAAGTGGCTAACCTTTTTAACGAATATTTTATTAATGTGGCTAAAAAATGGCAGAGGGCATCATTTCTCAACCTAACTTCCAAGTAAACCAAAAAATCAAATACCATTCTCTATGTTTTTAAAACCAATAATTGAAAATGAGGTAATCAAGTACATAGCATCTTTAAAAAATAATTGCCCACCAGGTGAAGATGGCATTAACGCAAGAACTATAAAAGCTTTACACAAATATATTGCTAAATCATTAACACATATTATAAACATTGTATTTAATACTGGTTGCTTATTTACCAATTTAAAACGTCAGTGGTTCGTCCAGTGCATAAATCAGGGCCCAAATCCCTTTTAGAAAATTACAGACCTATTATGAAAATTGTTCATAATAATTTTGGCAAAATATTTGAGAAAAGGCTAAAAAACGACTGATAAACTACATGGATAAAAATAATTTTCTGTCAAACAAGCAATTTGGATTTACTGCAGGATTGAGTACTGAAGATACTTTACAAGAGGTACTTTACAGGATACTTTATAGCTACCATCTTAACAAAAAATATAGATAAAGGAAAAAAATGCCTAGCTTTATTTTTAGACCTATCTAAAGCATTCGATACTGTTTCTCATCCTAAATTAATAGAAATCTTAGAAAACTATGGCATTTGAGGTGAAGTCCCTTCTTTATTTAAAAATTATCTAGAAAACAGAATTCAATATACAAAAATTAGTGAGTGTTATAGTAATCCAAAGATAATCAATATGGGTGTACCACAGGGAACCGTACTGGGACCAATTCTGTTCAAAATATATGTAAACATGTTATTTAGTCATGACATAGGGGGTGAAATCGTTTCTTTCGCAGATGACACCACAGCAATATTTACTGCTGATACCTGCGATGCAGTAAAAAATAAATTATGAAATGGACTTTTAAGAATAAAACACTTTTTAGATTCTCATAACTTATCATTAAACATTAAAAAAACAAAATATATTGCCTTCTCATTAACTAATGTAAATCGTCCGAATTATGAAAATATTATGATTAATACCATTAATGAACCTATAAATGCCGTAACAAATATAAAATACCTGGGTATTGGACCAACACCTACGCTGGGATTTGCACGCTCAATATCTTACTGCAAAAATCAGGGCCTTACTAGAAAAATTTTATCTGTTAAGAACGATACTAACCAAAAAACTTCTATTGATGTTTTATAAATCTCTGATTGAACCGATATTGCGATATGGAATCTCAGTTTGGGGGGGAGCAAGTGCCACCTATTTGGAATCATTAAAAATAATTCAAAATTCAGTTGTAAAAATTATGTTTCAAAAATCAAGGTTATAACCCACAGTTGAACTTTATTCAAAAGAACTTTATTTCCAATCTAAGCTCACAGGAAAAATAGAATATATCTGTTATCATAATGTGTACCTATTAAAGTATGTATAGGTTAGTTTAGTTGACTATTAGAAAAAAATAAATAAATAAATAAAATAAAATAAAAAAATGTTAGTCCCTATCTTAAGTTTATACTGTGTTAATATAATATTAGTAATTTATTATATATTATAGGGTAAATCTTTATATGTAGATATATATTAAAATTCTGATCATAGAATAGCTACAATTATGTAATTATAATTATTAGGCACACACAGGTTCTTCACCTAGGTGCTTTGTAAAAAAAAAAAAAAAAAATTATAAATGTTTGTCAAATATATAGCTTTTACTTATATCTAAATCTAGAAATATCCCCAAAGAAAATGATTTATCCACCCCGCTTGGTAATACTGAGAGTAGCTCACTGAAATCGGAATTTACCTGAAATTGCACTTGTTATTGAAATCTCACTAGTGTTAAATGCTTAGGGTACTTAAGATCTACTGTTAAGGGTGAATCTTTAAAATTGATTGAAACTCAAATTAACAAATGATAATTAAAGTTTGTTGTTACAATCAAGAAAAACTTATAATGTTTAAGAAAATTAGGTATCTCTACATAAAGTTTTTCGCTAATATATTTTTGAAAGAAAATTAGATTTTAACACATTTCCAAGTTAACAACAATTTTTAAATTTTCTTGAAAAATGGTGCCTGATGTCAGAAAATAATAGTGTTTCTCAGTCTCAATCAACAAGTAAATATGTTGTAATAAAAAATTAACAAAAAGTCTCTTTTCATGCGCAATCTCATGATTTTTAAAACTCTGAAAATAAAAACTCATTTTATCGTTATTGTAGCTTGGGCTAATCACCACATTTATTCATGTCAAAAATTTATAAAATGAAAAAAGCAATTTGTTGCATCAAAAAATACAGTTTGTTTTTTTATTGTTTGGGTGATAAACGCCAACAAGTAGTTAATTTAAAAAAAAATCAACACAGAACGTAGCCTCTCCTTACTATTATTAAATAGTATTATAAATAGTTATTTAATAGTTATTATATTAAATATTATTAAATCTAATTCAAAGGCGCACCAATTAAAATAAAAATGCAGGGTTGACACCCAATTAATGTATACGAGCCTCAGAAAGACACATTGATATTTGTCTTCCGAAATTTGGAGCATCTAATCGAACCAAATACACATCAAACAGGTGACAGAGGTCCTGCCGCAACAGTATTCAGCCTATTACGTCTGCAAAATTTAGTCGCGGGAAAGACATTCGAGCTTTTGTCTATCGAAGTCGACCAGCTATTTTATTATGCTGTTAAGGGTTATTGTTTATGGACACGCTTGATCTGGTCGGCCGCAATACATCTTCAGTTTTGTTTTGATGAATCTGCATTTGGCATTTGGTGCGGGCGCGTGCTATAGTAATTTAATAATTAGTATTTTTATTTTTGGGTGTATAGAAAAGGTTTTTTTAGTGGTTATTTATCAACGACTGTTCGATATTGGCAATTGTATTTTAGTTTGTGTTTATGATATTATAGATTTATACGTTATGGTTATACCTATGTTATGTTTTTTTGTAAGTTTTATTTATTTTTATCTATCTATCTTTTTATGCTAGTAGTAATAATTTATTTCTTTTTGATATCACTACATAATTTTTCTCTTTGAGTTAATATTTCATGCGCCTTCATTCTCTTTTTCATTAAATTGAATAATATTGAATACACATTCCTTTCTAATTAACGATTTTTATTGTTTGTCTACCCGAAAAAAAAATTCGCGCTTCGCCACTGCAATTTCAAAAGATAAGCTACAAAATATTCTCACGAAGTTTTAGAGTATTGAAGACATTCTGTATTAAGTTACTGATAATATCTTCGAAAAAACAATAAAAATGTTCGATGATGGTTCATATCAAATTGATTTTCTGTTTAAATCTCTGGATAAGCACTGCACATAAATTTGAAAAAAATCACAAAATTAGTCTAACACCGTGGCAACATGGTATGATCTCGTGCTATGTCTTCATTTATATTTTCCGGGATAAGTAGTTAATTTCATATAAAATCGAGAAAATTGCAAAAAAATGTTATTCGAGTACAACGTTGCCGAGTGAGCTATGTAAGTTTCTTGCAATAGTAATAAGACTACAAAAGTGTAGTGATGTCGGATGGTTGTAATATTTGCTAAAAATTTGTGGAGGACAATTTTCAGGATCTCTGCTGTGTCAGATGGTTTGACAGAACCTGCATCAACATGGGAAAAGCAACATATATGCGATATAAAAACAATTTAGGCGCTGAGTGGAAACGTGATAACTGCAAAAACTCGTAGAGACTTAAAAAACTAGAAATGACTCGGAATACTTTTTGTATAAAGTAAAAGTACTTATTACGTATTCAAAGTTTAAAAAATAAGTTCAATGAGTTTCATGCTAATGTAAATGCTTTTGAATAGTGATATTTTTATTTTGGTTGAGACATGTTTATATCACAATGAAGAACAATTTTTTAATGTTCAAGGCTATCAGGCAGTTCATGCAGATAATCGAGAGGAGGAGGTGCGAGCATATACATCCGGGAAGGTAGTAAGTTATACAGTATGATTGACTGTAGTAGTCCAGAAGAATCCTGTAATTGAATTTGCTTACAGTTAGTGTTCTAACGGACTGTAACTTTAGTTTTTTAATTCACTTTATTTCATACAAAATATAAAGGCTGGCGGACACATAAATCGGTAAAAACAACTTAAGGAGGGCGCCCACTGAATCGAATCGGCTCGGTCGGTTCGGCACGTTCGGTTCGTTCAGTCGGTAACTAGCACTCATACAATCGGCAGAACGAAGACAGGACGACGTTTAAAAGTGGTTCGACTATTCGAGCATATAGAAGTATTGTGATTAAGCTCCCGTTTAAGCGTTTAAAAAAAAAATGAGCAGTTCGTCAGATTATGAAGAGGATGTTATGATTTCAGTAGCCTGTGCTGAAGTAGAAGCGGTAGAAAAGTGAAATAGGTAGCCGGTATTCGTTGTGGGACACCCTGTATAGAGTCAAATAAAATAAATGATAACATAACATTCCAACGTGCATTTGAAACTATATAATAAGTCTGTCTTTTTTGTGTATTTTTGTAAAAACATAAATTATATTCAAAGCAAGAGTTGTACACCACTTAACACCAAAACGAGAACTGTCACACTCGCACATTTCACCGACGAAGTGGCATCCTCAGATAATTAAAACTGAGTTTTAAAATCTCCTGATGATGCCAACTTAATAAACAGTAAATAACGAAAACACCGATTTAAGATATAATAAATGACACTTACCAGAACATCCAGTTAATTTGGAGACCTCCTCCCAAGCGTTTTCTTTCCTTAAATTATCATGATAATGTGTTTTGTTTATCATACAATATTCTAAAACTGCGAACAGCTTCGATTAAAATTTCGTTTGACATATTTATCAAATCAACGGTTTTTAAATTCTTTGAAACAGTTCCTCACTCTATGCAAAAAAATGCTAAAATAGTCGCAGGCTTTCGGTGCAATCGGCAAAAGTTGCCCTCGGCCCCATTTAAATACATGTGAAGCAAATCCGGCCGATTGTACCGACCGTGCCAAGACGGTCGATGCCGATTCAGTGGGGGCCGTGCTTAAGAGTTAATAATTCGGACGAAGGCCTTGTTGTCGAGCTGCTGCTGGTCAGCGGAGAAGAGAGATCGAACGTCGGCGGTGCAACTCCTTCTCGATTAGGACTAACGCTCCCTCCTTCAATGCTCCACAATTTGTCTTCCATTTGCTGCGTTGCTGCAACTCAGCAAGGTACTCTCGTTCCCAACGACGCCAAAAATGCTGACAGATTTTCTGGAGTAACTGGAATCTGGTCAACCGGTTGCTTCGTAGGTTTTCTACAGGCTCATCTGGAGCGGCCACAATTGGTTTACCAATAAGGAAATGAGCCGGGGTTAAAGACAGGAAATCGTTTGGGTCGGACGACCTGGGACAAAGAGGTCTTGAGTTCAAAATCCCTTCTATTTGGCACAAAACTGTGCAGAATTCCTCGAAAGTTAAGCGCGCATCTGCTAGAACTCTTTTAAGGTGATGTTTAACGCTTTTTACCCAGAGGCCACCGAAATGCGGGGAGTATGGAGAAATGAATGACCATTCAATATTCTCTTTTATTGCTAGACTAGTTAGCTCGTTCCCTGATTTTAAAAATTCACCTAACTTTCGACTGGCTCTAACGAATGTAGTGCTGTTATCTGAATATATTTTTGAGGGCTTGAGGGCTTGACGCGTCTAGACGAAAATATTTGACCTCTAGGAATCTTGAAGAACAAGCCTTTGAACAAGGTTGAGTTCTTGGTATTTTTGCCGGTTTTACTCCAATGAGAAGTTGAAAACTCACCTTTTTGAGGTACTTTGGGTATTTCAAAATTTCTTTGGGGAGGCCTTTTGGGTATTTTAGTTTGTGGTTATTAAATGCCATACTGCAATAGTGCAGGATTATAAGTGGTGTAGTTATATCCCAACTTTTTCAAGGTTCTTTGTTTAAGTGTCCAGTTTTGTGTTCCCGAGAAAAGGCCAATTCCATTGGCTTTTTTTTCCTTGGTATGGTTTTCATCCGCTATTATAAGAAAGTAGAAATCTCCACTCGTCTACTCCAATAGCGTCCACAACATCTACATTGACATTTACTGTTAAACCGATCCACCTAGGTCTTCCATCTCAATCATGCAGCCCTTTTGGAGCCAGGTTTGATCAATGTTTGTGATGTATAGTGAACCGTGCAGTCAATAAAACACCTAACTAGTAAACCAAAGTCCTATCAACATTTATTAACTTTACTGTAGTATATTATACTTAATACTGACCTCAAAATTACATTTTTATTACTCTCATTATACGATTTCACTACTACACTGTTTTGAATAGTTTCATAATAACTAGGTGTATCTTAGTTATTTCATTGAAATAGACCGTATAGATCTCCTTGTAAACTGGATTATAGGAATAGGCCTATTTCGAAAGTACTCACGCGAACTTTTAGCCCCAAATAACAGAATATACGATTTTACCATTGATATAGACACTATATTTAGGAAGGGCAACATAACTTGTTTTTAACGTAATAAGTTTGATTATTAACTTTTCTTTTAATATAGATTCACTTGAATGTATCTCAGAACTAAACCTTTTCTTTTATGTTTATTTTAGTCGATAATTTGCATTATAGAATTATTAAAAATAATGAAAAAATATATTTTAATAATTATTAAGATATAAGACTGTGTGCCCGGATGGAAAAAGTTTAATTTTAATAAAGTTTAGCTCAAGTGCTCCGCAAGGTTCAGTACTTGGGCTTCTATTGTATGGATCAAAAATTTCATTAATATTTTTATTCTCTAAACAAGACTGGGCATGATAATGAATTGATCATATTTTGCATTTTACATCTGACAGATGCCACTATTAATTATGATTTTTCTAATAAATATAGGAATTCAAAGACCCTTGCTACAATTCTCTTTGTCTTTGCAAGTAAGAGCAATCCAGAAAATTGTAATTCAAAAATTCTTCCAGCAGGTAAAGGTAATGCTACTGTTATTTTAAAGATTAACACTGATGAAAATAAATTAAATTTAATAATTAATGATGGTAATTATTCCAAATTACCTAAAGAAAAAAATTAAAAGGCAAATTTATAATATATTTAAAAAAAGATAAAAATTAATTTTCTAATATTGATAGATTTAAATTAACTTCACATAATAGTAAAACACCACATTTTTATGGTTTACCAAAAATTCGTAAAATAACTGTTCTTTTAAGACCTATAGTTAGTAGCATATTAGTAAATTCATCTACTCAACCCGTTACCGCTCTTGCAAAATATATTTTAAATATTTTATTTCTATACACTAAACTTTTTACAATTTCTTATGATCTTTTGGTAAGTTTGAATGTTGTAGGTCTTTTTACTAATGTAGTTGCAGTTGCTACAACTTTAAAGAATAAATAAATTAGAGAATGATAATAATTTGGCAGAACGCAAAACACCTAGTGTTAGTACAAATTTAAAATTTTTTACCTGATATGTAAAAATTACTTATTTTTAATATAAAAATAAATTTTATCAACAAAACTTTGGTATGGCTATTACCTCTTTCACCAATTTTAAGTAATATAGAGTAAAATAACTGTTCTTTTAAGACCTATAGTTAGTAGCATATTAGTAAATTCATCTACTCAACCCGTTACCGCTCTTGCAAAATATATTTTAAATATTTTATTTCTATACACTAAACTTTTTACAATTTCTTATGATCTTTTGGTAAGTTTGAATGTTGTAGGTCTTTTTACTAATGTAGTTGCAGTTGCTACAACTTTAAAGAATAAATAAATTAGAGAATGATAATAATTTGGCAGAACGCAAAGCACCTAGTATTAGTACAAATTTAAAATTTTTTACCTGATATGTAAAAATTACTTATTTTTAATATAACAATGAATTTTATCAACAAAACTTTGGTATGGCTATTACCTCTTTCACCAATTTTAAGTAATATATTTGTCTGAATTACGCATTATTATCTAGCCGTATGAAATATACTATATTTAACGCCGTTTCTCTCGGCGAATCGTCCCCAACCAAAACAAATTTTCAACGGTTTTTGGGGCGTATCTGTGTTGGCTTCTTTGGCGAGAACGCGTGTTATGACACATACGGTTTTTAGATTATTATTCGTTTTTGAGTCGTCTCTTCTCTCACTTACAATAAAATTCAATACAATAAAATTGATTTGCTTTTACCTTTTACCACCTAACTTACATACGCTGCGTTTTGTCTTCGTTAGATTTTAATAAAATTAGTGATATGAATTGTACAGTTCATTGATACATTCATTTATTCCATTGAGTAAATCTGGTCCTTCGAAGGTTTATGGGTTTTATTTTAGTGGAGTAAATTCTGGAGCATAGAATGTCATTTTTTTTTTGGAAGTACAACCAGGTGAAACATGTTGGGTTTCATTAAGTATGTTACATGGCATATGAAATCGTGTTTTACGACATTTTCCGGTGGTCGAGATGATTTTTATCCGGAAAAAATTCAAAAAAATTGATTTTATAAAATCCACGTTTTTTTTGTGTTTCCATCGCTCTATCTCTGAAAGTACTTGAGCTATCAAGTAAATTTTTTTTTAGATTAAAGCTGTAACAACAGCGCTTTAAACAACATCTCACGTATATTCAAATGTGTTTTTTTTTGTTAATTGTTAAATAATAGGAAACTAAAACTTGTTATTTTCAGAAGCATAATTTTGAGCAATCGACAAAAAAGTTTATTTATGAAAATTTGTGTATACATACTGCGTATGAAATGAAGCCAATAGTTAATAAGAGTTTTTGAAAAAAACATTTTTCATATACCTTTGATAGTATTGATAGTAGTATTTTTTTTATGAGCAAAATTGGATTTGCGCGCTTAGCGCGGCTATCATGTCGAGTCCGCTGCAACGATTGGGTATCGAAGTGACTGACGCATGATGGCGCAAAATTTGTAATAATAAGTACGTACTGATGTGTTTCATTTTAAATATTTAGTTGGCTTTGTATATGTATAATATACCCATATATATGTTATATTGGATCTTCCCATGCATGTGGGCGACCTTTCTCATGGGAACCGCTAAGTCAGCATCCTTGAATCGGATCACACCATATTATGGAATCTACAGTTCTCACGTAGTCAGCAGTTAGATTTAGTATAAATAGGTTTAAGTTTTATTGTAAAACATAGATTAATTACAGAATAATTATAGGCAGAAACTATGCCCGTTTAAATTTTAATATTTAATAAATAGATTTTTTTTAAAAAGTGGTTCTTGAGTTGTGCGAGATAACAATTTGGCGCAGTCGAGGTAGGATCTGTCAACGCTATTAGAACAGGAGAATTCCCACTAGTAGCGGCGGATTCCATCCCTTAACAGAAGAACCTGCTAAGAGAAGTCTAACTGGGACGTCTTCAGGAGGAACAAAAGCATTTTAACCACCTGGCAGTCGAACGAGAACACGGCTCTCATGGAGTATTATTTTTTGTAAGTAAAGAATCGTCTCGTTTATATTATTTGTTTTTTGATTGATTTTAAACATTTTTATTATTATTATTATTTTTTTTTGTTTGTGTTTTGATAATTCGAAACTGTTCGATTTTTCAAAAATATTTGTCCTTGAACCTATTCCCTGAAATAAAATAAAATTTATTAGATACTTAATTTTAAACAATTTTTCCTTAACGTACTCAAGTAATTGAATTGTTATATTTTCTTTTGCATTTTAAGTAAATTCAACAAAATGGCCGAACAAGGTTAAGAACGTTTTCAAGATGCGAACATCAGTGTTGAGGTAGAGCCTTATAAGCTCTCTGAAATATTTTCAATTGTACCCGAGTTTGAGGGTGATCAAATTTTTTTAAGCAATTTTATTAATGCGTGCGATTGCGCATACGATATGGCAAACGCACAACAAAAAGTATTTTTAGTCATTCATATTAAAAATAAACTTAGAGGTAGGGCAGCGCAATTAATTAGTTCGCGTAACCCCATGTCATATATTGAAAATAAACAACTCTTGAATTTACATTTTGGTGACTCAAGAGACTTGTCTTCACTTATACAAGACCTGCAACGCCTTAAGTAACTACCGGGCGAATCGCCACTTACATTCTTTAACCGTTTACAAGTTTTAAACGCAAAAGTGCATTCGTGCATCCAAAAATCACCTTTATTAACAACTAAAGAACAAAAATTAGCACAAACCACATTAATTGAGACTATGGCTCTAAATACCTTGTTAACGGATCTGGAACACCGTCTAGGACAACTCATTCGAGCTAGCAACCCTTCTACACTTTTAGAAGCCCAATCCAGAATCCGTAGGGAGCTTCAGCTTTCATATTTTGAGAATCAGAAAATTTCGAAACCCCCTATGCAGAGGCCAACAACTCAACCAATGATGCCAAGGCAAACCCAATTGCCTAAATGTGGAATTTGTGGTCGTATTGGTCATATTACCAATCAATGTCGTTTTAACTCGCCTTCTTATGGTGACCCACAGGCATTTCAACGTCATAATCCTAACCCACCAAATTTCCGTCATCAACCACAACAAGGTGTAAATGGAAATAGTTTTTTGCAACAACAATGGAGAACCAACAATGGAAACCAGAACAGGAATTTTGGAAATGCTAATCCAAATCTGGTCCAAAATCGTCCTTCCTTTAGTCAAAACAAACCCCAGTATTCCCAGCCGCAGCAGAGGACACACCATGTGCACTATGAACAACCCCAGGAGGAATACGACCCGAATTACTCTTTGCAACACGAGTCATATCATCAATCCTATGCTGAAAATTCTGGCGATTACTATAATTATTCTCTTGATGTTCCTATTCATACTAATGACTATCAGGATTTTCTCACGCTTCCAACTACCAGCCAACCCCCAGAAAGCAACACCCAGGACCCAGTAGCCGAACTTCAGTCGCAGATACAGACCCTAAATCAGGACAACATGGACCCAAACCTAAACTTTCCGGAACAACACTTCATTTAAAATCCTTACTTACTGTAAATTCTGAAAACCTTTACTATATTAACGATGCATCAAATAGATTTAAATTACTCATTGACACTGGTGCAGGCATTTCCATTTTTAAAGAAAAAACGGCTCAAAATTTACCCAAAAGATTCCCTGAAAACCTTACTATCCAAGGTATTACGGATCAAAAATGAACAATTCAAGAATCTACCCTTGTTTCCTTTGGCCCTGGAGAGCGACATAAGGTGTATATTTACGACCTCGATATCGATTTTGATGGAATACTAGGATTAGACTTTCTTGAACGTTATAAATGCGTAATAGATTTAAATGCAAAACAGCTAATAACAAACTCTAAAACTATTCCCCTGCATAAAGTTGAAAACATAAAATCAAGTGCAGAAAATTCTCAGCAAAAGACAGCACCTGTAAATTTAATTTCAATTGAACCCCGGACAGAAAAAATTTTGAAACTCAAGTGTAACTTGTCTAATACTGATGCCTTACTATACTCTGATGTAAAAGATAAAGTTAGGTTACCAAATGCAATGGTCAGAGTCAACGAATGTGGTGAATTTTTAACCACCATAGTTAATGCTAATGCCATACCAAAAACAGTTGATTTTTCAGAACTCAAAATAGAACCATTTAATGTTGACACAGACCAATGTAAAGAAAATATTTTAAACTTTAACTCAAAACCCAATAAAAAAAGCCTTGATCGTAAAGTCAAAATACGAGACCAACTTCGACTTGAACATTTAAATGACGAAGAAAAGGAACTTGTTACTGATGTATGTCTAAACTTTTCTGACATATTTTACCTTGAAGGTGACCAACTAACGTTTACCAGCGAAATCAAACATAGTATCGATACCAATAATGCTCGACCTGTCTTCACAAAATCTTATCGCTACCCCCAGGTACATAAGGAAGAAGTTAAAAAGCAAATTGGTAAAATGCTCGATCAAAATATCATTCGCACCTCGACGTCTCCTTGGTCTTCCCCCGTATGGGTCGTACCCAAAAAACTTGACGCCTCTGGAGAACAAAAATGGAGAGTGGTGATTGATTACCGCAAACTCAATGAGCTCAGCGATGGAGACAAGTATCCTCTTCCGAATATTTCCGATCTTCTCGACCAGTTAGGGAAATGTCAGTACTTCACTACGCTCGATCTCGCTTCAGGGTCTCATCAGATCGAGATTAATCCAGACGACATTCCCAAGACAGCTTTTTCTGTAGAAAATGGTCATTTTGAATTCGTCCGAATGCCATTTGGCCTGAAGAATGCTCCATCTATCTTCCAGCGAGTTATGGACAACATTCTTCTTGGTATCCAGAACGAACGCTGCTTGGTTTACATGGATGACATAATAATTTATTCGCCTACTATTCATGAGCACATCGCTAGACTTACTGAGGTTTTCAAACGTCTTCATAAGGCAAATTCAAAAATTCAGCCTGACAAGTGCGAATTTCTTAGGAAGGAAGTCGTTTATTTGGGACATCTCATCACCCAGGACGGCGTTAAGCCTAATCCTGTTAAAATTGAGTGTATCCAGAAGTTTCCCATTCCTACCACCACCAAGGATGTCAAATCTTTCTTAGGTCTTGCGGGATATTACAGACGCTTTATCCCTAATTTCGCCAAAATTTGAAAACCTCTGACGACTCTTTTACAGAAAGACACTTCTTTTAATTTTGATTCTGAGTGTATAAATTCATTTAACGATCTTAGAAAGTCTCTTGTATCCGATCCAATTCCTATATATCCAAATTTTGAGGAAGCTTAGCCATCTCTGGGCTGTGAAACATTTCCGCCCGTATCTCTACGGTCGTAAGTTTCTTCTAATTACTGATCATCGTCCTTTGACTTGGCTTTTCTCAATCAAGGATCCCGGCAGTAGATTAGCTCGTTGGCGCCTAAAACTAGAGGAGTTCGACTATAAAATCGAATATAAGCCTGGGAAAATAAACAAAAATGCGGATGCTCTTTCAAGGGTAAAAATTAATCATGTTAAGGATTGTATAGATCTTCAATCAAAAATTACTATCCTTGCCGCCAATGAAGACCACAAAAAAGACCTCTACTAGTAAAGAAACACCTCCTTCCAATGAAAATAAACCCGATGATGACGATAAAGAAATGACCCAAGATTGCAATAGATTCGTAAATTTATACAATACTCAGTCGATTATTGATTATTTAAAAATCGAAATTTCTAATTCACAACTTTTAGACAAATCACACAAAAACATCCTAAGTTTCTTTTGTCAAACCAAACTCGAAGATCTTCATTATAAAATAATGGACGATTTACTCAAAGAGAATATCGAATTTTAAACTCATAAAGTTAATATCCTGTCAAGCACAAGTGTAAAAAATCGAAAATATTTTATTTTTCTTTTGCCAGCTAATAAAGATTTAATTGCTCAACACCTTTTCTATGCTCTTTACACGTGCAGTAATGACTTTGACCTTACTCAAACTTATTGTGTTGAAAATAATCTTAACCTACCGGTTCTCGAATTATTTTCGTATATCTTTGCCGACAAAGATATTAAATTAAGAATATGTCAAGGCATCGTTTTAACACCAGATCAAGACCAAATCCCTATCATCTTAGATCAATACCACACAGGGAAAAATAACCTACACCGTGGCATAAACGAAACAGTCAGGCGTATAAAAGAAAAATATACCTGGCCTGGTTTAACTCGCGATGTAGAAGTTTTTATAAAAAAATGTCATATTTGTCAAAAGGTAAAAATTTATAAAAAAAATCTTAGTACTCCCCTTGTAATCACTGAAACCCCCAAAACACCGTTTGAAAGAATAAACATAGATCTTTTTGAATATCCGATTAGAAATTATACATTAACTATTAGGGACGAATTAACTAAATTCACGCAAGCCTACCCCCTACTAGATAAAAAGGCATCCTCTGTAGTTAATACACTATTATTATTTTTTCAACACTACGGTACCCCTTTGCGGATCCATTCTGACCAAGGGCGAGAATTTGACAACAGCCTTTTAAAAGATCTTTGTAAACTTTATGATATCAAACTAACGTTTTCCAGTGTAAGCCACCCCCAGTCAAATGGCTCGCTTGAGAGATTTCACGCGACGCTGACTGAAATGATTAGAGCCCATAGCGCTGAACACCCTGATGAAAATCCTTTTAATGTTCTGCCGTATGCGGTAATCTGCTACAACAACACTAAAAATAAAACTCATGGGTTTACACCCTACGAGCTTATTTTTGGTCACACGTCCAGTAGACCACCGGAAACCTTATACAATCAAGAGCAGTTAATAACGAAATATGTCCGAGATTTAAATAATCGTATGGAATATTATTACAAACTCGCTCGCTCTCGAACTAACGACGAGAAAGAAAAGGCCAAAATTCGATTTGACCGCATTGTAAATAGAAATAAATCAGAATATCAAGTAGGACAAAAAGTTTATATCAAAGAGTCGCAAATCACCACCAAAGCGCAAAACCTCTTTAATGGCCCCTTCGAAGTGTTAGAAGTTTATCAAAATTCTGCAAAATTGAAAAATTTAATCACTAATCAGACTTCTAAAGTCAATTTTGATCGTTTGAAGCCATACTATGACTAGAACAGTCCTATTTTTTTCAGATTTCTCTTGCTGATCCCAGCAGCGGTCACTCAATTCCTGCTTACGCCTGTAAATAACACGGTTGGCATATTTTTCCACGAAGAAGGAAAAGTAAGAGTGTCGAATAATAAATGGACCTTGCTTGTGTACAAAGATTTAGAGCCCATAAGGCAAGCCATTAATCATAATGATAAGTTACTTTCTATCCTCTCTGACCTAACGGCTGACTCTTCTCCCCGTATTACCGCTTTTAAAAGTATTGTTCAAACTCATTTTAGTCTTCTTTTAAGAATCGCTGACTCTGTTAATCTTAAATTGTCAGAAGTTACGGCTGGTACTAAAGACTATACCTATCGAATCAAACGAGGATTAATAAACGGAATAGGTAGTATCTTTAAATCAATAACCGGCAACTTAGATTCGTCTGACGGCGAATATTTTAATAAATGCATAGACAAACTATCGCACGATGAACGAGAACTTGAAACCCTGTTAAAAAACCAAATATCGGTAATGACGTCAGTTATTAAAAGTTTTAATTCAACCATACAAAAGATTCAAATAGATGAATCACGATATTGAAGAAATAAAAACATCAATGATAGACATGTCAGATACATTGAAGTTTTATGAAAGCCTAGTAAAAACTTTAGAGCTTTGCGAGTTTTTAATGGAAAGTTATGTTTAATTGGAAAGTTATTTAAATGATCTCCGTAACGTTTGCTCGCCTAAAGATTTTACATAGCTCAATCATAAACCCAAGGGATTTGATCAATTCTCTACAAGAAGTCTCGCGATCTCTTTCGAAGAATAATTTACCGTTCCCCACCTACCTTCAGTACGCTGCTTAGTATCTTGATGTAATAGAATTGCAAGCCTTTCAAACTGAAAACAAAATAGTATTTGTGCTTAACATTCCATTACTTGAACCTGAAACCTATACCCTATACCGAAACTTTCCTATCCCCATTTTGGATAATCGAACAGGTCTCTCTCATGTAATTCCAACAATAAATAAATACATTGCGCGTGATGACGATTCTCTACTGTACATTTTACCTCCAAGCCTGGATAACTGCAAACTGGTTCAAATCAATAGCTACATTTGTTCCAACCTCCTACAATATCTTATAGATAGCGATGCAATATGTGAGGCACAGCTACTGAGGCAGAGTACCCAGTTACCGATCACTTGTCAAACTTCCATTCTCCAGACGTCAGACTATCATGTGCAAGAGTTAGACTAAAACTACTGGCTAATAACCGTCTCAGGACCCCTACCAGTCACCATCCAGTGTGGAAAAACAGAAGTTGCGACGAAAATCATTCGAGGGAACACCCTTCTCAGACTCCAACCAGAATGCAACTCCTTTATTGGCAGTACCAGGGTTCACTCTAAGTACCCAATAGAAGTCTACAAAAATGTTACCTATAAAAGTCATCCTGTCTTGATACCGTACGACTGTTGCAAAAGCTTCCCAACCAAGTTCCATGTTCCCGAACTGAAGCCCCTTAAGCTTAGCAACCTCAACGCTGACGACCTGAATGTGGCTCAACATAAGCTAAATCAGTACTCCGAGCAACTGGAGAAGCTAATCGAAGAGCCCTTTATAACCAAGCATGTCCACTGGTTTACTATCCTGACAATAATTTTGGTAGTAACCCTCATCGTTTTGTACATATTCTGCAAGTGTCGACGTCGCAAGCCCCTTAGACTAAGCCTTCCTGCAGCCGATGACTCACCACCACGACCAACACCTGGAACCTATCTACTAAAAAGACTGGTCCCCAAGAGACGAACCAGCATCCATCCAGAAGACCCGATCCAGGAAGAAACCATCCAGTTAAGCTCAATTTAAAAGTTGTTGCATAGCATCAACTTTTTTATTTGATGGGGAGCTGTTATATTGGATCTTCCCATGCACGTGGGCGACCTTTCTCATGGGAACCGCTAAGTCAGCATCCTTGAATCGGATCACACCATATTATGGAATCTACAGTTCTCACGTAGTCAGCTGTTAGATTTAGTATAAATAGGTTTAAGTTTTATTGTAAAACATAGATTAATTACAGAATAATTATAGGCAGAAACTATGCCCGTTTGAATTTTAATATTTAATAAATAGATTTTTTTTAAAAAGTGGTTCTTTAGTTGTGCGAGATAACATATATACATACATAGGTGCCGATCTATATATTATAATAAATAAGTGGTTTATCATTTTTAAAGTAAATTAAAAATTATAATTTACTGCTAAATAAATAAATGGATTAATTGCCACACACATAGGTACATACCTACTTACATGTATTATGGAAGTAACAATGAGTATAAACAAGTTTTGCTGAAATAAAACTCTTATTTGGATAAATAAATATAGCTAAATATAATGGTTATGTTGTGGTTGTTTAATAAACGCTACACTAATAATATTCAAATTCGTTGTTATCATCCGCATCCATCTCGATATTTTCAAGAACGTTACTACAAAAACGGCATTTGCACTCGATACAACATTTTAAACCCTCTTTGATGCAAGTACATTTTTTATTGTTACAGTTTTTATCAGAACAATAAATATTTAATGATTTTCGAACAAAATCTGGAATTGGCTTATCTTCCGAAAAAACTGGAGTCCATACATCTTCAGTTAAATTCCATCCTGACGCGTTTTTATTTATACTTGGCATTGGGATATCACTGCTATACCATATTCAAAGTTGATACATACACCTACAGGAAATTTATGCATATTAAATTATAATATAAATTATTATTCCTTAAAAATTTGTTTACCTTAAAAAATGCTGATAAAAAGCGCCTTCAGTTGGAGGAAGTTCCGATGATGGTTTATTTGTTAATGTCGCTAGCTTAAACCTTAAATCGATTAATTTCTGGACATCTTTATCTTTATTTCTATATAATAGAAGGACTAGCTTTGTTACAATCTTTAATGCCTCTTCATTAGATAGCAATGGCAAATCAGACAATTTTTGAAGAATGATTATATATATTTTTTTAATTCCAATGCAAATTTTTTCCCTATTTTAAAAAATGCATTTACAAAAAAAGGTATATACGAATTTATTAAAAATAAAACTTTATATTTATTTAACTATTTACCTTAGCAAATAATTCTGTATCTATAATCCATGACACAAACAGGAGTAAAATTTGCAGAACATCATTTTTAAAGCCATTTACATTGATATCATCAGGTGTTGGAAACCTAGTTTTCTGTTCACATGAAACCGTCATTGCAGTACGTAATATGGAGGCAGCTCTTAATAAAATTTGATAATCAGTCATTTCCTTGGAAAGTAAAAGATCATTTTCGTTATCATCACTAACACTTTCAGATGAGGTAGACATTGACGAATTATTTTCGTACGACTTTATGGTAGTACTGACAACTGTTTTTTTTTTTTCTCGGATTTTATATTTCTATGACTTATATAGAGGCTATAACATAACTTATGATATTTCGCATAGAATGCAAATAAATCTTCATAGTCACTTAATTTACATATCATTTCAATGTCATTTCTACTTTCAGCAGCTTTAATAATTTTGTCATAGGTAGATTTTTCATTGCCTAAAAAGATTGAACTATTAGGTATAAAATAAATAACGCAACCTAATTTTTTTTACTACAAAAAAAAGAGGTATAAATATGTACCGTGAAAAAATCCTATAAATAACTAAAATAACTTATAGGTGCATAATATTACCTGTTTGAACGGCAACCAAGTTTTTCTTTTTTTTTAGTTCCACTACTGTTGCAAATAAGGCACATTTTCCTAACTTCAAAACCATCGGACCTAAAATGCTTAGCGGAATAATTCGAAGGACCGGTACCACTTTCTAACCCCCTATTATTACTATTATCAATATTTTGAAAACTCCTGTAAGATTTACGACAGTCTATATGATATTTTACTGCTAGTGTGCCATTTAAGATTTTTTTTTGCCAGAATTTCTTTTCCAATATTATCTTTTTTCTGCACTTGATATTAAAGACAGCAAACCTTGTATTCTTGTAAGAAAATCTCATCCATTTTTCACAAAGAGACCGACGTATACAACAGACGAAAAACAATGAAAAACACAAAGTCACGGTCTCACAACATTTACTTAAAGCTACACGTGTTTCGCTCTATTCAGAGCATCATCAGACCTAAAACAATAATAATTAGTATTGAAAGAAAAAAAAAGGAGGACATTAAAAAGACTAAAACCTTAAAAAGCCACTAACGTTGGCAAAACAGTAAATAAACATACATTTAAGGTTAGGATGACTATACAGTTATTTAGAACCAAAAAATAAAAAATTGTAAAATAATATCACACCTATTGGGAATCGAACCCGCGACAACAAGCTTACAAGCCAGAGACTATAACCTATGGGCTACCGGAACACTGAGGAGAAGTTCAAAACGTTTGTTGTTAAGCCAAGGCATTTTAACACCATATTAAACTTATTTCAGTTGGAAGATATTATGTAAATATAAAATTGACTAAATAAGATTATTAAAAATAAGGTTGGGTTCAAAATTAAATACGTTGTTAACACAGACAAGAACAGGACTGTTCTTGGCTTTAGTAATTTCCATCCTCTCCAGAAGGTCAAGCTTTTTCCCTTTAGGGCATTCATGAAGTATTTCAGCTCCGACCTCTGGAGAAAAGTGATGTGTGGAAGCTAACAGGTGATTAGCAACAAACGTTTGAACTTCTCCTCAGTGTTCCGGTAGCCCATAGGTTATAGTCTCTGGCTTGTAAGCTTGTTGTCGCGGGTTCGATTCCCAATAGGTGTGATATTATTTTACAATTTTTTATTTTTTATTTTTTGGTTCTAAATAACTGTGTAGTCATCCTAACCTTAAATGTATGTTTATTTACTCTTTTGCCAACGTTAGTGGCTTTTTAAGGTTTTACTACTAATTATTATTGTTTTAGGCCTGATGATGCTCTGAATAGAGCGAAACACGTGTAGCTTTAAGTAAATGTTGTGAGTCCGTGACTTTGTGTTTTTCATTGTTTTTCGTCTCTTGTATTCTTGGGTTTTGTATTACAGATTTGTCACTATTATACATAGTTTTCTTACATTTCTTACATCACTCCATTGTCTTGGGCAAAAGTAAATAATAACACAAACATGAAACAACTCAGTGTAGTAGAAATTACTTCCGATTATTACTGCAGGCGCGTACGAATAATACAATAATACTGCAATACTATTTATAGCCCGCCGCCGCCGGCAGCGCTAAAGCGGAGCACTCAAAAACACAACTCTGGCCTATAAAAAAAAAATTCGCTGACTCAATACTATAAAAGATATTTGAAAATTTTTTTTTAAAAAACTTTTATAAACTATTGACTTCATTTTATACGCTGCATGTATACACAAATTTTCATAAATAAACTTTTTTGTCGATGGCTCAAAATTATGCTTCTGAAAATAACAAGTTTTAGTTTCTTATTATTTAACAAATAAAAAAAAAACAAAATCGGGTAAACGTGAAATGTTATTTGAGGCGCTGTTGTCTTGACTTTAATTTTAAAAAAAATTAGCTTGATAGCACAAGTACTTTTAGAGATAGGGCGGTGGAGACGTAAAAAAACACGTTTTTTTACGTCTCGACTCACGAACTCGACCACCGAAAAATGTCGTAAAATAAGGTTTCATACGCACAATTACATTATTAATGGATTCCACCAAGTCTCCTTTGGTTGTACGCCGGTTTTTTTTTCTCGAGAACTAAGCGACTTTTCTCACCAAATTTACTCTACTATTTACACACTCTAACTTACACACGATCAATATTTAAGGAACATTTTGAATCTCAAATTATTAAGACATTTGATAAAAAAACTAAAATATGCTGCCGATATATTAAATACTTTTTTTTCAATATCACCACATAATGAAATAGATCATATTAATTTCTTAAATTATATTAACTCCAAAGAGTCTACTATAAAATTTACCCTCGAAAAGAAGGCTGATGGGCAGCTTTCTGATATGCCTACCTTATATTCTTGATATTTTAATTAAAAAAGATTTACAAAATTTTGAAACTAGAATTAATTGTAAACTAACTGATACTAACAGATATCTTAATTTTAATTGTAATCATCCAATAATGGTAAAAAGAGGAGTGGTGAAAAGTTTATATTAAAGTTTATATCATTATTGGTAATAATCAACATTTAACAACTGAAGAAGATTTTATTAAAAATGTCTTAATACAAATTATCCAAACGAATTTTTGGAAAATTGCTTAAAGAATTTGATAATCCGCGTCTAAAATTAAATCAATGACTTTTTAGCACAATCTTTTATTCACCATTTATTCCGGGTTTTCTGCTTATATCAAAAGAATTGCTAAAAAATTAACATAAGATCTATTTTTAAATCCCAAAACACATTACGATATTTATTAACAAAAACTAAACCTTTCAATGAAAATGAATTTAATAAAAATGTAATATATAAAATTCTTTGTACTTGTGCTAAAGTTTACATAGTTACCAAAAAGAATTAATGAATATAAATCTTACAAAAAATACAATGATTTTTAAAAATTCAAAATTACACAACATGCATTCGAAGATAACCAAAGAATAAAGTGCTAACAGGAATAAGGGCTGTTTCCTCAATTTTACCAAAGGAACCAATTTTAAAATTACGTAAATTAAAGGCAAGTGCATATATAATGTTAAATAAAGATGCATAGCTACTTGTTCGATACTATAATACATGGATTCCTTTGCTAAAGGGAGAAGTGGAACAGGTAATTCTTAGGATTAATTGATAATTTGAAATATTTTCTATCATTAAATTACATTAGGATCACACCCCTTTTATTTAAAAAAAAGTAATCTTTCAATTATTTATTACTTTTCAGAACAGTTTATGAATGTTAAACAAGCTTCAAATTATAAAAAAAAATATTGTGATTAAAATTATTATTATTAAAATATATTGAAATTAATTGTGAATTTGAAACCAGAGTAAAAAAAAAACGCAAACAAAAATTAAAAAAAAAAGATAGGTATTTTTTTTATATTTTTAATTTGTATTTTATTTATCTTGATAACGGTAGCAAATATAACTACCAAAACGTTAATTCAAATTAATTTAAAAATTATATTTAAAAAATATTTAAGATTTATTGAACTAAAATTAAATTAAATTTAAAGAAAGGTATCATTAAAGATTTAAGCTCATATTTCTTTTAAATACGTGAATTAATACGTGAAGTAACTCGTCTATTTAATGTATTCGTCATAACTATCATGTATAGGTTGTGTTTCATGTTTTTTCTTAAATCACCAATATTTAAATTTCTGACACAACCTCTTCGTAAATATATTTTACGATAAAGAAGTTATCTTTTTATATTGACTATGTTGCATACATCTTTAAAACATATTCTTACTACACTCGCAGCAAAAATTGCAGTAAATATATTTTTCAGTGTTATCAAATATCCCTCGAAGAATTTATGCTATTTATTTAATATCAAAAAGAAAAACTTAATATAAATTATATGATATAATATATATTATGTGATAAGGTATGTTTAAAACATTGTCCAAATAATAAACACAATTTATCTTGGAAACTAATTTTTTGGCTAAAAATAAATCGATCTTTTTTCTTATCCCCTAGACCATTTTAATATGTGTGTTAAGAGTGTGTGTGTCAAAAAAATTAAGAAAATTATAATTTTAATTAATTTTTAATATAATGTTGTTAATATTATCTAATATACTATAATTGCTATAGGTACCATCACATATTTTCTGGTTTCATTAATAAATCTCCAGCCGAATGATTTGTTTTAAACAACAATTTAATCCTGCACGGCGTTTTACACAGCTGTGCATGGTTGAGTGACTTTAGCTTGCTGATGCGATGTTCCGCAGCAAGTGACTAGAGATGTTTTATTGAGTATAATATTGTAATTTTGTTTAAAATTTAACCAAATTTTTCGAAATAATCAATCACGAACACGTGATTCTAATGATTTGCATAACGAGGTATGAGTATAAGCTGACGACATACTGTCTAGCCATTTTCGGTACTTAAAGTGGGTTTTTTACCACTAAATAGTTAATCGATTTATTTTTTTGGCCAAAGTAAATTTATCATTTAAAAAATATATAATGATATTAATTATTTATTTTATTGTTGGCAAAAGTTAAAAGTTAAATAGTCTCTTAAGTCTAGTTAAAAATGTGTAATTTATCTCATCTTTATATGTAATCAATTTTCAAAGCCACATGTATTATATACATACACTCTACTATCACAAATCTAAAGCAATTTTCTTGTATTTTTAAGGCAATATATCGTCTGTTCGCATGTGGTCTCTTTTCTTGTCAGTTATTGGCACAAAAAATACCGATTTAATTTATATTTTTATTTTCAGATTACGATTGCATTTTGTAATTTCTGTTTTCCGCGTAGATACTATATATCTGCAGTTTCATGTTTTTTTTTAAATATATCTGGCGCTTTTAAAGCTAATATTATTATCTATTATAAAATTATTACATAATTTATAACAAATAGTAATACATTATAAATTACAATTCATTTTAGTTTAAACATATTTTATTTCTATTTTTAATTTTCAATTTTTCAAAGGCTTAAGGTTTGAACTTTGGTTAAAAACTTTGTTTGAGTTCAACATGTGCACAGGGGCAAGGGGGGTGTTTTGTTTACAAACATATTTATCGATTCTCTGTTGTCAAGTTTACATACATTTTCAAAAGAGGAAATTTTATTTAACTTATTGATGTTAGGTTTTGGATTAAAAATGAGATTAGAATTAGAAATAAATTTATGTTAATCTAAAAGCAAAAATAATATCTCCAAAGCAAAAAAATGTATTAACATTCTTATTCCTAAAACCGCTTCTAAAAAATTTGAAATGGTAAGACCGCAGGGAAAAACTGATGTCTTCTTGTGAAGTGCCATCTTGACAAACGGCTTTGTGTTTACATTCGACATTTGTGAAGGTTTGTCTTTTATTAGTTTTTGATTGAAAAATTAAAAAGGTTGAGTCGTTTCAATGTTTTTGTGAACTGTTACGATAGTAAAAACTTGTGTCGTTTGTGAAGCACCATGAGAAAAAGGCGATTTAAGCCGCTCTTTTCACAAGTAAATATTGATATTGTTATAAGATCATATTAAGAGACCACCGCCGTCATAAACGTTAAATAATAAAAACTTATTAAGAAATCTATAATAATTATAAAATATTTAATTTCCATAAAAAACTTTATTAGATAAATACCTTTACTCTAGTGAAGTACGTTAAAAAACGCAAAAAGCGTTTAGAAACGGTAATATTTTTTTATAATTTAAAGCATAATCTATTAATAATAAATATTTATCATATAAATAATTTCAGACGACATCACTGGTAAAGCTTATATATGTCGGTGGAATCAACAATGAGATCGAGCGGCGTTGCGATGTTGTTGCTTTTTCTGTAATATACGTGATTTACATTCTTACCACTTTGAATGTGGACTTCTTTATCATATTTTATGGAAAAAATCCTGACAAATTTTGTTAAAGAGGAATAGTATTGTTTTGCCCCTGTCAAAATAAGCGACAAATGTTTTTGATATTATAAAGTGTGTTTTTTTTGTCATTTCTACATAAGCATTTGGTATCATTGCACCAAAGATGTTGCAACCAAACTGTTATTTGTCAGTAGGTCGTGTCAAATAGTTTTTTATTGCTTCTCCTTTATCTGGAACAGTCTTAACCCCGCGTCGTTTCGATCACGTGGCCGAGGTATCGATTTTTTTCAAAAAAACTAAATTTTTTTGGACTTAGTTTGAGGCAGGCTGCTCAGAATTTAACAAATACCCTTGAATGTTCTTTAAATGTTTTTTACAGTATAATGACTTCTCCTGGTGTCGTCTGATGGTGTAGTTAATTCTTAGTAGGGAAAACTGCTTTCTTAGCAATCATTTAGTCGCCGATAGTCCATACAAAATCTGGTATATTTATCCTTGTTCTTTACTAATACATCTGGGAAATAAGGTCCAAGGACTCTGGGATAGTTCTATCACTCATTGTGTTTTTATTTCTTAGAATATTGAGAACATTTCACCGTATTCAACTATCGGAATCCTTTGACATGCTTATTTTATCGAAGATTTGTCTCATCTTGAATTTCTTCAAATTGGCAAGGGATTTTCCAAAAAGCTTTTATAATAACATAGGAAAAGGTTAGATTGAATAACGAATTCTACCAGCATTCTTTATGACTGCAACTGCTTTAACGCATACGCCAATGTTCTCCCCTCTACAAGTCTCTTCTATGAAATCATGGATAATATAGTTTCAAGTTTACCATTCAAACCAAAGCAGTAGATTTTTTCCTCGTAGATAACCTCTTTGCTTCACTTTACCTCTTTCTACGGGTTCAATCAAAACAGCTTTCTCAATCTTTTCCTCCAGTTTTGGTGTTCTCTTTAGGGTGTCGTGCATTACAATTCCAAAACGGTTCATTTTATCGATAATAAACCAGACTGCCTCTTCTTTAGTCTAAGGTTCAAGCTATAATTATTTATTATTTCAGAGTCTTTATCATACTGGATATTAAAAAATTAAGCATTATAATGTACATTCTAGTCCGCCTCTGGTAAAATAAGCACGGTAAATTTGTTTTAAGAACTCTTTATTAAGGAGTCCTTAGTAGTGTTGATCGCTTAAAATTTTTATTAAATTATACCAAGTACTTCAAAATGTATTCAAGAAAAACCAATTTATAGTGGCGTCTTTAACGGGCCGTATCTTCGTCGGGAGGGCCTATAGGAATTTTTTTATAGAAAGTTCCATATTACTTTGTTATTTTCTACCCGAATTCAAGAAATTTCCCTTATTTTCCGGGACACCCTGTACATCCTCAAAAACAAGACACTTTATGGAATCATCAAAAGATACACCAATGTTCTAGTTTATACTGTCAAACGAAAGTCCTTGATTTCTTCTGTTCGACCTGAGTAATGCCTAATAAAGGCCGAAATATTGGTAACAAAGAGAAAATATTTAGACGGCTTGGATTTTACGTGACTCTAATATCTCCAATATTCAACTTATCCCTTAAAACTCAAAACAATTAAACTGGGTCATTAAAATAACATATTAAAGCTACCAAAGTAATTAGACACATGCATTAGAATCATAGACACATGCATTTTTGTCCATAATTTGTCTTACAAAGACACTATAAAAGCAGTTTAATTATTTTTTTTTACGGTTACTGCCATATTTGTTCTGTCCTAGAGAGGCAAGACTACTTCTTTCATAATTCACTGGGAGAAAAAAGGCTATTTTACATCTGAGTTGTAGTTATAAAAAAAAAATTATTGTAAATTTAATAATAATTATAGTAAATTTAAAAATTCTTTCTGCTACTCGTATACCCTTTTTAAATCTGTTTTAGTATACATATGCTTCAGTGCGAGATAAAGTTCCATAATGGCAACAGAGAAACTGTTTCCTTCCTTAATGGAAGAAACTGCTAAAGAAAAAAGGCAAAAAAACAGGGTTTAGAAAATTGTATTAACTCTTTGGGCCAGATTCAAATGAGTGGTTAAATTTATAAAAGTATTTAGTATCCTCGCTGCAGTTTTAGGATCCCGTATACTTAAAATGTAGTGTTTTGTAGTATAAGCATTTATTTTTGTTAATTTTCATATAATCTCTCAGTTATTCACAATAACTAAATATGAGGCAAACAAATTAATAAATATTACATTTAGGATGTAAAGTGTGTTTTTATTTCAAGTAAAACTTGTGTCTTTTACACGCATAAGATATAGACAGCTAGATGATTTTTAATGTAAAAGTTTATTTAAAAAAATATACTTCCACTTTTCTGACTACATAATTACTTTTTATCAAAAGATGTTGGTACTA
The DNA here is from genome assembly GCF_022605725.1 of Anthonomus grandis grandis. NCBI lineage: Eukaryota > Metazoa > Arthropoda > Insecta > Coleoptera > Curculionidae > Anthonomus > Anthonomus grandis. The sequence goes on from NC_065557.1 coordinate 24,795,049, forward strand.
AATATAGAGATGGGATAAGTAAGTAAGTTTTTATAATAATATATCATAATATGTATAAATTAAAAAAAAACAATAATAAAGGACATTGAATGTGGATTAAAATTTAAATCTCACACCCAATTTAAAAATAAATCTCAATACCCAAAAAAGGAATTATAAAATTTAAAGACAAACCGAAACATTTTACTTTTTTGTGTCAAAAAGTAAATCTTTAATGCCTTAATCCACAGAATAAATGGGCCTAAGTAATTTGTACTACCTATTCTCTCATCACTTATTATAAACACCCCACCGATGGCGCTAAAAACTAAACATATTAAATTAAAATTTTTGAATAAACTGATTTTACGTACTTAAATCTTATCTTTAAATTAAATATTATCTTACTATCAACTACGCTGAATTTCTAGCTTACTAAAATTAAACCCAAAAATCTGGAGTAATAAAATTTTGAATACAAATAAATTTTAAGCCGGATCCGTGCATCTTTTCACGCTTGAGTGGGTGTGACTGAGGTCAGACGTCTAACAAAATAGTACGTGAACGTCTGAAGTCAAATTCTACGAATCCAATGTACAAATCAAAAAAAGTATGTTTAAAACATTTATTTATTTAATGGAATGATTAAATATTGATTAGAATATTGCTTTATGACTCTTTCCACATAAAATTTTGCGATTTAAACATGCACGCCATGTGACAATACAAACAACATCGGCACACGGACTATTCGCGGCACATCAAAGAATCTAATAGATCTCTGAACTGGACTATAGTCAATTAGAAAAATATTTTTATATTGCTTTTTTCAACCCAAAAAGTATGAAAGGTTTTTATATTCTCTACGGGGTGGTCTTAAAATCAGGCAGATACAAATACCGGTTGTTATTTTTGAAAACAGTATTGAATTACTAATGTTTTATAAAAGATGTTGGGAATTTTCATAAAATATTTGTAAAGGTTCTTGTATTGTTTTAAATTTGTTAAATGTTTTGGTGTTGTCGAATTACATAAGGGGCTTTATCTATTTCTCCTTGATCGTTTTTTTGTAAAAGTCTAAAACTTGTTTTTCGTTGAGAGAAATCAGTACAGAAGCAATAACAATTTTGTTTAGTAAAAGTAATATACATTTTATTTTTTTAAGACAATAGGGCCATTTTTAATATGGATTTATGTAAACTAAATCTTTGTACATAGGTATGACGTAAAAATTAGTTCGAATTTGAAGCGTTGGGTTATATCTGTGATTTGATGCTTACATTCCCTCACATTAGGTGTGTATTTTGAACGTATTTTAAAATTCCTAATCCTAAGATAATTTAGAAAGGGAAGGTCAACTTTCAGTTTTAAAATATTATTTAAATTACTTATTTATATTATTATACCTTTCCATATGACTTCAATTGTACCTTAGTACAGCTTAATTAAACACATACATATTATATATTTATTTACGAGGCCGAAAAAGTTTGTATTATGACAATCTAATAATGAAAAAAACTATATATTTTCTTGTATTTATTGGCTTAATATTTTAGTATTGCAATATCTTTGTGTTTATTTTATTATATTATCCATTTGTTTTTTAAATTATATTGTTGAAAACGTTTTAGCTGAATGATTAAGAATTGTTAATTTATTCTCTATTAAGTAGACAGCTATGCTTCCCTTCACAAATGTAAAAATAAAATAAATAAATGACGCCTTTATTTATTATAATTTAGGGTTCATTTTAACAAATCTTTATTAGATCTATATAAAAAAAAAAATGATATTTGATATTTAAAAAAAAATTTACTTTGCAGAAATTTGTTTTATTAACACCCATGTATAAAAATATTTTCGATATTATTTTGATTTAAATTAGGGTACTTGTTAGTTTCTAAGTGACTGGCGACTGCGGCGTCATCACAAAAGTAATGTCTTTCTTTATTAGTCTGGATTCTAATTTAAAAGTGTTGAAGTATTCGACATTTAAACTGATATGTGATATGATCTGATAGAAATAATGAAACATAGATGGGAATGAATAGATAATTCATAAAAAAGGTTATTTATTATTGAGTTTAGAAGCACGGACCGACAGTTTTTAGAGAGAATTGGTCAAGATCGGTAACCGGTTATGGATCGGTTTTCAAATCAAGTTTTCAGATCAAGTTTTTATGTTTACGGGTCGATTATTTGGCATTATTTTAGTGGAAAAAAATTAACTTTCATATTTTCTTGTGTTCTCGAGTGTTGAAATGTTAAAAAAATTAAATTTTTTTATTATTGATTTTTTTAAGCTTTTTTTCTATATAAGAATTTTTTTGTATAGCTTAAATTGATTTCACACAAATAAAGAATATAGGTTGGCTATGCAATTAATAAAACATTTATTTCTTGGTAATTTTTTAATAAAAATTTTTGATTGAGTAAATTAAATATGATTCCATTTTTGTTTGATTATTTTGAAATGTGGTTTTATTAAATTAATTATTGGCAATTGATTTTTTTAATAAAGATTCCTGAAACATGAACAAATAATTTAAGCTTAAAAAAATAAGTCTGTTAAGTTTTGAAACCTAGTATCAAAGTTTATATAAAATTTTTAATTAGATTTAAACAGGAAAAAAGTTGCAAAAAAAAGTTAAAATAGACAGAAGACAGAACTTTTAACAATGAATTTTAAGTCTTCTCTTTGTTCTGCTTTTTAGAAATTATTAAAATTTAAAATAAATAAATCATCATTGCATAAAAGGTACTCTATAACAATATCAGAAATAATAAAAAATATAGCGGAATTTCCTTACTAATATTCTTTTCAGATTTGTTTTAAACTGACTGAATTATTTTGTTTCTGTGTTTTTCTGTCTGTTTAAGATATTTTTAAAGGTTTAAAAAAAAGGAATTGTTCTTATAAGGGTTATAATTGGAAAAAATAATTAAATTCCAAAAATACAGCTGACAATTAAACATATGTTTAAACATGGGCATTTAGGTAAGAAATCTCCATACCTAATATCATTTGTTTGACTAAAGTATTGTTGTAGGTATAAATAAGTGTTGCCTTTATTCCTCTCAGATCTTTTAATGTCCTAATGGTAGTATAAGAAAAATTGAGGAAAAAAATTATAGAAAAAAAACACATTTTGACAAATAACATGCTACGAATGTTAATTTCATGCTAATAGAGTATATTTTAAGAATCAAATAGGTTAAAACAAGGCAAGACCAAAGTAAAACTAATTTTAAAATTTTGATTAGAGAAAAGAATAATTGACCAATGTAATATAGAGGTGCATGTCCGCAGTGTAATTAAAAGTACCTTAGTTATATTGGCACTAAATTTTTTAATTTTCAAAATATATTTGGCAATTACTAGCTGTACCTATAAAAAAATATGAACTAGACTATTTAAAAAGTCTAAAATATGTGTCTTACTACTTTGATAGTTACATTTTTTGTTTAATACTAACATATAGATGAATTATGTATGCTAAGGATATTGAAGTTAATGCAGACCATTTTGAGCATTTGTTGTAGAGTAAAAAAATTAAATTTCCATTGCTGTTGATATTACCATTTTGTTCTTGTTCCATATTCTTAGTTTTTGAATTTTATAAATTTATGTTTTAGGAACTGAATTATTTATTTATTTTTTAAAAATCTAAATTTAAAAAAAAAATCAAAATCTTTTTTTTTTTAATTCTGCTGAATTTTCTAATGAATTTATCTTTTATAAACTTTGTTATAATATATAACTAAGATATGCATTATAAAATAAAATAAAAATTAATATATTACAATACTCAAATATAAAGCAAATAAATAAGGTAATGTTAGTAAAATCATTCTGTATATTAATAATTAATTGATGTGCGGATGCTATTAGTTTAGTTTATTAGTTTATGAACAGGTGCCATGAACCATGGCAAGATCGTGTCGACCACGAGAAATATTGTAAATATTCACGTAACCTTATAGAATAATAAAAGATTTAATACAAGGGAACTTTGTTTTTTTTTTTGATGGCCTAAAAGAACCTAAGACCTAGGTTATTAGGAAGAATTTACATTTGGTGATGCAACAACTAAATACTATAACCAAGGATTCTGTATGACCGAGAGATTACTAACTGTACTAGTTGCTGTAGCTGTGATGGTATTGCTGTATTTTAGTATTAAAAAGTATAAGAAAAATATGCAAAGAACCATAAAAAAGTATTTTTTTCTTGTTAAGAATTTATTTCTAAGATAAGCAAAATATATCACCAAATTCGTTCCAAGTTTTCGAAATAAGGACTCAACTGAAATAACCCATATGGCGCCTTTTGACATTAAGGTTGCCGTAAGTTTGTTACCTATTATGGATTATACCGAAGACACTACACATAAATTAATTGATCATATGGAACTTTTTAGACATTTCAGCACACTCAGCGGTTTCAATGAAACTCCGTGGAAAATATAATGATCGCGAAAACTGTGGTTCTCCTTTTTTGTGGCAAACTATGTCTGTTTTTAATACTATTGACAGTAACTTCAAGGTCAAGAAAACTCGCAAACTAGTAGTTCAGTTACTGCACCGATAAATTATGTTCTTCATTCCTAATGATAAAATATTTACTTATTTAAATTCTTCTCACGATTTGAAATTAGCCGACGTTTCCAACCACCCAAACAAAAACACAAATAAACGGAGACCAAAGCATAAAAATTAAAATTAAGACGACTTACCAAATTTACATTAGAGGTTTACGTAACAACTAAAACCTAATGACATCTCCATCATACATACACCACAAATACAATCGTTATACATTAAAATACGCAGCACAACCACTAAGTGAAACCAAAAAAAAAACACACAGCATAAATAAACTAAAATTGGCTTATGTCACAGATTGATTCACAATAAATAAGTAGTACGTATAGTAATTATAGTAAATAGTGGCACCTTCTAAGTCAGTGTTTAGTAGTAACTGTACGCAGAATTTGTTGTTATAAAGCAGAAATGATACACATTCTTTTTATGTCTGTAAAATAGGTTTAATATTACTTGGGCTCGTTGAAAAGTTAAGTACTTAACAGTTTGGATTTATACAGCTTTAAGATGTGATTATATTGTGTACTTAAGCCCTGAGTATCGGTTCGGTGATTAACAGAATTATGTAATTGGATGTGTATCATTTCACTGATATTGCGTTTAAGATAGTGCCTCTCTCTATCAACTATGCTAACATCATCAAAATTGAAGTTATGCCCTGTGGAAAAGTGATGTTGTGCTAAAGCGGTCTTATCTTTTTTGTTCATATTTATGACTCTACAATCATATTGATGCTGATATAGTCTTCTTTAAATGCTGCCTAGTGATACCTATATAACACTGTTCACAATTACGACAAGGTATACGGTATATCAAACCTGAGCTTAACTCAAGGGGAGTACGATCTTTTAATTGGGAAAACAATACACTGCTTGAGTTTATGTTGTAAAAAGCCAGTTTAAAATTGTAATTTTTTTCCCGGATGTGTCGTTGGATTTGTTCTGAAAATGATTTTACATATGGAAATCTGAAATATTTGGTTTCTTTACTCCTTACCAGTTGTGTATCTGTTAAAAGTTTTAAATTATTGATAACTCTATTTACCAATGTTGTGGGGTAATTGTTATTTCTTAAAAAACCTTTAATTTTCATTGTATTAGATTCATGATACTTCGGGCTACTCAATTTATAAGATCTAAACAATAGGTTTTTAATAATTCCTATTTTGTTTGACATTGGAAGTGACGATAGGTAATTAATTACTCTGCCTGAAGATGAAGGTTTTGTGTACCAATTAGTTGTTAAACTCCCATCGGTGTTCCACCGTTCTACCATAATATCCAAAAATGGTATACAATTATTATTTTCTAATTCCATGGTAAGCTTAGGCTTGTCATGATAATCATTAAAATGATTTAAAAGTTCATTTGTTTTGTTAGATGGGCACGCCAAAATTGTGTCATATATTTTAATGAAAGCTAATTTAAAAGGTAAATTGGGAACTATGTTAATTAGGAGTTCGTTCATCACCAAATTTGCCAAAACTGGGCTGGCAGGGTTGCCCATAGCTGAACCATCTAGTTGTTGGTAGAACTGACCACCGAAAGAAAAATAAGTGGAATAAATATTCAATAATTCTCAGCAAAAGACTTTTAGGTATATCTGTGTAAGCGGATATAGTGCCCCATTTATTTTTTATAATATTTAAAACTAACGATTTAGGAATATTTGTGAACAATGACGTAACATCCAAGGACACTAAAATATAATTTTCTGGTATTGACACACTTTGTGAGAATTCTACAAAATCAAAAGATTTTTTTATGTTAAAACAAGCTTAGCTTAGCTTAGTTCAACAGTGGATAGATTGCGAGATACAGGGTCTTATTGCTTAAGAAGCATTTCTAATTTTGACATAAAAGTCAGTATAGGAACATTTTTCTAGTATGAGAAACAAAGCTCTGTTACTTCTTATGACAAAACTTCTAGAAATAATGTAAAAAATAATAATATAGGCCATGCTAATATTAGACTAATAATAAATATTAATTATAGCTATAATAATTATTTATGTAATTTCTACTTTGATTTTTGCTATAGTGAATTGATTTTTGACATATGACGTAATACCTAATAAAATAAGTAACTCAAAACTTCTAGAAGACGCAACTTTCACACTACTATTTCGATAAATCGTAATTTTTTTGTGCTACCCGGGATATAACAACTAATCGAAAAATCTTATTCTCGTATTTCCACAACTAAAAAGGGCCACTTATTAGAAGTGTCTAAAATTAATAGTTTTCGAGATACTTGTTTTTACAAGTTTCAATGCATTACTTGTATCATGATGAAAAAAGATATGTATAGCATAATAATTAACTTGCTTTGGATAATATCTAAATAGTGTTGCTACGTTTCTAACAATAACAAATGAGAATGGCAATAACACTAATAAAAGAAAATGCTAACCATGAAAATTCTCAAGGCCCTGGTCCGCCTATCAACTGGTTTGAATAAACTCTATAGATGCTCTTTAACTAATGAACTAAAATTAGGTGGAGCGCCCTCATGCATAAATCACACATTCATTCATGTTTTTAATAAAAGATATTCCAGGAGAATGGGCATTATTCTTTAAGAAATTGTAAATACCTTTAGCCATTTAGTATCGGTGCTAATTCAACGGTTTCTATTAAATATTGTGTAATTATGTCTGCCTATAAATTGATTTGAAATTGTACTTGGTGCCGGTTTGTCTTATTCCATTAGGATTTTCGCCTGCATAAAAGTAAAGATTATGCAAATTATTCGCCATCCCCTCGAAATCCTGCCCTGTTTGAAAATAATATTATTGAAGTAAATCCATTGTTGTGGTGAGACATCGTTTCGAATCAAGGGCCATGTACAAAATTCTACCCTTGCAGGGTAATTATTTGCGTTTAAAATATGTATTTTTTGCAGGTGGTATCGATGAAGCCGTTGCTCTTGAAAAATGGTATTTATTGTTATTTGGAAACTTGAAATTCTCGAGCTAAATTCCTAACCCAACTGTAAGATATTTAACTACAGCATCTAAAATATTTTTTTTCAACTTCAGCTGTAGTACAGTTGCGCTATGTCCCCCATATTTGGAGCAAAGCTACCTAAAATTTAAATCGTTTCTCCTGCTTAAAACCGCAACGGCTGTTCGATACGTTGAAAAGTCTTTGAATTAAGCAGGTGTCTATTAAGGAATCTGTCAGCGTACAATCTTTGTGCTTTGAAAGCATTACATATTGCCAATACGTACAATAAATGCATATCAGAATATTAAAAAAAAACGGATACTGCATGATTTTATTTTTAATACCTATGATAATATTATTATTATGATTCTGAATTATGACAAACATTAGAAACCATAGCAACAGTACTCAGATATTATCCAAAGCTAGTTGATTATTATGTTATAAGAATGTCTTATCATCATGGTACACATAATGCAGTGGAAATTTTAAAGTCAAATGTTATAGGTTATTTATGCCAAAATCTGAAATGCTTCTCAACCAATAAGGAAAAAATAAAAACAATTAAAATTTTATCTTTGACATCCTGAAAAGTAATGTTCTATCGTGTGGATTGTTGAGAGAGGTGAGGAAGATAGGAACACACAACCCAAGGTTATGTGTGCTTTGGCTATGTCTATATCCTGCCAATTAGCTTTAATCAACAGGAACAATAAACTTAATTAATAATTAAAAATCATTTATAAATAAAAAGAGTAATTAATGAAAAACTAATTATCTAAAAAGAACAGGCCTGAATTGTCCTAATATTCAGTCTCTAATCTACGGCCTGTCTTAAATTCTGTTGTGTGAAATGACGCTCATAACCGCCTATCACTCACTAAATATTTAATTGAATCTTAGGCATCCTGCTGCGAAACGACGACAATGGAAAGCCATATTTTATGTCTTTGAGTGGCGCTAAAACTGAACTCATGTGCCTACCAACACACAGGAACCCAGTTCGTGGCAAGGTTGAAAATAAAAATCGATACTAATCTTGACAAGTCAAATATTTCGCTTCCACACCCAAAGCGGACCAAAGTTAAATCAGCCACACATGGACAATGGAAGGAAGGAGAGCAGACTCCCATACATCAAGAATAAAACAAGAAATCTGAATAGCGATACTAACGCTGCCAGTTTACAAAACAAATAGCAACACATGACAGTTGAATATACGTTTATTTTTGGTTTTTATCAGGTGTACACACCTTTTTGGTTAAACTTCAACGAGAAATATTGGATAAAATGTTCGCGTGATGTACGTTGAGGAATTTAATATTATGTTTGTGTTATTCGCGCTTAACAAGAAGATTTATTACATGTTAGTAATACACCATTATTAAGTAAAATTTGTATTGTGACGAATTCAAAATGAATTAATTGTTTTGTTGGGTATTACGTCACTTATAGTAAACATTAATTTATAAAATACTATCCCATATGCTCAAATATTGAAAAGAAGAAAAACATAGACTTATTCACGTATTTAAAAGAAATATGAACCTAAATTTTTAACAAACCTTTCGATAACGATATTTAATTTTATATAAGTTCAGTAAGTCTTAAATAAAGTAATTTACTTGAGGTATAACAGATTTTATTATACCCAGGAGCTGAAGTTTAATCTATTGATCTCTGAGCTCGTTTCTTCTTTTCAATATCCTACCTTATCTTATTATTGATGGATAGTTTATCTAATTAGTCAATTGACAAATTATAAAACAAGGATTGTAACTATTCTAGATTTAAGAACAAGTTTTAAATAAAGTGCAGACGAGAGATTAGAAAAGAAACGTATATATTTTAATATTTTTAATTTTATTTACCTTGATAACGGTAGCAGATATAACTACCGAAACGTTAATTCAAATTAGGTATTTTTATTTAATAAGTAGGTTTTATCATCATTTTAAATTTCAATATTTATTCTCGTGTTAATTCTTGTGTTAATATTTTTAAATGCCGAAATTCTCTGCCTTTTGTAGATGGTTTTATAAAAATACGTTGACCATGTACGGCTAAATACACCAAAACCAAAAATTGACTAAAAAACTGTTAAGCAAATATATATTTAACGACAATAATATATGGTGTGTTGCTTGGGAACTATTTAGAGGAAATACGCAAAGTTAATATTTGAGCTGGTATATTGGAAGATGCAATAAATATTATTTATAAAAGAAAATTTAAATGCTAAATGTACGCTGACATGCTAGAAAAATTCAGAGAAAAAGATACCTCATTACGGACCATAATACACATTAAAGAACACTTATGATAACATACAGGTAAAAGTGAAATGGTAAACTATAGTAACTATTGTGTATCGTTATTAAGTAATATGTAAATCTTGAAACGCCAAATTTTATTAGAATCCGATGCATTACCTGCATATTTCTTTATAAAAAATTAACACAAATACAAACAGTTTATACTTAGTTTTACAAGTTTTATACTTGACAAAGTTCTGTCAGTCACCTTCTTACCTCCAGCTAACCTCACTTTCATATGTCAAGTGGCGCACACTACCACTTTATAAAAAATATTAAATCTTTTACCTTTTTATTTTCTACCTATCTGGTTTTTTTTTAATTTTTGCAACCAAGAATAAAAGCGATTGATTTTGTAACTCTATATTAATGGACTCAGGAAATCCCATCTTCTTAACACATTTAATTTTTTTTCTTAACACGATTTGAAGTAAATTTTTAAATGTTTTTATTTTAATCATGAAATAAAAAAATTAAACAAAACACAAGTAAAATTAAACACTACAATGTAACTTAAAATACTTTATACATAATAAATAATATATATGTACAATTATACAAACCGGGTGGTGCGTCGCCAAGCGGAACCAACCCAACCCAACCCATGTAAATTTTAAGGGGTTTTTAATTTTAAAGGGGCAATTATTGGCTTTCCTGTACTTTATAGAAAAAATGTAAGATAACTTTTTGAAGAGGGCAATCTGGCAAACCCATGTGCAAAGTTTCAAAAAATTTTAATAAGCGAATCTTGAATTATTCAATTAAATGTAATTGCAAAATTATCAAATTTTCGGTTCAGGTAAAACCAAACGGGCATCAGTAAAATGAATATAGTCACTGACGTGAGGAAAAGTGTCAATAAATCAATGACAGTCGATATTTGAAAACAAGTATGAATTATTCAATCGACGAAAAAATAGCCATAATTAAGTGGCATTATGCGGGAAACCGTTTTAGAGCAGTATCTGAAATGTTTTCAGTTTATTTCCCCACCAAGCCCATTCCGTCCATTTCAACTATTAAACGTTAACAACTATTAAATTATAATTGTCAATAAGTTCGAGTAAAGCTCAAATTTTCTTTTTGATTCGTCAAAATTAATTTTGTTGTCTTTAAGCCAATTTACTATTACATTACACCTTTTGTCGAGGATTTTGTGGACACTGCTTGCTAATGCAGAGTGATAGGGGGCGTTGTCCATAATAACAACAATAATTCTGTTCTGGAGTATTTGGCAATACTTTTTCTTCTATCCATTTCGTAAAATTTGTTTCGTTCATTTGCTCGTGATAATCCCCGGTAGATAGTCTAGCTTTAAAAATTAGAGATACATCCTCAACAAATCGTCTACAGTCGATAAAGGCTCTGTAGGGTCAAACTCACGTCGATGTTGGCCTTCTTTTCTAATTTTAATTATATTAGATCGCCCTACTCCACAATACATAGATGCTTGTTCTGTTTTATTTTTTAAGGGTAGCTTAAAAGCATTATTGGCACTTTCCTCATCACCAATTCTTATTACATTTGCAATAACCTCACGAGTCTGACCTTTCAAAACTTTATTTTTTAAATGGTAAAAGGCTACGTTGGCAGGTTCTAATAAAAAAAGCGATTAATAACCCTGCCCCCAAATCATTTACCAATATGAATATATATCATAATTAATTAGATTAAAACATGTTTAATTTACCTAATGTCATCAGATTAGCCCTTTAAGATACGACTAGTAGATAATAAAAAGACAACTCGAAAGGTATAAAAAGGATACAAAAAGGATTAACGGTAGGTGCAGGTCATAAATTATGAATTATTTTATAAATATATAGGTACTAAATTTCCCTTTCCTTGATAATCCAACTATTATAATACACTAATAAATTGATAACTAAACTAATATAATACCTTCATATCCAAATACCATAATTTATGGGTAATTCCCAGTGGGACGCCAGTCGGAATAATTTTTTCCTTTTAACCTATTTAAAATGTTACGGCTGCCGCGATATACTCGTAAAAGTTTATTGTTAAACGTTAAAAAAATGCATTGTGTCAGTCCTATTTTCTTCTTTTAAAATTCAAATAGAATAAAGTAAAAAGTATGCATAACATAGCTAAAATTGGCAGCTCGGTTAGACCCAAATATTCTTAACATTCTTTTGCCGGCTACAGACTCAATAGATGAATAGTAGATCGGGTGCCTCAAGTAAAAACTATGGCGTCAACGTTAATTTTTTTAAATAGAACACCCTGTATATTATCACGTTTTACAATTCTACGAGATATTCTCAATACTTTTTGTATCGCAATGCATATCCCTAAAGTCAATGTTTTGTCAATATGACGTAACAGACTAACGACAAATAGATGAAATTAAAAAATATAAATTTATTCTAAATTTATTGCAACCAATGTTCAATTTGTTGTCAATTTTATTCAATGCGTCCTTTGCTTGGGCAACTCCTCACTTTGCCATCGCCGTTCAAGAATTGCTTGATGCAACTTTTCACTTCACCGGTTATAACTCTATTAAATTTTTTCGTATGGGGCTATTTGAAGTCCACAGTTTATGTCAATAAACCAAATGAAGATGATTTAAAGCAAAGAATTCCACAAAAAATTAGACTAATCGATCTGCAAGTGATTGAAAATGTGAAATTGGAAGTTATTTACCGACTTCAAAAATGCATTGAAGTAAATGGACAACAAATTCAATATCTGTTGCAATAAATATTGTATAAATTTGTATTAACGTCGTATGTTTAATTTGCCTATTACGTCAAATTTGACAAACCGCATAGGCATATGGAATGCTATATAAGTATTCAGAATATGTCGTAGAACTGTAAAATGTCATGATAGCCAGGGTGTTCCATAAAAAAAATTACGGTTAAACATAAATAAAAAATCCCATAGTATCTACTGCAGGTAGCCTGTAAAGAAAATTTTGTGACAATTAATTAGTGACAATGCTAACCGATGTATTCGGAAAATAAAAGAAGAAAAAGAGACCTGTCAAATTTCAAATAAATTTGTTCCTTTCATCATGAATGCACTGTGTATAACAACCGAATTTTCTCTCATAGATCAGTTTGGCGACAAGGTTGGTGATGTACGAATCCAAAAGATCCTGGTTTCGATCCCCGTTAAGTTTTAAAAACTTTTTTATTTTTTATGTTTGTATTTGTTTTTATTTCTTATAAAAAAATATGTAGGTAATGAGTGCATCGGATTATAATAATATTTGCTGTTTAAAGATTTATATTTTAGTTAATAACGATACACGATGTAGTTACCATTTGACTTTCACCTGTATGTTATAAATGTTCTTTAATGTGTGTTACTGTACAAATGAGGTATTTTTTTCTATAAATTATTGTTTAACCATAGCTGCATATCTTTTATCTTTATTTTAGGTCTGATAATGCCGTAAGGCAAAACGCGTAACCTAACCAATAGACTCTACATTTGTGAGACTTTGACTTCAAGTTTATTTTCCTCCTTGTTATATTTAGGCTCACGTAATAAAAGATGAGATTCATAATATCTTATCTTTGTAAGAAGAAACATAAGAGAAGCCTAGCAAAGGGATGAACTATTATTATAAATGCCTTCGTGGTGTTAGTTATTATAAACGCCTTTATGGTTTATGTGGATTATTAAAGTTTGGTTTATTTTGAAAGTTTTGAAATACAGGGTGATCGACGACCGATGGTACGTTAGCCATGTATGGGAAACGGAACGTAGCATTTTTCTGTTGAAAATATCGGTCTAAGATATTTTCAGTACTACAGCGTTGATGCTAATATAGAAAAATGGCAACAAATTTTTGAACTTTTAAATAGAACACCCTATATATTTTTAGATATATTAATTGCCTGCCTCGTTTTGAGACTTAGTTAAATATACTTCGCTATACCCATCTCTAGCGGTTTTCGAAAAAAAAAAATTGCGGTTTTTTTTGTTAAAAACCAAGGTATAACTAATTGTTTATTTCTCGGCTATTTAAGTTTGTAAAAAGCTAAAATTTTAAACTTCACTTTAAGAGACCATCTTGATTAACTTCTCATACCCTGATTTAATCAGAAATATACAGGGTTGTCGAAAATTAAATTAATATCTTTTATTTGCTAAAATGCCGAAAAGTGGGTGTCGAAACACCCTGTATTTCATTTTATATTCTAATGCTTAAAATACCTGTTATTTTATTTTAACACATTCCTTTATTTAAGCAGCCGCGTTTTAGAAATAAATAGCTATTTTCATGAAATTTAATAATATTAATAATTTTTATTTTATAAATTACTTATTTACCATGAAAATATTCAGTTAAAATATTAACATAGTATTTTATATTCAGCTTAATTGAAAAGTCTAAAATGGAAGATATTAACTACTCGAATAATTGTATCTATTTTCCATGGAGAATAGGTTCAAAATAGCAAGAACATGTAGAAAATTTAACGAAATATATCCAAATCTACTATCAATGAATCGGCGAAAGTATGTAAGCTAACAAAATGTTTTTGTTAATTGTGGGTCTAATTTAAAACCTGAATTAAATAAAACAAATGAAGTTACCAATAAAGAAAATAATATTATGCATATATTGGCATATTTTACTGTATATCCGCAAGCTTCAATTAGAAGTTCTAAGCATGATTTAGGTGTCTATTATTAGTCAGTTCAAAGATATTAGCCAATCATAAAATGAATCCATACAAGTTCACCAAAGTTCAGGTTTGTGGCTTCAAAACTATCAACAAAATATATACAAAAGACTATCACAGAAGGGTAGAATTCTGTGAAAACATTTAAATCCATATTGATGTATTTATTAATGTTAAAACTAAATAACACTTGTGCAGGGAACATGCCGCCTGCCTTGAAAACTTTTGGTTTTAAACATCTTCATTCCCTAGAGACATTAGATTGTGGAAGGATAGACGGCTTTACTGCAGCACGCTTTAAAGTGGAGGAAGAAGTTCGAATAGTAGCAGCTCTAACTACTCCGTCAGAATCAGGATGAATTTCTTGGACCACACCCATCTGACATTTTTGGCGGTGGTAAGCCATCTTCTTTGATCAGGACCTGGCTTTAGTAGCATAGGGAAGTTTTGTTTCCTCTTTGTCCTCTGTTGCAATTCGGAAATATACTCCTTTGACCAGCGTGCCCAGAAGTGCTGTATAATTTTTTAAGGCGCTTGAATTTCGTGACTCTTGTTTTCGGACATGGATAAGTAATTGTCAGGAATACTGGTTAATTCAATTTTCTTGACAAGAAAAGGACCCATATAATCAACACCACATACTAAAAACGGCCTAGTTGGCTTTATACGTTGGGAAGGTAAGTCGCCCATTATATGACGAATAATAGAAGCATCAAAACAAAAGCATTTTACACATGACCTCACTACTTCTTCTGACAAGGTCTCGACCATATATTGGCCAATATCTTCTTTTTATGGAGGCTAAAAGCATTTGAGGTCCTGCATGTTACAGTCTAAGGTGCTCATGTTCAGCAATTAAGTGAGTGTCTTAGTCTCCCACCTATTCCTAATATATGTTTGTCATCTATGAATGGATTAAGCTTTAATAGCCTATTTTTCGATAATGGTTCTTAATCATTCATTAAGTCTTGTTTTTCTGTTTTATACTCAACATTTTGAACAAAAGTTACTAAACCACTATGTAACTCGTTTATACGTAAATTACCACCTTTTCTTTTATTTTTTGGCTTTCTACAATTGTTAATAAAGCGAAAACAATAAGAAATGGTCTTTTGTATTAAATGTAAAGAAGAAAATCTGTTAAGTAAATAATTTTCAATAGTAGCTGCATCTGAAGATATAGTACAAATAATTGGACTAAAACAAACATTAAAAGTAAGTAAACCAAAGTAAACATTACCAGTTGAATTATCAATATTGTCTGATAAAACTTTGGGGCCATTACAGTGAAACTTTCTTAGCTCCAAGCCATATGCCCCTAAGATCTTTGGTTACTTCTTCTTTAATATTTTGAACTTCCTCAACAGTACCACTGCCGCTACACAAATCATTCACGTAAAAGTCCTTTGGCATTATTTTACTCACACACCGTACCATATGTAAGTGTATTTAAAAGATATGATTGAATTTCACAGGAAGGATTAGACCACCATAGAATTATTTGCAAAGGGCGATGATCCGGAGTCACTAAAACTTGCCGGTACATCTTTGCTATATCAGCGGTGAGTAGTATATTATGCTTCCTCGAGCGCAAAAAAATTGAGAAAGGATATCACGACATAGGGCTTAAGGCAAGATCTTGAATTGGCAAGACTAAGGGCGGCAAAATATTAACATTGTAGGCTTCAGGGCTGGGTCATGGACAGCGTTTATGTCTTCATAATCAAGGGGCCCTAAGAGAGATTTCTCAATGGAAACACGGAACAATAAATAAAATATCACCAATAGTGAACACAACTTACGAAGTTTCGAGGGGGCATCCAACCACTAAAAAGCATCCTGCTTCTAAAAATTTCCATTCAAAAGTAAAGAAACAATAATGATAGTTATTTTCGAATATTAATTTAACTCAAAAGATGCTGATGGAGAGATGTTAATGGATTTGTTTCACGTAGTGACTTAACCTCTCTCCGTCACAGCTAACAGCACTATTGACTTTCGTCGGAAGCAGGAGCTGGAAAGATCCCCCAGATGCGCCGCAGGACTGCTTAAGTAGTAGTCCAAAAGACATCTCGGCGCAAGACTTGAGGTCGAAGAACTTCTCTCGTTACTTCCGCGGTGCCACCGGCGTCAGCTTTACTAAACCGGTTGACCAAGTCATCTGTCGTGAAATCTTCTCCATGCGCAGCATATTGAAAAATAATAAAGAATTAAAAGTGGTGATAACATTAGTAGTGTTTTAATGAAAAATCTCGTTGAATTTTATTGAAAATCGAAGGCAACATTGATTATGGTGTGTCGTACATATAAAGTTTTAAAAGAAAAATTTATACCAAGGTAATTTTTAAATATTTTAAACAAATAGAATCCTAATTAAATAAATAAAAGTTAAGATTCCTCATATCCTGTTTAAAGCGTAATTAATCCTGTAACAACTTACTCTCTTAATTCAAGGGAATTACCAGAAAAGTAATTCTCATACGAGGAAGCAGTAGGTATCCAATTGAAAAGAGAAGTAAGAAATGTGTGAATAATCTAATTAAAATGCTATTCAAGCATTAAAATAAAACGGAAAATGAAAACTTCAAATTGACTTATTCATTAATCAATAATATCCAACGAAATACCAAATAACACAAAATGTCTAAATTCTAATAGAATTCCTAATCGAAAATTCAAAACGTTTCAAGTGGTAGGCCTTCATCACAAGAAACTGGGAAGAGAAAAACAAAGTAACTACTCCAACAAGCGCAAAAACATGAAAATAACCGAAGGAAAGCCGAAAAGGTCTAATCGGAATCATAATTAACGAGTAGCTCTTCGTCTGGGATCTTCAAATCTTTCGCATGTCAAGCACCCTGAAACTTGCGCTTTTCGTCAAGCAGTTCACAGACTATCGGAGACACATTTTGGTGCGAATTTAGCAGTAAAGTTTACTAGCATCGGAAAGATCGTAATTTTTCCGATAAATACGCTCACTGACCTCAATTTGGTCTTCCTCGAAGATTACAACTATTCTTTGATATTTGACGCGCTTTTAATCTTTCGTTAACATCCCTATATACTTTACTTATGTGACGAGAACGTGCCATAAAGTCGTGCCAACCGTGAGATTTGGAATATTAACAGCGAGAGAAAAAACAGCACATAAAAAATATAAAACTTCCAAACTTGAAGTGTATTAAATAGTGTTTTTCACTTCAAGAAGTAGGTGCAAGGTTATAAGCGATAATTGCTAAAATCCCGATACTGATGTAGCCCAAAATTCAAATAACTTTGGGAAACATGTAAATATTTTACGAAGATCAAACTTCTGTCTCAATAGTATACAGCTGAATGGTAGATTTGCTGAAGGCGGTGAGGATTTCATTATTTGTTTGCTCGTCATTTTTAACAACTTACAAAAAACATAAAGGTACAGCCTTTTTGCCAGAAAGCTCTTATGGCGTAGTCGGAACATAATTATATCTATATATATATTTTTCTGAGGGTAAATCTATCGCTGTCAGTTGGCACGTACTACGAAAGAATACAGTGGAAAAACATTCAAAAATTGCAAGAGCGTAAATATGAGTTGCGTGAAATGTTGTTTTGCAATTAGCAAATATAAACTCAGCTTATCTCAACTCTTCTAAAATATGGGGATAACGAAACAGAATTCAAAATAATTAAAATCTCAAGCCAACACGTACAGTTAGTTACAAACTCTTAGTCAATATATATCATCCATCAAAATATCCAATTTCTTCGCAATAAAGTTTAAGATACCCCTAAGAAACATACCAAGCATTTTCATTGTTAGTGAAAACTGGTTGGAGGAAGACAATTTGTGAGAATTTTTTTTTTGTTTTACAACGGTTTGGATTATACAACGAGAATAAACAAAAAACTAATATATTTTAGACTGTTAAAGGCTGTAATACTAAAAAAATTGTGTTTTATAATATGAAATATAGTAAAAAAACTTACTCACCTAAGTGGTACGATCCACAGTACAATGTACATACAGTACAGTAGCACACACAGTAATACATCACCCACGTTCCTATTCTATTCAGCTACCACCGATACACTTCGGATCCCACTGGTTCGGTTAAATGGAGACGGTCGGAGATTGCGGATAGTCTGCCACCGTTTTTACTTTGAAACTGACATTTATTTTTATAAAAATATGTATATACAGGTTAATCCTAAGATTCATGCCTACTAAGCTAAATGGATATTTTCTTAAAAATTAAGGTAATGGCATAAAAACAAAAATACGTGTCCTTTGTAAGGAAAATGTGCGGGAGATTAGTTGGCCTCCATTGGTTTAATACTCTGCAGCAGCATTTGGAATTGCTGCTGCATCGAAGCAAAAAATGCTTGGAGCATGGCATTCGGGTCTGTACCGGGCAGAGGTGGGGCGGCGGATGCTGGGGTGTGGCGGGAGCGGCAAGGCGGCTGTTGTCCTGGGTGTCCCAGGTGAATGGGTGATCCCGTCTGGCCGCTTTGGCCTTCAGAATTTGTTTGGGGTTTCTGGGGCATCCCAGGTAGTTCGCTATGTGCGGTCCTCCGCAATTTGCCCATGTGGCTGGCTGGTCTCTCGGTTTTGTGCAGTCAGCGGTTGCGTGAAGTTGGCCACACTTCACGCATTTGAAGGCTGCTGTACACCTGGCCTGGGCGTGCCCGTGAAGTTGGATTTATTTCTCTGGGCTTTCACCCTGATTTTGATGCCCCTCAGCTCCGTGACTGAGAAGATAAATTTCTCCTCTCTCGGGGGCTGGACGAGGACTAGCGGCGAGGGCTGTCTGTGCCTATGTAGTACCGGGCTGCGGTATGTGGGTGGAATCCCAGCTCCTTTCGGTCCTCTAGGATGCTCTCAGCTGGAGAGTGCTCGAGCGGTTCTTGGAGGACGATGTATAATCTCCTGTCCTCTGGCAAGGAAAAGGTGTGGAATGGCACTATCGCGCATTCATCTAAGTGGTTTCTGAGGGCCTGAGTCCTTGGGACCGTCTCCGGTTCTGAGGTCTTCCTCCTGCTGACGACAGGTTGGAACCCGTCGTCTTGTTCGCCTGCTGGAGTCACAGGGCAGGAGCTAGACTCCTGTCACAGCATAGAGAAACCAGCAGTCGCACTTCAATAAAAATACATTGGCTTGAATAAGCGAGTTCGGTGCATGTGTACTAACGCAGGCGCGGTATATTTGCTTATAGTAGGGATGCCGCTGACACTCGCTACGGTCCACGCGGCTTTTGCCTTGGCTAGAGCCGGACTTAAACATTTTTTTAGATATTATTATCTTGTAAAATAAAAATACCTACATAGTACAAATATTTATTTTTTAATATTAATAAAGTTCATACATTAACAAAATATTTAAACAAAAATAAACATCGCATTTCTACATCTAACAACGACGATATAGAAAATTTTGTAAAAACGCTATCAAAATAGTCACTAAGTACGGCGCTGAACTAGGCGATACACCTATGAACACAGTTCGATAAACAGTGAGCTCGGCATCCGGAGAACATGGCTGCGGCATGGCTAAGGATGCTATTAGTTCGCTTACATTTTCGAGTGGAGTGCGACTGCTGGTTTCTTTATGCTGTGCTCCTGTGCTGGAAGTTCGGCCATCTCGATGGACTCAAAAGGCGTTTCCAGGGCGGCAGGGGGAGCTTCAACTACGGTACTGGGTTGTACCGCAGTATTAGCAGATGGCAGAGCGGACTCAAGAGCCTTTATCCGGTTCTTA
Source organism: Anthonomus grandis grandis (assembly GCF_022605725.1). Classification (NCBI taxonomy): domain Eukaryota; kingdom Metazoa; phylum Arthropoda; class Insecta; order Coleoptera; family Curculionidae; genus Anthonomus; species Anthonomus grandis. The sequence goes on from NC_065557.1 coordinate 24,815,303, forward strand.
AGTGCCCTAGTCATCTGGTGGAAGACTCGGTGCAGATCGTTCACTTCCTTCTCGTGCCTCCTCTTGGCACTACGCCTTAGGACAACGTAGTAATAAGTTAGCTCTTCTTGGCTTGAAGGGGTGGATTGAAGGATGGCTAGGTCCGCTTTTAATTCGTCCTCATCTTGGGTTGTTCCCTCTTCCTCGTCCGTGTTACAGAACTCCGAGAAGTCCTCGTCGTCCCCCAACAGGAAGGAAGAGTTTTCGTCGAGTTTGTGAGCCATGGTTGACTCGATCGTCGGGCAGAAGGACGCTAGGTCGGTCGCACTGGTACACTCGGTAGAGTGAGGAGGTGATCTGCACTCAACACAGGACGAACTCTGTATGTGCCACCATGCATGTTTGAACTGTTATTCCGGGCTAGCATCTTGGCTCTTGCCAGTCTTTTAAGATAATACTTTCATCGAAATTAGGCGCCATCTTTTTATAATTCTGGGTTGCATTTAAGTACTTGGATTTTTGACTCGCTCGGAGAATAGGAACCGACTGGTCGGGATGAGGTTTGGTTGGATGTATTTATAAAGTCTGGGTGGGATGTTATTGGATGCGTCCCTGCAGAGCAGACCACGCCTCCTCAGAATTCGGAACTTTTGGCTGATGAGAAAAGGTCGGGCGGAGGTGTGAACGTAACTGGTCTTTTACGGTGCATTTTGGTAATGTTGTAGGTTTTTGGTGTTTGGATTGGGTTTTAAGTGGAGTGTTTCTGATTGTGGAGGAAACTCGGGACGTTTCATGTGCGATAATAAAGTGCCATCCTTTGGCTCCGCCCTCCTGGTGTTAGATCTCCTTGCTTTGCAATATGTCAAGTTGGAATAATATATTGACTACTGTTAACCCACTGCATAGCTTTCATCAAATAGTATTAAACAATTTTAACACTGCTTTTCCTGTTGTCAATATTAAGAAACGAAATAGAAAACCTTGGTATACTAAGGGTTTACGAGTATCTGCGAAAAATATGCGCTCTCTTTTTTACATTAGGAAATACGCTATGAACAATGCAACATTTTTAAATTATTATAACAGATACCGCAAGATTTACAGAAACTCAATCAAAATGGCTAAGTGGACCTACTTTCAAAGGAGGATAAATAATTCCTCCAACAGAGCAAAAGAGTCTTGGAAGATTTTAAATGAGCTAAGGGGCAAAAATAATGTCTTGGTTATTCCAAGTACCTTAGATTCCAATGTCCTCAATTCCTTCTACTGTGATATTGCTAGTAACCTTGCAGCTAATCTCTCACAAAAAATAGATCCCAGGAGCTATCTCTGGTAGTAGCCGAATCTTTCTTTTTTGCCCCCAAAAGTGTAGAAGAGCTTAAACAGTTAATGGTTAATATTAAGAATAAGAGTTCATTAGGTTGGGATGGGCTTTCTCTTAAAATATTTTCTGCTTTACCTCTTGTTGCTTTGCAAGTCTTGGCCGAGTCAATTAACTTTTCATTTATGTCTGGAGTTTTCCCAGAGTGCTTAAAAAGAACAATGATTGCTCCTCTTTACAAGGGTGGCGATCGCGACTGTCCTTCTAACTTTAGACCTATAGCGTTATTGCCTACTTTATCCAAGATAATGGAACGGCTCGTTAAGGTGAGGATGGTTTTTTTTTAAATAGGTTTGGCCTATTAAGTCTTCAGCAGTTTGGCTTTCGTGAGTCTGTGAGCACAAATGATGCTATCTTTAGCTTTCCAGAGCACCTGTACAACCGACTGAATGTTGGTGAAGTTGCAGCAGCGGTATCCTGTGACTTGTCCGAGGCATTTGACTGCGTGAGTCACAGAGTGCTGCTGATGAAACTGGAGCTCTATGGTTTCAATGGATCTGCCCTTGAGTGGTTTCGTTTCTACTTATCAAATCGTGTCCAGGCTGTCAAATTTAATGGTGGTATCTCTAAGGAACTTAATATAAATGTGGGTGTTCTGCAAGGATCAGTACTTGGTCCTTTATACTTTTTCTCATTTATGTGAACGATCTGCCACAACTGCAGGTAACTGGCAAATTTACATTGTTTGCGGATGATACCACCATCCTCTGGCACGACTCTGATGTTTCTCAAATGGAGGCCAATATACGTGCAGATTTGTTAAAAATAAAAGACTGGTGTGATGCAAATTTTTTGACATTTAATGTTTCCAAAACAAATATCCTTAATTTTAAATGTAATACAAATGATATATTTTTAAATAATGAAGCCATCACCATGCCACCGTTCAGTAAGTTTTTGGGTCTTTCCATAGACAAGTTCCTTGAATTTGAAGAGCATGTTGTGAATGTATGTAGAAAAGTCTCATCAGACTGCTACGCCCTAAGGGTTATTGCCACCAGTCTTAATTTTTCCAACGCCAGATCTGCATACTTCGCGATTATCGAGTCGCACCTTCGATATGGAATTTGATTTTGGGGTTCATGTTCAAATTCACTTTTTAGTTCAGTGTTTGTACTCCAGAAAAGGGCCATTAGATATCTATGTGGGGCCAAGCCTCGTGACTCATGTCGCCCGCTTTTTGTAAGTCATAATATTTTAACCCTGTGTTGTATCTTTATTTTCGAAACAGTTTGCTTAGTTTTTAGAAAATATAAACAGGAACTCCACTTAGAAAGCCACTATAATACGTGACAAAATTATTTGTTGAGGCTACCCATTCTTCATTTTGAACTTGTCCGTAGCTCTATCATATATGGAGGTAGAAAGCTGTTTAATAAACTTCCACTAGAAATAAGACAACTTAAGACTGAAAAAAGCCTACGTACAAGGACGAAAATATTTCTTGCTCGTAAAGCGTACTATAGTTTAAGTGAATTTTTTAATGATTAGCATTTAAGTATTTTTGAAAGTTTTATATAATTTTATTTTATTTTAAATTAGTTTCTCGTTTTTATTCCTTTAATGTACAGTCTATTGGCTTTGTCTACAAATTCTATGTTTATGTTGAGAATAAAGCATTTTTGAGTTTGAGTTTGAGTTAGAGCCCGTGTCGGTCATTTTTCTTAAGGTCTCAGCGAAGCTTTTTTTTGTTTGATTATGTTTATATTTGTTATTTTTATGTTATGTTATGTAATGAAATTGCAATTACGATATCTTAATAATCATTATAATTTCATCAGGCAATTTTAGTTAACATTTTGTGATATATGGAATGTGTAACATTAAGTGTTTCTCTACGTTTATACGTTGCATGAGTCTATACTTCTCATTATAATTTTTTCAATAGTATACTTCTTAAAGATGAAACTTTAATTAACTAATATTTGTGTCTCATTTACCCTAAATTACTTGTATAATTTACAATATAGGGTTATGCTTAAAAGAGCGCTTATATGGCCAATGTATAAAAAAAAATTGAACACTTAAAAAAGAAACTCTTGAACCCTTTACTGGCAAAATACCGTTGATTGAGTTATTTAAAACATTTTTTGCATAGTACTTGATAATAATTCCTAATGTTGGATATTTTGAACAAATATACAGGGTGTTACAAAATTCGGTGCAAATATATTAGAAGTGTTTTTTTTTGGAATTAAAATAAGATTTTTTTCTCTATAAGCATGTGTCGTAAAATACACCCCCTCATAGCTACAGCCAGCGCAAATTGCTTAAACAAAATAGATGATTTGGACAACTAACTAGTTGTGGTTGTGGTAACTGTAACATCCTGTATATTTTATAGAAAATGGTTTCGGTGTATGTAAATAATATGTTTACATTACATTGAAGGCCATTAATTTTTATTATATTTCAATATATTTTTAAATTTCCTCATCTTAAAAAACAACATAATTTAATTTTTTCTCTGTTCTAGGTAAAAAAAGATGTCCGAATATCCAATTGTGTAGAGTTTACAAAACTATTAAAATTGTAAGTATAAAAATATTTCTTATTTAACATTGTCCTAGTCAACTGTTACTATAAATGTAAATGTCAGTTGGGCTATAATTATAATATGATAATAACTAGAAATGCCAAAAAACAGCTGTTTAAAAATTCCAAATTAAATGTTTTTTTTTTTAATTCACCGCACACGGTATACACGGAGTAAATTAACTTGTAAAAGTACGGTTCGTTTCAATTCAACCCAATCCACAGAAATCACACATTTAACCTTAACCTTACTTTGATGTACATCATTAAAATGTCTCTTCAACAGTGCCAAAAAAAATTTAATCGGTTGACGTACCAGCGAATAGTGGACTAAAATGTCTGGTAGTAATGAATATTTTATGGACATCACACTTTGGTATGTCAAATGGCTAGCCCCTATAGTGTGATACATCATTTTAAAGGGTATACAATCTTCGGTTCAGCGGTATATAAACGGTGTGTAAACAGTAAGCGTGTAAAAAGGTGTTTATCACATAAACAATTTAATCAGTTTACAGAATTTATTTTATTAAGTGCTCAAATGTGCTCCGTTATTCGCGAAACAATAATAAAGTCTGTTTTGAAATTTCTCACAAATATTGGCAAGTGTTTGTCTGGTGATATCTCTACATTCGCGAGGAATTCCATACTTTAAATCATTAATATTTTCAGGTAGCGTTTCATAAGCTGTGCTTTTTAAATAACCCGTAAGGGAAAAATCTAGTAGTGTTAAGCCTGGCGACCGTGCGAACCATTCAATTGCACCACGCCTGCCAATCCACATACCTGGAAACTGCTCATTAAGCCACTCTCGGACTATCAAACGGTAGTGCGGAGGAGCTCCATCTTGTTGGAAATACAAATTTAATTTCAGTTAGTATCTCAATACTTTATTTTCATCTAATTGATTTTTCAAAGATTGGACGATTCAAGTATATTGTATTTTCGAGGTCTAAATAAATTTGTCTAGTTAAATTTTCTTCCAAAAAAAGTGCGCTATGATTTCGTTGCCATAAATTCCTGCCCGTACATTAATTTTTTCAGGATACTAAGTATGATCCTTTTTGGCGTAAGTAACATGAAAAAAAGTTTGCCATTTAAAGTAATGCGTGACATTATGAGGCAAGTATTTGACCTATCAAAGTTTATAAAGTTGGTCAAATGGCTTTTATAACCACACATTTTTGCTTACTATTTGCTTATACGTCAACCAATTTACTATGATGTTACACTATGGGGGTTCCTATTTGATATATCAAAGTGAGGTTAGCTGGAGGTGAGGCGGTGATTGACAGAACTTTGTCAAATATAAAATTAAAGATCCTCCTGTGTATCTAAATTGACGTGTTTTTTTTTCAGGAAGTTATTAATGGGGGTTCGTTTTGAAATGAAAGCACTGTTTAATTCAAACCAAACAATATCAAAAATATTTCAATAATATTGTTTCGCCTACGAAAATTGTTTTTGATAAACAGTTAGGAATAATGCTTGTATCTATCTTAAAATTTATTATAAACCTTTAAAGTTATACAATCGTATCCCAATGACTTACCGTTATAAGTATTACTTATTTTTTTAAAAGTAGTAATAAGTTAATAAGGCATTCGAACTACAACTATTAGTTGACTCATCGACACAGCTACAGTTAATTTCTTCTACTTTATTGCATCACACACTAGAAATATGATTCATTATTCTACAGATAACACCTTTTTCCAAAAGCCGGAGAATTACCTGTCGCATAAAGGACATGGCAGGTTTTAAATATAAGCTGGCCCCCAATCAAAATCGCTGATTTTTTAATATTTTTTTTCCTAGCTTTATTGGGTGTATTCGAAAATTGAGCTCAAAAACGAAAATCTGTGAGTTTACTTCTTTTTGAAACTCTAATTTTATAAATCGCAATTATTACTATCTAATGACATTAGAATAAAAAAATATACAATAAAAGATTCTTTGAATAATATTTTTGCTGTCACAACTTTTTACTTACATAGGATGTATCCTAACAAAGCAGCCAAAATATTGTGTTAACAGGATTTTTTTTTAATATACAATATAATATTTATTAAAAATATAGTTGTGTATTATACATTTTTGTAAGATTATTAAATTATTTCCTGATAATATTATACAATTGTGCCAGAAAATCTCATTTTAATCTAGAGAACTGACTTTTATTATGAGCATATTGTTATTGAAATATTGCTTGTGCTTTTTGCATTAAAGTCCATTGAAGCAAAAAATATTCAATAGGCGCTTAAAAAAACTATACCAGTGCAATATTCAATTTTTTTAATCGGCCAATATAGCTAATAAATAAAATCGAGTGAGTATTCCGGCAGTAAACTCCCAATATGCAGCATCTATTATATTTGCCATTAGTAAGTTATGAATTAAAACAAAACATGGATTAAATCTAAATGCCATAAAACTTTGTTGTTTTAAATAATTTACTTTTACCTTTTTATGTTTTAAGTGACATTTTCTGTGCTTAGATTATCGGCTTTGCTATAATTCATTTTTGGCTAGTATAGTAGTTTCTTAATCGCGTTTTCTTTTGTAGTATGTAGTATTCGTTCATAGTATTGTAGTTTATAAGAAAGTATTTGCGTTTTTTTAGTCATTATTTTTAAAATATAACTGACCAAAGAAAAAAGTTATTATGTATGTAATGCAGCTAGAAATGCAAACAGAATTATTTTTAACCCCAACATCATTGCAGATGCAAACAAAAAAAGACAAGAGTCATTTTACAAGATACTAAAGTGTGTTTGAATTGTGACCTAAGTATTGTAAAAGTTATAGAGATGGAGGAAAATGAAGCTGCGGTGTTATTTGACGCCCTAATAAAAAAACAAACAACTAAACATTTAATGCAAGGGTTTATTTCTATTTAAAAACCAATATTAATATATCACAATGTCTTGATCAGGTAGACTTTAAAGAGAAGTACATATACAACACATGGAAAATATCTTTACTATTTTCATGAAAATTGTATTAATTGTATTAATTGGAAACTTAGCTATATAGCTTTCAAGAATGCGGAAAATATCTCAAAAAACGGCCAAGTAAAATTCGCAAAATAACGAAGAGATACAACGTTTAACATCGTTAAATCGGCAACAGCTTAGAGAATTGTACAAAACATGTGATCCAGGGGACATTAATTGATGTAGACGATATATGACCAACAAATATTTAATCAATAGCTTTGTTAATGGAAATACATCAAGGCCTATCAGAGTTTTATTAACACATTTTGAATTTTTCTTTTAGGAAAAATGTTGGTGATTTCCATAGTAAGACAAAGTTCTTCAAATCTCGAAAGTAGATTTGTTCCTAATAATATTAGACTTAACTCGCCCCTAGTACAAAACAGAGAACAATTCTTGGAAAATCATATTACATAATTTGCAAACAGGCTTTATATAGCCCAGATCCGGCTGTGCCGAAGACCATTCTATATCCAGGTACACCTACCTAAAAATGTCAAAAAGTTTACATTTTAAGAAATGTAACAAGGCAAATTATATTCTGTACAGGCAATTATATTCTGTACATAAAAGGTATACATTGCTGAATGCAGATCTTATTGTAGCTCCAGATGGTTTTATATTACGTGTGCATGATCCATATTTTTCCGATGGGCGAAATATTGACGCGTAAATATTACTGAATGAACTTATAATCGACAGGGAACAGGTTCAAGAATGAGTTCAAGAGAATATTTTTGTTTCTGATAGGGGATATCGGGTTTCTGTTGAATTTTCAGAAACATTAAATCTAAATTGTGAAATGTCTCCATTTTTAGAATTTACGACTAAAGAAGATAATCATTCATGAAACATAAAGAAAAACTATATGGATAGTAGAAGCACGGAATTGATATTTACAAGAGTTGGTATAAGTATTTTAGACATCTTATACCAATTCAGAACTGTTTACATTTAGGTGACTATTTCAAAATAGTATGCGCCCTTATAAATCGATTTAGAGTGCCAATTCACATGCAAAATTGTAAGAAATTGATTTAGCTGAAAGAATCTCAAATAAAAAACAAGCTCAATATTATTAAGAATTAACGAATTAATTAGCTACAGATATGGAATCAGATCGAAGGGTTGGATCAGCATATTGGTTTAAAAGCTTGGGTTGATATAACTTTAAGCGACTTTTTTCGCGACTGCGACTCAATTACAGAAGATTTAAATGGTTTAATAATTATCAAGTTGAAATTACTCCATCCTAAATTCAAGATACAATAGAGGTATGAATAAAAGAGCTATAAATTATATATATATGACTTTTAAACTCAGTTATTTAAAAATAATTTGATTCGCGCTCGAATTTATTGAAGATTTACCCAAAGGACAGAACATACCTTGTACATAGAATAAAAAAATATTAATACGAAAATATGGACGATCCAATTACGGGGTAATCCGGTGCCTGAACTTGAGGTGTATTTGCTCTTGCAGTATTTCTTGTACTATTTGTAGTACATGAAAACCACATTACAAAGTATTTGTATGGACCCTTAGATGCTTTCCTACTGTTTAAATATACATTTATATATAAATATATATATATATATATATATATATATATATATATATATACATTTATATATATATATACATATATATGTTTTTTTCTATTATAATGTCTTTAAATAATAAAATCACACAATTTTCCAATCCAGTAGTGCTGAGACATTACCGCAACGAGAAAAGGTCTGGCAAAAAGTAAAACATTAAAAATCCATCGATTTTGACGGCAGGCCAATTTACATTTGAAACCTGCCATGTTTTTTTTTCCACAGTGGAAACACTCATCGTTATTAGTTTTGAAAATTTTTTTGAACACATATTTCTGCCGTTACGACAATAGCGGACTTCTCCTTAAAATAAAAAGTTTTGTATTTACATAATAATAATGCAGGAATACATTTTTCTCTCTTTTACTCCCGACATAGAGGTCCCGACAGTGCAAAGTTTTACGAAAATCTGAGACACAAGTCTCTCGGGTACAAAACGGCAACGCCGCGAGCTCTTGCCCTCCTGCGTCCTGTGGTAACGACAACGGTGCGACCCAATCTATTCTTGAAACTCTAGGTTTGAAAAGCATATTCCGACCCGACAACGCTTTGTTTTCTTGTTATGGATACTATATTATTTTTAGAAGTATATTCTTATAGGGAGCGGTAAAAATAAGTTTAATTGAGAAAAATTAGAAAATAAAGTGTTAAAATTTGAAATAATTTAATTTCATAAAATTAGAGTTGTGTCTTCAAATGGTTTTGTAGGAAAAATATTCTTCTTCATGTCTATGCAAAAAAAAATGGTACTATTTCGAATAATTTTTGTTTACAATAAAAAAGCCGACATAAAGCGATATTTGAAAGTAGATTTTTTTGTTTTTATTTTAAAACCAATTATTTGATTAATTTTTTTATGTGAAAAGTATCTTCTTAGTTTCATTACAATTAGTGGTATCTATGTTAATATGACTAAACGTTTTTTTAAAATTTATACTTAAATATCCTGGATCAAAGGAATGAAGTCGCTGCGAAATGTTAATTAAATAATAAATAGCTAGACGATACAAAAAAATATACTTTACGATGGTCCGCCTAGAACAAGGGATGAATGTCTTTTTACTTCAAAAACTAAAATATAAGTTAATTTATTTTGTTAATTATAGATAAAGATAATTAATTAAACGTCAAAAACATTCAGTAGTGTTAAACTTACAGGAAGTGGGTATTAGATTTTAAAATAATTTTGTGTCGTAAAAATATAGGTATTAATAAAATAAAACAAATGTATTAAATTTAAACTAAGAAAAATAACGGTTCCGGTCAAGTTTTACTCTTTAATTCTTGCAAGTTTCTATCACAGACCATTTTGAAATTACTCCGAGGAGAGTAGTTTTATTGTCACCCAGTATAATATACCATTTTGAGATATTAAACTGATCCAATTTATCTATTACCTATCTCAAAAGAAAAAAAAATCATTATTCTTGACATAAAAAATCGTAGTATTATTTTATAAGTTACACTCTAATTGTGAAAATTCTGTCTAAAAACATATAGCGATATTTTTTACGTTAAAATTCGCCAACTCTAAAAAATAATTGAAATTCTATCAGAGGCATTGTCGTCTGGTGACAAGTGGGTCACGAAAGCACGGCGTAGCGTTGGCGCACGACACATTTTCTCTTTTTTATACTATTTTATCGATAAATTAAATATAGTTTTTATTTAAATTATATTTACTCAGCTTTTATTAATAAATAGTCTATACTTGCAGTGGAAAACTTACAGTTTTCTGCTACTGTAGATTAAGGTAAAATGAAAATCCTACAGTCTCCCTCCACTTGTTTATTAAACATAATTTTAGTTTATAATTCCCAACATATTCCGGACACACATATCGCGGTGTCCATCACCAGGAAATACTGAAGGAAATGGGCTTGAACAAAGAAACAAAAAGTCAAACAGGCACAGCAAAGACTTAAAATTAATATAAGACAAATAACTTAAGTTTAAAATTGGTAGAAGTTACGGGTGTAACTTAATTAAATAGAAATTCGCAGCTTTTCATTCTGACTCGTCTAGATTTTTCACGGTTCCCCTGGATAAAGCTGTCTTCCACACAAAGTTAAATATTATAAAACAAAGAACTTCTAACAACCATCAAGTATTGTATATATCATTATATTACTTACTTCTTTAACTCAGTGTTTTAACTCTTCAGAGTGTTTTAATACATCGTTCTAGCCTTTTATAATTTCTTTTTTATTTCTTGTTTTCTATAGTACTGATCCATTGCTTTCCTTCACAACGTACTAATTTTCTATGTTAACCGCGGCATTTATTATGTTCTCCATGAACTTTTTACTTTCTTGCTTTCACCAAAATTTTTTGTAACACGCCATCACCCTGGTGCTTTTATGACTTCTCAAAATAGATGTCACTTAAGTGTGAGTTTAGTATTTTCTTTAACATACTTTTCACTCTAATTATTGACGCCTCTTTCTATCTTTGTCAATATTAGAATATAAATAAATAAAAAAAAATTAACATAAACTTATATCCTGGTGGGTGTAACTGGCACCAATTTTAAACTTTTGTGTGCCTTATATTAATTTTAAGTATTTTCTGTCCCTTTGTTTCGTGTTTCTTTGGTCAAGCCTATTTCCTGTATGAGATTAGTATTCCCTGATGATGGACACCGCTGTGTTCGAAACGTGTCGGGAATTATAAACCAATTATGTTTTATGAACAAGTGGAGGGAGGCTGTAGAATTTTCATTTTACCTTGAGCATTTATTCTTTGTTTTAGTTTTTTATACAAATTATCTGTATACCGTGCAAGTATCAGAGATTTTAATAAAATAACTATTTTTGTATTACTGGTTTGAATTTATTATTTACAAAGTACAATATAGGCATTATATACAATGCCAAAACGATGTATAGAATCTTTGGGCCGGTAGGCAATGTCTGAAATATTATGAATATTAGTATCTATTATATGCTTTACCTAAACATTGCATCGGTATAATAAAGAATATCTGCTAGTCCACCGGCAATGTGTAAAATGAATTGATATTGGTTTTCATCTATAAGTATTATGTAATTACCTACTTGTCAAACACATTACACACATCAGATTGCTCAAAATCAAATTTATTAAATTTATGTTACATTCACCTGTATTTTCAAAACTATAACCTTACTTTTGAGTTATATAGCAAAAAAAATATTTATTGCAAGTTTGTAACACTCATGAAAAAAATCTAAGACACTTTTATAACCTAAGTAATTCAAAATAAAAAAAAAATTATTAAGAAATAATTTAGGTCAGCAAACATTTACTTAAAAGTATCCACGCTCTTATATTTCATACAAAAGTGCCCGTCGAGCGACATTCTTGTTCTGTGTCTTCCGCTCCTAAGCAGTTAAACAAGTTAAAACAAACATATTGAAATAAAAAAGAAAAAAATTGATTAATAGAAAAAGTAGGTCTAGTGTCTATTTTCAAATCAAATAACAAAAAAATAATTTACTTATTGCACGAGAAAATATCTCAATAGTTGTGACATTTTCAAGTACAGATAATATTTTTCAGACATGAAAGTTTCTTAATAATATAGTGTTTTGTTGAAGTACATTTTATAAACCCTTGAACTGAACGGAGTGTAGTTTCTTGATTAGGGACATCTTCTGGTCTAAGCAATTCTTTTTAGATAAAGAAACTGTAAACTGGAGCCTAGAAGAAAATGTCTTCACAATGCCTTGTTTTGGTCCCAGTTTGTAAAGTTCGCCATCTGCTTTTTGCAAGACTTATAGCTAGTATGTTTCGAGCATCACTACACTGTACAAATATCACACACACTGATATTTGTACAGTGGTACCCACTGATACCGAAGGAAATTGCTTTTCAAAGTGTTAGATTCTGTTTGCCACTGATGTGGTTCTCTATAGCTAATCCAAATAAAAGGCAAACGACTTTAGAATCAAATCCTTTTTCCATATGTTTTTTCGGAGCAGCACAAGTAGCATGAATAAATCTATTGTATTTTCTGCATAAATAAGTACATGCTGTCTCCTTCGTACAAACGCAGCACATTGGAGGGAAACTCAATGATTGCTCATTTTTTGCTACTAAATTTGGAGGATCAGCAAGTTACCGATTTACTTCAGAGATCTTCAACATTGACAGTCTTGAGTTCATAATTCGCGCTGAATGTTGATGTTGATTTAGGGGCGGAAACACAGCTGGATCCTAAAGCAATCGTATACTCTACAAATCAATACTTGTATTTGATCCAATCACGTTTTCTATCTAGATCCTCTTTACTTTCTAAGTCTTAAGTATCGTAGGCAGACCCAACCCTAATTTGAGATGCGAAAAGACCTTCGGAGGGTGTTCTTTTAATGCCTTGGTAAAAGGCTCTATTCTTCATGAGTTGTACAAATCGCAGACCATCACTACAACATTCACTGCCACTGTCTTGCATTGCATGCTGTTTGCATATTTTCGTTGTATTTGTTGGCGCATGATTTTTAACTTGCGACTTACCGTGAACGATTCTTAAAGACCAATTACTTTTGAGACTATTTACAATATGGTTTGTAAATTTTCTTCCATTTTAAGAATGAAGGAATACTGACGCCCCAATTAATGTGAAAATCTGTTAGTTTGTTTCTTTATAATTTAGGAAATACGGAATGGAATAAAATAGAAATTTCGCATACTAACTTGTGTTATCTCCGGGAAGGTAATAAGCATGGTTCTATTTGCAAATACATTGCAAATTTTGCATTAACAAATCACCCTGCTTGACGCAATGTCATAAGCGCGTGACGCCCTATTTGCCTGTAGCATGTGTAAAAATTCTACAACGCAACCGCAGCCTCCGGTTAAAGGAAGTATCCCATAAATTGTAAACTTCTAAAAAAAATGCAAACTTCTTTTGCACGTTTTGTTTTCAGGGCTCGAATAATATTTATTCGAGCCTAGCGAATTAATATTACAAACTTAGTAAAATAATCCTGGTAAACCATTACAAATTTATTGTCTCGATCAGGATGAGATTGGTAATCAATCAAATCCACTTGACAACGAGAATTGGATTCGAATGAAAATATGTGTTTAAGGATGCCTTTTTATTTCCCCAATTTTTCTGTTGGTTTATAGTTCACAAATTTTCAGATACAGTACGATATCCTGGCGAGGGATATTTTTATATGATGTATAAAGGACCTTTTCCATTCAGTCTCGCCCTCCGTGGCTGATCCTTTGTGTATCATTTCAAGTACTTGAAAAATTACCATCAGAGACTTAATATATGTTCGACGTACAATATGTTTATATTAAGAGTATCCACAGAAAATATGAAGTTACGCTTTTGATGAACGAATTACAGATGACTTTCGGGACACCCTGTATATAGGCTGTTGCAGCGCCAGGCGGAACATAGGGAATCCCATTTAATTTTGAATAGAGTCAAATATTGGCTCTCCTGATTATTTTAGAGAAAACATGTATTAGAGGAATTTAAAAAGCACCAAAATATGAAACTAACAAGATAAATTTTAATTTAGATTATTGCTAAAAAAGGTATATAATCGTACACATGCACACAAATTATTATAATATAAACAATGACAAATTTAAAAAAAGTTGTAAGCTTTAAGACTTTACTTCTTTATAAAAATAATTTATTAAACGTAAAATATTAACTAAAAAAAAATATTATAACAAATGTTCAAACATTCCTCCGTAAGCTGTTAAGCAATGACCCAAACGGTCGTCAAACTCATTTCTACCATTCGCTAATGAATTATCTGAATTTTTTTTTAGATTCCATCGAAATCGCATTTCTTAATTCTTCGAGATTTGGATAATTCTTATTCTTGTAGATTTTATTTTTTAAGTGGCCCCACAGAATCAGATACAGACACAGAAGAGATCAAATCATTGGGAAAGAGACCAGGAGACCTTGGTGCCCAATTTATTACGTGTCGCAGGCCAATAACATTCTCATTGAAAGAGTTATTTAGATATTCCTGAACAGCAAGCGTAGTATGCTCATTAACTTCCATTAACATTAATTTCCTGTAGATACTGAGTTCGTGTTATTACATATCTATGCTGATTTTCTTTATCCCAATATCGATAAATTTGAACCATTATCTAAAGTAAAAGTGCATTCATCTCTGAAGCAAGTATTTCAGTAGATCAATGTAGTAGAACAATGCCCATGATCTGTCCAAGATCTCTAGTACTTATTTATCCTTTATTTCAAAGTCTCTATCATTTTCTTCGTTTGCTTGCCTTTGATGATTGTTTCGTTCATTGTTTGCTTCACATTTGTAATTATTTACTACAGTGCCCTTTTGCTTAAATTTTGTAACGATTGCATTAACTGTTGATTTTCCTGGTATCTATTTGGAAGAAAAGCTACAAACAAGTCTGAAGTTTCTCGGTAACTATTGCGTTGGTAAAATCATTTAACTATTAGTACTTTTTCTTCAGTAGTGTAACTTATAGCTGAATTTTTTAATGTAGATTTATAATGCATTGAACTTATTATGACAAATTATTTGATGTTCATCACCAGTCAAGGTAATCAATTTTGGCTGGCATACCTGTGAATACGAGGCAATAAAAAAAGGCAAATTTTCGCATAGAATAAGAGTAAGATTTTTAGCTGTTACTTCTAAACGGACAAATCATAAATAGTTAAAGTTATTTTGTTGGTTGCAGATTTTAGTGCTCTTCAAATTATTCTAATACATTTTTTTGTCAAAAAATAAGTAGAGAAGCCAATATTTGTCTCTATTAAAAATTACATGGGATTTTTTATGTCCCGTCTGGCGACAACACCCTCTATATAAAAAACCACTACATTCTTCTCCTCGATTACAACGTTTCAGTTTTGACATAAATACGTGGGCGTAGTAATGTAAAAATAGGATATCAGAATCCTTTTTTTTAGGAATGTTATTTCGAATTGTAGAATTTATGTGAGCTTTTAGAACAATAATAAGAGAAACTCTAATTAATCACATTTTCCTAAAATGCCTTTGAGGAAGATTTTGTACTTATGAGAAGAGATATGTATCTTCTGGTTGCGGACTATTATTCTTAGTGGGTTGAACTAATTAGATTAAATAATAATGCACATTTAGTAACAATTATAGGGTTCTTTAAAAAACATCAAAATAAAAGGGACTTGCCAATAATTAAAGAAAATAGTGCCGTCAAATATCAACACCAGAAAGGTTCTAAATCGTAATTTGGCAGGATAATCATTAAACATAGGCAGAGGCTTAACTTATAGAGTGAAAGCAGAAAATGGTAATGTCTGTACACGTAACCGAAAATATTTATAATTTATTTCGCATAATTAATTTTATTTTAAATGTAAGCATCCTTGAAAATGTCTGTCCTAATGTTTCATCGCCAACGTCTGATTTTTTGTAATCAGTTCTAATAAAAGCGATAGTGCGTTTGTTAATTGTATCGATAGCTTTCACAAAAATGTATCAAATGTTCCAAACTTCTACTTTAGTACTTATAACTTCTAGTGGAGATTTATAATTTCTTATATAAGTCAACGTAAAGGATTTATGTAAATTACATCAACATAATTTTTTTTTTGGTAAACGATAACAATCAACGGGTTAAAGTCAATTAAATGCAGTTTAAATATATATTTTATTATAATAAAATAATATAAAATATATAAAATATATATATATATACATATAATATATATATATATGTTTAATAATTAATTTCATATTAATTTAAAAAAAAAACGCTCGGATACGTCGATTTTTATTTTTAACTGCGGGTTTTCTTACTATAATTTTATGTATACAGGGTGGTCCAAAAATAAGTTACGAACATCAACTTCAATTTTTGAAACGGAAATACCTATTTTTTATTCTGTATTCTTAAAGAACAGAAAATTCTAGACATATTTCATATACAATGTCCTATACCTATCTTCATTTGTTTTTGAGTTATTGACAGTTGAAGAACGGCATATTTGCACTTTTAATCGAAGCTTTTTTAAAACCATCTGTTGACACTAGCTAGTTAGTGTCAACAGGTACTGAGAAATTTACGGTTGAACTTCTAAAAAAACATTCAAAATATTAATGTATTTAATCAAAAGTATTGTATAAATGTTGAACAAAAAGAAACTATTCTAATCTAGACCGAATTAAATGTTCGAATTGAGCCCCGTTAACTTCTTGACAGTAAGCGAGTCTTGATTCGAATTCTCTCAGAACGTTGCGTATCATTTCTTGAGGTAAAATTTTGTTGAATCTCATTTCTTATATTATTTCTCAATTCTTCTAAATTGTTGGATTTATTTACATACACTCTATGCTTGAAATAACCCCACAAAAAGAAGTCCAAAGGAGTCAAGTCGGGGGACCTAGCAGACTCCAATTGACCCCTTCGCCCAAACCATCGACCCGGAAATACCTCACTTAAATATTGGCGCACGGCTCTGCTGAAGTGTGGCGGCACGCCATCTTGCTGGAACCAAATTGAAACTTCTGGAATATTGGGATTATTTGCATTTGGAAACATAAAACATAAAGCGGGAATCAGTTCGTTCCTTAAGAATTCCAAATAACGTTGACCTGTTAAGGTACCTTCGAAGAAAAATGGACCTATGACTCTGTCATTACAAACTGTTACAAAATTATCAATGCCAGTCCAAACATTCACACATTGAGGATATTGGGTATTGGCTTCACTACATAGCAATCACCTAATTTGGATTGGAGGAAGACCAGTAACGGCAGTTCTGTCTGTTCACTGTACCATTGAGGCAGAAGGTCGACTCGTCAGAAAAAATTATTCTACGAGTAAAAAGACGGTCGTTATGGACATTCATTATAGTTTCGCAAAACTCTAATCGACGATCTGTATCATCTTCGTTAAGTTCGTGGATTAATTTTAATTTATAGGGATGACATTTTGCCTTTTTCAAAATCCTTCTTAAAGATGTTTTTCCAACATCGTTATCTAGTGCTGCCTGTCTAGTCGGTGTATGAGGATTTTCTTCAATGGACAAAACAACATTTAACTTCTTTTCCTCGGAAATTGAGGGACGACCCGATCTGGGTCGATCTCTGACGTGACCTAATTCCCTAAATTTTCTTTCTAGTTTGCTAACGGTAGACCGAGATATTGTCTTATCAGGATACTTGGTATTAAACATTTCACAAACCTGGTGTTGGGTCCTAATTCTCTCAGTTTCACTTAACTTATTCATCTTTTCAGGCAATATTAAATTAGCCTGAAAAGATTGCTTTCAGGCGTAAATTTCTCAGTACCTGTTGACACTAACTAGCTAGTGTCAACAGATGGTTTTAAAAAAGCTTCGATAAAAAGTGCAAACCGCATTTGTCTATGTCTAACCGTTTGGATTTTATAACATGTCAAAAGTGCAAATATGCCGATCTTCAACTGTCAATAACTCAAAAACAATGAAGATAGGTATAGGACATTGTACATGAAATATGTCTAGAATTTTCTGTTCCTTAGGAATACAGAATAAAAAATAGGTATTTCCATTTCAAAAATTGAAGTTGATGGTCGTAACTTATTTTTGGACAACCCTGTATACATAAAATTATAGTAAGAAAACCCGCAGTTAAAAATAAAAATCTATATTTTTAACTTATTAATATATATATATATATATATATATATATATATATATATATATATAATATATATATATATATATATATATATATATTTTTAATATATATACATATTATATATATATATATATATATATATATATATATTAATAAGTTAAAAATATAGATTTTTATTTTTAACTGCGGGTTTTCTTACTATAATTTTATGTATACAGGGTTGTCCAAAAATAAGTTACGACCATCAACTTCAATTTTTGAAATGGAAATACCTATTTTTTATTCTGTATTCCTAAGGAACAGAAAATTCTAGACATATTTCATAGACAAAAATCTATATTTTTAACTTATTAATATATATATATATATATATATATATATATAATATGTATATATATTAAAAATATATATATATATATATATATATATATATATAATATATATATATATATATATATATATATATATATTATATATATATATATATATATATATATATATATATATATTATATATATATATATATATATATATATATATATATATATATATATATATATATATATATATATATATTATATATATATATATATATAATATGTATATATATTAAAAATATATATATATATATATATATATATATAATAATATATATATATATATATATATATATATATAATATATATATATATATATATATATATATATATATATATAATATATATATATATATATATATATATATATTTTTAATATCCATCAGAGACTAAGAGAATTTGGAGCATTTAAAATTATTCGACATGATGTCGAACGAACATGTCCACGAAGAACTCGAACTTAAAGAACGGAACTTCGTGTTTTGAATGAGACCCTACTCTTAGCGTAACATCAATTGCAACTTAGAAAAATAATCCGAAAAGGGCAGTGAAATGTGTGAAATGTGTAGCAGTGAAAAGTGCAATGAAATTTGACAAGAGCAACTCCTACATTCCTTTCATTATCAAAAGGCTCGACTTAATTTTTGTAGTACCCTTAGAAACCTTCATAATCTTCACCGATGGAGCTGACTTTGAACATGATGGCTTAATAAACCTTCATAATGAACATTATTGGTGCGACAAAAACCCTCACGTAGTTATAGAACAACGTTTTCAGAATAAATTTTCCCTTAATGTGTGGGCCTGTATTGTAGACGATAATTCAATAGGGCCACATTTTTTCCGCAAATGCTAAATTATGAGGTCTACTTGAACTTTTTAAGAAATGAGTTGGCCAATCTACTAGATGATGTTTCTCTTCAAATAAGGCGTGAAATGTGGCTGCTACAAGACGGCGCTCCACCCCATTTCAACGGAGCAGTGAGAGAACATTTATATCAAAATATCCCGGAAAAATGGATTGGACGCGGTGGGTTTGTGCAATCGCTTCCCAGATCACCAGATCTAAACACTTTGGATTTTTTCTTTTGGGATTACCTAAAATCTCGTTTACAGAGTTCTTGTAAATAACTGTGAAGAGCTGAGACAACGGATTATTAACAACTGTGAAATAATTAAACGGAAGGCATATTCTCTAGGATTCGTTGGAACTTCCAAAGAAGAATTAATTTATGTATTGAAATGGAAGAGCAACATTTCGAAATTTTTTTATGAAAGTATAACTTTAAAATTAAATGAGATGTGTTATCGTAAATAGTTATTTTATTTAACAAATGACCCTTTAACAATGTATGTTTTCGAGGCTTGCTGTGTTAATTTTGAAAATACGGATTTTTAGTTAATAAAGATACGGTTAATGTTTCAAGTTGTGTTTCCCGGAAACCGTTAATTCTACGATAATGCAACAAGAGCACCTTTCTAAAAGATATTTTGATGCTTTTTACTAATTTGACATCCAAATTTATAAAAAGATTAAAACAAAAAAGTTCTAAGTCATTTTCTTAAGGTGAAGGACAGCTTAAGCCTTTTGCCATTGACGACTAGTGTCCAGTTAATAGGGTGAATACACAGAAATACTAGTAACATGCATGCAAAATTTGGCGAAAATGAGTACACTGTAGCGTTTTTATTTTCCATTAAAAATATGGAAAAATTGGCAATGCTACAAAGCTATTTTATATAATATGGGTACTAAAAATATTAAATTAACTAATATATGAAAAAATATATTTATAGATAGTATAGGATAAAGTAGACAACCCTATTAAATAAAATATTTAATACCTTAACTTTAATCTAACTATAATGTATTATAGGATAAGTTATTTACAGCATTCTTCAACAAAATTTTCCTTTTGCAAAATTTTAATAATTAGATCCAGGTTCAAGTCCTGTCTTATTTTATTTTCATTCTCGACCGGTACCATACATTAGCATCCAAAAAAGACTCAATTTTTTTGTTAAATATCTCAACATCGACGCGAGGCGACGCGGGTTCTTAAATGGCGTATGAGTCTAAACATTTCCGAGAGATCACAGATCTGCAGATATATATATCTATATCTACAGATCTGTAGTGGCGGTGGTCCCACAAGGTTGGTTGCCATTTTGTCAAAAATCCCAATCCGTAAATTGTGGCCACCTTTAACACTTTAGCCCTTTTAACACTTTAAAATGTATTAAAAGGTCCTTTTGTTATGTAAGCTTTGCCTAGAAGGTAATCTAGTGACATAATCGTTTAGAATTTGTGACCTTTTAAAATAATGTCACGTAAGTCCACATGGTTTTGATAAAGGTTCTCCCTTTTCTTACGGCTATTTTCTTCCTTGTAGTAGAATTTATTAGCATATTTATTTATCTTCGATCGACCTACGATCGATATTAAAGGATTTGTCTAGTTTCCCAAGCTGGATATTTGTCTATTAGTTTTTTTATTTCCATTTTTTTATCCTTTTTAGTAAAAAAACTTTTATATTACTTACAAACCATTATACCGTGTTTCTTTCTTAGGCTTTAGTATCTTTTTTACGCTCCTTTGCATTTTATGACCGAGGTCTTGGATCACCTTTATTCCGCCTAGAATTTTCTGGAATGATGTAGAACAGCAGAACCCTTCCGGTATTTTTCTCTGGTAGGATCCAAACAAATAATTTAATTAAATATAATCCTAATCCGGTAAAATTAAAAAAAAAAGCTATAAGCTTAATTTCTATAAATTTATTAGGTATGTATCACCTATTTTGAAAACAGTAGTTATTTAAAATCTCGTTTAATTACTGGAGATGTTATTTATTTATTTCATTATTTCAAAGTTCTTTAAAATTGAAATTAAGATTGTGAAAACCGCTTGGTTACAATTATAATCTTATTGATTACCAAATTGCGCAAAAACCCTAAAAATTCATGAATTTTCCCTCATTCCTTGCGTCAACAATATATTTATTTTCTACTTAAATGTTCTATAAATTTTTGCAACCAGCCGGTCAGTTTTGCGTATTTAAAACTATATTTTTATAAATAATAGTATTCTGATATTGTATTTTTAATGAGTTATTAAAAAGAACTTTTAGTGTTATATAACACTACGGATAGTGTATGTTGTAGAATAGGTATAGGTATAGTTATCTCTATGAGGAATAAATGTTTTTTTTGGGATAAATAAGAAGCGTTTACAACAAAAAAGAGGATAAATTATCAATAAGACTCCGGTGTCCGGTGTTAAAAAGCATGATAATTAATATAATAAATAAATAAGTTAAGATATTTGGATATTTTATTACATTTTAGTAGGTGGAAATAATTATCCCACCCTCGAATTTGTGTCATTCTGTATGTATTTACCAAGGACCATTCTAAGTGATACTTCTATTGATGTACATTTTCATTTAGTTTGGAAACTTGAAAACTTACCTGATAAGGTTTATTTAAGTCCTGAAGAACAGAATTGTGAAGATTTCTTTGCTTCTACATGTTTTAAAAGTCCTGGTGGACGTTATGTAGTTCATTTTGTTTTAAACAAGTATGCCCTGATTTAGGAGATACCAGAGCGACTAATGAAAATTCCATTTCTTTGCATCTTATTTATATGCATTTATGCAGGATTGTTTGGCTCAAAACCACATACCTTAAACCTCTTCCAATAACCTTTCATATTATTTTCGTGATCAATGTTAAACCATCCATTGACAATGATGACAATTGGACTTTCAAAATTAGATATGCACTTGACTGATTTTCTAAGGGCTCTAATAAGCTTGGTTAAATTGATGTTTTATTGCTACGTATTAAACATCAAAATGATAATTGTACCCATCTGTTAACCTAAAGACTTTTCTCAGGTCTATTGAGATGTGTTTTATTTCCAAAATATAGGTATTTGCCAAATGTATAAATATATTGGAATCCATGAACAGGATTTTAAATAAACAGTTTTTATGGAGGTTTAATCCTTTAAAATCCATTCGAAACATACCCTGTGTACTGTTACTTATGGATTAAATTGTAGTCCATGCTTAATCATCCGAACTTTATATCTACTAGTGGAAGATTATGAAAAAGATTTTCCTTTTGCTCGCGACATTCTTTGAAAGTCAAGTTTTGTGGATTATATTATTGGATTTCATAATTTAGTTAAAGAAATTATAGAAATTAAAGAAAATATCAGCTTTGAAAGTGTAATGAATTGTTATACTTGAAACTAGAATCAACAGAATATCTCCTTTAATGATAAAGGCAATTTTAATCTAAAAAAGCTGATGTTGCATTTCAATTCAATGGCAGATGTCTTTTCTTATTTGGTAAAACCATTTGCTCGTGATAGCACCAAGAGTTATCTTATCCAAAATAGCCAGGATTTATGACCCTTTAGGTTTGAAGCTCCTGCTGTATTAATTGCCAAATGTCTTATTTAGCGTCTTCAGATAGATGGGATGAAATCTCTACATCAGACGTCAGTAGCTAATTGCAATTATGTATTCCCTTTCCTTTACTATTGTTAATTATAATTTTAGGTGCCCACTTAATTATAAATACCCACAAACCTTTAAACCAATATGTTGTTAAAATTTTTCTATTTAATAAATATTCTATGGGTAATTAATTTTATCAATATTAATTGCATATTTATTGACATATAAATATGCTAGAAGAAAAAAGGTTGTTTGAAGAAAGATTTCCTAATCGCACTATTCCAAATCAAGATATTTTAATGAATTTATCAATAATAATATCTGTGATTCATGTTGTACATTGTAATAATATTCGATGTTTCTAATTTTTTAAATAATTTCTTTTTAATAATTAAAATTTAAATAATTTGATTTTTCATTCTTTAAGCTCTATTTCAAACAAATGTGGATGCATGCAACTAAACTTAACAATAATATAATTTAGCTATGTCCCAGAATTTTAGAATTTGTAAGAATTTGTTCTATGATAATCAGGGTGGTTCAGTTCAAACGTCATTAATTTTAATACGTGATAGAGAATTGAAAAAGAAATAGACTTTCATTGTCAAATCTTTCTCAGAAATGTTTAATAACAAAGATACAGGGTGTTAAAGTTAAGAATAATTATTTGTTTATTTATCATAACTTTTAAACTACCAGCTCAATTTTAATTAAATTTTGCATGCAGATTTTTGTAGTGAATTGTCAATTACTCATGAAGCTAATTTTTAAAAAAATTGCCAGTGGCGTAACATACGGAGGGACTTGGTCCTTTTTTGTCTCAAAGTCTTAAGGTGATAAAGAATTTTTTTATAAGGAGTCAACCGTTAGATTCTCCATTTAATTTTAAAAAAAAGTTACTTTTGCAAAATTATGATTTAACGCACTGTTTTTAAAATATCTTACTTTAATTGTTCAGAAATACGTACTAAAAAAAAATGATGTTGCAAAAATTTATAAAAAAAAGAAAAGCGAACTTGGACTTGTAAAAAAGTTGAATATAAAAGATGATCGAAAGTAACCTTAAATCATTGTTTCATTTGACAGGTTGAATTTAAAATTCAAGCCTAATTTTCTTTTTTTTTTTAGTTTTTGCAGCATTTTATTTTACAGCACAGAGAATCTAACAGTTAACTTGTTTGACTCGAGACAAAAAACGGCCAAGTCCCTCCGTATGTTACGCCATTGGCAATTTTTTTTAATTGACTTTTTTATTAATTGATAATTCACTACAATAACCTGCATGCGAAATTTAATTAAAATTGAGCTGGTAGTTTATGATAAATAAACAATTAATTATTCTTAAATTTAACACCCTTTATCTTTGTTATTAAACATTTCTGAGAAAAAAATTATAATGAGAGTCTAGTTCTTCTAAAATTCTCTATCACGTATTAAAATTAATGACGTTTAAGCTGGACCACCCTGTATACTAAAAACTAATCTTAGCTAGTAACTAAGAATTGATAAGCTTTTTAAATATCTGGTACAATTTTACTTTTCAATTTTATTTGCAATTAAAAAGTGGTAAAATGTCCGAATAGGGTTGAGCGATATGGTTGATAACCTTGATTTTAAGGTCATTCTTATGCCTAACTGAAATCTAAGTTTTAAGAAAATCTATTGTTAACAAAATAATCTATCGTTCTAAGTTAAATTAAGAGTTAAAATAAATTCTAAAATACGTTAATGAGCACCATCGAATTACGAAAATCACTTTAAATATTTGGTTTGCATTATAGTTGCTCGCCCAGAGTAACTTTTATTTATAAATAACTTAATTTTTTATAAAATAACTTTTATTATAACTATGACTTATAAAAACAAAGCTTTATTATACAATTAGTCAATTTTACTTTTGTTTTCCTCTTAATCAGTAGCGAAGTATGATCATAAGTAATTTACAAATAGTACCAACAGACCCAATTCAAATATACACAATAAAACTAAATTTTACAAGGTGGATAATTAATTATCGACACGTAGAATAATAAAACTGGAAGCGAATTCCCGTTTCCAATATTAATAAAATTGATGCACAAGCTAGACCAGTCCTGTTGTCATGTCTGTTGGATGAAATTAAAGCTGTTCAGTCAGGCAATAAGGAAAGGGTAATAAGTTCGTTTAGATCACGAAAAAAAATATATAGCTGAGTACTTTCTAAGACTTTTATATTACCTGTCCAAACCTATCATCTATGCAAATCCTACAAAATCAAATTAGGATCTTTATGTGGTTTTTCCTAATAGAAAGCTTGCTCCTCTATTTTCAAAAATTATTTATTTATTATAAGATTATTACACCTATTCAACATAAGCAAATAAAACATTCCTTAAAAAAATTAAAAACTTATTTTGCGCTTACGTACAAAACAGAACTTGCCCATATAATAATTATGTTAATTGCATTCCTAAGGTTGTCCAATAAAAGAGGAATAATGTTAATAAACGAACTCCAAAAAACTAGATGTATACATGTATAATGCAGGTAGTTTGCAAGCTAAAATAGCTGATCTATGAAATGGTGTCAACAGTTGCATATATGGTATTCTAATCTCAGTAGAGTCTTCGCCTAATGAGTTATATGATATCTTTCTTCAGGATCGAATTTACTCAAGTGCGGAGAGGCAGAGGGGTGGTGGCGCTTTGTTTGCCGTTCGTAAACTTTACGAATTTGTTTTTGGATTTGGTTATTACAGACCGTGAAAACCGGAATCGTATGTCGGCCATCTTGCTTGGCAAAATTGACAGGGAGCTGACAGACAGTTGTTGACATTGACTAATAGAACATCATTTGCCATTGTCATACCATTTGAGTTTGTTTTTCATTTCAATGAATGGAAGCGTGGGTTGAGTTTGCTATTTGATTTAATATTGGGAGTAATATTTTAATTGATTTGCAGCAAGCAATTCCAGGTTTGTGTTAAGAAAATCTGATTTTATTTATTACTATTATGTTTTTGTGTTGTCAATCTTTAGTCTTTAATAAAATTAAATTCAGTTGATTTCAATTAAGAAGTTTAATTTTTTAAGTATTTAATTTTTAACTTGATTATTAGAAATACATATTACAAAATGTCTGGGCTCGCATTTTCTATTCAACAATTAAAAATTGATTTAAAATTTTCCTGAAAATTTCCTTGATGTAAGAGTATATATATTTTAAATGGCTCTGAGAAACATAGTAATAAAAGATTTTTTTAATTTCCTTCAGTTCTCATTACAATAAAAAATATGGAAAGCGATATGCAAGGAAATTTTATTAAGACTTTGAGCTATAGAATTTCTTGTGATCAGTTCTCTCCACAAATTTTAATAATGCTGATACTGCTGGCTTTACACTAGGATACATATTTATTTAAACATTTATTTTTTTTTTCACATGAATCATTTAGTAAATTGATTTATAAGGTTTGCACTGCCTATTTTTTTATTTTATTTCATGCTCGTATCATACCACTTTCTGTGTTCACTGAGACGAGACAGGTATAGAGGCTAAGAGACCTGAGCATCCGGAATGGATCAGAATTAATGTTTTTCTTACAACTTGTGTTTTTTTAAGAGTTTCTTTTTATTTTATGTAAACATCTGTCCTTGAATTGAGTTTTTATTAATATTATAGTTTCAAGATATGTTAGTATTACAACAAATACAACAAATATATACTATGTAAGTGATATATGTTTATACTAAAAAGTTGTTTTTATTTTCAAAGAGTTTATTTTGTTTTGTAGATGGATATATTGTTTCTTTTGATAATCCTCTGCTATATAATTTTTAATTAATTTTAAAAATTAATATTTAAATAATAATTTAAATAATTTTAAAATCTGTTTAATTTTTCTTTAGGAAACAGATACAAGTATATATTAAATAAGGATAATTCATCTTCTATTGAATTCTTGTGTTAATAAAATAAGGATATTATTAACCTAATAAGAATGCCTTTAGATGTATGATGAGAAAATAGCACAAAAATTTTGACAACCTTTTCTAATCTGTTTAAAATTAGGGTAGTTCAGTGCTAACAAAATACTTTTAAACATTTTTAGATTAATTCTAATTGATGAAATGTCTATTGTAATAAATTATTGTATATTATGTATATCAGTTTAAGTAATTTTTTTTCAGGAAAATTAATTAATAAATGTATTAAAGAAAAATGTTGTTTTATTTCCATTTGTCTAATTGGTGATATGTCATATACTATTGTTAGTACACTGTTGTAGATTATTGCAGTAAATTAACTCATTTAAATATGTAAAATAAAGCTAAAAGGTTTTATTTTTGTTCAGATCAATATCTGATGCTAACACCTAATCAAAAAGGCCCTTTTCTCTATGATTAACATTTTTGAGAACCGGTTGTTTTATATATTACGATTAAATGATAAGATTGTCAGATTAGATCAAATTTGATTTCCCGCGTTCATTTGGCCACGCCTTTCATCATTTTGATTGGTCCAATTAGGCACGTCAAACTGTCAAGTTAGTTACAACTGTGTTCGTTGCCAAGCGAGAGGACGCTAGCTGATTTGTCAGAAGACTTTCTATCAGTTTGTATGCAACCACCACTGAACACAGTCTATATATAACTATACATATAACTACTATATATAACTCTATATATTTGTGTTCTGTGCCAGTAATTCAACCTTGCAACATGTCTTTATGCAGTGACGAGAATAACATTTTTGGTGTTGTCAACTGAATTTACTAAAGTTGCCTCTACATCCATTGATGTTGGATGATATCCTGCCATATGCGCTCTGGAAAAACTCTGTGAAAGGACTATGTGCTGAGGTAGGTGAGTATATTATTTATATCTATTTATATATTATTTATTTTTTGTGCTATTTAGTTGTTACTATCCTGCCTATGAAATAAGTATTTCTGTTGTCATATAGATAGTAAAAATTATATTTATTATTATGATTATATAAGCTATGATTTGTTGATATTAATAATTACTTTGCTAGCATGAATTGGGATATTGTTGTTGATCAGTAAAATATAAATAAATGCATTCATCTTTTTTACAATACTTTCTATTTTCCTATTAAAATGTTTGTTTCAATTAAAAAATGTTTAATTCTATTTTCTCGCTTGATTTGGTAGAAAATTACAGATTCAAAAAAAGGTTTCTCTCACAAAATTTCAAAATAGAGTTGGGTGTTAAATGCGTTAAAGACACTGTAGTCAAAGGTGAACGAATGGAATGTACTCACTTGTCAGTTAAGCCCAGAAGTTTACCATAGTGGGAACACATTCGTTATTATTAAAATTACACGTAACATTTAGACACACTTAAGACAATACAGAACACTAAACAGGACGAACAGTATTTAACAAGGGGAGAACGTTGGTCTCCTTTGGGTTTTGTTTACATTTATTGTGGTTTCTTAGATGGCGGGAAAAATTGTGTGTCAAATTAGGTTAGCCTACAGTTAACTTTACTTTAAAATTAATATTTATATTATGCGAACCTATCAGAGTGGTAGTAGCGACAGATCGGTCTAGATGTCATTATCGTAAATGATGTGCGGTAGTGCGAGTTGGTTATAAATTGGTGGCACAAATTAGACTACAACAGTGAATTTTTGTTCGGATAAGGAAGTTGTTATCCTTTAAGGATGTAAAGCGAACTTTTAAATTAGAAAGTTGCCAATGCTTATAAAAAAATTTTAATTGTGGAGTCTTCTATGTGATGGAACGTAAGGTCTGTTAAGGTTCACTTGTAACAAGAGGGATTTTTTATGAGTTCGTTGGTGATATAAATGTCTTCAAGAAAATCTAGTCGGTTATAGTTTTTAGAGGTAATCTGTTGGAGATTTTTAGAATTAAAAAATACTGTTTATGTTATGGTACTTATTTACCAATAAACCGAATTAAGTAACGTGTAAAGGTGACTGTATATGTTAAATATGTATTTTACACACAAATATGTGTTTTATATAAGAAAATTAGCTACATTGAAAAATATATGTAATATTATATAAAAGCTAAATATCTTCGACATGTCTGCTATTGCTTGAAATTATAGATTCATATAACTATTACGGATTTAATAAGGACGTTATCGAGGCATGTATTTATATTTAGTAAAACTTAAATATAAATGAAAAACAAAGTTAATTAACAACCATTTCTGAGTTAGCTGGTATGGTAATATCGTGAGATAACTTAACAATTCTATTATTTCCAATATCTTTATGTAGATAATGCATGAGGATCTCTTTAGTTTTTGTCATTAATATGCGGTTATATACATCCATTTTAAACTGCTGAGCATCATAACATCTAATCCCAATATAACGTCATCCATAATTTCTGCTACTGATACTTGGAATCTGCTGCTGGAATGTGTTAAGCCAGCTACGATGTTTAGCTTCACGATAGTATGACTGGATCGTGCATCCATCACCATCTCACATTCATGGCGGCATACTTTTCCCAGTACTACCAAGCTCTCTCCAGGACGTGGCAGCCGGTTTATTCTAATACGTGGAGCTTGGTAACGGCCATCTAGCTTGCACCTCATAAGGTTTTCCTGGTTCCTTGGGTCTGTCAACGGCTTGGGGCATTGATGTTGAAGGTTTCCCTCCTCATTACAATTCCAACAGCGGAATGGTCTTTTAGGTTTTCCAGCCAAAAATGACTCAATACTCTTTAGGCGTTCTTCGAGATTACTTTCTGAAGTTCTAATTTGCCATATCCGTGTCTGCCTTCTAGTTGCTTGAAAAGCTGCCTCATACTCTAGTCCATGGGCCAAAGCTTCCGAAATACTTTTATGATAGGCCATTCTTAGAATATGGTGAGCATCTGGATCTGGAATTCCGTCAATAAAACAATTTATAGAAATTTGTTCTCGGAACTTGTTGAGGCCGTCGAGGGTAAATAAGACTTACTAATCGAGCAACATCGGCCTCAAACTGTTTCAAGTAGGTACTCCATGCTTCTTTGCCGTCAAATTTTGGTGATTTCACTTTCATCACTGTTTGAACTCCAGGATCAGGATGAAGAGGGGCCCGCTTTCATCTCTAGTTCTTGGATTTTTCTTGTACATGCCCCAATTCTTCTTCCACTGTTGTTAAAGCAACAGTTAGTTATGAATTGTTTTTTATTCATCTCCAGATCTGGTCTAAGTTATAACTCTCGTTTCTTCTGTCTTTTTCGTCCTGCTCCTTTTTAAGGTTATCTTTTTAATTCAAATCTTCTTTCATGATCTTAATGAGGTCTTTATTTTTTTTCTTTATGTCATTTTTCATGGTCCTAATCAGGTCTTCATTTTCATTATTTAGGTCAGATTTAATTGTCTTTAATAAATCTTCCTGTTTCTTGTCTCGTTGTTCTTCCTTCTGTTTATGGTCCCGTTCCTCTTGTTTTTTCTCTGTTTAAGATCTTTTTCTACTTTCCGTTCATCAAACTTTCTTAATAGCAACTCCATCAATTTCTCGGTCTCTATCTTGGCCTAACTTCTTGTTAAAGGCATCTACTAAAATAGGTTTCCAAATATCCTTTACTTCTGACATTAATTGTAATGAAATTCAGGAACACACTTTTATTGGCAACGTCAAAACTCTAACCTAACTCGCGTTGACTGTTGTTTAGTTGTTTCCAAGGTAAAAACCGATTAAACAATTAAAAATGAATTTCACGAAGCGCATCCTTTTTAAAGACCGATGGAACAGTTTCGAAATATATAGAATTTCTTCATTGTTTTTGCCGAAAGTGACCAATAATTTTAATAATAAGTAATTTAACAATGTTTAAATAACCCTAACTTGGCAACGCAGCACTCAAATTTAAAAAATAAGGTGTCAAAATGTAGAGAATAAAAAGTTCTTTCAAATGAGGTATCACTCAACCCCTATTGCCATTTAAGATTTTTGAGAGGGAGGTTCTGGGGGGTAGGTGGTTGAAAGAGGCGAAGTGATTTCTGCATAAAAATTGTTCCCCCTCGATAATAAAATGACGTGTCCTAGCGATTTTATAAAAACCTAACCCGTTTCGAGATAATAGGGGTGGGAAGTTTTCAAATTGACACCCTGTACATATATATATGTATATATATATATATATATATATATATATATATATATATATATATATATATATATATATATATATATATATATATATATATATATATATATATATGTACATTTTCATAAAAATATATATACAGTTCAAATTTAACTCGCAACATGGAAATCTCGGGAGATACAAAAATAGTTAATTTAGGGCAAAGTTGAGAATTTTTTAGCAATATGTCGTTTAAAAAAATAAAACATTCCAAGTGTTTCCGAGGATATTCGAAAAAATACGCAATTTTGAAAAATGGATTTAATTTTTTTACTTAGAGTTTTTTTTTTAATTTACACTTTTGCATTGTCATTTTCATTTTTAATACGACGTTTCGTCTTTTACCCACCATCATCAACTTTGTTTTTTTTTATAGGCGTTGTATTTCGTTTTTGCATTTTTTAAATCTCAGCAAAATTATCTTTTTAACGATGTAAGAAGTAATATTTATTTCTTGAAAACCCTAATTTTGAGAAAAAAATTAAATTTGCCGTAGTAGGCTGTGCATAAACTGACAAGAAATATTTAAACTATTTGTTTCTTAACTATTTTTAGCAGAATAAGTTTTAGAGGCAGTTGAATAAAAGTATGACATGTAATATATCAAAATGTTTATAGTTTTCTGTAGAATCCAAACGTGTAATCACATATAGAGTGTTCTGTTTAAAATAAGAACGTCGCTATTAACCACGGTTACATGAGCCACTATTTTTTATTGAATTTATTCCATATTTTTACCTTATACTGAACCTTATACTTACACTCTGTAAGTATAAGTATAAGGTTCTAAATATTAAACTTAATTTAAATTCTTATAATAAATAGGTAAGAGTAATAAAGTTAGAAAAAGTTATTTTGGATATTCCAAGTGACTTATAAAAACTATATTAAAATCAAATAGGAACAATTAATCATATGGGAATAATTCGATAAATATATTAATGTATTTATCGAATTCTCTTAATACTGAATATGTTGAAAACGCAAAAACAATCATTTGTTATCCTGAATAAGCTCAATTTAAATTAAATTAAAAAATATATTTCGACGCCTCGTCGTTGAGATCACTGATATATACTTGTAGTAGTGCTTCTTGCACGTTGAGCCATAAAATTTTAAAGAAGAAGAAAGGTTCTAGGTTTTATCGGCCGTCATTTGTCACTCATCTTGCGTTTTTGTGCGGTACTGGTAAGACGTATTTTTTATTTTTATTTTATAGATCCGAAATTATTTATAACATCTTACTAGGTTGTTAGAATTTTTGAGAAAAGATGGATGCGGAAAGAAAAGATAAAGATTTGGAGACTCATTAAGTGGTCGAGCAGGTGTTATCAGACCGAGCAATTGCTAAAAGCAAAAGGTCAACTTGGTCTAGATCAAGTAGACGCCACGCTAGGGATCGAAAGTTTTCGAGTTACAGTAAACGCTCTAATCTCAAGCTCCAACTTCTCCTATAATACAAAAAGTCGACAAAGTTTTTTATTATCAAGATTCAAATATTTAAGATTTAAGTTGGAAAATTCCTTATTTGAGTTTACGTGTTTGTTTTTTAGTCTTTCATTATAATGTGCCATTTATTTTTACAAATAGGAGTAAGCCAGTTATTACAAAATTTAGGCGCAAAGGTTATTACAAAATTTGTTGTCTAATATTTTTGGACGATATCTGGATTTCAGCTCCTACCACAGGCTCTAAACATATTTTGATAAAAGTGTTCTTATACCTTCACAAACCTGCAAATTTTTAAGGTATATTATTAACTCAAGTTGTATGATATTTCATATACCTCAACAAAAATTTGGTTTAAGCAACCTCAACAAAGAATTATTAATCAGTGTAATTTACTTTTATATAATGCTCAATGAACCGTTAGCAGTTTTACAAAATTTGTTGGGTGTATTGTTTCTAGTCCGCCTGTTAAATATGGTTGGCTATATTCAAAATTGTTTGAAAGAGCCAAATATTTAGAATTAAACAAAGCTTAACAAAAGATAATTCCAAGCTACATATTTCTTCTTATTTAAAGAAATACATATTATGGTGGCCTAATAATGTTAACAATTCCTATAATAATATTAGGCAAGACCAGTATGACCTAGAAATATTCTCTGATGCTACTCCAGAGACTTGTGATGCTCATTCAAATAATCATGAGACTCAGGGATGGTGATCTCCAGAACTGCATAATAAGCATATTATTTTGTAGATCTCATGGATGTGTCTACCTTAAATCCTTCACAAGGAATAAATTCAAAATTCATTAAACATACATATTTACGTTGATAATACAACTGCTTGGTCAAACATAAACCATAGGTACCTAGTTTCTGGACTTCTTTCGGAGCAATCTTTTTCATCTCCTCTGGCAGTGTTGTGAATCAAATGATTTATGGGTTCAAGCTTCTTATATCAGCTCAAAAGATAATTCGCTAGCTGATAATTTATTTTTGAATTTGCCAATAGAGACAAAAAATTAATTAATTAGAAAGAAATGATTTTATTGCTATTTGTGAGCAATTTGGAAACCCGAGGTTGACATTTTTGCATCAAAAAGGACCAAAAAATGTAAATATGTTTCCTGGAAGTCTTACATGTATAGCATGGGGGGCTATACATGTAAACGCGAACCCTAAGTAAAATAGGCCTGATGCAGCGGTAGGAATAATAGTAGTTCCTAAATGGGAAGAACAGCCTTGGTTTCCTCTATTTAATTCATTGCTTATACAGAAATTTATTGTTTTAGATATTTTAAAAAAAAATTTTGTTTATATCCTAATGGACATATTATATAATGATGAAATGTTTCATCACTAAATACTATTTTTCGCGATATTTTAAATTTAGAAATAGAGGGAAAATTATACTACTAGGTACAATGAGGTAAAATGTAAAACTAATGGCGTATGTAAAACTAAATTGCACGAAACTAATGGCGGATTTGGTTAAAATATTTAAAAAAGTTCCTGTAATCCCATGGTCGAAAATTCTTTATTACCGCGATACATGGCTTTAAAATTCTCTGAAAAAACTAATTTTTGGTTTATCTCTAAATTAAGATAATTTGATAATCTTAAGTACTAGGAGCTTTTTTGATGTAAAAAATTTAAGTATTTTTACAATTTTGATCTAATAGCGGCAGTCACATCATCATGCGTTTATTTGAAAGGGTTAAATTTCTCTGCAGCTTGGCCCTTTAAAAACCACTATAATAAAGAATTCTCTTATTATTTTTATGTATAAAATACATACTATGGTTTAATTTAATTATACTAGGTCATAATTAGATTGGTCACCTCAGAAGATCCCCACGTATTCAATTTTATCAAATTATCTTTATTCGAAGACAAACAATTTTTTTTAAAGATTAACATTCTATATCGCGTTAACAAAACATTTCCAGACTTGGATATATAGGGTCTATTTTCTTTATTTTCACCCAAAGATTCTACCAGTAATTTTTGGTGCATCATTAATAAAATACTGGTGTATATTAGAAAATTACAGGTACGTCAGAAACAAGCCGTACGTGTACTTTTCTTTCAATAACATATCGTGACATATCACGAGCATTTTAAAATTTATTCGCATATGAATATATTTTAAAATGCTTACTGGTTCCCTGGAGATCTTCTGCAATTCGGGACCATTCTCGGTACCCCAGAACTCTCTTATCGCAATCTTCATGCCTGTTGTCTCAAAGAACACGGGTATTTTTTACATTACTTATTAATAACTCTTAAAATGTCTCAGACATGATGCGACATATAAAGATGACTCTCGGAAACTGCAGCGGCAGAGGCGGAAGTATCAAATATCCGGCTGCCGCTCACATGGGACATCGCGTAAGTGCCCTCTCTACGGTCGAGGTGCCTCCTAAAATTTCGATTGAACTTCACAAATAAGCTTGTTTAATCGCTAAATAATAGATCAAAGTAATAAAGTAAGAAACTCATCTTTTTGTAAAACAAAATAAATCCAAAATATTTCAAAAATCATGTAGAAATCACATCGGAACCATAGGTAAACGGTTTAGTTATAGTTTTTCTTCACACTAAATATGTCCAAAAGGTAAAAAGAAAAATTTGGGTTATCTTATACAAGAACTTATTGGTTAATTTAAATTAAATTGGTAACATTTATAAATTTTTAATAATATATAAGATATACAAAAAAAATTCTACAAATTAAATTGAAATCAAATCGCAACAATAACTAGCGGTTTAGTTATCGTACTTTCTTAACATTAGATATGACCAAAAAGCAAAAGGCATTATTTAGGTTATCTTATAGCAGCTAATATTATTTAATTTAAATTAAATTTGTCACCAATTATTATAAGGTTAGACACTCTTATTTTTTAAAACACAAAAACTTTTAAAAATTATACAGGGTGGCTCATCGAAAACAGTTCAGCAAGGGTGTAGGGCCCTTTTTTAAAAAAATTGAAAAAATGCTCGGACCTGTCGATTTTTGATTTTAGGCGAACAATTTTTTAATACTTTCAACCCTTTAGCGGGCGTTGCAACCACCCTAAAAATCTTAAATAGGAGTGGGGTCAAGTGATACCTTATAAAGCCTTTTTATTCTAGTTACAACTGACAAGTTTGTAATTGCTTGAGTTTTCGTAGTATTACAGCTTGCCAAAGATTTTGCAAGAAATCCATTGTTTAATACTTTTAGCGCTAGTTTTTAGAGATTTTTGATTTTTTTTTAGAAAAACGATTTTCCGTTTAAATTTTTAACCCCACAACTTCAACCTTCTTTACAATAGCGCTTTGATTTTTAAATTTGAGGTACGCATCGCGAAGCAATGGAATTCAAAATTTTTTTAAAATCTTTGATATTTTAGGTGTGTGAGTAAAAAAAATATTTTTAAGCTATCAAAAATCAATCAACAATCCGACTTTATTTTCAGTAAACAAGTTGATGTGAAAATAGTTATTTCTGTGCTTTTCTTTCGATTCGATAAGAATGGTTTATTCTGTTGCGGAGACAGTGTAAATTATTGAATTATACTTTATATACAATCAATGTGCAAGACTAACGGCAACTGTGTTTCATGAGAGGCATGCAAATAAACATGTACATTATGGTTACATCCTAGAGTTAGTGGCAAAATTTTGGGAAACTGGTTCGGTGGAAAATAAAAAACAGAATATTGAAAATCCAGTGAGAAATGAGGCAGTAGAAGTCGGTGTTCTCGGTGAAGTTAGTATGAACCCTACATTAAGTACCAGAAAACTTTCTCATGTAACGGGTCTTGCGGACCACTGTACAGAAAATTCTACTTAATAAATGGCACCTATATAAAATTCAACTTCTTCAAGATTTAAATGAAGATGATAACGACCTAATTTCAACTAATTTCAAATAATTACAACTATATTTTAAATGTTTGCTTCTCAGACGAATGTTTTTATTCTCAAATATTTTTTTTTTTAATGGCACTATCAATCTTCGTAATTGTCCTACATAAATCCAAAGATCTACCATGAGGTTCATACTCAACACCCTCAATAATTAATTGGGTTGGTATTTTTGGTCATCACATATTTAGACCATTTTTTTTACCGGTAAATTTAAATGGAGATACGTACTTAGACCTTTTGGAGAATTCTGTTAACCCAGCATTGATTGTAATTATGTGAAACGACCAACGCTACCATGAAGAAAATTCGATATTTCAGCAAGACGGGGCTCGTACCCATTATGCATTACCAGTACGACAGTTTCTGGATGAAACGTTTCCTGGTAGATGGATTGGGAGAAGGGGTACTATCGAATGGCTTGCGAAATTACCCGATTTATCTCCTCTTGATTTCTTTTTGTGGGGACATGATGAAATAACATAAAATGTATGCCACCTAACCTGAATTACTAGCGCTAAAAGAAGCGCGCTAAACAACGTTATTGTTTCAAAATCTATGACAAGCTGCCATACTGCGAAAACTCATCGCAATTTCAAACTTGGCAGTTGTATCTAGAATAATAAGTCCTTTAAAATAAGCTCACTAGACCCCCCACTCCTATTTAAGATTTTTTGCATCCCCCCGCCAAGAGAGTGATGTTAAGGGGTTGAAAGTGTTATAAACATTGTTCCCTAAAATTGAAAATCGACGGGTCCAAGCATTTTTTTAATTTTTTTAAAAAAGAGCCCTAAACCTTGCTGGTCTCTTTTTTCGATGGGTCACCCTGTATAAGATATACGAAATAAACCCTACAAATTAAATTGAAATCAAATCGAAAAAATAGCTAAGCGGTTTAGCTATCTTATTTTCTTAAAAAAAAATAAAAAGAATTATTTAGGTAAAATAAAAGAATTATCTTATATAAGCTATTATTACTTATTTCAAATTAATTTGGTGTTAGTAAAGTTATTCAAATCAAACTATAGCTAAATGGCTTATTTATTGTATTTTCTTAACATTAAATATCATTCATCGTTAAAAAGAATCATTTCGGTAACGTTACTTTTTAAAATTAATTTAATTTACTTTTCGTACTCAAATAAACGTCAAATTACATTTCACGCACTAGTACGTAAAAAGCTTAGAATATTGAAAGGCTAGAAATAGCATGCCGTGGAACTATGAGCAAGTTTGTTTGCTTGCAACATCTCTGATGCACTGACCTATATAATCCCTAATACCAGTTACATCATATTAATTTAAATTAAAAAACAAAGCTTTAAAAAAAGGCTAAATCAAAGGCTAATCAAAGGCTAAAAATAAAGACTATGTACAATAGATTAGATTAGATTAGATAGTTTATTAATAGTAATATACAAACAAGTTTTTTTACACGTCAAATAAAATATGTAATGAAACTTAAATATTTTATTTGACGTGTAAAATAAATTAGGAATTAAATATTTAAAAAAAAATAAAGTTGCTACATAGTTTGTATATATACATATAAAAAATATAAAATAGAAATATCAAAAGTTTAAAATTCAAATTGCCTATCATTGGATGTAAAATTCAATTAAAATACACTTTCAAAACACATTAAAAGAACTAAGACAAATTAAAACTTGATTCAAAGTACTCCCCAAATGAAAAAAATAGCTTTTTCTAAAAGAAAACATTTAATTTCCTTTTCATATTGGTTCAAATTTAAAACGTTTACTCTGTCTAGTACATAGTTATAGAACTTTACACATAGGTATCTGGAGCCGCTTCTGGATCTCTTCTACGGCAGAAATCAGATACAAGATTGGTGGTTGGTCCTTGTAGAATAATTATGGATGTTTTCATAAGAATTATATAGGTTCAAATTTTGCTTGATATGTGACAGACACATAAAGATTTAAAAGAATTTCGACATTCATCCCCATAGCCAAGGCCAGACATGATGCGTATGCATTTTCTTTGTTGTCCAAAAGCTTGTTCCATATGACAGAAATGGCCCCACGATAGAATGGCATACGTTATATGGGAATGAAAATTGCTTTGGTAAGCTGTTAAAAGGGTTTCTCTAGAAGTTATATGAACAAGGTTTCTAAAAAGGAAAAGTTGCTGTGATATTTTCTTTGACAGATTCATCAGATGTTCTTCCCAGTATAACAAACAGAGTTAAAATTAATATAAGGGACACTTACAAAAGTTTAAAATTGGTACAAGTTACATCCACAAGGGTTTGAGTATATGTCAAAAAATCTTTTATTAATTTATTTTTTTATTTACATTCTATTATTAAAAAAGAAGAAAAGAGACATATGAGACATAATTAGACTGAATAGTGTGTTATAAAAAATACTAAACTTAAACTTAGGAGACATCTATGTCGAGAAGTCCTAAAAACACCAGAATGTTTACTAACATTTTTGGTGGAAGCAATAGGAAAGTAAAAGTTTCATGAAGGATATAATAAATCGCGGTTAACATAATGATTAGCACGTTGTGAAGGAAAGCAATGAATCAGTACTAGATAAAAAAAAGAAATTATAAAGGGCATTTTCCTTTTAGTATCCTCTGATTATGGACACCACTGTATACGAAATTTCAATAAACAAGTGTTTATATATTTATTAGAATATCCGAGAATTAAAACATAACTAAAATAGAAATTGATAAAGCATTTACCTCTAAGGTATGTAGGGCTTTTTCGGAAAGGTATCACTTTTAAATAAAAAACTGATGATGATCACTTTTAAATAAGAACTGCCATACATGGCATAAAACTCTTATTTATTACATTTTTGGCTTGATTTCAGAAAATTTTGTCAGTTTTCTGCGTGCCTAAGAAACAGCTCTCACTATTTTTTTTTTTCGTGCTCACGCCTTTACATTCATATATCATTTTTATATACGTAAAAATGTTTATAGCCTTTTAGTTAACAATTATTTACCTGTTACAGTTTA
This sequence comes from Anthonomus grandis grandis, assembly GCF_022605725.1. Classification (NCBI taxonomy): domain Eukaryota; kingdom Metazoa; phylum Arthropoda; class Insecta; order Coleoptera; family Curculionidae; genus Anthonomus; species Anthonomus grandis. The sequence continues at coordinate 24,854,744 of NC_065557.1, forward strand.
TACAAAAAGATTTTTAAAAAATACGGTATATCGGGCAAAAAGTTCAAGGTCAACGTCTTTTACAGTACCTATTGTACAAATTTATAAATATTTTTGGATGCCATTCATTTGATATTTACTCCTTCATACGTAGCAATATATTTTGCAGTACAAATGCATATTTTGTATTTACCGGGGAAATCAATAAGTTGCCTCTATCTACGATTAATTTTAATAAATTATTTAACTTATAAAAAAGTTCCATATTATTAATGATTACTTTAAATTTAATAAAATTTAATCGTATTTCAATTTAATTCTATTTGTTCTTGGTCGGTGTTGTTAGGGTCTTACCTGTTTTTGAATTAATGTCTTCTGCGGAGGAAAAATTGTTACGTTTTCAGGTGTTGCGGCAGACTGCAATTAACCAACTTAAACTTTTATTTGATACCACTACTCGTGCTAAAACTAATGATGGTTGGCATAATAAATTTATGTGACTTATAGAAATTTTTCAAAAATTTGTAAAAGTTTCGAAAAACAACATAAAAATATTTTAGCGTTAGTTGCTTCTGATAATGTAATAATAAGATCGAAGAAGAAAATACAACTTTGAAAGATTTTATTAATCTTTCCCAAGATATTGAAATTACATATTGAAAAAAGGTTTGAACTTCCACTAGAAGAGTCTTCAGTACATTGTGGAGTTCCCCATAACAGCACAATATTTGGGAATAATGAACACATTAATATTTAAGGATGATGGAATCTATCCTCCAAGGGGTGTTGACCTGCTGCTCTCTAGATATACTGAACAATCACTTGCAAGGAGGAGAAAAATGCATTCGGTGAAATTTTTGTTTAACTTACTTAACCATAAAATTGACTGCCCATCCCTTTTACAAAGGATTTGCTTTCATATACCACGCCCAGGACACGTACACTAGACACTCTCCAGCTTTTAACTTGCACAGAGCCAGGTCCAATATTCTGCATTACTCGTGGAGTCCTATTCACTTTATGTGTCAAAACTTTAACACTATTGCTGATTCTTGTGACATGGACCATGACAATCTTCACTTTTTTTTTCAACAATCGACAATTTTCACAATTCGTTAGTTATTTTGAGTCACCTACGTATGGTCGGTTGGGGAGGCTAGGTTATTTAGTTCTTAGTTATTGAGTTTTTAGTTTGAATACATTTATTTACTCATTTTTTTTCTGCTCTTTTGATTTTAATCAATTCTTGATTCTTATCCTAATTTAGTGTTGATTTTTTATTATTTATTTTCTTAAACTCACTACTTTTTTATTATATTCTTTTATAGTTTAGTTACATGGATCTAATACAGTTCATGAATTCATACTTGTACATTTATATATATTTAATAGATTTTCCTGTAACTGGGTATATGTAACCTGTTGGAAATAAAGCTTATTAGTATTATTATTACCTAAAATTCAACTAGTCACTTTTAAAGGTCATTCTAAACTTTTTACGACCTATCAACAAACTTTTAATTGCCTTGTAGATTTAAACAGGTCACTTAGAAAAATGTAATTATTTACTCTCTAGTTTATAAGATCCTCCTTTAGAATTAATTGTAGATTTGCCCGTAACAAATGAAAACTACCTAACAGCTGACAATATATTAATCGACAAATATAATAACAAACGTTTAATGGCCACGTCTTACAGGAAAGAATTTGCTGTCATTTGACTTCTGAAAATCCAACTTCTTACGAAATTTACTAGATAAATTTAATAAAAATTTGTCAGCTTTAAAAAATATAAATCTCAATACAGATAGTTGAGACTTTATTTTGTCTCATATGCTGCTGGAAAGACTAGATTCGATTATACAAAAGGCATTTGAACATCAGCATGCGTCAAATCAAATTCCAACATATGAAAGTGTTAAAACATTCGTTAGCAAATGGTGTTTAGCTTTAGAATCAATTCTTAGAAAGCCTCGGCAAGAGTCGTCTAAAACTTACTCTGCTCATAGCCCTCGTAGTAATAATAATTCCGGTTTTAAAAGTCGATCTTCATTTTTGGTTAATTCTGATTTGACTTGTAGTACTGGTTTTTGTTTTCTTTGTAAAGAAAAACATATTTTTAAATGGCCTTTGTTTTTACAAAAAACTTAACATTATTAAAAGGCAACGCGCTTGTAATAATTGTCTTGCCACAGCTCATACTTTTGCGCAATGCACCTCACAAAAAAGATGTCGTATTTGTTTAAAAGAACATCTTTCATTGTTATGTTTTGCAAATTATAATAATCATCAAAAAGTACCTGAAAGCCAAAATACACATTTTATTGATGGCTTGCCAGGCTCCTCTACTAGCACTAATTTTGGAAATATTGATTTAAATATTCAAACTCAACATGTCTCAAAGGTCGGCATGCTATTAAATAATCATGAAATATTGTTGTTTTAGTAAAAGTTAAAGATATTTCAGGAGATTGGCAAATAGCTTGTGGTATCCTAGATTCAGGGGCGCAAAACTCTGTTATAACAAGATCATTTGCCAATAAATTAGCACTTATATAAATATCATAAAAATATGAGTTTACACGATCTTGATTCTATGAATACCATTGCGCATTCGGAAATAAACTACGATTTCCTTACTCCATAACCACGAATTTACTTTAGATACTACCTTTATTATTTTGGATAGAATTTGCGATAATGTACCAGCGGTTTTATACATGAACAGCTGCTTTGCTTTTATTCCTTGTTTAGATCCTCAATTTAATCAGTCTCACAAAGTTGATATGTTACTGGGCAATGATATTTACCCTTACATAATGAGAGAGGGTAGAATTCATTTCGGTCCTGAGCAGCCTATGTGTTTTAATACTTCTTTTGATTGCACAATGATTGGCTAGGAAGCCTCCATACAATAAAATTGTCAATACCTTTTTTGCGTCAACTGAGAATAACCGTCTGGATTTTATTTTATAAAAATTTTGGGAAATTGAGGAGGAAACTGGGAATTGAAACGACGTTTTCTATTACTGGAAAGACGTTTGTTGCTAAATTCATCTAAATATTTTGCATATTCTGAGGTTGTGCAGGATTACTTGGATCAAGGACACATGACTTCACAAGTTTTATTTCCCACTGATCTTCACTATAATTATTTTTACATTCCACATCATGCGATTTTCAAAAAGGTTTCCAATACTATACCTTTACGGGCAGTCTACGATGCAAGTAGTCCTGGGGCTGGAAAACTCGCTTAACAATGCTGTTTTCACGGGCCCTAAGTACAACAGGGTTTGCGAGCCATTCTCTTGTCATTTCGCTTGCATAAGCTGGTCTTTACATGTGACATTAAACAAATGTATCGAATGATTAGAATACACTCGGATCAACGCCGCTATCAACGCATATTATGGCGATTTCCTTTAGATCCCATAAGTGAATATGAAATTAGTGCTGTTCTTTTTGGAGTTGCTTGTTCGCCTTACTTGGCAATTCAAACTCTTTTACATTTGGCTGAAGAATATTCAGATCTTCCCCTTGCTTCTGAGGTACTTAAGAAGTCGACGACGTTACCTCGAGTAGTATAGATCTAAAAGGTACAATTTTATTAAGAAATTCATTAATTGAGCCATTGGCTAGGGGTGGTTTTGAGGTCAGAAAATGGACAAGCTGATCCTAAATTACTTGCCAATTTGCCAGAAAGTCATATACAGACAAATGCTTTGTCTTTTGACCAAGAAACAAAAATGTCCAAAAAGGTCCGATCTTGCCAGAATAGAATACAGAATAATTCGATCCTCTTGGGTTTTAACCACGATCACTTTTTTTAACATCTTCTTTGAGCACTAGGATTACAATGGGATGAAACTTACTACCCCTGGATGTCTTGGAAAAGTGGAAAAAATTTAAAGGTGAATTGTCGTTACTCCAAGATTTTTACACGCGAAGAGAAATTGATATTTCTTTTGTACAAGCTGAACAGCTTGTAGGATTCTCTGATGCAAGTTTACGTGGAATGTGTGGTTTTTTTTTTCACTTTACTTTTGGCACAATTGTATATCAAGGTCAAATCTTCTCCATCTTTACAATTCAGTGAAGTCTATTTTTGGTGTGACTCGACTGTAGCCCTTGCGTGGTTAAGATGTTCATCCAACGCTCAACAGGTTTTTATGGGAAATCGGGCTTCCACTATACAACAAATTACTCCAATTGACTCATGGAGATATGTCTCTACGGAGCAGAACCCTGCAGACATTCTATCAAGAGGTCAAGAGGAATGCTATCCAACGATATTATTAATTTAAGCTTGCGGTTTCATGGTAAATTGTGGCTTTGTGAGCCATCTAACAATTGGCCCTTAGATATTCATATGCACAAACCAATAGCTGTTACAGAATTGCCAGATCTTCGCAGAACAACCCAAACCTTTTTAGAAATCGAAAATCAAAATATATTTCCTTTCCACAAATTTTCAACTTTCACTCGTATTACTCGAGTTATGGAATTCTGCCTTAGGTTTATTGTTAATTGTCGAATTAAAGAATTTGATAGATATTTTAGCCATTTGACAATATCTGAACTTTGCAATGCTAAAGACATGTTAGTCAAACTATCACAGCGTAAGTCATTTTTTGATGACATGAACACAAAATGCGGCACAAAACACACACATTGCGGCTCTGAATTATTGCTCGCACACATCAGAGACAATTACTGGCCTATATCTGGTAAGAATGTAGCAAAGCTAATTATCAAAGACTGCCTTATTTGTTTTCGTTTTAATCCCACTTCACCTAACCCTATGATGGGTAATCTCCCAAGTTCCCGATTTAGTCCTCAAATTCCGTTTTCTGATGTTGTCATTGACTATGCTGGACATTTTTAAATAAAGGATTGAAAGGGACGTGGTTGCAAGGTGAGCAAATGGTATTTAGCACTATTCATTTGTTTAACAACAAAAACGATCCATTTGAAGCTGGGCACTGAGTTAAGCACGTGAGCCATTCTTGAAGCTTTTCAGAGATTTATTGCAAGACGTAGTAAACCATTGAATGTTTATTCTGACAATGGTAATAATTTTGTAGGCTCGTGCAACTATTTAAAGGAACTAGATACCTTCCTAAAAGGCAATTCACTAATCCTTAGGGAAAAAAATCTTTCTCCTTTCTAAAATCATCCTTTGAAGTTTTATGGCATTTTATTGCGGCATATTCTCATCATGGTGGTTTGTGGAAAGCTGGTGTTAAAGCGGCAAAACATCACTTAAAAAAGATTTTACTTAACACAATATTACCTTTCGAAGGTCTTTTTCACAGTAATTACACAGATAATTTTTCACAGTAACTACACAGATAGAAGCTATTCTAAATATACGACCTTTAACGCCACTCTCGACAGATCCAAATGGTTTGCTGACCCTAGCACATTTTTTAATCACTTCAATCTATTATTCACCCTGATTTACAGAATACTGCTATCAATATATTATCTAATTTTAAACTTAAAGATAAAAATTCTGGTCGCGTTGGATCAAAGAGTATATTTGTAATTTGCAAACTATACTTAAGTGAAAGAAGAACCAACATTCTTGTTCTTGACTATGGTTCTTATCAAAGACAATCACTTACCAGAGTTTAAGTGGAAATTAGGTAACGCAACCTAATTTCCTCTAATAATAATATCCTCTATCCAGGGAATGTTGGTGTTGTGCGCGTTATATCCGTGAAAAATATGGCGGGTAACATTAAACGCGCTGCTACCACTAACCAACTAACCTGCCTCTGTTAGTTTTACTTAGGTTAAGTCATGTTTTTTTTATATTTAGTGATTTGCTTTGTTTTTTTTATCACTGAATATGTCCAAAGGGTAAAAAAGAATCATTTGCTTATCCAATTTAAGCTCTAAATAGAATTCAATTTAAATTTAATTCAATAAACTAATTTGAATTCAAGACGGAACAATGGCTAAGCGGTTTATTTATTGTGTTTTGTTAATATTGAATATTATTAAGAGGTAAAAGGAATAATTTCAAATATGAAATTTAAGCTCTACATAGTAGATATAAATTAAATTCGAATAATAGCTAATAGTAATAACGTTAGTCACACGTATTATTTAAACACAATACATCAAAGAAATTTTAGATATACAAAATGAACTCTAAAAATGAAATTGAAATCAAGTCGGAACAATAACTAAGCAGTTTAGTTATCCTACTTTCTTAACACTTAATATGTCCAAAAGGATAAAGAATCATTTGGGTTATCCTATATAAGCTTTAAATAATAAATTTGAATACAAAAATAATGTTGATTATTTGCGCTGGGTTCAAATAAAAAAAATAAAATAAAATAAAAAAGTTAGTTAACTTACGATGAAAAAAAAGGTAATCTAGTGGACTGTAAACACTTAATGAAATTAACTAAAAAACTTGGAAAACGCTGTTGTGAGACCTTACCTTCTATTATCGGTGGCCGAGATTTGCGAATTATCTACACTTTCACGCTAGCGATTTTTCGGTGTTGAGTCGCGACTCTAAACTGTTTGACGCGTAGAGCTCGAATAAATCGCGTACTGTTTAAGGCCTCAAAACGAGGAGTTGAAATTCAAGAAAAAAAAATTATTTAAACAAATGAAATACTTCCTTAACAAGGTGAGTCAACTAAAGGCATTAAATTTAACTAAAGAAAAATACTGAGTGATAAAAGAACATGAATTAATATGAACTAAATAAACTAAATGAAAATTAAATGAAAACTTAACATACCGCCCACCAAAATGCATTGCATTTTTCAGTCCTCCGAAAGTGGCAAAGGACAGAGCTTCACCACAGGTCGCTTTAAAGTCCCATTACTAGTGCGAACAGTAACAACTCTCACTATTCCATCTAAACCTGGATGTACCTCAGTTATGCGGCCCATTGACCAATGCAGAGGAGGGGCCAAATCATTGCGAATTAAAACTAAAGTTCCTGGTGAAAGATTACCACTGGATTTATGCCACTTAGCACGTTGGTGCAACGTATGCAAGTACTCACCAGACCAACGACGCCAAAAATCTTGGTGCATTTTTTGAAGCATTTGCCCACGATCCAATTGACGAACGGGAAGTGAGGTGACATCCAATTCAGGAGGAACACTCAGAGGTTCCAGGGTTAGGAAATGACTCGGGGTTAGAGCGGTCATATAATTGGGATCATTACTAAAGGGTGTAAGAGGTCGCGAGTTAAGAAAGGCTTCAATCTGAACCAATACAGTATTTAGCTCCTCATAGGTCAAACATTGCATACCAATGACTCTGGATAAATGAGTTTTTACAGATTTCACTCCGGCCTCCCACAATCCTCCAAAGTGGGGCGCAGAGGGGGGGTTAAAATGCCATGTTATACCTTCAGATGCGGCGGATTTTAACATAAAATTATTTAACTGCTTGGATGCACCAATAAAGTTGCTACCACAATCGCTGTACAAATGTTGGCAGCGACCTCGGCGAGCTACAAATCGTCTCAAAGCAGCTAAGAAAGCTTCCGTAGATAGACTGGATACCAATTCTAAATGCAAAGCTTTAGTCGCAAAGCAAACAAACAAACATAAATAGGCCTTACTGGTACGACAGCCGCGGTAACGAGACATCATGACATTGAATGGACCAGCATAATCAACGCCGGTATGAAGAAAAGGTTTTACCTGTGATACGCGGGATGCAGGCAAATCACCCATAGGAGGTTGAATTGACTGAGGCCTACATCTAAAACATCTAACACATTTACCAAGAATACGACGAATAACGGCTTTAGATGACAATATCCAAAATTGCTGTGTAATAAGAAACTGAACACTCTGCACACCAGCATGAAAATACTTTAAATGAAAAAAAGTAACTACAAGCCTTGTAAACTCGTGATTACTGGGTAGGAGAGCGGGATAGTTATTGTTAAAACTTAAAGAATGTTTTAATCTACTACCGACACGTAGTATCCCAGCACTATCTAGGAAAACATTCAATTTTCTAAACGCTTTCGAAGGTATTTTATTTCCTTGAATTAACATTATATCCGAGGAAAAGGTTTGCGACTGAACATGTCTAACCAAAAGCATTAATGCATTGTGGAGTTCTACCAAAGTAAGGTTACCCTCATATTTTTTGCGGGGCAATAAAATATTATGCTTATAGCGAAGAATATAGGCCATAGTGCGTTTCAGTTTGTCGAGCGACGAGAACCTTGAGATAAGATTATCCAGAAAACCCTTAGAAGAAAAAATTGAGAGACATGTTTTCTTTTCTTTAGGTAAATCATGTGAAGTTGAAGGAGTGTTTATGAAGGGGATCCAGTTGCAAGCTGAGCTAATTAAAAACTAGGACCCGCCCACCAAAGCGAACTATTACATAACTCCATAGGGAGCAAATCTCTAGAACCGAGGTCGGCTGGATTATTCTCAGATGAAACATGATGCCAACAAAATAAAGGTAATCTTTCTTGGATAAAAGAAACGCGGTTGCTAACAAAAGTACTCAAGAAAGTGCTATTGTAGAATCACTCCAGGCGTATATTTTATTGATAACAAAAGATGTTTTATAAATATCGTAAACATGTGTTAGCAAACGAGACAATAGCACGGCCGCACAAAGTTCTAGACGTGGTATAGAAATTGTCTTTAGTGGTGCAATTTTTGATTTTGCACAACTAAAACGAGTGGTTGCCTGACCGTTAGGTAGTAAACTACAAAAATAAATAACGGCACAGTAACATAATGAGAGAGGGTAGAATTCATTTCGGTCCTGAGCAGCCTATGTGTTTTAATACTTCTTTTGATTGCACAATGATTGGCTAGGAAGCCTCCATACAATAAAATTGTCAATACCTTTTTTGCGTCAACTGAGAATAACCGTCTGGATTTTATTTTATAAAAATTTTGGGAAATTGAGGAGGAAACTGGGAATTGAAACGACGTTTTCTATTACTGGAAAGACGTTTGTTGCTAAATTCATCTAAATATTTTGCATATTCTGAGGTTGTGCAGGATTACTTGGATCAAGGACACATGACTTCACAAGTTTTATTTCCCACTGATCTTCACTATAATTATTTTTACATTCCACATCATGCGATTTTCAAAAAGGTTTCCAATACTATACCTTTACGGGCAGTCTACGATGCAAGTAGTCCTGGGGCTGGAAAACTCGCTTAACAATGCTGTTTTCACGGGCCCTAAGTACAACAGGGTTTGCGAGCCATTCTCTTGTCATTTCGCTTGCATAAGCTGGTCTTTACATGTGACATTAAACAAATGTATCGAATGATTAGAATACACTCGGATCAACGCCGCTATCAACGCATATTATGGCGATTTCCTTTAGATCCCATAAGTGAATATGAAATTAGTGCTGTTCTTTTTGGAGTTGCTTGTTCGCCTTACTTGGCAATTCAAACTCTTTTACATTTGGCTGAAGAATATTCAGATCTTCCCCTTGCTTCTGAGGTACTTAAGAAGTCGACGACGTTACCTCGAGTAGTATAGATCTAAAAGGTACAATTTTATTAAGAAATTCATTAATTGAGCCATTGGCTAGGGGTGGTTTTGAGGTCAGAAAATGGACAAGCTGATCCTAAATTACTTGCCAATTTGCCAGAAAGTCATATACAGACAAATGCTTTGTCTTTTGACCAAGAAACAAAAATGTCCAAAAAGGTCCGATCTTGCCAGAATAGAATACAGAATAATTCGATCCTCTTGGGTTTTAACCACGATCACTTTTTTTAACATCTTCTTTGAGCACTAGGATTACAATGGGATGAAACTTACTACCCCTGGATGTCTTGGAAAAGTGGAAAAAATTTAAAGGTGAATTGTCGTTACTCCAAGATTTTTACACGCGAAGAGAAATTGATATTTCTTTTGTACAAGCTGAACAGCTTGTAGGATTCTCTGATGCAAGTTTACGTGGAATGTGTGGTTTTTTTTTTCACTTTACTTTTGGCACAATTGTATATCAAGGTCAAATCTTCTCCATCTTTACAATTCAGTGAAGTCTATTTTTGGTGTGACTCGACTGTAGCCCTTGCGTGGTTAAGATGTTCATCCAACGCTCAACAGGTTTTTATGGGAAATCGGGCTTCCACTATACAACAAATTACTCCAATTGACTCATGGAGATATGTCTCTACGGAGCAGAACCCTGCAGACATTCTATCAAGAGGTCAAGAGGAATGCTATCCAACGATATTATTAATTTAAGCTTGTGGTTTCATGGTAAATTGTGGCTTTGTGAGCCATCTAACAATTGGCCCTTAGATATTCATATGCACAAACCAATAGCTGTTACAGAATTGCCAGATCTTCGCAGAACAACCCAAACCTTTTTAGAAATCGAAAATCAAAATATATTTCCTTTCCACAAATTTTCAACTTTCACTCGTATTACTCGAGTTATGGAATTCTGCCTTAGGTTTATTGTTAATTGTCGAATTAAAGAATTTGATAGATATTTTAGCCATTTGACAATATCTGAACTTTGCAATGCTAAAGACATGTTAGTCAAACTATCACAGCGTAAGTCATTTTTTGATGACATGAACACAAAATGCGGCACAAAACACACACATTGCGGCTCTGAATTATTGCTCGCACACATCAGAGACAATTACTGGCCTATATCTGGTAAGAATGTAGCAAAGCTAATTATCAAAGACTGCCTTATTTGTTTTCGTTTTAATCCCACTTCACCTAACCCTATGATGGGTAATCTCCCAAGTTCCCGATTTAGTCCTCAAATTCCGTTTTCTGATGTTGTCATTGACTATGCTGGACATTTTTAAATAAAGGATTGAAAGGGACGTGGTTGCAAGGTGAGCAAATGGTATTTAGCACTATTCATTTGTTTAACAACAAAAACGATCCATTTGAAGCTGGGCACTGAGTTAAGCACGTGAGCCATTCTTGAAGCTTTTCAGAGATTTATTGCAAGACGTAGTAAACCATTGAATGTTTATTCTGACAATGGTAATAATTTTGTAGGCTCGTGCAACTATTTAAAGGAACTAGATACCTTCCTAAAAGGCAATTCACTAATCCTTAGGGAAAAAAATCTTTCTCCTTTCTAAAATCATCCTTTGAAGTTTTATGGCATTTTATTGCGGCATATTCTCATCATGGTGGTTTGTGGAAAGCTGGTGTTAAAGCGGCAAAACATCACTTAAAAAAGATTTTACTTAACACAATATTACCTTTCGAAGGTCTTTTTCACAGTAATTACACAGATAATTTTTCACAGTAACTACACAGATAGAAGCTATTCTAAATATACGACCTTTAACGCCACTCTCGACAGATCCAAATGGTTTGCTGACCCTAGCACATTTTTTAATCACTTCAATCTATTATTCACCCTGATTTACAGAATACTGCTATCAATATATTATCTAATTTTAAACTTAAAGATAAAAATTCTGGTCGCGTTGGATCAAAGAGTATATTTGTAATTTGCAAACTATACTTAAGTGAAAGAAGAACCAACATTCTTGTTCTTGACTATGGTTCTTATCAAAGACAATCACTTACCAGAGTTTAAGTGGAAATTAGGTAACGCAACCTAATTTCCTCTAATAATAATATCCTCTATCCAGGGAATGTTGGTGTTGTGCGCGTTATATCCGTGAAAAATATGGCGGGTAACATTAAACGCGCTGCTACCACTAACCAACTAACCTGCCTCTGTTAGTTTTACTTAGGTTAAGTCATGTTTTTTTTATATTTAGTGATTTGCTTTGTTTTTTTTTATCACTGAATATGTCCAAAGGGTAAAAAAGAATCATTTGCTTATCCAATTTAAGCTCTAAATAGAATTCAATTTAAATTTAATTCAATAAACTAATTTGAATTCAAGACGGAACAATGGCTAAGCGGTTTATTTATTGTGTTTTGTTAATATTGAATATTATTAAGAGGTAAAAGGAATAATTTCAAATATGAAATTTAAGCTCTACATAGTAGATATAAATTAAATTCGAATAATAGCTAATAGTAATAACGTTAGTCACACGTATTATTTAAACACAATACATCAAAGAAATTTTAGATATACAAAATGAACTCTAAAAATGAAATTGAAATCAAGTCGGAACAATAACTAAGCAGTTTAGTTATCCTACTTTCTTAACACTTAATATGTCCAAAAGGATAAAGAATCATTTGGGTTATCCTATATAAGCTTTAAATAATAAATTTGAATACAAAAATAATGTTGATTATTTGCGCTGGGTTCAAATAAAAAAAATAAAATAAAATAAAAAAGTTAGTTAACTTACGATGAAAAAAAAGGTAATCTAGTGGACTGTAAACACTTAATGAAATTAACTAAAAAACTTGGAAAACGCTGTTGTGAGACCTTACCTTCTATTATCGGTGGCCGAGATTTGCGAATTATCTACACTTTCACGCTAGCGATTTTTCGGTGTTGAGTCGCGACTCTAAACTGTTTGACGCGTAGAGCTCGAATAAATCGCGTACTGTTTAAGGCCTCAAAACGAGGAGTTGAAATTCAAGAAAAAAAAATTATTTAAACAAATGAAATACTTCCTTAACAAGGTGAGTCAACTAAAGGCATTAAATTTAACTAAAGAAAAATACTGAGTGATAAAAGAACATGAATTAATATGAACTAAATAAACTAAATGAAAATTAAATGAAAACTTAACATACCGCCCACCAAAATGCATTGCATTTTTCAGTCCTCCGAAAGTGGCAAAGGACAGAGCTTCACCACAGGTCGCTTTAAAGTCCCATTACTAGTGCGAACAGTAACAACTCTCACTATTCCATCTAAACCTGGATGTACCTCAGTTATGCGGCCCATTGACCAATGCAGAGGAGGGGCCAAATCATTGCGAATTAAAACTAAAGTTCCTGGTGAAAGATTACCACTGGATTTATGCCACTTAGCACGTTGGTGCAACGTATGCAAGTACTCACCAGACCAACGACGCCAAAAATCTTGGTGCATTTTTTGAAGCATTTGCCCACGATCCAATTGACGAACGGGAAGTGAGGTGACATCCAATTCAGGAGGAACACTCAGAGGTTCCAGGGTTAGGAAATGACTCGGGGTTAGAGCGGTCATATAATTGGGATCATTACTAAAGGGTGTAAGAGGTCGCGAGTTAAGAAAGGCTTCAATCTGAACCAATACAGTATTTAGCTCCTCATAGGTCAAACATTGCATACCAATGACTCTGGATAAATGAGTTTTTACAGATTTCACTCCGGCCTCCCACAATCCTCCAAAGTGGGGCGCAGAGGGGGGGTTAAAATGCCATGTTATACCTTCAGATGCGGCGGATTTTAACATAAAATTATTTAACTGCTTGGATGCACCAATAAAGTTGCTACCACAATCGCTGTACAAATGTTGGCAGCGACCTCGGCGAGCTACAAATCGTCTCAAAGCAGCTAAGAAAGCTTCCGTAGATAGACTGGATACCAATTCTAAATGCAAAGCTTTAGTCGCAAAGCAAACAAACAAACATAAATAGGCCTTACTGGTACGACAGCCGCGGTAACGAGACATCATGATATTGAATGGACCAGCATAATCAACGCCGGTATGAAGAAAAGGTTTTACCTGTGATACGCGGGATGCAGGCAAATCACCCATAGGAGGTTGAATTGACTGAGGCCTACATCTAAAACATCTAACACATTTACCAAGAATACGACGAATAACGGCTTTAGATGACAATATCCAAAATTGCTGTGTAATAAGAAACTGAACACTCTGCACACCAGCATGAAAATACTTTAAATGAAAAAAAGTAACTACAAGCCTTGTAAACTCGTGATTACTGGGTAGGAGAGCGGGATAGTTATTGTTAAAACTTAAAGAATGTTTTAATCTACTACCGACACGTAGTATCCCAGCACTATCTAGGAAAACATTCAATTTTCTAAACGCTTTCGAAGGTATTTTATTTCCTTGAATTAACATTATATCCGAGGAAAAGGTTTGCGACTGAACATGTCTAACCAAAAGCATTAATGCATTGTGGAGTTCTACCAAAGTAAGGTTACCCTCATATTTTTTGCGGGGCAATAAAATATTATGCTTATAGCGAAGAATATAGGCCATAGTGCGTTTCAGTTTGTCGAGCGACGAGAACCTTGAGATAAGATTATCCAGAAAACCCTTAGAAGAAAAAATTGAGAGACATGTTTTCTTTTCTTTAGGTAAATCATGTGAAGTTGAAGGAGTGTTTATGAAGGGGATCCAGTTGCAAGCTGAGCTAATTAAAAACTAGGACCCGCCCACCAAAGCGAACTATTACATAACTCCATAGGGAGCAAACCTCTAGAACCGAGGTCGGCTGGATTATTCTCAGATGAAACATGATGCCAACAAAATAAAGGTAATCTTTCTTGGATAAAAGAAACGCGGTTGCTAACAAAAGTACTCAAGAAAGTGCTATTGTAGAATCACTCCAGGCGTATATTTTATTGATAACAAAAGATGTTTTATAAATATCGTAAACATGTGTTAGCAAACGAGACAATAGCACGGCCGCACAAAGTTCTAGACGTGGTATAGAAAGTGTCTTTAGTGGTGCAACTTTTGATTTTGCACAACTAAAACGAGTGGTTGCCTGACCGTTAGGTAGTAAACTACAAAAATAAATAACGGCACAGTAACCCTTTTCGGAGCTATCACAGAAACAATGTAGTTCCAAAGTTTCAACAGGAGAATAAGGAAATAGTAGGCGAGGAATTTTGAGGTTGAAATATCTCTAACATATTGTTTCCAAAGATTAAGAATATCATTTGGAGGCGTTGCATCCCAATCCAACTTTAAATTCCACAAACGCTGAATTAAAAACTTGACGAGAAACGTTAAAGGTGAAAGAAAGCCCAGTGGGTCAAAAATTTTTGCCAAATTAGATAACAATAGGCGTTTAGTACAACCCCTATCCACAGAGTTAACGAAAAATTGAAACACGTCAGAGGAATGGTTCCAATAAAGACCTAAAACTTTTAGCGGACTTTCTGAATCAAAATTCAGAGAAATGTCCTCATTATACAAATAAGAAGGGGGTAAATCAGCTAGCAAGCGGGGATCATTGCTACACCACTTTCGAAGTTCGAACCCTCCTTTCTGCAGCATCAGTACTAAGTCTTTTTGAAGTTTTCTAGAATCTTCAATTGTTGATGAACCTCCAGTTAGATCATCAACATAGCATGAATTTAAAATAATTTGCGAGGCCTCAGGAAAATTATCCTTTTCCTCTTCAGTCAAAACAAACAATGACTTGATAGCCAAATAAGGCGCGCATGTTAGTCCATACGTTACCGTGAGCAGGCGGTAATCAGCTATAGGTTGATCTTTAGAAAAGCGCCAAACAATTCTCTGATATTCAGTGTGGGCAGGGTTAACGATAATTTGCCGAAACATTTGACGAATATCTGCTAGGAAAACAAATCGATGAATTCTAAAACCAAGAAGCAACGCAAAAATGTCAGCTTACAATTTGGGGCCAGACAGAAGATGATCATTAAGTGACATACCATCTAATGGTTTGGCAGAGGCATTGAATACGACACGAAGCTTAGTAGTGGGACTTGAATCCTTTAAAACACAGTGATGTGGAATATAGAACGATTTTTTTGGGATTAAATCTGAAGATACTATTTCCATATGGTTCTGATCTAAATATTCCTTTATAAAAGCAGCATAATCTGCAGAAAGCTTCGGATTTTGCTGTAACCTGCGTTCTAACGATAAGAAATTGCAAAGAGCTAATTCTCTACTTCCATAAAAAATAGGCTCATCACCTCGAAAGGGCAAGGAAACCACAAATCGGCCATCCCGATTGCGATACGTAGTTTTACGGAAAATATTTTCGCATTTTTCGTCCTCGGGGGATAAAACTTTGACATGTGGTACTTCTTCAACTTCCCAAAACTTCTGCAAAGTATCATTAACTGATGCCTGATAACAGAGAAGCGATTGTGCAGCGATAGGTGAAGAGTTGGAAACCGTTTTACCCATCAATATAAAACCAAAAACAGTGTTAAATCCCACTGGCTCATTATAGTCACCGGTAAGTCTACCCTCCAGTAAAATATAGGGAAACAATGGAGCACCTATTAATAGATCAATAGATCTAGGAGTATCATAGAAAGGGTCAGCCAAGGACGCGCTGCGTAAATGAGGCCAGTTTGTGGTAGAAATAGGATGACTAGGTAATAGCCCGCAAATTTTTGGAAGAACTGCAGCTTCCAAATCAAAATTGGGAGTGAATTTATTACAAGGTCGAATCTTGGTAAATACACTTCTTGCACAGTTTTGTACATGAGCTTCTCCAATACCTTGAACGGAGCAAGGCGTCTTATAGGAAGTAAGTCCAAGACGTTTAACACAATTTTGTGAGATAAAGTGAAGTTGCGAGCCAGAATCAAGCAATATTCTAATTCTAATTTTCTGAAATGTTCCTGACCCATCTAACATATCTATAAGAGCCGTAGAAAGCAGCACATTACTAGAATTATAATTGTTAAGGCTACTCGCTACCAGATGCGAAGAATTGGTAGACCTGGAGTCCGCCTGAGAGCTAGATGGTTGATCATTGTGGATGGAGCTGGTTGATGAGAGTGCGGGTGGTGTAGTACTGCTGCTACTACCAGAAAAATAATTTCTCTCAAAATGAAGTAAAGTATGATGTTTTTGTCTACATTTATGACAAACATGCGGCGATTTACATTCTTTGACAGAATGAATACTACTTAGGCAATTTAAACACATTTTCAGCGATTTTACAAGTTGGTATCTATTATTAGGAGTTTTTGTTAAAAAGATAGGACAACGATAAACAGAATGCGCTGTTTTACAAATAGCACAACTGCTAGATTTAGATTGCTCAGTGCCTAGAAGAGCAACCTTGGAATTTGAGAAGCGATCCTCTCTCTTAAGTGATTTTTTATCTTTTTCATGAAGGGCTGAGCAAACATTGTCGAGAGCGGCACAACGCTTATGTAGATAGGTTGTAAGCTGTTGAAATGATGGAGTAGTATGTGAATCATATTGCAATTCGAATTCAGTAGCAATAGAAACATGTAAGCGTTTAAGCAACATCTGAACCAAAATGAAATCCCATAAAGCTACAGGAAAGTTAAGATTTCCTAATGCAGCAAGATTATCAGAAAATGTATCCAAAAGTTGTCTTAACTCGGCAGGATTCTCAGTTGTGAGTTTGGTGGTATTTTCGATAGCTGCCCAGTGTGTGGCTGCAACTAAACGAGGGTTTTCATATCGCTTAACTAGCATTTCATAAGCGGTTGTGTAATTGACATCTGTCATCGGTAACTTCTGAATCAAGGTCAGAGGCTGACCACGTAAGAAATTCAAAAGATAATTAAATTTTTCTATGTTACGCAAAGTACTGTTATTATGAATCAAAGCATTAAACATATCTTTAAACGTGGCAAACTGTGTAATATTTCCAGAAAAGGATGGAATCTCTAATTTTGGCAGTGTTACATGGGACTGATTACTAGACGATGAAGACGAAATATTTGTAGTCAATGATTCTCCAAACAGCTTAAAATAAATCGATTTAATATACCAAAAATCTTTTTCAAATGAGCTTCGTACCGCGTCTTGTTCGGTGAATTGATCCTCATCATCTAGAATGCAACTAATGACAACGTTATGCTGCTTAAAAAACTCAGTTCTAATTGATTCCAAAATATCATAACTCAATTTAAAGATTATGTGTTGGGAAGTGTCTTCTTTAGCACTTCTCGATATATTAAGAATATCTGATAGACGATTAAATTCAGTTTGTCTAAGAACTTTGGCTCTTTTCAGTTTATCGGACATCCGAAACGAATGAATGAAATGAATTTAGAAGAAAATTTCAAGGCAAGAAACGGAGTCTCAAGACTGACTATAAAAAAACGAGAATGATGTTGCGTATACAGTACAAGCAACAATTAAAAAACTCCAATGAATGAACTTGTGACACCCTGTTAAAACTAATATAAAAATGAAACCTATTGGAAAAAAAGATGTGCACTGTTTACCTTTAGATATAATCCTGCAAAAGAATTCAACTTGAAGAACGACCTGTGTTGATTTAAACGATAATTCATAAATTCTTGTTAAGAAAATGCGATGAAATGTTTGCGATCGATATTTAAACTATCTGCAAACCAACTAAAGATGAAATGAATAATGCAATGTATTTTTGAAATTGAAAAAGAGAAGAAAATTGATCAACTAATTAATTGTACTTTTTAAGCCTATATGATTGAATTAACTGGGCGGTTTATTCTATAAAATTATAAGTTAATTTTCAAAAGGCCAAAGTGTGAATAGCAAAAAATGCGGTTCGAAGTGATCAAAAATAATGTTGATTAATTGCGCTAGGTTCAAATAAAAAAAATAAAATAAAATAAAAAAGTTAGTTAACTCACGATGAAAAAAAAGGTAATTTAGTGGACTGTAAACACTTAATGAAATTAACTAAAAAACTTGGAAAACGCTGTTGTGAGACCTTACCTTCTATTATCGATGGCCGAGATTTGCGAATTATCTACACTTTCACGCTAGCGATTTTTCGGTGTTGAGTCGCGACTCTAAACTGTTTGACCCTTAGAGCTCGAATGAATCGCGTACTGTTTAAGGCCTCAAAACGAGGAGTTGAAATTCAAGAAAAAAAATTATTTAAACAAATGAAATACTTCCTTAACAAGGTGAGTCAACCAAAGGCATTAAATTTAACTAAAGAAAAATACCGAGTGATAAAAGAACATGAATTAATATGAACTAAATAAACTAAATGAAAATTAAATGAAAACTTAACATAAAGTAATAGGGCTAGATGGTCATATTTTTTTTAAAAGGCATATCAGAACATAAGCGAAGCGGTTTAGTTATTGTATTTTCTTACCGTTGAATAACAATAGCTTGACAAACTTATCAATCAATTTTAATCAACCCTGAAATTATCTAAAAAAGTATTTAAAGTATTATATATAAAGTATCGAGTTAGGAAGGAGTTTTGAAAGAATTATTAACGAGAAATTTAAGTACATTTTGTTCATATTTTTAATTTAACTTTATTGATCTTGTAACAGATATAACTACCGAAACGTTGATTCAAATTAGGTATAAGTGACGTAATACCCAATAAAATAAGTAACTCAATATGAATTCGTCACAACAATACAGATTTTACCTATACCAAAGGATCTCTGTTTAGTTATCGTATTTTCTTAACAATAAAGTTGCAATAATCTAAAAAGAATCATTTATAATATAATTTGTAGTTTATTATATTAGGTATAAACTCTAATTACTAAAATTAATTTAAATTCGAATAATACGTAATAGTAATAAGGCCAAACAATTTTTGTTAAAACAAAATTTAAAAAAAAAATTTAAAAATTGTTTAGGACATCACAAGTAAACTCTAAAAATTAACTGAAAAAACCGGAACAATAGATAAATAGTTCGTCTATGTAATAAGTATGTCCAAAACGTGAAAAAAATCATTTCGATTATCCATTTTGACCTCTAAATACAAAATTTAAATTAAAAAGTAAAAATAAGTAACAATAATAATAATAAGTTAGTCACTCACTATTTTTTAAAACAATACAATAAAAAAATTATTTTTTTTTCTGGGTTAACCTCTCTTGATTTTGGTAAAGAAAAAAATTTTTTTCTTATCTTTTTTTACAAGAAATTGTCAGTTAATGACTTACATTAAAATATATCAATTTAAGTCATTTTTGAAAAAAATATGGTATCATCAGAAAAAACAAGTTTTCTTTTGTTATTTCTACATTTTGCTAATATCTTGGCTTTTATAGCTTCAATTCAATCCGTTGATGGGGTTCTTTTATTCAGTATTCTCCTCTTATGAATCGTTTTTATTTTTATTACAACTCCATCTTAAAATAAAAATGTAAAATAAAAAAAATTGACGTAAAAACCCGATTGTCTTAAATCAATTATTTAGACTCTTATGGGACTGAATGTTTTCTTTTTATATTGATGCAATCCTATAAATCTTGTAAAATTTTATCATTTAGTTTTTTTTTTTGTTTTTGAATGGCCTTTTAGCAGCAGAATTTCAAATTCGGAGCGTATTTTTAAAAAACATAATACTTTAAATAGGTAACAGTAATAAGGATCGACAGTCGTACTTTTTACACAATATATCAAAAAATATATATATTTAAGCATACAAACAAACAATGTATAAAAATAAACTCTACTAAAAAATACCAAGAACTCTCTAATGTGCTTGTAGTGCATTTAGCCCTCCGAATAGAAATTCCGACTGGTATATTATATACCAGTATATTAGTCTATAGCACATAAAAATAAAGATATAAGCTTGATAAATTTCCAGTCAGATTGCATGAGCTTTATTATGCTTAGTACAGGATCTTGGAGAGCCTATTAATACTCAAGATATCAAAATAGCAATAGTAAAATAGCTGACCCTCTTCGAGATTCGGCACAAGTATTGGCTTTTCAGTCAATTATAACATAAAGATCATCTTGGACCAGGCAGAAATACAAAGGAATTTTTATTTGGAGAAAATTTGGCTGACAAAATAAGAGCAGCCATATCCATAGAATCTATGAGTAAAAATTTAAAACCCTTTACTTTAAAGAGGTTTACCCAACATAATCCTCGAAAATAGAGAATTGGGGGCGCGAAGCTATCAGACGAAACGTAGCAACGTTGCCTGGTACCACTGGCAACATAAGCAGAATAAAAAAACTGGTTTAAATTCTTACCCCCCCTCATTCGCTTTACCAGGGAAGCGAAACAGACTGCTCGAGAGAACATCATCGGCGCTGATATTAGAGGACAACTTGGATGATTTACAACAGGCCTCAAACTGTGCAGAAAACTGGCGATGTATTACGAATAATCGTTTCGCCTTGCAATGTGTTAGAGGCTATAAAATAGGATTGTTAAAGGAAGTACCAATGAAACAGTTTCCGCTATAGATATACAGGGTGTCCCAGCGAAAACGAAACAGAGGTATTTTTGGTATGAACAAAAAAATTTTTTACAAAAATCTCGAACACGTCGATTTTATTTTCGAGGGGGACAACTTTTCCTTACCAAGGCACCCTCATACCAGTAACCCTCTTCGAGGGGGTGGGATCACCCCTAAAATCTTAAATAGAAAGAGGGGTCGTGTGATACCTTATTTTAAAGGTCTTTTAATTCTGAATATAACTGCCAAATTTGAAGTGGCTACACTTCACGACTACAGACGTGTATTTAAGGAGATTGATTAGGGAGTTATTAACTTAATTATAATATTAGGATTCATTTGAGGAGAATATTTAAAAGAGGATTGGGATCCTCTTTTTTATTTAATTTTTTCCATTTTTAAACTATACTCCACCAGACTTGCCTTTGTTTCCTCATCGCAATATGCGCAATCTAAATTTAATTTTGAAACCAAAATACTGCACTACAGTACTAAGTTAAAACTTTATGTATAACATGTTACAGTTTCGGATTGGTTATTAAAAAAATATATAATAAAAATAATAATGGTTAATGGGTTACAACATGCAATTTAGTTTACTCAAAAATTAAAACCTTTAAACATCTACATAGTAAAATGTCTTTGAAGTGGATGCAGCGAATAATTATCAAACGAACTTACCGGTGAAGTTTGATTTATTCTCGAAGTTATTTAATTATTCTCTGCATCCACTTCAAAGACAACAAACCCTCCCAACGTGTGATCGTGAAATGGGTGCATCACAAGGTGGCTCCTTTTTACGTCTTGTGCGTATTAAGTACCAGATCCGGACTACATAGTAAAATGTCTTTGAAGTGGATGCAGAGAATAATTTAGATCGAACTTCATAGGTAAGTTCGTTTGATCTATTAATTATATCCATAACCAAAAAGGAATCATTTGGGTTATCGTAAATAATCTTTACATACTATAAATTACGAGACAGTTTTACCACTAACCAAAACTCTTTATTTTTAGTCTCGACACGTGTTTCGCTTACGATGTTAGCATCTTCGGGAGAAGATTAAAATTGTTAGTCTTATAATCTAACTCGTTAATTCTCGTTAATGTCAAAAATTCAATTTAACCCAAGTTTTTATCTTAAAAAACGGTACTGTGTTTTTTTTTATTAATCAAATATTAATTATATTTTTTAACGTACATTGTATTTAAAAATTATAATTCAGATTTAAAACATATTCAGGTCAAAAATGACACGTGTTAAAAAATTGATACTCACTTAAAATTTTATCGGTAAAATGATCATAAACTAACACATTATGAAATGTCTAAAAATATATACCACACCTATTCGATGCATTATCACTAGTATCAAAAGGCCGCAAAAATTACATTTTTATTGTTCAAAAGTTGAGCCGAAAGTAAATAAAACAAAACATCAACAGTATATAATAAATAGCATAACAACAAGAACTTCAGTATAATATAAACGCGAAACCGCTTTTAGGATGAGCCAAGTCTGCACCATGTTAATTTTAACACTCACAGAAATTCAAAATTGTTTTAATTATTACCATATACAGACCTATATATTATGGCACGTATCTTAAGAAATGGTTGATTCTTCGCAACATTATTTGCACGTTTAAAAGGGGTGGTCCAATAGCGTCTCAACAAGAAATATAAATTTAAATATTTTTTATACAAATTTTGAAATGGCACATTTTTAGGCTCAAAAATACGAAACTTTGCTCTAAATTTAACCATTTTCGTATCTCTCATATTTACCGAGATCCCAATAGTGACCTAGGAATTTGTAACGCGCCGTATAATATACAGTGCTTTCATTTCAAAACAATCCACCCTTAATAACTTTCTTAAAAAAAAAAAAAAAACATGTCAAATTAAATATACAGGGGGACGTTTAATTATGCATTTACTGAAGTTCTGTCAATCACCTCCTCAGCTCCAGCTAACCTCACTTTAATATGTCAAATGGGAACCCCCATCGTGTGATACATCATAGTAAGGAGCTTAAAAATCTCTATTCAATGGTACCAAAAAAAAATTAAATCGGTAAATGTGTAAGCAAATAGTTAGCGAAAATGTCTAGAAATAATGAATATTTTATTTGCGCCAAACTTTGGTATGAAAAATCAGTTTTGGATAACATTGAAAACCTTAAGTCGGATATTGCGTCGCTAAAGCAAACTAATACGCTGTGCATGTCAACAAACCAGAACAGTATTTTACTGCACGGTATAAATGAAATACAAGACGACCTATATGCCTTTGTTATTAAAACAATTTCAACCAAGATTGGTGTTAAAATTACAAAGGCCGAAATAAATTTTGCTCATCGCATTGGACAGAAAAAAGCAAATTCCGAGAAGCCCAGGCCGGTGTTAGTATCGTTTTGCCATAGGTGGCTCCGGGACGACGTGTTTTTTAATAAAAAAAGGCTAAAAGGTCAACCTATTCTAATAACCGAAGTTCTAACTCCTGAGATGGGTAAAATTTTTAAAATCGCGAGAAATAAATATAAAAACTTGTGCTGTACTTCTAGGGGTAAAGTGTTTGTGATGGTAGAAAACCAAAAGTTTTGTGTCGACTCCGAAAAAAAGTTACAAGACCTTGTTAATGAGTGTGTGATTGCCGATTAAAACTAAAAATAAAGGTACGTTTAATGATTATGTACACTTTCAATATGATAGGTACTTTAATTTCAAAGGTGATTATTTTTATTGGTTTTGGTGGTCATAAAAAGCATTGCTTTGCAGTGATATTTTTATTTCTAATCACTTGATCGGTTTTTTTTTTGCTTGCGGGACCAAAGTGCTCTCTTATCATTATGGTAGAGCTATTCTGTCTTTACTTAAGTTCTTTAGGTCTATTATCGGGATTTATTAGGAATAGGCATGCGCTTAATATATATTTTTTATTTGTATTACATTTGGGGAGTGGTGGGCTTTCTATATGATTTTTAATGGGCGGAAACTTTGGCGAGTGCCATGTTTGTCGGTGGGGTGGTTTGGGGTATTTATTCTGTGATGGCGAATAATAGTACCATGCAAGATCAGCAGGTGCACACTGTGTTCAGTGTTAGTCACGAAAACATACGTTCTATAAAAACAGGCTTTGATGAATTTGTAAATTATGCCTCTGACTTTAATTTTGATATATTGGGGATTTCAGAAACATGGCTTACTCCTGAGGATGACACTTTATATTTTAATATTCCAGGATAAAATTTTTTAAGAAATGTTCGGAATTCTCGTGGAGGAGGTTTGGGCATTTACGTAAAAAAACATATAAAATTTTCGTTAGTCACATTTGAAGATGCCACAGATGACTTTGAGTATCTCAGTTTTAAATTTACGTTAAATAACAAAAATATACTCGTTATACAAGCCTCCTTCTACGAATACATCTGGGTTTCTTGATTTTTTTGAGGACATGTTAAGTGTCTCTGTACCATATTATGATAGTGTAATTCTTTTTGATGACTTTAATATAGACTTATTAAAACAAACAACAATTACTCAAAAATTGAAAAATACTTTAGAAACGTTTAATCTTTATCAGAAAATAATGGATCCAACTAGAATAAATATTTCCTCAAATACATCTACCCTTTTGGATCTAATAATAATTAGTGATAACCTTGAATACATGAATGCCAAATCTGTATACATGCCAGAGAGTGTAACTGATCATAACCTAACATATATAGAGCTAAATATTCCTAAATATCAAGCATATAAAAAAGTTATAAAATATTGTGACTATGCAAAAACTAATACCATAGCTTTTAAAAATGAGGCAGAACAACTCCCGTGGCATGATATATATTATACTTATAATATTAATGAAAAAATTGCAATACTAAAAAATAATATTACTTACTTAATTAATAAATATGCACCTTTTAAAACTACAATATTACAAGAGAAACCTTTTACTCCCTGGATCACGAGCAATATAAAATTTTTAATGCAAGAGTGCCTTACGTCACAAATATTTAAAACAGAAAACTCCTGGGAATTTAAATTACTACAGACAGCTTCGAAATTTCACTAAACATGCCATAAGTAGAGAGAAAACGGCATATTTCAAACAATTTTCCTTAAAAAAAGGTAAAGATTTTTGGAATGCCGCTAAAAAACTTAATTTTACAAAAACTAAAAACAATCCTTTACCAGAAACACTAAATAATGCAGTAGACCTAAACTCATTTTTTTCTAACTCCGTGGCTTTTACAAAATCAACCTCAAATGAAAAAATTGACTTCTACAAAAATAATAAACTAAATGTTAATCAGGAAGAGTTTTATATCAATTTAATTGATGAGGAAAAAACTGCGAATATTATAAAAAACATTGGAAGTAATGCAATAGGAGTTGATGAGATTTGTATTAAAGATTTAAATATATGTCTTCCTTATTATTTAGAGGCTTTAGTTAATATTATTAATAGTTGTATTTTGCAGAAAATTTATCCTAGTGAATGGAAACAAGCTATTCTTATTCCTTTACCTAAAATTTCCTCCCCTGAAGAATTTAATGACATAAGACCAATAAGCATTTTACCAGTTATATCAAAAATATTAGAACGTCACATTTATAATTAACTCTCTAAATATTTATATAATTTTAAAATAATTCCTGATTGTCAGTCGGGATTTCGAAAATCTTTTAGTACTACAACAAGTCTCATAAGCCTTATTAATGATATTAGAATTAAAGAAGACAAAAAACAGATAACTTGCTTAACCCTACTTGATTTTAGTAAAGCATTCGACACCATTGATCATAAATGACTATTAGCTAAATTACACTATTTTGGGTTGTCAACAAATGCCATTATATTTTTCCAAAAGTCAAATTATGAGTTCTCCAACTTCTTGCCTCTTACCATGGGTGTTCCACAAGGATCCATATTAGGACCGTTGCTGTTTTCTCTCTATGTAGCTGATATGGAAAAGTGTCTTCAAAATTCAAAACTCCAACAGTATGCTGACGATTCCCAGATATATATTGCTTTTAATACTCCAGGTCTGCATGAGGCGCAAAATAAAATAAATACTGATCTACAGAGCTTGGCCGTGTTTACTGAGAATCATAACTTAAAACTTAACGCATCAAATCATGTGTAATGTTTGTAACACATAACAAGAGTCAGCTGCAAAAGATTTCAAACAGATTTAAAGTAGTTGTTTATGGCGAGTCTGTTCCAGTTGTAACTGAAAAGCGTAATTTAGGTGTAGTTATTGATTTAAATCTTAACTTTATTTCCTATATTAAAGTCAAACTTCAAGCCGCCTACATCAGATTAAAGGGCCTTTATCAGTATAAGAAAATGTTGCCTTTAAAAATAAAATATTGGCTGGGTGATACACTAGTTCTTTCATTACTTGACTATGGGGATATTGTATACGGCGATTCTTTAACTAAATACTTATCGAACAAAATACAAAAACTTCAGAATAGTTGCATGAGATATTCATTTAATATTGCCTCTAGGAACCGCATAACTCCATATTTAAATTTTAATTTAATTCTGAATATGAGCAATAGAAGGAAAGTCCATATGTTTAATTTAATTTATAAAATAATGAAAACCGGACAGCCTGCAAATTTAAGAAATGTATTTTTTAATCAAGATATTCCTTATAATACAAGAAATCCCCATTTGCTTAGAATTCCTTTACATAGAACAGCAACCTTTAAAAAATCTTTTTTACACAGGGTGCGGTAAAACAAACAGTGCAGTTGCAATGGGTGACTAGATCCGCTGTGGTGGGGATGGGAACCTGGGAGTGGCCTCATTCAGTCCGGACACTTACCCCGTTTTCAGTCGTAGCAATGGTTTGGAGCGGAGAGCATAGCGGCTTCGTTATTCGCACGTTTTTTGAAAGCGGTCGTTCGTTCATCACCACTCAACGAGCCTTTCGACGGCACTTTAACATTCCACGTCGTGATCCCGTTCCGCAATGTTATGGCGAGTTGGATTCGTGCGTTGGAAGAAACTGGTTCAACGAAAAGGCCTAGGGGTATGGGAAGACCCAAACAAGTAAGAACTCCTGAAAATGTCGCTCTAGTAAGAGCAGCTGTCGAACAATCACCAACACGCTCTGCCCGGAAACATGCAACTGCATTAAACATGTCCGACCGCTCTGTAAGGAGGATTTTGCATAAAGATTTATTCTTCCATCCTTATAAGATTATGATAGTTCAAGAGTTGATGCCTCCAGACTTTGAAAACCGCGTGAATCGCGCCCAAGAAATGTTAGACCGTATTCCACCAAGGTCAACATTCTTCAGTAGTGATGAAGCCCACTTTTATCTGTCTGGGGCCGTAAACAAGCAAAATTTCCGCTATTGGTCGGCCAATAACCCACGACAAGTTCACGAGAGACCACTCCATTCCCCGAAATTGACTGTATGGTGTGCAATTTCCAAATTTGGGGTGATTGGACCGTACTTTTTTGAGGAGGATAGGCGTACAACAACCGTCACCGCTCGGCGTTATGTTTCGATGCTGGAACAATTTTTTGAGCCAGAATTGGAACGGTTGGCTGAACAGCAAGACCTTGGGGATATTTGGTTCCAGCAGGATGGGGCTACGGCCCACACAGCGCAGATATCAATGGCAAAATTGCGGCAGTTGTTCCCTGGGCACCTCGTCTCTCTGAGGGGCGACCTGGGGTGGCCGGCGAGATCACCGGATTTGAGCATTTGCGATTTCTTTCTATGGGGCTACCTCAAGGAAAAGGTTTTTAAACAACGTCCTCGCAATTTGGAAGAACTCAAGATCCGTATTAAAGAGGAAATCGCCGCCATTCCGATCGATATATTGTGTCAAAACGCAGCTGAAAACTTCAGAAATCGCCTACATCAATGCATCGCTTCTGGAGGACATCATCTTGCTGATGTGATCTTTAAAACTTAAGGGAAAAAATGGGGTGTAATATTGATTCAAGTAGAATAAATCACTTTTTCATAAGTTATGCCATTTTTTTTAATACCCCTTCAAAACTGCACTGATTGTTTTGCCGCACCCTGTATATGGGCATTCGGATGTGGAATGTACTACCTATTTACATAAAGGAATGTTCGCCTAACAAATTTATTATAAACTTACAAAAATATCTCTTAAACACGCAAATTATGGTAACCTAATGTGACCGTATTTTATAAAATGGTATTTTTGTTTTAATTAATGTTCTGCACACCTGATCTTGCTAATTGTAAATATTTACACTAAAATTGAATTCTCACTCGCCTGTTATCTACCCTCCGTGCTCGCCCCTATACCGTTCTCGCTCGTCTTTGGATTCTTTTGTTCTTTCTTTTTTTGTTTTTCTTTTTGCCCAGCTTCATAGCCACTCGCTAGTTCATTATAAAATGCACATATTGTCCCTTTTGATTTTAGTATGGACCTTGTTGTAAATACAT
The DNA here is from genome assembly GCF_022605725.1 of Anthonomus grandis grandis. Lineage (NCBI taxonomy): Eukaryota > Metazoa > Arthropoda > Insecta > Coleoptera > Curculionidae > Anthonomus > Anthonomus grandis. The sequence goes on from NC_065557.1 coordinate 24,883,188, forward strand.
AATATTAGGTTTTTTAGAAAATAGATTATTTAGAAACACGGGTTGTACAGCACATGTACAAGTAATCTATGTACTTGCATGTGTATCGTTTTTTTTTATAAAAATCGCGTTGCACTCCGATTACCAAACGAATTGTTGTAATTTTAAATTATTTGTATATTCATGGAATTTTGTTTTGTATATTCTGTAATAATGTTTAATAATTTTGAATGGTAATAAAAGTATTTTTTTTTTTTAGTATGTTGAATGTATTTTGTACATACTCAATTTTGGAGCTTGACCAAGTAACTTCACTTAAACTATAACATTACAATACATTTCGGTACGACGTTGCATAATTTTTTTGAAAGATGATACTTTTTTAACTTTTTTAACACTGAACTGATAATTTTTTATCATGCCATTTACCATTTACCCTAAATTTTAATATTGGGTTATTAGTACAGTCAATCTGTAATTAAAAAAGGCCAGAACTTTTAAAAACTATCCAAGTCGCTAATGTTTTGAGGGTCGATTGTATTCCCGAAGAAAAGCTTAAGTCCTGGGAATTGAGAGTAAACCCCCCCCCCCCCCTTTTTTTTTGGGAAACTCAAAAAGTTTTTCAAATCGAGTTTGCGGCTAAACAGTGAGTCATGCAGAAAAACTTATTGAACATAAAATGTAGAGCTTTTTATGCTCTACAATTCATCTTATGGGCCCAAAGCTGTAGAATCAAAATTCGAAAAGTTAGAGGGCGCCAAAGTCACCAAAAATGACTTTTTTCATTTTTTCACTGAGAAACAATTTTTTTTTTACCATCGCAAGGATTGCAAAAATGTAGAGGACAAAAATACCTACAAAATGCATGTCTTACTTTTTTTTTTTCGATTTACCGTTTTTGAGATATAATGCATTTAATACCGAAATGTTTACTTTCGTGTATTATAATATATATGTATATATATGTAGCCTGCCTCAGATGTTTGGCGAAAGCTGTTTTTCGTCGCCTAACGTTTGCGCATCATGAAATTAAAGTAGAACCTGAACAAAATTTCTTTTACCCTTCTTGACAAATTGAAAAAAGCCATGCAGATGGCGCTGTAAGTCCACGAAAATGAAATTTGCATAGATTAAATGTTCTTGCACAAAATTAATAATTGAAGTGATAATTGCATAGTACATGTTGATAGCATTACTTTTGCAAAATTCCATTCCCCACTTTTTTACTGCTATTCCATCATTAACATATTACTATATATTTATTTGAACACTTATCTGAATGTGAATATTTATCTTGAAACATCGCTTATGGTCGCCTGCGACCACTCGACACGACATTTCGTCCACGCATTGAATTTTTAATTTTTTTTTGAAGTTTACTGTAAAACTGTGTTGTCGCAAAACTGTAAATTAGCCACTGCCGGATCAGCTGATGGAGGAGAGTAGATGCGGGGAGAGTGGAAGTGGAAAGGGGGACAGCGGTCCAGCGAGCAGCTGCTTTTTTTTCATCCTCGCGAAGCACTACACGACATTTTAATCCTTGTATCTCGAAAACGGTAAATCGAAAAAAAAAAGTAAGACATGCATTTTGTAGGTATTTTTGTCCTCTACATTTTTGCAATCCTTGCGATGGTAAAAAAAAAATATTTCTCAGTGAAAAAATAAAAAAAGTCATTATTGGTGACTTTGGCGTCCTCTAACTTTTCGAATTTTGGTTCTACAGCTTCGGGCCCATAAGATGAATTGTAGAGCACAAAAAGCTCTACATTTTATGTTCAATAAGTTTTTCTGTATGACTCACTGTTTAGCCGCAAAATCGATTTGAAAAACTTTTTGAGTTTCCCAAAAAAGGGGGGGTGAGACTTTCAATTCCGAGGACTTAAGCTTTTCTTCGGAAATAGAATCGACCCTCAAAAAATTAGCGACTTGGATAGTTTAAAAAAAAAAAAAATTACAGATTGACTGTACTATATCCTTAACAGTGTCGCCTGTATGGCCAATATTTTTTAAACTATATATATATACCAGGTGGTGCGTCGCCGAGTGGAACATAGTAAATTTCATGTAAATTTTAAGGGGGTCAATTAATTATTGGCTTCCTGTACATTTTACAGCAAAAATGTAAGATAACTTTTTGAAGAGACCAATCTGGTAAACCCTCGTGCAAATATTATATTTAAAATATTATATTTTAAATATAATCCTTTTATAAAAAAAACAATTTACTTTTTTTTCGTTCTAGGTAAAAAGAATGCCAGAATATTCAATTATGTACAGATTATGAAAATTGTAAGTATAAAAAAATTTACTTATGCTATTTGTTTAATTCAATTATTGTGACCTGTAAAAATTATTTTTAATTTATCTTATTTTTGTTTATAGAACTTAATCCAGATCTCTTGCTAAATATACAAAACTTGGATTTACTTGCATTTAAACTTAGTTTATTACTATAAAGCCAGATGAATAAGTTATTGAGTTAAACGTTCATGACCTGTTTCAGTTCACGAATGGCTTTGCCCACCACATACAACATTGTATAGTATGCAAACAACACCAAATTACAACTCCGCACGACCTCCACCATATCATTGATATACAACAAAATTATTCAGGGGACCATGACCGTTCCCTGCGGTACACCATGCTTTAAAACCGCTTTACATTAACACACTCAGATGAACTATTTTTGTACGACTCGCTGAACTCTACTACTTAGATAAGATTCAAACCACTTCAATACATTCAAGGCCTCACTGTTCTAATTTCCTAATAAAAATTTCTCTACTCTACGGTTTCAAACGCTCTCTTAAAATCCAAAAACACAGCTAATACCAGATTATAAGAGTCAAGAGCCCTGAGAAAATTATCAACTATACTAATAATGACAGACTCACATGTATGATTTTCAGGGAACCCCTATTGGTTAGGTACAGCTCTTTTATTTATATTACAGTCTTCGAGTAGCTGTTCTTTAACACATACTTCAAGGAGCTTCTCATAAATAGGTATGGTGTTAATTGGCCGAAATTCATTACACAATTCAGTGTTTTGGATTTTTGGAACAGGAACAATAGTAGAAAGTTTTCAGGCTTCCGGAAAAACCACAGTACTTGAGGATGTATTGATATTATGCAAAAGACGATCACCTACAACATAAGCAACATCGCAAAGAACCTGCTTAGAAATGCCACTCTCCCAACCACCAACGTTTTTTAGATTTTTAAGTATTTTTTTCATTTTAGTTATGAAAATTTGATTAAATTGTGCCATGTTATTTCTTATAGCATTTTATTCATTCCAAATGTTGTTATTTTTTCTAGTAGCTCTTTTAAATACTCGATCATTTTTTTCCATTTACTCCCTTATATCTTGAGTTATCCATTTTTTATTGATATATTTCTGTTTTTGCATAATTTTAATCCTTGGGCACAAGTGTTAGCTAGTAAATCAACTGTTTCTATTCCAATCTGAACTATTTCTATTGCAATTGCATGTAAGCAGTTCTTCCTAAAGTTCATTGCACTTATAGGTTTTAAGAGACCTACTTAGTATAAATTATTATATCCATTGGCTGTTCCTTCGGTTAGTCTATAGAAATGGATTTTAGAAGTTTCATAAAATTTATGTGAAAAAAATTTTGAGTCCTAATTATTTGACTAAACCCATTGGTATCAATAATACTTAATAATTTGTTACTATAAAAACTGTTTTTAATAAACCAAATTTAAAACCCCCAAGAATAATGTTGGTGCCATCGTACTGTTCGCAAATAGAGCGAGCGGGAGGGGCGCCATCCTGTTAGAACCATATCCAATCTGCCGGTATAAATGGATTTTCACCATTTGTATAAAGTGCCATTTAATTAGATACTATCTAATTTTAAAGCAACTCTTTATATTTTTCAGTGGTAAGTGCGCCCTCAATAAAATAGGAACCCACAATTGACGTGCCCACAATTCCCGCCCATACGTTTAACTTCTTGGGAAATTGTGTGTGACTTTCCATATCAGTGTGGTTTTTCTGGTGCCCAATAACGAAAATTTTGCCAATTTACAGAACCATTAAAAAAAACTTGCCTCGTCGGAAAAAACAATCTTACTTAAAAATTATGGGTTTGCATTACATTTATTTATCATTATTTCACAAAACTTTATTCTGCGAATGTAATCATTTTCAATAAGCTCCTGAATTAAATGAATTTTATATAGATGTAATTATGAATGATGAATTATGTTATAATGAATTCCTATGTAAAGATTTTCTTGTAAATCGAGCAAAGTATCTAATTGTCTATTTTCTGGAAGCGTGGGACAGTCTAGGTCATATTTGTCTCTACATACTGTTTCCATGCAATTAAATGGTGACAAGGTGGCAACAATCAAATAGACCTGTTAAAAAACTATGAAAAAACATGTTTCAATATGCTTAAATGACCCAGACAGCTTTTTTATTAATTAAAGCTGCATATTTATAAATAATGTTAGTATTAGCTATAAGACATGGTACACCTAAAAGTCTATGCAGAATTTAAAAATGGAATAAAAAATAGGTGTTTCTATTGAAAAAATTGAAATTGATGGTCGTTGCTTATTTTTGGTACACCCTGTATACAAATCGACACCCTGTATACATCGTAAAAAAAATCGCGACAAAAAATAAAAATCGACGTGTCCGAGCGTTTTTTTTTAGAACACACCCCTGAATGTTAAATGAATTTGTTCCAACTTGCGCGTCCTCACTGTATATCTGGTGAAGCTATCTATGGATAGCTCAAAAGAAAAACCAGGCATAATCATCAATAGACAATTCAGACCCAACCTTATATCTAATATCGTTTCTAATAAGGGCCAAAACCCCACCTGTTCCACTGTTGTTACTAGTGCATTGCTCCAAATTGTATCCATCAATTATCAACTCAGATGGTTCAATAACCGGCGTTAGGTGAGTCTCACTCAAATGCAAGATCTTAGGCCTCCAGTCATTTACCAGTAAAATAATGTTATCTTTGTTGTTTAGATAACCACGGCAATTAAAATAATCAATGTTGGTGTTAAGTGCAATATTTAGGTCTAATTTCTACTTGATATATTATTTTATTCTTTTGTAAATCTTCAATTCGCTTATATAAATCACAACTAGTTACATTTCAAGAAATATGATTGACGTTTAGCCTAATTCTTTTCATTAGATACTACACAATTGATACACTTAACGTTACATTACATTCTTTAACATCATTGGGTCCACTACACTTTGCACACACTTTGACAATGGTTCCAACCAATGTTCATCTTCTCTTTTTCAATAAACACTGCATACGTGGTAGCATCAACTTCCAAGATCATATTAAACTTTTTCTTACGACTTTAGTTTTTCTCACAATTTGAATTTTTTGGTTTGGAGATTCTAGAACATTATTTTCACTATTTATTTTGGCCAAAATTTCATTTGGATTTATTGTGATATTTTGCTATATTTATATTGCTGATATTTTATAAATTTTACATTTATTTTCAAGTTATAAAAAAAACATCTTTTTTTTATTTTATAATAAAACAACAGACATTTTTAAAATTTTAAATTAATTATTAATTAATTTTTAATTAATTATTAATTAATAATTTATTAATTATTATTTTCAATAAAAATAAAATTTTAAAAATGTCTGTTGTTTTATTATAAAATAAAAAAAAGATGTTTTTTTTATAAGATAAGATCTAATAATTTATTAATTAATAACAAAAAAATATCTGTAATCCGTCACTTAAAACTAGAACTTTTATTTTAAATATTCAATAATAAATATTAATTACGAAAGCAAATTCTTTTATAACTTCATCAAAATCGATTTTGTCAACCACCTCCTACTCTATAGTTAATATTGCTAGCCCAGATAGTCTCTCGTGATGCATCGAAGAAATTTTTTTATTATTTTTAATTGTTAAAAAGACCTCTCCCCAGAAACCGCAGATACTGGTTATCCGCTATTTCTAGAAGACTCTTACAATTTTAATTAAATTAAATTTTAGTGGCTTTATAGCATTAACTCTTCTTGACCATCTAGTATCACAGGGGTTTTAGATTTAATGCAGGTTAATTTTTTCTAATAATATTCCATCTTTTTGTGGAGGAAGAAAAAACTTCTTGTTTTTCGTCTTTCTTTCTCTTTGAGTTCTTGTACTATATTGAAAAAGTTTGCTGTGTCATTTGATACTTTAGCAGCATCATTTACTTCTAAATTTAAGCTATGTGCATGGCACAAAAAAAGCTCTAGGATTAACGTCCAGTATACGTGTTTATAAGCCATGCTTTCCACGCATATTGACACCGTTATCATACCCTAGACCTCTTGTCTTTAATATCTAAATTACATTTAGTAAAATTTCAATCACAAAATTAAATAGTCCTTTTCCTGCAGAATCGAATATTGGGCTAAAAGCTAAAAAACTCTTCCATCTGAACTTTTTTACAATCTTGATTTAACACCACATAACGCAAAACAAGGCTTATTTGTTCTGTGTGACTTGTATGAAAACTGAGTGAATGTGAGATGGTGATGGATACATGATCAAGTCACACTATCGTGAAGCCGCACATCATAGCTCACTGTAGGCTTTCAGCATCATTCAACTTAATTCTGGAGTCTGCAGTTGGAAGAATGATCCAGATTCTTGGATTGCATGAAGCTCCAGTCACCATTGGCCTAACAACATTCCAACAGCCAGCACTAGTAGCAGAAATCATGGATGATGTCATATTAGGATTAGATGTTATAAAGGCTCAGCAGTTTTAAATGGATGTATATAACCGGATATTGACGACATAGAAATAAAGAGATTTTTATGCACCACCTATATAAAGATAAAGTAAATACCAGAGTCGTTAAGTAATTCAAGCATATTACCGTACCAGCAAATTCAAAGGTGGTGGTTAATGCTACAATTGGAGGAAAAGAGAAAGGAAACTATTTTGATTGAGCCCATGGAAAACTGCAAACTATATGGTCAAGCAATTTCTGCAGCCAAGACGTTATCTACGCAGTAGAAATCTACTGTTTTGGTTCGTTTGAAAAATCTTCTGATAATTTAACCGTGGACCAGTATAGTAAATTGCGACGTCTTCTTAAAGAAGAACAATATGTTTTCCTTGCACGATAATAACCTGGGAAGAACCCTGATTTCATGGAGCGAATTAACACTGGAGACAATGCTCCGATTAAACAAGCATATCGAAGAATTCCGATAACTAAACAAGGTAAAGTTTTCTCAATGCTTCAAAAAATGAGGACATAAGGATTGATAGAACCTTGCCAGAGTCCTTGGACATGTCCAGTTGTGCTAGTGAAGAAAAAGGATGGGTCCACCAGATTTTAAGTAGACTATCGGCGACTGAATGAACAGTTGCCGATTTTGGTAATGACCAAGAAAGACAGTTATCCCCTACCAAGAATTGACGACACCCTGGACACGCTATCAGGTTCACAATGGTTCTCAACACTCGATCTAAAGAGTGGATACTGGCAATTAAAGATGCACCCAGCAGGTAAGGAAAATACCCCATTCTCGACTGGAACAAAACGTTGGCTGTTCACAGTCATGCCCTTTGGACTCAATGCTCGAGCTACCTTTGAGAGACTTATAGAAACAGTGTTACGTGGAATGACTGGGCATCATGTTTAGTTTATCTGGATGACGTCATCATGCTAGGAAAAACATTTGAAGATCATTTGAAGAATATTTAAAAGGTATTTGTTAAGCTCCGATAGGCCAACCTAAAGCTAAGTACTAAAAAATGTTGCTTATTTCAAAAGGAAATTCGATACCTTGGCCATGTAACATAGGAAAAAGGTGTCAGGACTGATCCAGATAAAGTAGAAGCAATCGAAAATTGGCCAAGACTCACTAACAAACACCAGTTAAGAAGCTTTCTGGGCATTTGTACCTTGTGGTTTTAAGCCTCTACATGGCAACCTCTACATAAGCTCAGGGAGGACAAAATAGTATTTAGTTGGTCAACAGACTGCGAAGAAGCATTTCAACGGCTAAAAAGAACACAGTGATTCATCTTTAGAACTGACCATGCTTCTCTGAAATGACTGTTTCAATTCAAAAACCCCGAAGGATAAATAGCAAGGTGGCTTCACCGATTACAAGAGTATCACTTTACAATAGAACATAGAAAAGGCGAATATCACTAAAACGCCAATGTTTTATCGAGAAGATCCGGTATTGAAACATGTCAACATTGTTTTAAAAAGGAATCAAGACATCATCTAGAGATATTTACTTGTCATCGTATTGGCTTTCACAGTTCTGAAGAGTGGGATGTAGCTAGTTTAAGGATCCAGGATCAGTGTGATGACCCAGTATCTGGTCTTATTTACAAAGTAAAATCTCGAGAAATTTCATATCCAAAATGGAAAGATATTTCTGACAACTCTCCAGAACTAAAAGCTTATTGGTCTCAATGGAATTCATTGATTATAAAAGATGGATTGTTAAAAAGAGTCTGAGAGAGCGTAGATGCAAAAAAGAGACATCTGACAGTCCTTCTTCGAAAGCGGATTCCAGAAGTTCTTGAAGTTATTCATGGAGGTGTTGGCGGAGGACATTTTGGATTAGTAAGACCTTGGCAAAAGTGAGAGAACGGTTTTACTGGCTGAACAGTAATGAAGATGTTAAACGCTGGTTATAGACTGAGCAGTGTTTGTCAAGCAAGGGGCCCAAGAACCCGGACAAGAGAAAAAATTATGCAGTATCTTGTTGGTGCACCCATTGAACGCATTGCCATCGACGTAACAGGACCCTTTCCTACAGTAGCTCCAAAAACCTATATGCTTTTGTAGCTATGCATTACTTTAGTAAGTGGCCCGATGGCCCGAGGTTTATCCGATTCCAAACCAAGAAGCAACGACAGTAGCTAAAGTGCTGTTTCAGAACTGGATTTGTCGATGTGGTGTACCTAGTGAGATACATTCAGACCAAGGAAGGAACTTCAAGTCACAAATATTCCAACGATTATGCCAGTTGCTGGGAATCAATAAGACCCGTACAGCCCTCTTACACCCTCAGTCTGATGGAATGGTTGAAAGATTTAACCGCACATTTGAAACCTATTTGAGGATGGTGGTAAAATCTCAGCAAACCGACTAGGATACCTATATACAACCATTCTTATTGACATATCATTCTTCTATCCACAAGTCAACTGGAAAAAGCTCGGCAAAAGTTGTCTTTGGTGATGAACTTCGTTTACCTTTGGACATTGTTACTGAGAGACCTCATAAGTCTGAAACCCTTAAGGAGTACGTCGACCATTTATAAGAGCTTGCAAATTGTTCACAAACAAGCACAGAAAGTAGCAGAATTAAATCAATTTATGACATAAAGGCAAATTCTACCGGTTTTAATCCTGGGGATAGAGTCTGGTTATACAATCCACGGATGACGAAGGGCAAGTCACCAAAGCTGATTGGGAAGGTCTGTTCAATGTGGTCACCAGAATCAACGGCGAGGTTGATCGATCAAACTTGAAAGGGGAGCAGTATTATCAAAATGTAAATACTTTAATTATTCTCTTAGTTTTTGTATTATTTTATTAGTATTCTCTAGTTAAAGTTGATTCGTAGAGTTTATTTACGGTTCTACTTAAGTTTGTTTATTATTTTTATTTATAGTGTCTAGTTTTTAAGTAGTTCATCTTGTGTGAGAGCCCTTATTTTGGCCCCAATTTAAGTTATTTAGGTTGTATTATTATAAATCCCTGTATTTTTAATTTTGTAGAACTTGTATACTTCCTTGCTTTAACTGTCGGTGTACTCCAAAAATTATTGGTCTCTTGTTGACAATAAAAGTGTGTTTCCGAATTTCGCTACAATTATTTATTTATTCAGTAGGCGATTTATTCAGTACCGTTTATCCAGTAGGCGACAAAAAATTAAATTTAAAAACTGTGTTTCAGAATCAATTTTGAGTTTGGAGTTCCGCAGGGTACTGTTTTGGGTTCTATTATTTCTACTGTATCAATTATTTTGTTTGCCCATTTTAAGCTATTTATTTTAAAACCTCATGCGACATTAATGTCAATATAAGTTAGAGGTCCTGCAATATAATTATGCACCTTATCAACAAATTCTTCCAATTTTAGATTAAATCTACAAATTTTTTCCCAAAGTTTTTTTACATTTTTTGTGAGAAAAGAAGTAAATATAAAATTAGTATTTTGACACAAGTTAATAAAATTTAGTATATTTCTAAACTTAAGGTATTTTTTGTTTTAAAAATCCCTTGAACCCGCTATAATTACAACAAAGTCACTTTCAGGAAAATTCTCTATTGACTTATTTGCATTGTTTATTACCTCACTAAAAACTGCACCCGGTTTTATTAGGGTTTCAGCCATGCATTCAAATTCGATAGACACATAGATTTGCTTACTTATTTTTCTACCATTTTCATCACAAAGAATATAAACTCTACCTCTTTTGTTCTTGCTGGATAGTTTTGGCAGCGATAAAGAAAAGAAATTGGCCTCTTCATTGCCGAATTTGATCCTAAGTTGGTTGCAGGTAGGTTCAGTAAGATGCCCCAGGGATGAGCGTCCTAGTCTCTGGTTTTCTATCTCTAGTTTGTTCTTTTCTACGGTAAGGTACTTTATGTTCTCTTGCAAAAGTCTCTTAACTGTTTCAATATCTTTTATTTTGGACTTCAATTCCTGAACATCTATATTAAATGTTTTACAATTCAGGCAATTATTGACACTTTGCATTTTATTTTTAACTTTCTGTAGTTCTCTGAGAATACCAATAAGATTTTTTTGTTCAATAATTTCCTTATTATAACTCTCTTCTGAATCTCGAGAATCAATTTCAAAAACCCTTAACCTATTTTTTAGACCTTCGATGTATTTATCTTTTATTAATATTTCTTTTTCTAGCTTTAAGATAGTATCTTTTACAGTGAATTTTTCTTCTTCTTCATTTTCCAATTTTAAAGCACTTTTATCGGAACAACATATTTTATGTCTATCAATAACTACAAATCTATTAAATTTTTCACAACAACTTTTATAAAATATATTAAAACACACCACACAAAAATAGTTTTCAATTTCTTTAGTTTTTTCACACTTGGACAACGATTCCGTTATTGACAATTTATACTATTCTTGACTTACCCCGGTATCGTAGAAGCCGCGCGCCAATGCGGTGGAAATGATATTGGAAACTGCTTGTAACTTTCACCTTCAATATGTAACGCCACTTACTACAATGATGCACGTAAAATATATGCCTAGAAGGCAATCCTCAATTGTCGCGTTTCCCATTCATCCCGATCCCGCCCGAATTATTTTCGGGTTGTTTTGATTTTTTTAAACCTGTAATTCAATATTACAAGGACACCACTCAATTTTTATTTGTCAGGGAATGATATAAATCATATGCAAGAGAGTGTGAATAATGATCTAAAAGTCCTGATTGAGTGGCTTTGTAATAAAAATCTTAATATTAATACATTGAAATCAAAATTTTGTTGAAAAAAAAATAAGTTGTTGAATATTGATTTGGAAAACTTGAATATTAGGATCAATGATACAAGAATAAGTCACGAAAATCAAATTAAATATTTAGGAGTTATATTTGATTCAAATCTAAATTTTTACGCACATGCTGATATGTCACAAAAAAAATGCAAAAAATGTTAGTTTTATTGCAAGGGTAGGATCTAAATTGTCACTAGGTACAAAGTTGTTATCGTATAATAATATTGCAGCCCACATCTTGAATTTTGCGCAACACTTTTGTATAATCTTCCACATTTTAAAATAGAAAAACTGCAACTTTTACAAAATAGAGCTATGAGAAACATTTTAAACTGTAAAAGATACAACTATCTCAACAATGTAAACGTATGCAATATGTAATGTATGCAATCTGTAAAAAAAAATAATGTTCAATGTATATGTTTTATTATTTAAAATTAAAAATAACATGTTATCACAGTATATTTGTAATAAGATTAATTTTTTTAAGGATGTACATAAATATAATTTTATTTTAACCGATAGATGTGCATCTAGTCAAATGTTGAATTCTATAACTATAATGAAATAATGAAATGAAAAAACTATAATGAAATTATTTAACTATTATATATTTTGCTTATTATGTATAATGTTTTCTTAAACCATTTTATTTATCTGTTAGACAATAAGTTAGTAGGAATGTGGTCTTGTATGTGGTTTTTAACAACTTTTTGATGGGCCACTGTGGGAGAATGCCTAGATCGAGGCCGAGATGGTGTTTACGGATCGGTATAAAGCGGCATCCATAGATTATCAACATTACCACAACTTTACCCAGATACAGAGTGTCGTCATTCCCGCTATGCGATTTTATATCTCTATCGTTTACAATATCTTGTTTTGTCAAATCATCGATTTGCAATGATTGGGGTATCACACTCGTATATCGAATGAATAGATACTCGTATATGTATTAATTCGATATTTATAAACGTTATAAATGTACTGGGTTGGTAAAAGTATTATAATCTTATTGAATTTTGTAAAATGGATTGTATTTTATATGTAGCTTTTTTTATGATAACTAAAGATTTTTATATTATCATTAATAAATTTAATTTGAAACAGTTTAAAGGGGACACTTTTATTCTAAAAGGCAGTACATAAAAAAAAATTAAAACTTATTTAAGATATACCAAATAACTACAAATCAAATCGTAACAAAATCAAAGCGGTTTAGTATCCTACATAAAAACTATATTTAAATTCATTTGAAATTAATTAATAATAAGATTGGCCATATGAACTCTAAATTTTAAATTGAAATCTAATCGGGAGAATAGCGAAACGATTTCATTATCGTATTTTTTTAACATTGAATATGTTAAAAAAGTACAAAGAATTATTTATTAGAATATCCAAACTTTAGAAACTCTAAAAATTAAATTAAAATTAAATAGCAATAATAATTTAAAAGTGAGTTATTGTTTTTTTCATCACTGAATATGTCCAAAGAGTAAAAAAGAATCATTTGGTTATCCAATTTAAGCTCTAAAGAGCTCAAAAACTCAATTCAAATTCGAATTTAATTTATATCTAGTAAGTACTTAATTAAATTCGAATAAAAGCTAAAACACGTATTATTGAAAACACATCAAAAACATTTTTTTTTTTAAATATACTAAATGAACTCTTATTATAAAGTTAAATCAGAATTAAAAATAAAATTGAAATAAAGTAGGAACAATAATAGCAGTTTAGTTATCGTACTTTTTTAACACTGAATATGTCCAAAAGAATCATTTGGTTTATCCTATATAAACTCTAAATACTAAATTTAAATTAAATTTTAAATAAAAGGGAAAAGTAGTAGGGCTAGATAGTCATATTATTTTAAACGGCAATACATTCAAAAATTTTAAAAATCAGTTGTAAATGAATCGGAACCATAGTTAAGAGGTTTAGTTATTGTATTTTCGTAACACTAAATATATCTAAAAGGTAAAAAGAATCAATTAGGTTATCTTAAACAAGTTCTTGTTACCTAATTTAAATTAAATTGGTAATAGTTATAAGTTTAGACACTTATTTTCTCGAAAAATAATACATTACAATAGTCTAAAAAAAAGCAATATATCAAAAATTGAAAAAAATTTTTAGGATGTACCAAATGAACTCTAAAACTTGAAGTCGGATCGGAACAATAGTTAAACGAATTAGTTATTGTATTTTCTTAACACTAAATATGTCTAAAACGTTAAAAGAATCATTTGGGTTATACAATTTGAGCTCTAACTACTAGATCTAAATTAAATTTGAATAGTAACTAACAGTAATAACGTATTAACGTTAGTCGCTGTTATTTTTTAAAACATAATAAATCAAAGAAAATTAAATTTTAACGTAAAAAGAATGATTGGATTATCCTTTAAAACTGTTTAGTTATCGTATTGTCTTAACAATAATTTTTCCATAATCTAAAAAGAATCATTTATAATATAATTTGTAGTTTATTATATTAGCTATAAGCTAACAGTAATAAGGCCAGACACTTTTTTTTAAACAAAATACATAAAAATTATTTAAAAAAATCGTTTAGGACATCGAAAGTAAATTCTAAAAATTAAATTAAAAGAAACCGAAAAATGGTTTAGTTATCGTATTCTCTTACACTAAATAACACTAAATATCTCCAAAAAAATCATTTGGGGTATACAATAAAATAAAGAAACTGTACAAATTATATTGAGAGCAAATTAAAACGAAAGATAAATAATTAATAATATAAATTAGATTGCTAACAGTCAGAATAATCAGAACTTATATTTTCTTGAAATACAATACCTTAAAAAATTTAAAAATTATTAAAGATATACGAAATGAACTTTAAAAATTAATTTGAAATTAAGTCAAAACAATAGCTAAACGATTATTTATCGTCTTTGCTTAACACTGAATATGCCCAAAAGCTGAAAAGAATTATTTAGGTCATTTTGTATAAGCTGTTATTACTTAATTTAAATGAAATTAAGTATAAAGGGAAAAAAATTACAGTTATACTCGTATTTTCATAAACACAATACACCAAGAATTTAAAAAAAATGATTTAAGATAATCTAAGTAAACTTTAAAAATTAAATTGATATTGAATCGGGGTTATCAAATTTTTTCACCATTGAATATGACAAAAACGAAAAAAGAATTATTTAGGATTTGTTATAGATGCTCTTTTAAATTTAAATTAAACAGTTATAAGGTTAGACACTCTTATTTTCTTGACACATCACAAAAAAATTTTAAATTTTAAAATAATGCGTAAGGGTCTTAATGTTAGACTCGAATTTTTTTAAATAAAATAAATCATAATTATTTGCAATTAATCAAATCAAGAGAATCCTATTTTCGTGAAACATAATGCGTCAAAACATTTTAAAATTTACCTAAAATATTATATGAGCTCTAAATTTTAAATTAAAATCAAATCGGAAGAAAAGCTAAACTGTTTAGTTATCGTATCATATAAATCATCAATACTGCCAAAACGTAAAAAGAATAATTTGGCTTATCTTATACAAACTCTTATTACTTAATTTAATGTAAATTGATGACAGTAATAAGATTAGACATGAAATACATTTAAATATTTTAAAAAATGACTTTATTCTAATATCATTTAGATGTAACATCTTTATTTACCAACATAGCAACTGATTTAATTAAAAGTATAGTCCAAAATAAATGGCACCTTATCAGAGGCCACTGTAACATCCCTTTAGAAGAATTTTTAAGTCTTTTAGAGTTCGTATTTGAAAATAGTTCTTTTACTTTGAATTATGTGTATTACAAATAAATTTATGGTCTTGGAATGGGTAACTGTCTATCACCTATATGTTTTTTTAAAACACAATACATCAAAAAAATTTAAGAATCATTTACGATACAGCAAATAAACTCTTTAAATTAAATTGAAATTAAATCAAAACAATAGCTAAGCGGTTTAGATATAGTATTTTCTTAGCACTAAATGTGGCTAAAAAATGCTAAGAAAAAAACTGTACAAATTAAATTAAAATCAAATGGGAAAAGTAGCTAAGCGGGTTAGTTATCTTATGTCCTTAGAATTGAATATGACCAAAAAATTAAAAAAAATCAAGGTTTCTTATACAGTGCTTTTATTTCAAAACGATCCACCCTTAATAACTTTCTTAAAAAAAAAAAAAAAACGTCAAATTAGATATACAGGGGGTGTCAAATGGGAACCCCTATCGTGTGATACATCATAGTAAGCAGTGTAAAATTCTCTATTTAACGGTACCAAAAAAAATGAAATTGGTAAATGTATAAGCAAATAGTTAGCGAAAATGTCTAGAAATAATGAATATTTTATTTACGCAAAACTTTGGTATGTCAAATAGCTACCCCATGGTGTGATACATTAGTTTAAAGGCCATTCATTATGCTATCAAAAAAAATAAAATTGATTGACCAAGAAGCAATTAAAGTGTAAATCGGTAGGGTAGAAAAACAAATTTAATTAGTTTAACAAATTTATTTTATTAAATGTTCAAAATGCGCGCCGTTATTAGCAAGACAATAAAAAAGCCTATTTTCAAACTCCTTACGAACATTGGCAAGGGTCTGCCCGCTAATTTCTCTGCATTCTTGAAATATTCTATTTTTTAAATTCTCAATACTCTCAGGTGGGGTTTTATAAACTTTGCTTTTTAAGTAGCCCCAAAGAAAAAAGTCTAGTGGGGTAGTTTGAGAGTGGCTTGATCAAAATTTTTGAGAAAAGTGGATTGGCAGACGTGGTGCAATCGAATGGCCTGCGCGGTCTCCGGACCTACAAATTCTAGAAAATTAAAAATACAGGGATTTACAATAATATAACCCAAATAACCTAAATTAAGGCCTTCAAACAAGATAAACTACTACTACTAAACACTATAGATAAAAATATTAAACCAAACGTAAGTAGAATTCTAAATAAACCCTGCGAATCAACTTCAACTACGGAATACTAGTAAAATAGTACAAAAGCTAGGAGAAGCTAGCTTTCTTGTCTTAGCTGAAATATGTCTATTATTTAATGCTTTTTCAAATATTGTCGGCTAGATTATTAACTATGCTAATTGGTCGATAATTTTGAATTTTATTTCGCGATGTAACTTTATGAATTGTTGAAGAGACTTGAGTTATTGAAGAGACTATTCGTTTAGAATATCCCGTTCTTCTTCTAATAATCTGCTACCTATCCCGTTTTAAAGATTGTATTAATTATGTGTTGTAAGGGTAAAACAGTAATAGGGTGAATTATCATTAATATTTTGCTGGTTATTCTGTCCATACCTAAACTACTATCTGATTTTTATGATATATATGACATACATTTTTTTATTGACACTGGTTTTAAAAACATAGATAAGTTGGGCTTTTGGTTTGGGTCTAATCTATGTGGTACAAGTAAGGCAAGGGCACTTATTTCTTTTTTTACTTCTGTACCGACATCCAGAAATTATTTGTTGCGAATATTTTCCTTTACCAGAAGATCGTTAAAAGGTTGATCTTGTTCATCCCTAATACCCAATGTGTTGCTTTTTATGTCCTTGCCTCCACCGGTTGTATTATGTATCATTTTATATAGTTTTTTTTTATATCATTCTTATTACTATTTATTTTATTTTTGTAAAATTTATACTTTGTTATATTTATTAATTTATTTAAGTGCTTTAAGAAATTTTTTGTAATTCATGATCGTAATGTTTTTGTAGGTTCTTCTGCAGTCGATCCCTCTATATAGTATTTATTTGAGGCAATCAATCCTCTTGTTATCTATCCTTTATACTCTTTTTGGTGTTTTAAAGCACTTCTATTCTTTCAGATGCATTCAAAATTTTCGGAAGTTTTTTAACAACAAATTCCAAGTCATTAATTTTTCATTCAGTATATTTGTCTTTCTAATTTGTTAAAGGAGAATTTTGAGTGTTGTGTTCCGATAGAGTGACCATAATTGTGATAACAATAATCTGTGACACAAGTAAGTAATATGAAAGAATTTATTGGTTTTGCTGTGCTGGTGTTAATAAAAAAATTGCCTAAGCAGAAGTATAAGTCATATCTAGTTGGTAGTTTAATATAAGGCAAAAAACGATAATTTGACATGAGACAGAAATATTCATTTACTGTTCTGGTATTTATGTCCTTTAAGTCAATATTTATATGCCTGTAAAGATTTCTATATTATTTTGCAATTTGTCATCAAAAAACGCCTGTAAATCCGCTAATAATAAATTAATATTTGAGTTTGGAGATATTATATATATACTATACAGTATTATTATCCCATAATTTTGTTTTAATTTAATAAAAGTTATTCTGCTTATTATTTTTGACTTATCTAACTTATAGTGATTAACAACAAGATTTATCACATTTTTAATTAGAATTATGAGCGCATCATTTTTATTAAAATCCCCTCCATTATATGTATTGTAACCTTCAATATTCAAGCATGAAGTTAATTGTAAACACTCGGTAAAAATCGACACAATTCAATTTTGCTTGTTCAAATAAAAGTAATAATTCATCAAAGTTTTCTTGGTGAATCCTGACTAGTTATTAGTTGAAGACCATAAAATTAATAAATTGATTTACGATCTCGTTAAATATGTAACAGAAAGTTGCTCTCATAGAAATTGAGAAATAATTTTCATAAAACCTCGGTTTAGTTCTTCTAGAAAAAATGAATAATTTTTGTTGAGGTTTATAATTAGATTTTTTTTTTAGATTTACTAATAAGATTTTGAGTTATCCCATTTTCGGTTATTATAAGTTAGAATCCTAATTAATAACTGTAAATATTTATCAATTTGCCAATATTTATCATTTTTATCTTTTTTTTTTTTTTTTTTTTTTTTTTTTTTTTGGGTCGGTGGAGAAAGAAATTCTTTATGAACACTGGTTACGCGGCGCCGCCCCCAGTAGTGTGGGACTCAGTGTCGAGTCTGTCTCGTCCTATACCCACTAAAACTCCACCGCTGGGTGGTGCCTTGTGGCTCCCTACACTGCGGTCTGCTAAGAAGCAGTCCTATTGTGTCCCATATGTTTAGTCCCACAGGTTCAATTCTGTAGCTTCAAGGAAGTCCAGGATTGTGCCCAGTGGTAGATTTCTTACACCCTCTGGTGCGGGTTTCTCTTCCCCCAGGAGTGTTGCCCTGGTTTGATTAAATGCTTCACAGAAGCACAGTATGTGAAGAGTTGTTTCGTCCTCCTCATTGCATCCCCTACATAGCGAGGTAACTGATTTCCCTAGCGTATGCAGGTGTTTCCTGCTGGGTGCATGGCCTGTAAGTAGCCCTGCGACCTTTCGCAGTTGTTGTCTGGAGAGGCCCAGTATGTTCTCACCCTTCTTGAAGGGTGGGCTGCCTATAAGTTGTTTGGATTGTTCCATCTTTGGCAGCTGCTCCCAGTAGAATTTGTTCTGGTTTGTTAGCCAGTTGCCGATTTCCCTCTTCCAGGTCTTATCGCTGACATAACATGTTGGTTCAGGGCCTACCAGGCTGTTGCTGGCTCCCTGGGTTGCAAGTTGGATAGCCCTTCTTGCAGCCTTATTGTTGCCCATATTCTCTGCTAGGATTATCTCTGGCCTATTTTGCGCTTCGGCGAGGTTCCTGAGATCCTCCCAGCAGCTTTGCACAGTCCTTGACTTAGTCTCGAACTGTTGTAGTGCAAGTGTCGCATCCTGGTCTCCTGTGAAAATTGCGAAGGTTTTGCCTCTTGGCAGCCCTTCTCTCATCAGTTGGACACAGGTTTGAATTCCTATTATGCTTGCCTGTAAATTTGTTGTTTCGAGGCCCAGGTTTAGCATAAGTTGTCTGCCCTGTTGTTCGTCCTCCACCATGCCCACAGCTACCCCGATCTTGGATCGTTTGGTTGCCGTGTGCCATACTGAGTAACCTCTTTGCCTGAGCCTGTTCGCTTCTGCGTCCAGTGGTCCCCTTTTTTCTTTGATGATAAAAGGTTTGTCTAGGTATGTGACCTTGGTTCTGTCTGTTCTTAGGGCCAGGCGCCCAAGGTCCTGTATTTTGTCAAATAGGGCATTGTGCCCATCTTTCGATAGGATTGTTGCGCCATTTGACAGCAGTCTTTTCGCCCCCGTTATAGCTTCAGCCCGTACCACTAAGTGTAGCGGGCTTAGTCCTATCAGGTTCTCTAGGGCAGCAGTCGGCGTTGTTGACATCGCTCCTGTTATGCCCAGACATGCTATTCGTTGTGTTTTGTTGAGTATCTGTATTACAGTCCTCTTTTCTGCCGCATGCCACCATATAGGTGCTGCGTATGTAATGATGGGTCTAACCATTGTCGTGTACATCCAATGTACCATTTTTGGTGACAGTCCCCATGATCTACCGAACATTCTCTTGCAGTACATAAGAGTTTTCGTGGCTTTATTTGTAGCTTGGATTACATGTTTCTTGAAGCTGAGTTTTTTATCCAGGGTTATACCTAGATATTTGACCTCGTCTTTAAGTCGCAGATTTTCTCCATAAAATTTTATGTTTCTAATGGGCTCTAGTTTCCTTCTTTTGGTAAAGGAAACCAGAGTAGTTTTTGTGGGGTTTACCCTTAGTTGTTCTTCCTCACACCAGTGCTCGACAGTAGTCAGGGCTCTTTGCATTTTTTCGAATACATAAGCCTGACTACCCCCTCGTGTAAGGATGACTATATCGTCAGCATATCCTATAGCAAGGATAAGCTGCCTCTCCAGTCGTATCAGCAAGCTGTCCGATACAAGGTTCCACAGCAGCGGTGACAGTACGCCCCCTTGCGGTGTTCCCCTGCACACTTTGGCCTTAACCGTACTGCTGTTGAGATTTGCTGCTACTTTCCTATGATTTAGCATTTGGGTTATCCAGCCGCCAATCATGGGATTTATTCCTCGTGCTGCTATCGCACGGTTGATTGAGTCATATGACGTATTGTCGAATGCTCCCTCAATATCTAAGAAAGCTCCTAGGGCGATCTCTTTGTTGTTCAGAGATTGTTCGACCCTCTGGGTTATCTCGTGAATCGCTGATTCACAAGATTTACCTGTTTGGTAGGCATACTGGTGTCGATGTAGAGGGTTGACCCGTAATACATTGTCCCTGATATGCCTTTCTATGAGCTTTTCCTCTGTTTTTAGGAGGAATGATGTAAGGCAGATTGGTCGGAAGGATTTAGGTTTCGCATAGGAGTCGCGTCCCGTCTTTGAAATACTAATTTTGCTTCCCTCCAACTCTCTGGTATATGCGCCGTGGCTAGACTTGCCCGCATTATTTTACATAGTGCAGGCAGCAGCAGTTCGCTACCCCGCTGTAGCATGACTGGCATTATGCCATCCATTCCGGGAGATTTAAATGGTTTGAAGGAATTTATCGCCCATTTAACCTTCTCGTAGGTTACTACCTTTTTCGCTAGTTCCCAGTGTTCCCTTTTGCCCCTGTTCGGAATGATAGGAGTTGGGTCCTGGGTATGTTCTGGTTGGTGGAGAATTTTCGATCCCGGAAAGTGCGTGTTATCTTATATTTTATTAGTTGTTCGTTTTATCTTATATTTTATAAATTATATTATAAATATATTTATTATGAATTCATTAAATTATATTATTGTTTTGACATAAATTTAAAAAATTATCTTATTGAGATGATCTTATTAGAGAAAATAAATTTTTTGATTTAGTGATTTTTAGGAATTTGAAATATTTCTTTCTTATCGCTTTATCCTTTTTTTAAAAATATTCACAATTGTTTTTACATTTCGTTTTCTATTTCCGAAATATTCAGAACAATACATTAGAACACGTTTTTAAACTTACGGTTTTATTTGAATTATTTGATATTCTTAGATTGGATGAAATGGAACTACTTATATTGCTTGCAGATGCAATTTCAAAATAATAATTTACATTTTTATTGGCTCCAATACCTGAAATTAAAACTTCACTGGTCTATCATCCAATTGTGAAAAGCTTTAAACATCTTCATAAATTTCATTGCTTAATGATTTTTGCAATCTAATATTACTATTACATTGTATTACAATTCAAAGCTGCTGAACGCTTGACTTTGCTTTGTATCTACAGCTATTTCTTATTACATAAAATAAATTTCTAAGGAGATCTTAATTAATGGGTCTAGTTAAAACATATTCAAAATGAAAGGAGTTTGTCCAATATTTAAGTAAAAATAACCTGAATTATGGATCTAAATAAATCCGTAAATGCAATGAATATTTTTTAAAATACTTCAGTCGAGTTAAAATAATTAAGGCTAAATTTATAACAAATAAGAACTTAAATCTGAATTACTTTAAGCAATTCATGATCATTAAATCTTTAACTACAATAATTGACTGGAATAACAATAATACATTCTTAATAAAACTACCTCTGAAGTATTGATCTAATACTCAATTACATAGTTTTAAATTTGCTTTTGTAAACCTATAATTTTTATATATTTTTAAATCAAATAACTGGCACTGCTCTGTAAAGGATAGTGTCCAAAAAAAAAATTGAAACAAAATAGCTGGTAATAGGTTAAATTGAATTCAATATACATATTTTGTGAAAATGTTATAATCAATGAATTTCTCTATTTAGTGAAAAAAAATATATGAATTATATATAAACCTATCCAAGATACCACATTTTCGTACAACTTTTCTTTTTAGTACTTCTGTTTGGTATGCTCTTACGTAAATATCATTTTTCAAAAAGATGTGATCAGTGTGTTCCCCATTAAAAAATATTCATACTACCACATGTATGAATCCACTTAAACGGTATTTTATTTAGAACCTGAGATTTACAGAAACTTACATTATTGTTTTTGTTTTTTGTTATCAACTCCTCTATAAACCATACTTAGTTTCATTTGTTGCCAGCATAACTGTGTATGTTATGTAAGAGAAGCAGCTTTTAACTACGCTACTAAAGAAAATAAATTAATGTTTATCAAAGCAGACAGACAATGACTGTTGACACACGCCTTTCTTAAAATTATCGGGTTCATCTAGACCGACGCAAGTTATAGGACAACAACCAGCATTTGCTTTTTTTAAAAACAAATTTATTGAGAACAGGGACTAACTAACTTACAACTAACTTGATTGATAGATAATGACTACATCGATTACTATAATAATTATTGTTGCTCTTGTCTATTACATTATATTTATAGGTTCTAAAAATGATGACAATACAAACTAAGCTATTTCTAAATAAAGTATGCAGGGTCGGCATAAGGTGGCGGGTTGGTACCCGTAACTCCTCCCTCCTAAAAAATGAGCCCAGGGGCGAATTATATGACAATATGGCTCGGATTCTGTAGGGTTTCTTCGTCGTCACTGGTCGTGGTGGTGGTTTGGTTGGGATGTTTTCTTTTGGTCTTAATTTCTCTTAAAATCTTTTCTTTTCTTTTTGGATTAATTTTCTTGTCTTTCTTAGCAACAGGAAGGCGGCTACAGTGGTCATCAGGATATACAGGATAATGGTCCATACGCTAACATTTGTTATATGGACAGGTCCTTGGCTGGTTTCTTCCATTTTCTTGGCTTGGATGTCCATCATGGTTTGAATGTTCTTAAGTTCATCGAAGTTTAAGCTATTGAGTTCAAAGGGCTGTAAATCAATAGCATTAGGGCGAACATTTAAGTCTAAGGTCAGCTTGGGTAATTCAATGTTGTGAAAATGGGTGTTTGTATCGTGGAAACTTCTAATCTGGAAGTCCTGAATTTGTATGGAGCAGCTAGGGTTTAACTCAAGGACAAGGGTGCCTTGGATTGGGATATTTTCTTTATTATGGCCACATTGTTGGACAGCTATGGTTTTTTGGGGTGAAACAATTATCCATTTTTCTTGTTCCAGCTTCTGGATTTTCAAAGACTTGGCCTCGGTTTGAATGGCTCGACAATTTGAGGGATGTTTTGAATACAACATCATTAATTTGTACTTCACATGGCGGATCCTCGGATAGGCTCAGAGGACTGTTTTCTTTGCAGAGGTAGATTTCTGTAGCTACCTCTTGACATTTGGCATTGAACAGTACATATGAGTGTTTATTTAGGATAAGGTATTGACTTTGAGGGATAATTATTTGGTAAATGGAATTTAAGTGTACGGGCAACTACCCTTTGGTGATATAGTATATAATTTTCAAGTTCAACTATTGGTAACTCTATTATAAAGAATATTTTGTTTTTCTTTGTATAACCCTTAATTTCGACAATTTTTTCGAATAGTAAAATGTTCTCTAAAGTTGCTGCAAATGATAACTTAGTTTTAAGTTAGGGCCAGTTAATTTTATTTCATTTAGAAGTTCTTTTGGGTCGATTATTTAGCTGTGAAATATATTTAATTTCGAGAATGTAATCGCTATTTCGATGTTATGGAAGATATCGTATATTTTTTTATACGCATTTATCACTTGAGAGACAAGTATTTCACTTAAAAAGAAAGAATATGTATTTGTATTATTCAAATTCATTTGTTTAACCAGCAATTCTAGTTTTTTTATACGATTTTCTAAAATACGTTGATTATGTGACAAATTTTTGCTTATGCTTTCGAAATGTTCAACAGATTTTTTAGATAGTTATTTGCTCTTTTATAAACGTTTTTTGCGAATTTTGGTTATTAGAGATTCCCAATATAGCTTTGTCATATTTTTCAGCATCTTCTTGTGCGAGATTACCAGTTATGGATTTTATAATGGAACCTAAACCGTTTATAAGTCCACGTTTGTTTCGGTTGTTAAATAAGAAATGTAGTTGTTCAATTTGTAAGTTTACTTTAGCACTTAACGAATTGACAAGATTATAGGAGTTTAAAAAGGAGTTATTGTCAAAGAATTTATGGATTGATTCTTTTAGTTTTATAAAAGTCTGTTTAAATATATTTTAGATATTTGGTTTCTTGGATTATGTCACTTACGTCAAAAATTTGTACAAAAGACCAATAGTCTGCTGTGTTTTGGGCATTGCCGAGTTTAAGTGGTAGTAGTCCAGGGTTCTGGTTGAGGTTATGAAATTGGGGAAGGGCTAGTTCTCTTCCAACGAGGGTGAGGATTCTGTAACAACAGGGGGTTTTCTTAATTCTTTAACGTGAATTGTTGTTACCTTTTTAGATTATTTTTTACTTTAAATTTATTATGTTGTAGTAGTTCTAGTATTTCGTAGGGACCTTTAAACTTATTGTCTTTTTTGTTTCTAGCGTTGTTAACTGTATAAACAGTTTGACCTATTTTAAATTGTGTTTGTTCTGCTCTGGCAGTGTTTTGCTTTTCTACGATTTTCCTTTTTGTTTGATCGATGTTTTCTGTCACTTTTTGGTAAATGTGTTTGACTTTTTCCTTGTGATTGTTAACGTAATCATTATAGAATGTGGGTTCTATAATATCGCAGGGATCTCTACAATTAGTATGTCCAAGGGTTAGTTTAACGGGAGTAAACTTTGTTGTTGAGTGTATAGAATTATTCCAAGCAATTATTGCGTAATTCATTAAAGAAGATACATTATCTGATTTATGTTTGTGTCTAAGAATTCGCAGGTGTTCAATTAGAGTCGAGTGGAATCTTTCAACAGGTGAATTAGATTCATGATGAAGTGATGTAGTTAAATGTATTTTGATTTTGTGCGCTTTTAGTAATTCTTGTACAGTTTCATTCTTAAATTCGGAACCATTGTCCATTATAATCTTTTGAGGGATGCCATAAAATTAAAAGTATTTTATTAGAGCATTAGAAATTTCGATAGCAGTTTTTTCAAAAATTGGAATTGCTTGTCCTAATTTTGTAAAGGGGTCAATTAATGTTAGGAAGTCTTGATTGTCGAATTTCAATACGTCAATGTAAATTAACTCAAAAGGTTTGCCGACTGTTTCGGTTAGAACCAGGGGAACATAAGATTTTGTTCTGGAATATTTAGTGAGTTGACATGTTTCGCAATCATTAATATAGTTTGTAACATCTGTTTTCATGGAGGGCCAATAGTAATTTCTTTTAAGGTGTTCTAGAGTTTCGTTAATTCCTCTATGATTACATTTGCCTTCATGTTGGTGTTTTATTAATAATATTTAATGGTCGTATTCTCGTATGTTAGTGACTATTTTTGTACACTTAATTAGTTTTAGTCCAGATCTATAGAAATTTTTTAAATACACTCTGGTCAAATCTAAATAAATTGAATCGTCATAAAAATATAGATAAAAGGTTTTATTTCCGGTGGTGTAGGTTTTTAGTAAATCAAATATTAGTTGGTCGTTTGATTTAGGGTTTTTTACTAAAAGAAGTTTTAGATGTTCGAACTTATCGTGCGAACATCAAGTTTCTTTATGAAATGTCTAGAGATAATCATTTGGTGTGGTTTGTTATTTATTATGTCATCTACTATTTTAATTCCTTCACTAAGATTATCAGGGTCACTGCATGAATGCGGTGTTGCCAAAGTTGGGGTATTGTCTATGACTTCTAAATTCGTGTTATTGTTAGCTGGTCTTATTAAAATATCTTGCAATATTTTAATTTTTGGGGACTTTCGTTGTTCGTTTTCGTTAAGGTTTATGGTCGAGTTGGGGTTATAGTTGGTGTTTGTCGATGGTTGCGGGTTAAAGTATTGCGATTCAGGTAGATAAGGGCTGGAATAAATTGTATCTTGATTTTCGAGGGGATTTTCAGCCATATTACGTAAAAAATCTAAAATATCGTTGTTGACTTCACCTGGATTGTTAATGATGCTTTTGTTTTCTAAAGCGTTTATATAAATTCTGGAAAGGGCATCGGCATTGGTGTTTTGAGTACCTTTTTTATAGATTATTTCGTAATCAAACTCTTCAAGCTTAGGGCGCCATCTGATAAGTTTACTATTTGGTTCTTTTAAACTAAAAAGCCAAACAAGAGGACGATGATCGCTTTAAATTTTAAATTTCTTTTCATAGATATAAGGGCGGAAGTATTTACATGCCCAAACTATTGCTAAAAGTTCTTTCTCAATAGTAGAATATCTGGATTCACTATCATTAAGTGTGCGGCTGGCATAAGCTACAAGTTTGTCATTTGGGACGTTGCCTTGTGAAAGAACGGCTCCTATTGCAAAATTACTTGCATCGGTGATAAGGATGAATGCTTTTTCGAAATCGGGGTACTGAAGGATAGGGGCATTAATTAGCAGTTGTTTACAATGCTCGAAAGATCGGATAAATTCAGGAGAATGAACTACTTTGGAATCTTTTTTTAAGCAAGCTGTCATGGACTTAGTTATTTTTGCAAAGTCTTTGATAAAACGTCTGTAACAGCCTAGAAGACCCAAAAAGGCTGTAATTTCTTTTGGACTTTTAGGAATTGGAAATTTCTGGATAGCAGGTATTTTTTCTGGATTTGGTTTGACTCCATTGGATGTAACGACATGTCCGAGATATTGGACTTCTTTCCTGAGAAACTCGCATTTGTCCAGTTGAACTTTAAAATTCGATTCACGAAGTCGTGAAAAAATTTGTTTTAGACGAGAAAGATGTTCTTCAAGGGATGTGCTAAATATTATTATGTCATCAAGATAAACTACGCAGATTTGGTTTTGGAGGCCGCGAACGATGTTATCCATCACTCTATGAAAGGTGGAGGGTGCGTTTTTAAGACCGAATGGCATTCGACAAAACTCAAAATGTCCAGACTTAGTAGAAAAAGCGGTTTTAGAAATATCATATGGATCCATCTCGATTTGGTGGAAACCATTGGCGAGATCTAAAGTGGAAAAATACTGACTCGACCAAGTTTGTCCAGAATATCGGCAATATTGGGAAGGGGGTATTTATCTCCTACAGTGCGCTCGTTTAATCGCCTGAAATCTATAAACGACTCTCCATTTGCGTTTGCCAGAAGAATCAAGCTTTTTTGGAACGATCCATATTGGACTGGACCAGGGAGAAACTGAATTTCGAATAATTCCTTGATCTAGCATTTTGGAAACTTGTTCCTTGACTTTTGTTTTGTGAATTCCTTTTGTGAATCTCGGAGTAGCGGTAAGTTTTAGTGAAAACGGGGCTTTCGTCTGTTAAGTTTATTTTGTGTTGAATTTGGTTTGTAAAAGTTAGTGGGATTTTGTCACAATAAAAGATGTCTCTAAAATTAAAGCATAATTTCCTGAGATTTTCTTTTTCTTTTTTATTACAGTGTTGTAAGTGTAAATTTTTCAGATTTTCTTTTAATAAATTGTCATGTTCGATAGTAAGATTTTGTTCACTTTCCATTTTTTACGTCTTAAGAATTTATTGGTTCAACGTTAAATGATTTATTTATGTTGATTTCGATGGAGGTCTCGTTAGAATTAGTGACCATAGTATAAGCGTAAAAGCTAGAAATGTTTACTATGTTATATGTATACTATACTAATTTCTACTCCACTTTCGAAATTTATGTAATCAAAAATTCCTAAACCAGATTCAATAGTCACAGGTAGTTTCTTCTTGCGATCTTGGTGAAATGATTATAGAAAAGTTTTGAAAAAAATTGTCGGAATTATTATTGGTTATTTCTTTTGAGTTTTCGAAAATTATTGGAATGTCAGAATTTTGTGTAGAAGTAAATTTTTTAGGTCAATTTTAGCGTTTTGTTATTTTAAAAGATCAGTATCAATCAATCGATGTTGATGTTAGCAACTTCATCGTGAAAGGAATTGGCGTGTGCCGTCTGTATATTAAATATCTCATTTGAAATGTGATTCCTAAAACATTTGTATGCTAGTTGTGGACTCATCAAACTTCTCGAGCTTCCAGTGTCAATTAAAAAATATGCTTGTATTTCTGGTATGTAAACGTACGGTAAATCTGATCTAATATTGTTAAGGTATATTATGTTACGGGTTCATGGTTTGTGGTTTCGTGAAAATTTTGCTGTTCAGATTTATTGTAGGGTTCAACGGAACTATGAGGTAGATGATTTTGATGGTGTGATGAACTATCATGATGTTCATCGTATTGAATTTCTGGGAATGCACCAGTTAATTGTGCATGTGGCGACAAAATTTCACTGAATAATTGTAATATAAATTAATATAGGGGTCATTGGAATAATTATCAGGATCGTAGTAATTATTTTCTGAATATTTGGGGTAAGCGGATTCCAAATTATTATGGATAATAGTGTTGCCAGGACTTGTATCCATAGGCTCAGGTTGATTTCTTCGAATAAAAGAGCTTGCTCGGGATTAAAATTATTTGGTCTACTTGGGGGTAGAAAGGGTTGTCTAAAAGTAGAGCTGTTACTACTTCTAAAAAGGAGGGGTTGTGAAATAGAGTCAGTACGAGATCTATTTTGGAAGTTATTGCCTAGATGAACAGGGTCTTGAGGAAAATTTGAACGATTCAAATTTTGGGGAATTGATACAATACCTTGTGGAACATTAGATCTGAAAATATTTTGAGGTAATGGGGTCGGTTGAGGAGCATTTCTATATGGAAAATTAGAGGTTGGAATATTCGTATATGGTCGTTATTAGGGTTGATGCCTGGAAGAATGTGGGAAATTTCGAGGTGGTAAGGGTGGTACAGTAGGCGGTCTTGAATAGTTTTGTTGAAAATTCTTGCCTTGAGAAAAATGAAGAAAGTTCTCTTCTTCTACGACTAAAGAAATTGCTTTTTCCAAAGTGTCAGGGTTTCTTAGCCTAACAACAAGTTGGATTTGGTAAGGTAATCCATTTAAAAATGTTTTAAGGGCAAAATCTTCGTAGTGTGCTAACTTAATTCTACGTTTATTTTAATCTGCAACGGAAGTATTGAGTTTTGAAAATAAAAGTGAACGAGCATCTTGCACTCTCATACCAAATTGAACAGGATTTTCATTTCTACGTATTTTTAATAAAATTAAATCTTGTATGAAACATTCAATACTACGCTGATCTGAAAAAGCTATTAAAAGTGCGTCTTTAGTTAATAACCATGAATTTAAATCTGAGTTAGAGCATATGAGATCGGCTGCACGACCTCTCAGTTTCATTAAAATTGTATCAATTAAAGCTAAATTTATCGGATTATTTAAATTAGTGGCATCTTGAAAGTTTTGAAGTACATGCTCACAAGCAGTGATAAATCTATTGAGTTGTCTTGGATTGCCATCAAAAGTAGGGATATTGTCAGCTTGATATCTAACAATAACATCGATAGTAATTGAAGGTAAAGGTCTTAGTTCTTCGTGAGAAACGGTTTGCAAAAAATTTATGAACTCGTTGAGTTCTCTTATTTCATGCTCAGACATAAAAGAAATTCAAAAATCTAGTAAAATTTATAATAATTAACTGTAAAAATTGTAAAAATAAAGGTTATAAAAAGGTAAAGCATCTTTTTATAAAGAAATAAAAATAAATGGCAAAAACTTCAATTAAAATTGCACTCAAATAAAATAAAATACACATTGGTAAATATTCAAATGTACCAAAATACTCGAAAATAAATGCAAAAATATATCACCTAAAGGATTTAAAAATAATGGTAAGGAAAAATGTTCACTTACAGTAAGGTTCTTGCCAAAAATTCCATTTCTCTCTTAGCCTAATTTCCTAAAGGAATCGATTTTTGTATTCCCAGGACCTTAACTATAGCTGTTCTCAATCCGGTGCTGAACGGGTGGTTGCTTCAATTGGATTGCTGCAGGTACTTCCGACGGTTCTTGTTCTTTGAAGGTTTCTGCAGGTCTTCTTTCAGCTTCCAGGGATTGTAGCGATCTTCAAACCGTAGAAACGGACCCAAATATGGCGATTTTTGTCCAATATTGGAAAGACCGAACTACCGACTGCGCCAGTTATAGGACAACAACCAGCATTTGCTTTTTTTAAAAACAAATTTATTGAGAACAGGGACTAACTAACTTACAACTAGCTTGATTGATAGATAATGACTACATCGATTACTATAATAATTATTGTTGCTCTTGTCTATTATATTATATTTATAGGTTCTAAAAATGATTCGAATATTAGCTAACGGTAATAACGTTAGACACAAGTATTATTGAAAACACAAACGCGTCAACGAAAATTATTTTTTTTTAAATACTAAATGAACTAGATAGTCATATTTTTTTATACGGTAATACATTCAAAAATGTTAAATATCAATTGTAAATGAATCGGAACCATAGTTAAACGCATTAGTTATCGTATTTTCTTAACACTAAATATGTCTAAAACGTTAAAAAAATCTTTTGGGTTATACAATTTAAGCTTTAAATACTAGATCTAAATTAAATTCGAATAATAGCTAACAGTAATAACGTTAGTCACTCTTATTTTTTAAATCACAATAAATCAAAGAAAATTAAATTTTAACGTAAAAGGAATGATGTGGATTATCCTGTAAAAGCTAAATCTAAATTTATTTCGAATTATTACTAATAAGTTCAGACATTTGTTTTTTTTAAATACAATCCATTAAAAAATATTAAAGGTATTCGAAATGACTAAAAATTAACTTGAAATCAAGGTGGAACAATGGCTAAGCTTTGTATTTTCTTACCATTGAATATCATTAAGAGCTAAAAAGAATCATTTGGGGCATTAAATTTAAGCTCTACATAGTAGATAATAATTAAATTTAAATAATAGCTAAGAGTAACAAAGTTCGCCACCGTAGCACTCCGTATTTTTTAAAACACAACACATTAAAGTAAATTAACTTTTTTTAAGCTATACTAAATGAAACTAAAATCAAATCGAAACAATAGCTTAAAGCCTTAAAGGTATACTTAACTTAAATTGAGCTGGTAATATTAATAAGGCTAGACACTCATTTACTTAAGGCACAATACATTACATGATTTTAGCTGAGCAATAGATAAGCAGTTTAGTTATCGTATTTTCTCAATACTAAATATGTCAAAAAAGAATTATTTACGTTATTTTATAAAGCTCTTATTACTTAGCTTGAATTGATAATAGTTATAAGGTTACACTTTTGTTTTCTTGAGTCAGAATGAATTAAAAAATCAGAATCATATATAATATAATTTGTAGATTATTATATTAGGTATAAGCTCTAAATACTGTAATTAATTTAAATTCGAATAATACGTAACAGTAATAAGGCCAGACACTTTTTTAAAAGAAAATAAAAAATATTATTTACAAAATCGTTTAGGCCATTGCAAGTAAACTTTAAAAACTAAATCAAAAGAAACCGGAACAATATCTAAATGATTTAGTACTCGTATTTTCTTAATACTAAATATGTCCAAAACGTGAAAAAATGTTTTGGGTTATCCGATTTGACCTCTAAATACAAAATTTAAATTAAATTTGAAAAATAGGTAATAATGGTTAGTTACCATTATTACCTATTAAGTTACCCGTTTTAAAACACTACATTTAAAAATTAAAATTATTTAAGCTAAATTAAACAAACTCTGGAAATTATTTAGTTAGTTACATTATTATTATTAATTATTCAAATTACATTGAATTCAAATCGGAACTATAGATAAACGGTTTAGTTATCAATCTTTCTGAATAATCCATCAAAAAATTTTAAAAAGTATTTAAGATATAATAAATGAGCTCTATAATTTAAATTGAAATCAAATTGGAACAATATCTAGTAGCAGTTTATAGTATTTCTAACATTATGTCTAAGAGGTCAAAAATACTCATTTGAGTTATCTATCTTTATATATAAAAAGACTTGTCCGAATTGATTATCAACATACAGCCCAAACGGTAAAACCTAAAAAAATGAATATGAATTTTTATCCTTAAATTCATTGCTTTTCGGAAAAAAAAAACTGAAAAAATCTTTCATTTAATTTCATTTTAATGAAAACAACAGATTCTCGAAAATTCCGCCATCCTGAAGGGGTGAAAATTTCTTCTACAAAAATTCTTTCATTTTAAAGTTACAGCGTTCAAAATTGATATTTTTACATATTACAAGAAGGCAAAATAAAAAATTTCTCTACAATGAAGTCCTTCAGCAGAACTTTTCTTTTATTTTTAAATTCCACGCGAGCAACGCCGCGGGCCTTTAGCTAGTAGAATATAATAAAGGAACTGTAAAAATTATATTCAGAGCAAATCAGAACTATAGCTAAACGATTTGGATATCGTATTTTTTTGGCACTGAATACGTCCATAAGATAAAAAGAATTATTTGGGATATCCTATATAAGTTCAAAATATTAAATTTATATTTATTTGAAATAATGGGTAATTTGTAATAAATAATATATAAGACACTCCTATTAGAGTTATTCTATTCTAGAAATACAATCCATCAAAAAACTTTAAAAATTCTATAAGATATACCAAATGAGCTTTAAAATTTAAATTGATATCAAATCGGAACAATAGCTAAGAATAATATATTAAATTATTACTACTAATTATAAGCTAACTAAACATAGAGTGCAAAGTGCATCTTTGTCATTTTTCTCTTCTGAGCTATTTATTTATTTCCATTTCACCGCAAAACAACAATATAGTAAAGGATCTGTAAAAATTATGTTGAAAGCAAATCGGAACAATAGCTAAGCGGTTTAGTGATAATAATAACTACGATAACGTTAGTCACTTATTTTTTAAAACAAAATAAATCAAAGAAAATTAGATTTTAATATAAAAGGAATGATTTGGATTATCCTATAAAAGCTCTAAGTACTAAGTTTTAATTAAATTCAAATAATACATAACAGTAATAAGTTTAGACATTCGTATTTGTTTCTAACACAATGCATTAAAAATGTTACAAATTATTATAGGTCTTCGAAATGACTAAAAACTAAATTAAAATCAAGGCGAAACAATGGATATACAGGTTAGTTATTGTATTTTCTTAACATTGAATATCAAGAGGTAAAATAATCATTTGCGTTATCCAGTTTAAGCTCTACATACTAGATATAAATTAGATTCGAATAACACTTGTTAGTCACAGTACATCAAAGCAATTTTTTTTTAAGATATACAAAATGAACTCTAAAAATGAAATTGAAGTCAAGTCGAAATAAAAGATAAGCAGTTTAGTTATTGTACTTTCTTAACACTGAATATGTCCAAAAGGAAAAAGATTCATTTGGGTTATCTTATATAAACTCATAATACTTAATTAAATTAAAACATCCGTTGGTATCAGTTATAAGGTTAGCCACTTATTTTCTTAAAGGTAGAAAATAATTATTTGGTTATCCAATTTAAGATCTAAATACTAGATATAAATTAAATTCGAGTAATAGAACAGTAAAAACGTTAGTCACTTATTTTTTAATTTTTAAAACACAATAAATCAGAGAAAATTAAATTTTAACGTAAAAGGAATTATTTGGATTATCCTGTAAAAGCTCTAAATAGTAAGTTTGAATAGTAGGTAAAAGTAATAGGGCTGAATAGTCATATTTTTTTAAAAGGCGTATCAGAACATAAGCAAAGCGGTTTAGAAGTTATAATAGTTTAAAAGAAAAGTTATAATATTTTTTTAACATTGAATATATCCAAAACATAAACAGAATCTTTTAAGATATCCTATGTAAGATATAAATACGAAATTTATATTAATTTGAAGTAATAGGAAAAAGCCTTAATGTTAGACACACGAAATTTTTTAAAACAAAATAAATTAGTTATCTAAGAAATTATTTGCAACAATCCTATTTTCTTGTAACATAATACACCACAAAATATTAAACAATATTTAAGATGTACCATATGAACTCTTAAATTTAAATTGAAGAATTTTGCTAACACTGATAATAAATCATATAACTAAACCTAACGCTAAGGTATATAATTTTCTAAGCACTAAATATCTCCAAAACGTAAAACGATTCATTTATGTTATCTTATATAAGCTCTTAAAACTTATTTCAATTTAAATTGGCAACAGTTATAAGGTTAGACATGAAACACAATACATCAAAATATTTCAAAAATTATTTAAGATTTACCAAATGAACTCTAAAAGTTAAATTGAAATTAAGTAGTTAAACGGTTTAGTTATCGTATTTTCTTAACATTGATTATATCCGAAAGGTAAATAGAATCATTTGGGATATCCTAAATAAGATCTAAATAACAAATTTAAAATAATGCGTAAAGGTCTTAATGTTAGACACAGCAATTTTTCTAAAACAAAATAAATCAAAATTATTGGCAATAAATCAAATCAAGAGAATCCTATTTTCGTGAAACATAATCGATCAAAACAAATTTTAAATTATTTAAAATGTGAAATCATATCGGAAGAATAGCTGAACGGTTTAATTATTGTATTTCTTAACAATCAATATGCCCAAAACGTACAAAGTATAATGTATTTAAAGTATAATGTTATCTTATACAAACTCTTATTACTTAATTTAATTTAGATTGATGACAGTAATAAGGTTAGACATGAGATAAAATTAAAACACTTGCTAAACGGTTTAGTTATCGTATTTTCTTTCGTCGTTCTCCCATTTCACCCCTTTCTGGTGGCGGAATTTTCGAGAATCTATTGTTTTCACGAAAATGAAATTAAATTGGAAGTGTTTTTGCTGTTTTTTTCCGAAAAGTCATCAATTTAACGATTAAAAAAAATTAAATTAACCCCCTTTAAAAAAAAATAAAAATTTAAAAAATTTAAATTGTGTAAAAAGATAAAATAAAAATGACCGTCATTTAAAAAAGTTCTTAGTTTTGAAGCTATGAAGCTACGACGATAGAATTTCAAAAAATCCCTTCTTAGTGGTCTTCTACATAACTGTAGGAATGTTGTCCCCAACTTTTTTATTATATTTCTAAGATTTACCGTTTGGGCTGCAGCTGATTATCAGTACAAGGCAGTTTTTATATATAAGATAAGCTAAATCGGAACAATAGCTAAGCGGTTTATTTATGGTATTTCTAACATTATGTCTAAGAAGTAGAAAGGAATCATTTGGGTTATAAAATATAATAAAAAAACTGAAAAAATTATATATAAAGCAAATCGAAACGAAAGACAAAGGATTAATAATTAAAATTAGATTGTTAACAGTTATAAAGTTAAAAACTCAATACCTCAAAAACTTTAAAAATTATTAAAGATATACCAAATGAACTTGTTATTATTACAAAATTAGATTGAAATGAAGTCAAATCAATAGCTAAACGGTTATTTATTGTCTTTTTTTAGCACTGAATATGTCCGTCTAAAAGCTTAAAAGAATTATTTAGGTTATATTGTATAAGCCTTTATTACTTAATTTAAATGAAATTGTAATAATATGGTTTAAAGATTTTTTTACTTGAATATTCTTATATAAGCTCTTATTACATAACTTGAATTAAATTGGTAACAGTTATAAGGTTAGACACTTTTATTTTCGTGTAACACAAAATTATTCATATTTAAAAATTTATTAATGATATACCAAATAAACTCAACAAATAACAAATTAAATATAAATCAAATCATAACAATAGCTAAGCGGATTAGTTATCATATTTTCTTAACTTTATATATCCACAAAGTAAAAAGAATAATAAAGGAACTGTTAATTATATTGAGAGCAAATCGGAAATTTAGCTAAACGATTTTGTTATGGTATTTTATAAACATTGAATATGTCCATAGCGTAAACGGAATCGTTTAAGTTATCTCTTATAAGCTTCTATTATTTAATTTAAATTAAATAATGAAACCTACATTTAATTTAAATTATTAAAAGTTTTAAGGTTAGACACTTTAAAAAATTTTTAAAAATCATTTAAAATATCGCAAGTAAACTCTAAAAATGGTTTAGTTATGTGTAGGTAATACTGAGTATTATTACAAGGTAAAAAGAAAAAAAAATAATTTTTTTTTCATCGTACTTGACAAGTATTACCTAATATTGGATATTTTCCACAAATATATATTATATAGAAATTCCTCTGGGTGCCGGAAAAAAATATGGGTTTGTTTTGTTTGGCTATCTGTTTTTATTATATTTTGTTTATTATATTATGTCTTTATTTTTCCTTTTATAGAAAAACAATTTAATTTTATTGGTTCTAAGTAAAAAAGTATGTCAGAATATCCAATTGTGTACAGATTATGAAGTTATTAAAATTGTATGTATAAAAAATGTGTCATACTTAACATTGTTTAATTTGATTTATTGCAAATGATTTTTTTTTAATATTTTTAATTTATTCTTTTTTAAAAAAATGGAGTGTCTAAGATTAAGAAATTTAGCCATTATAACAAATTAATTTAAATTAGAATATATCAAATCGATATTTAGTGTAAAAAAATACAATAAACTAAACCTTTAACTATTAATACGATTTGATTTCAATTTAAATTTTAGAGTTTATTTGATAAATCTTAAATTGTTCTTAAAATGTGTTTCATGTATAACCTTATACCGGTTACCATTTAAATTGAAATAAGTAATAATATATGTCCAAAAACTTTAGTTTATATAATGTAACACAAATGATTCGTTTTACGGTTTGGACATATGAGGCGTATAGAATCAAACCCCGCTAACTCCAAAATGCAAAATTTTACAGGAATTGAGAAAAACCGTTAGCTAGATTATTTTTTGATATTTGATTGCCAAATATTTTTAATTTAAATTTTCTATATAAAAATATCTAAGTATTGGTAAAAAATCCACCATGGCTCTAAGTTTTAGGCTAAATATTTAGGTTTTTGTTTGGAGTTAGCGGCTTTTGATTGTGAAAAATGGATATAGCGGGTTTTGATTCTGATTCAGGGTCCGAAATACGCAGCAAATAGGTAGAGCTTCTTTAGTTACTTTTTTAACTTACTTCACTATAAAAATAAAAACGTAGTATGTCTTAAATCATGTTTATTTTAATTAACAGAAATTGTAATTCTATAAATTTTAACGGAAACATTTTGAATAAAACACAAATTCTTTTAGAACACATTTTTTAAATAGACAGAGATCCCAGCTCTTCAACTGGTTCGCACTGCAAATCTGGAAGCTCTTCATTAGCATCAGCTTGATCTGGTTGGCGAAGTTCAATATTTACGAAAAAATCAAAATCCTCGTTAAGCCTCCAGTTTTCGTTATAGTGTGATTCTAATAATTTACTTACTGCTATAATTTTATCTTGTTTGACAGGAACGTTTACAGGAAGTTGTTGAGGATTCATTGATTTGATTTGCTTATTTTTCTTCGCAACACTTCTAGGATTGCCTAATTCAGTTCTGTAGTTTACTTCACCTTGAACTTTCGTAATTCGATTTTTGTCAAGAGTTATTTTAAACCGTTTCGAAGGATTAAATTTAAAGTGCCATGCTCCAAGTGGCTTTAGTATATTTTGGGATTCCTTCTTCCAATCCAAAACAGGGACATCGTCACCCATTTTTAATACTGTGGCATATTGTCTTATGTGTTCAATATATTGCTGTGGGGTCGTAATTATCTCTTTTTTTCTTATAGCTTTCTCGATATTTCCAAACACCCTGTCGGGTGGTATAAAACTGTGTCCAACTACAGGAAAAATTATCTCAAGTTTCTTAATATTTGGTGGCGCATAACATTCCAGCCAATTTGAACACATTCCCATCATGGTGGTGTTTTTGTTTTGGCCACCACAACCATCAGCAAAAAGTCTAATGTGCGTTTTACCCTCCAAATTCATGTTTATGAGCCGATGGAAAACAGCACTAGCAATTTCATTAGAGCTTTTCGGCCGAACAGTTTCATTCCAACAATAACAAAACACGTTTTCTGAAGTTAACGTGGTCTTGGAACTACCACAGACAATAGTAAAATTGTAGAAGTTATATTGCTTTGAAAAATATGCCTGTTGGTCTGGAAGTTTTGGAACTGGCAAATTCTTTTGGCAGTCAAACGATAATGTTATCATTTCAGGCTTTTCTTCCTTTAGTAATGCAAAAAAAGCTCGTGCCTTAAGTTTATGCACTGTTTTTTCAGCCATCAGTGTAGCTTTTCTAGGAGGATCATCTCTCGCCAGCTTTATTTTTTCACTTATCTGAATGCATGTGGAACATACATCAGTCCTCGGAGAACCGAAGCCAATGTTATATTTTGTACAAAATTCACGTCTAAAAAATGATTCTTTAACACTGACATTGTCAAGTGCTGAATTTGAATACATTTGGTACAGTTTTCTGATGTTTAGTTCTGACGGCAAATATACACGACAAGAACTCTTTGACCTGCAATAATGTGAATCCTGACATTTGAAAGATTCCAAAAAGAACTGAATTGTCTCTCGCCTACATTGATATTTCTTGCTTTTATTATCTCCACCCCGGTTTTCATGTGCCATTTGCCCACTTTCAAAATGTCTTTTTAAAACTCCATAAACTCTATCTTTATTAATATCCAGTATACTCAGAAACGCAGGTTTGCAAACTGGAATTATTTTTATATATAATGTATGTATATAAAAATACACTTAGAAACACATTTTTACCAAAATTACACAATAGGACTTACCTCTCAATCATTTGCTTCTCAGATTTTCGGTTGGATTTGTTCGGTGTACATTTTTGTACGGGTTTATTATACTCATCCATATTTATATTTAAAACTTATTTATAAAAATCACTAAAAGCAATAACTCAGATCCTGCACGATAGAAATCTAAACATCAACTGATGCAATGATACATAAACATGTGCTCGTATCTAATAGAGCAACGTCATTGGTCAAACTGGAGTTGGCGGGATTTGATTGTAACATGTGCAGGGAGTTAGCGGGTTTTGAAAATAAACGCGATGTTTTTGCCATATTTTAGACCTCTTTTAGCGTGTTTTGAAAGTTAAGATTCACACGACCAGATTCATTGGCAAATTAGCTGTGAAATTAAATCAAAATATCATTTTTGGAAAAAATGGAGTTAGCGGGGTTTGATTCTATACGCCTCATATTCAGTGATAGAAAGAGACGAACTGTTAAGCTATTGTTCCGATTTGATTTCAATTTAATTTGTAGAGTTTATTTAGTTTATTTGGTATATCTTAAATATTTCTTAAATTTTTTTGATGTATTGGGATTTTAAGGAAATAATAATGTCTAACCTTATAACTGATACCAGAATAAGTAATTAGAGCTTTTATAAGATAACCTAAATTATTCTTTTTACGTTTTGGACATATTTAATATGAAGAAAATACTATTACTCTACCTCTTAGCTATTGTTTCGATTTGATTTGTAGAGTTATTTGTGTTAAATAATTTTTTAATTTCTTTAAAGTATTATGTAAAAAGAATAGTGCCTAACCTTTTAACTATTCCAAATTTAATTTAAATTAAATAATAAGAGCTTATATAAAATAACCCTAATTATTCCCTTTAACTTTTGGACAAATCCAGTGTTAAAAAATTAATCAATTTAAATTATAGGTTTTATTTAATAAATCTTAAATATATTTTTAACTATTTTGATATATTATGTTTCATGTCTAACCTTACAATTATTACCAATTTAAATTACCATAAAAAAATCAGAGCTTTTATAAAAAAACCTAAATGATTTTTTTCCATTTGGACAAATTCAATGTTAAGAAAATAATACATATAATTTAATTTCATTATTTCGTATATCTTAAATAATATTTAACATTTTTTGATTTATTGTGTTTTATGTCTAACGTTATAAATGTCACCAATTTAAATTAGATTAAGCAACAAGTGTTTGTATATTTTTGAAGGTGGTAGACAATGGTACAGTGAAAACATCTTGTCGAACTTGCATTGTCTTATTTATTTAATGTAACACAGTGTTACATTAAATAAATAAGACAATGCAAGTTCGACAAGATGTTTTCTTTAAGTGTTAAATGTATATAAACTCTTAAAGTGTATATAAACTCTTGGACAAAATTATCGCACCACTTGATTTTTAGAGATTTTTTTTTAATAAAGATAAAAAAATAAGCAAACCTTTAAGCATTGTTAACTGTGCATTATTAATTAACAAAAACAATTATATTCTATTTAACAAAACGAGATTTAAGTAACTAAATTCAATATAAGGAAAAGCATCGATTTTCACTAACTTCAATTTTGATATAAAAATAAAACAATAGACCCATAATGAATTCTTAATAACGTGTATTGCCACCTCTAGCTGCAATGACCGCTTGAAGTCTTCGCAGCATTCCTCGTATCAAATTATCAAAACTTTCCAGCGGATGTATTCTCACTCCTCACCAGCAGCATGTTCCATGATAAAGCATAAACATAACTCCTGGACAAAATTATCGCACCACTAATTATTATATATTAATTTATTAATTAAAAATTAAATTATTATTAATTATATATATATATATATATATATATATATATATATATATATATATATATATATATTGTTTTTTGAAAAAATAGTCATATCTCACTCTATTACTGTTATCTATTATTCAAATACAATTTAAATTTAGTATTTCGCATATACAAGATGGCCAAATGATCTTTTTTGCGGTTTGAACATAACCAGAATTAAGAAAATACGATAACTAATAGCTAACGCTATTGTTTCGATTTGATTTCAACTTAATTTTTAGATATAATTTGTTTAACCCTAATTGATTTTTAAAAATAGTATGAATTATTGTGTTTTAAAAAAATACTCATTTCTCACTCTAATACGGTTATCTAATATGCGAATATAATTTAAAACTGGTAATTAAGTTATACAAGATGACCCAAATGATCCTTTTTAAGCTTCGGATATAACCAGGGTTAAGAAAATAGAACAATAAATCCCTATAGCAGTGTCCGATTTGACTCCAATTTAATTTTTGAAGTTCATTTTATAAACTGTAAATTATTTATTGATCTTTTTTACGGTTTGAACATAACCAGAATTAAGAACATACAATAACTAATAGCGTTAGCTATTGTTCCGATTTGATGTCAATTTAATTTTCAGATATAATTTGTTTAACCCTAAATGATTTTTAAAAATATTTTGATGTATTGTGTTTTAAAAAAGATAGTCATATCTCACTCTATTACGGTTATCTATTATTCGAATATATTTTAAAATTGATATTTATGTTATACAAGATCACCCAAATGATCCTTCTTAAGTTTTGGATATAACCAGGGTTAAGAAAATAGAACAATAAATCCCTATAGCATTGTCCGATTTGACTCCAATTTAATTTTTCAAGTTCATTTGATGAACTTTAAATTATTTCTCTATTACTGTTATCTATTATTCGAATATAATTTAAAATTAAAAATTCGCTTATACAAGATAGCCAAATGACCTTTTTTACGGTTTAAACATAACCAGAATTAAGAAAATACAAAAACTAAAGCTATTGTTTCGATTTAATTTTAAATTAATTTTCAGATATAATTTGTTTAACCCTAAATGATTTTTAAAAATATTTTGATATATTGTATTTTAAAAAAATGTTTGAGTCATCTCACTGTTTTGTTGCTGCTCCGCTGCTGGATTACCAAATTGTGTAGTGTCTCTGCTGCTGGGAACAGCAAGGGTTAATTATGGACTGTATTTTTTATAGCGAAATTAAACAAACAAGTCCATCGTGAACCACTTCTTTATTTAAGAAATGCACTTAATGTGTAAAGAAAGTGGAGGGCTTATTTGACGGCGTTAGTTAGTAGTTGACAACAACGTGACTTCGACGCTGTGAAAACGATTCAGGTGTTTTAATTATAGTAAACCTTAACATGCTCCTCACCTTGAAAGAATGAAAATACTTTCAATGAAAACTAGAGGAATACAAATCACTAAACATAAAAAACATGATTTAACCTAAGTAAAAAATGAAAATACGCAGGTTAGGTGAAATAAATGAAGTAAAAATGAAAATGAACCTAATAATTATTAATAACGGAGACTTACTAAATTAGAACTAGCTAAATGTCAATTGTCACTGATTGGAAGCGGACACAGTTTGGTAACAGTGCATTTAATGTTATTCGATATAGTTTTGACAGATACAATGCGCACAACACCATCATTCCCTGGATAGAGGGTATTAACGCGATCTAATTTCCACTTAAACGGTGACAAGTGATTGTCTTTGATAAGAACCATAGTCCCTAATTGAATGTTCGGTTGGTTCTTCTTCCATTTAAATCTAGTTTGCAAATTACAAATATACTCTTTGGTCCAGGGCGACCAGAATTGCTGTCTTAGAAGTTCTAATTGCTTAAAATTAGATAATCTATTGATAGCAGTATTCTGTAAATCAGGGTGAATAACAGATTGAAGTGATCGCCCAATTAATAAATGTGCTGGGTTGAGCACTTGCAAATCATTTGGATCTGTTGAGAGTGGCGTTAAAGGTCGTGAATTTAGAATAGCTTCTATCTGGGTAATTACTGTGTAAAGATCTTCGAAAGTCAATATTGTGTTAAGTAAAATCCTTTTTAAGTGATGTTTTGCTTCAACACCAGTTTTCCACAAACCACCATGATGAGATTAGATAGATTTTCCTTAAGTGTTGGTGAGTTGC
This sequence comes from Anthonomus grandis grandis, assembly GCF_022605725.1. NCBI lineage: Eukaryota > Metazoa > Arthropoda > Insecta > Coleoptera > Curculionidae > Anthonomus > Anthonomus grandis. The sequence goes on from NC_065557.1 coordinate 24,926,156, forward strand.
ATTTTAGGAAGGTACCTAGTTCCTTCAAATAGTTGCATGCGCCTACAAAATTAGTACCATTGTCAGAATAAACATTCCATGGTTTACCACGTCTTGCAATAAATCTCTGAAAAGCTTCAAGAAAGGCCCACGTGCTTAACTCAGTGACCAGCTCCAAATGGATCGCTTTTGTTGTTAAACAAATGAAGAGTGCTAAATAACATTTGCTTATCTTGCAACCACACGATCCTTTATTTGAAAAGGTCCAGCATAGTCAATGCCAACATCAGAGAACGAAATTCGAGGACTGACTCGGGAACTTGGAAGATTACCCATGATAGGGTTAGGTGAAATGGGATTGAAACGAAAACAAATGAGGCACTCTTTGATAATTCGCTTTGCTAAATTCTTACCAGATATAGGCCCGTAATTATCTCTGATGTGTGCAAGCAATAATTGAGAGCCGCAATGTATAAGCATTTTGTGTTCATGCTGAAGAATCAACTTGGTTAGGTGTTGCTTGGGACACAACACTGCTGGATGTTTCTTATGAAATAAGTACGATGAGTTTTTTAGTCTTCCACCAACTCGGATAATTCCTTCTTTAATAAAAGGAGTGAGACTTGAGTAGCCTACTTTTATTTGAGACTACCCCAAATTTTAACAGTTGTTGATAGTCATCAAAAAATGACTCACGCTGTGATAGTTTGACTAACATGTCTTTAGCATTGCGAAGTTCAGATATTGTCAAATCGCTAAAATGCCTATCGAATTTTTTCATTCGGCAATTAAAAATGAACCTAAGGCCGGATGCCATAATTCGAGTAATACGAGTGAAAATTTGTGGAAAGGAAATAAATTTTGATTTTCGATTTCCACAAATATTTGGGTTGTTTTGCGAAGATCTGGCAATTCTGTAACAGCTATTGGTTTGTGCATGTGAATATCCAAGGGCCAATTGATAGATGGCTCACGAAGCCACAATGGACCATGAAACCACATGTTTGAGTTAATAATATCGTTGGGTAGCATTCCTCTTGATAGAATGTCTGCAGGGTTTTGATCCGTAGAGACATATCTCCATGAGTCAATTGGAGTAATTTGTTGTATAGTGGAAACGCGATTTCCCACAAAAACCTGTAGAGTTTTGGGTGAACATCTTAACCACGCAAGTACAGACAAACAAGCAAGGGCTACAGTCGAGTCACACCAAAAATAGACTTCACTGAATTGTAAAGTTAAAGAAGATTTGACCTTGATATACAAATGTGCCAAAAGTAAAGTGCCACATAATTCCAATCTTGGAATGCTTTAAAACTTGAGTGGCGCTACCCTAGTTTTGGATGTAAGAAGTTCGACATGAACGTTATTATATTCGTCCACAGTTCGAACATAGATACATGCTCCATATGCACTATTTGATGCATCCGAAAATCCATGGAGTTAAACAGTGACTGGATTTTTTACTGAAATACATCTTGAAATTTGTAATTTATTTAAATTAAACAGTTGCGATCTGAAATGTAACCACTTCTTGGCTATGTCAACTGGAACTGGTTCGTCCCATGAAAGTTTTAGTGTCCATAAAATCTGTAGAAGTATTTTCGCTTTAATGACAACTGGACTTAAGAGACCAAGGTGATCAAAAATCTTTGCCACTTCGGACAAAATAAGTCGTTTTGAGAATTGCCCAACTTTTGAGAGGATATCGATATGAAATGAAAGGTTATCTGTTTCATAAGACCAAAACATGCCCAAGGTTTTGTTTGTTTCTGAAGACCCGAAATGATCAGAAGTACAACTTCCATGTGCAATGTTTGTTAAAAGATCTTTGCAGTTGGACTTCCATATTCGTAAGTCAAAACATGCTGACTTTAAAATTGAGGATATTTTGAGGCATAACCGAGTTGCATCTTCCACTGAGTCTGCTCCTGCGAGCAAATCATCAACGAAGAAATTGTTACTTATGATTTTAGACGCCTGAGGGTGTGATGAGATGTGATCTAATGCTTACTGCTTAAGACACCGTGTGGCTAAGAAAGGGGCGCTAGCCGTACCATATGTGACAGTGTTTAAAGCGAAAACCTTTAGATTATCCTTTGGATCGCTTCGCCATCAAATTAATTGTAAAGGGCGAAACTCTTGCTTTACCTGTATTTGCCTATACATCTTGCAAACATCTGCTGAAAAAACGATTTGATGCTGTCGAGATCTTAAAATTATAGAAACTAAATGGTCCTGAACTACTGGCCCAACCATTTGAATTGAATTGTATGATAAACCAGTAGTGCTTGGAAACGAACTATTGAAGACGACTCTGAGCTTGGTAGTTTGACTTTCCTCACGTAGCACACCGTAATGGGGAGAAAAATAACAAATTTGATCATTAGAAGGTATAAATGGTGACATTTGTTTTAAACTTTGATACTCGGACATAAGTTCCTGATACATTTGCTTCAACTTGAGATTTTTATGTAATTTTCTCTCTAAGGATCCAGTAATCCTACAATGATAGATCAGTAATCCCTACAATGAATCTGCCATCTGAATTTCTCTCAACATTTTCGATGAAATGTTGTGAACTAAATGAATTTTAAAAATATTTTAAAGAATTGTGTTTTAAAAAAATAGTCAAATCTCACTCTATTACAGTTATCTATTATTCAAATATAATTTAAATTGATTATTTCGTATACACAAGATAGCCAAATGATCTTTTTTACGGTTTGATTATAACCAGAATTAAGAACATATAGGAACTAATAGCGTTAGCTATTGTTCCGATTTAATTTTAATTTAATTTTTAGATATAATGTGTTTAACCCTAAATGATTTTTAATAATATTTTAGAATATTGTGTTTTAAAATATATACTTATATCTCACTCTATTACGGTTATCTATTATTCAAATGTAATTTCAATTTGGTATTTAGGTTATACAAGATGACCGAAATGATTCTTTTTACGTTTTGGACATAACCAGGGATAAGAAAATAGAACAATAAAGCCCTATAGCCATTGTCTTTGATTTGACTCTAATTTAATTTTTGAAGTTCATTTGATATACTGTAAATTATTTTTAAAATTATTCTGACGTATTGTTTTTTAAAAAAATAGTCATATCTCACTCTATTACTGTTATCTATTATTCGAATATAATTTAAATTTATTATTTCGTATATACAAGATAGCCAAATGATCTTTTTTACGGTTTGAATATAACCAGAATTAAGAACATATAACAACTAATAGCGTTTTGGACATAACCAGGGTTGAAAAAATAGAACAATAAATCGCTATAGCATTGTTCGATTTGACTCCAATTTAATTTTTGAAGTTCATTTGATATACTGTAAATTATTTTTAAAATTATTCTGACGTATTGTTTTTTAAAAAAATAGTCATATCTCACTCTATTACTGTTATCTATTATTCGAATATAATTTAAATTTATTATTTCGTATATACAAGATAGCCAAATGAGCTTGTTTAAGTTTTGGACAAAACCAGGATAAAGAAAATCGATAACTTTTAGCTATAGCTATTGTTCCGATTAGATTTTAATTTAATTTCTAGATATAATTTGTTTAAGCCTAAATAATTTTTTAAAATATTATGATGTATTCTGTTTTAAAAAAATAGTCATATCTCGATCTATTACGGTTATCTATTGTTCAAATGTAATTTAAATTTTGTATTTAGGTTATACAAGATGACCCAAATGATTCTTTTTACGTTTTGGACATTACCGGGGTTAAGAAAATCGATAACTATTAGCTATAGCTATTGTTCCGATTTGATTTCAATTTAATTTTTAGATATAATTTGTTTAACCCTAAATTATTTTTAAATATATTTTGAAGTATAGTGTTTAAGTTATAGTGTTTTTTGTAAAAAAATACTCATATCTCACTCTATTACGGTTATTTATTATTCGAACATAATTTAAAATTGGTATTTAGGTTATACAAGATGACCCAAATGATCGTTTTTAAGTTTTGGATATAACCAGGGTTAAGAAAATAGAACAATAAATCCCTATAGCATGGTCCGATTGACTCCAATATAATTTTTGAGCTATTGTACCGATTTGATTTTAATTTAGTTATTAGATATAACTTGTTTAACCCTAAATGATTTTTAAACATATTTTGTAGTATTGTGTTTAAAAAAAAACTTATATCTCACTTTATTACTGTTATCTATTATTAAAATGTAATTTAAATTTTGTATTTGGGTTATACAAGATGACCCAAATGATTCTTTTTCCGTTTTGGACATTACCAGGGTTAAGAAAATAGAACAATTAATCCCTATAGCATTGTCCGATTTGACTCCAATTTAATTTCTGAAGTTCATTTGATGTACTGTAAATTATTTTTAATTTTTTTCCGATGTATTGTTTTTAAAAAAAATTGTCATATCTCGCTCTATTACTGTTATTCGAATATAATTTCAATTTATTATTTCGTATATATAAGATAGCCATAGTCATATTTCACTCTATTACGATTATCTATTATTAAATGTAATTTAAATTTGGCGTTTAGGTTATGCAAGATGACACAAATGATTCTTTTTACGTTTTGGACATAACCAGTGTTAAGAAAATAAAACAATTAATCCCTATAGCATTGTCCGATTTGAGTTCAACTTAAGTTTTGAAGTTCATTTGATATACTGTAAATTAACTTTAAAATTATTCTGATTTATTGTTTAAAAAAAAAAATAGTCATATCTCACTTTATTACTGTTATCTATTATTCAAATATATTTTAAAATTCGAATTTAGGTTATACAAGATGTCCTAATTGATCCTTTTTACGTTTTGGACATTACCAGGGTTAAAAACATAGAACAATTAATCCCTATAGTCAGATTTGACTCCAATTTAATTTTTGAAGTTCATTTGATATATTGTAATTAATTTTTAAAATTACTCTGATGTATGGCTTTTTAAAAAAATAGTCATATCTCGCTCTATTACTGTTATCTATTAATCGAATATAATTTAAATTTATTATTTTGTAAATACAAGATAGTCAAATGATCTTTTTTAAGTTTTTGACATAACAAGGATAAAGAAAATCGATAACTATTAGCTATAGCTATTGTTTCTATTTGATTTCAATTTAAGTTTTAGATATAATTTGTTTAACCCTAAATGATTTTTAAACATATTTTGAAATAACGTGTTTTAAAAAATACTAATTTTTCACCCTATTACGGTTATCTATTATTTAAATGTAATTTAAATTTGGTATTTAGGTTATACAAGATGACCCAAATGATTCTTTTTTCGTTTTGGACATGACCAGGGTTAAGAAATTAGAACAATTAATCCCTATAGCATTGTCCGATTTGACTCCAATTTAACTTTTGAAGTTCATTTGATATACTGCAAATTATTTTTAAAATTACTCTGATTTATGGCTTTTTAAAAAAATAGTCATATCTCACTCTATTACGGTTCTCTATTATTCGAATATAATTTAAAATTGGTATTTATGTTATACCAGATGACCTAAATGATCCTTTTTAAGTTTTGGATATAACCAGGGTTAAAAAAATAGAACAATAAGTGCCTATAGCATTGTGCGATTTGACTCCAATTTAATTTTTGATGTTCATTTGGTGTACTGTAATTTATTTTAATTATTTTTCTGATGTATTGTTTTTAAAAAAAATAGTCATATCTCTCTCTATTACTGTTATCTATTATTCGAATATAATTTAAATTTATTATTTTGTAAATACAAGATAGTCAAATGATCTTTTTTAAGTTTTTGACATAACGAGGATAAAGAAAATCGATAACTATTAGCTATAGCTATTGTTTCTATTTGATTTCAATTTAATTTTTAGATACAATTTGTTTAACCCTAAATAATTTTTAAACATATTTTGAAGTATTGTGTTTAAAGAAAAAATACTCATATCTCACTCTATTACGGTTATCTATTATTCGAATGTAATTTAAAATTTGTATTTAGGTTATACAAGATGACCTAAATGATCCTTTTTAAGTTTTGGATATAACCAGGGTTAAAAAAATAGAAAAAATGCCTATAGCATTGTCCGATTTGACTCCAATTTAATTTTTGAAGTTCATTTGATGTGCTGTAAACTATTTTTAATATTTTTCTGATGTATTGTTTTTAAAAAAATAGTCATATCTCGCTCTATTACTGTTATCTATTATTCGATTATAATTTAAATTTATTATTTCGTATATACAAGATAGCCAAGTGATCTTTTTTAAGTTTTTGCCATTACCAGGGTTAAGAAAATAAAACAATTAATCCCTGTAGCATTGTCCGATTTGACTCTAATTTAACTTTTGAAGTATATTTGATATATTGTAAATTAACTTTAAAATTTTTCTGATGTATCGTTTTTTAAAAACAATAGGCATATCTCACTTTGCTACTGTTATCTATTATTCGAATATAATTTAAATTTATTATTTTGTATTTACAAGATAGCCCAATGATCTTTTTTAAGTTTTGGACATAACCAGAATAAAGAAAATCGACAACTATTAGGTCTAGCTATTGTTCCGATTTGATTTCAATTTAATTTTTAGATGTAATCTTTTTAACCCTAAATGATTTTTAAACATATTTTGAAGTATTGTGTTTTAAAAAAAAAAACCAATATATCACTTTATTACGGTTATCTATGATTCAAGTGTAATTTAAATTTAATATTTAGGTTATACAAGATGACTCAAATTATTCTTGTTCCGTTTTGGACATTACCAGGGTTAAGAAAATAGAACAATTAATCCCTATAGCATTATCCGATTTGACTCTAATTTAATTTTTGATTTTTATTTGATCTATTGAAAATTATTTTTAAAATTATTCTGATGTATTGTTTTTAAAAAAATAGTCATATCTGACTCTATTACTGTTATCTATTATTCGAATATAATTTAAATTCATTATTTGGTATTTACAAGATAGCCAAATAATCATTTTTAAGTTTTGGACATACCCAGGATAAAGAAAATTGATAACTATTAGCTACAGCTATTGTTCCGATTTGATTTCAATTTAATTTTTAGATGTAATCTTTTTAACCCTAAATAATTTTTAACATATTGTGTTTTAAAAAATAAAAATTACATCTCACTCTATTACGGTTATCTATTATTCAAATGTAATTTAAATTTGGTATTTAGATTATACAAGATGACTCAAATTATTCTTTTGCCGTTTTGCACATTACCAGGGTTAAGAAAATAGAACAGTTATTCCCTATAGCATTGTCCGATTTGACTCTAATTTAATTTTTGATTTTCATTTGATCTATGGAAAATTATTCTGATGTATTGTTTTTAAAAAAATAGTCATATCTCGCTCTATTACTGTTATCTATTCGAATATAATTTAAATTTATTATTTCTTAAATACAAGTTAGCCAAATGATCTTTTTTAAGTATTGGACATAACCAGGATAAAGAAAATCGATAACTACTAGCTATGGCTATTGTTCCGATTTGATTTCAATTTAGTTTTTAGATATAATTTGTTTAACCCTAAATGATTTTTAAACTTATTTTGAACTATTGTGTTTTAGAAAAATACTCATATCTCACTCTATTACCGTTATCTATTATTCGAATATATTTTAAAATTGGAATTTTGGTTATACAAGATGACTCAATTGATCCTTTTTGAGTTTTGGACATAACCAAGGTTAAGAAAATAGAACAAATAATCATTATAGCATTGTCCGATTTGATTCCAATTTAATTTTTAAAGTTCACTTAATGTACTGTAAATTATTTTTAAAATTTTACTTATGAATTGTCTTTTAAAAAAATAATTATATCTCACTCTATTACTAATATCTATCATTAGAATATAATTTAAATTAACTATTTCGCATATACAAGATAGCCAAATGATGTTTTTTGCGGTTTGAACACAACCCGAGTTAAGAAAATGTAATAACTAATAGGGTTGGCGATTGTTCCGATTTAATTTTAATTCAATTTTTAGATATAATTTGATTAACCCTAAATGATTTTTAAGAATAGTTTTATGTATTATGTTTTAAAAAAATAGTCGTATCTCACTCAATTACGGTTATCTTTTATTCAAATTTATTTTAAAATTAATATTTAGGCTATACAAGATGACTCATATGATCTTTTTTAAGTTTTGGACATAACCGGGGTTAAGAAAATAGAACAATTAATCATTATAGCATTGTCCGATTTGATTCCAATTTAATCTTTGAAGTTCATTTGATGGACTGTAAATTATTTGTAAAATTTTTCTTATGAATTGTTTAAAAAAAAAAATAATTATATCTCACTCTATTAGTGTTATCTATTATTCAAATTTATTTTAAAATTAATATTTAGGTTATACAAGATGACTCATATGATCCTTTTTAAGTTTTGGACATAACCAGGGTTAAGAAAATGGAACAATTAATCATTATAGCATTGTCCGATTTGATTCCAATTTAATCTTTGAAGTTCATTTGATGGACTGTAAATTATTTTTAAAATTTTTCCTATGAATTGTTTTCTAAAAAAATAAATATATCTCACTCGATTACTAATATCTATTATTCGAATATAGTTTAAATTTACTATTTCGCATATACAAGATAGCCAAATAATGTTTTTTGCGGTTTGAACACAACCAGAATTAAGAAAATATGATAACTGATCGCGTTAAAGATTGTTCCGTTTTAATTTTAATTTAATTTTTAGATATAATTTGATTAACCCTAAATGACTTAAAAATATTTTGATTTAAAAAAATAGTCATATCTCACTCAATTTCGGTTATCTTTTATTCAAATATAATTTAAAATTAATATTTACGTTATCAAGATGACCCAAATGATCCTTTTTAAGTTTTGGACTTAACCAGGCTTAAGAAAGTAGAAAATTCATCATTATTGCATTGTCCGATTTGATTCCAATTTAATCTTTGATGTTCATTTGATGTACTGTAAATTATTTTTAAAATTTTTCTTATGAATTGGTTTTTAAAAAAATAATTATATCTCACTCTATTACTGTTATCTATTATTCGAATAGAATTTAAATTTACTATTTCCCATATACAAGATAGCCAAATGATGTTTTTTACATTGTTTTTTACGTTGTTATTTACATTACATTCATTGCCCGATTTGATTCCAATTTAATTTTTGAAGTTCATTTGATGTACTGTAAATTATTTTTAAAATTTTTCTTATGAATTGTTTTTTAAAAAAATAATTATATCTCACTCTATTACTGTTATCTATTATTCGAATAAAATTCAAATTTACTATTTCGCATATACAAGATAGCCAAATGATGTTTTTTACGGTTTGAACAAAACCAGAATTAAGAAAATATAATAACTGATAGCGTTAAAGATTGTTCCGTTTTAATTTTAATTTAATTTTTAGATATAATTTGATTAACCCTAAATAATTTTTTAAAATAATTTTATGTATTATGTTCTAAAAAAGTAGTCATATCTCACTCAATTACGGTTATCTATTATTCAAATTTATTTTAAAATTAATATTTAGGTTATACAAGATGACTCAAATGATCCTTTTTAAGTTTTGGACATAACCAGGGTTAAGAAAATAGAACAATTAATCATTATAGCATTGTCCGATTTGATTCCAATTTAATCTTTGAAGATCATTTGATGTACTGTAAATTATTTTTAAAATTTTTCTGATGTATTGTTTTTAAAAAAAATAATCATTTTCACACTATTACTAATATCTATTATTCGAATAGAATTTATATTTACTATTTCCCATATACAAGATAGCCAAATGATGTTTTTTACGGTTTGAACACAACCAGAGTTAAGAAAATGTAATAACTAATAGCATTGGCGATTGTTCCGATTTAATTTTAATTCAATTTTTAGATATAATTTGATTAACCCTAAATGATTTTTAAAAATATTTTGATATATCGTGTTTAAAAAAAATAGTCATTATCTCACTCAATTACGGTTATCTATTATTCAAATTTAATTTAAAATTAATATTTAGGTTATACAAGATGACTCAAATGATCCTTTTTAAGTTTTGGAAATAACCAGGGTTAAGAAAATAGAACAATTAATCATTATAGCATTATCCGATTTGATTTCAATTTAATTTTTGAAGTTCATTTGATGGACTGTAAATTATTTTTAAAATTTTTCCTATGAATTGTTTTAAAAAAAAATAAATATATCTTACTCTATTACTGATATCTATTATTCTAATATAATTTAAATTTAATATTTCGCATATACAAGATAGCCAAAAGATGTTTTTTACGGTTTGAACACAACCAGAATTAAGAAAATATGATAACTGATCGCGTTAAAGATTGTTCCGTTTTAATTTTAATTTAATTTTTAGATATAATTTGATTAACCCTAAATGACAAAAATATTTTGATGTATTTTGTTTTAAAAAAATAGTTATATCTCACTCAATTTCGGTTATCTTTTATTCAAATATAATTTAAAATTAATATTAGGTTATCAAGATGACCCAAATGATCCTTTTTAAGTTTTGGACTTAACCAGGGTTAAGAAAATAGAACAATTAATCATTATAGCATTATCCGATTTGAGTCCAATATAATCTTTGATGTTCATTTGATGTACTGTAAATTATTTTAAAAATTTTTCTTATGAATTATTTTTTAAAAAAATAATTATATCTCACTCTATTACTGTTATCTATTATTCGAATAGAATTCAAATTTACTATTTCGCATATACAAGATAGCCAAATAATGATTTTTACGGTTTGAACACAACCAGAATTAAGAAAATATAATAACTGATAGCGTTATTGATTGTTCCGATTTAATTTAATTTTTAGATATAATTTGATTAACCCTAAATGACTTTTAAAAATATTTTAATGTATTGTGTTTAAAAAAAATAGTCATCTCACTCAATTACAGTTATCTATTATTTTAAAATTAATATTTAGGTTATACATGATGACTCAATTGATCCTTTTTAAGTTTTGGACATAACCAGGGTTAAGAAAATAGAACAAATAATCATTATAGCATTGTCCGATTTGATTCCAATTTAATTTTTGGAGTTCATTTGATGTACTGTAAATTATTTTTAAAATTTTTCTTATGAATTGTTTTTTAAAAAAATAATTATATCTCACTCTATTACTGTTATCTATTATTCGAATAGAATTTAAATTTACTATTTCGCATATACAAGATAGCCAAATGACGTTTTTTACGGTTTGAACACAACCAGAATTAAGAAAATATAATAACTGATAGCGTTAAAGATTGTTCCGATTTAATTTAATTTTTAGATTTAATTTGATTAACCCTAAATGACTTTTAAAAATATTTTTAATGTATTTTGTTTAAAAAAAATAGACATATCTCACTCAATTACGGTTATCTATTATTCAAATTTATTTTAAAATTAATATTTAGGTTGTACAAGATGACTCAAATGATCCTATTTAAGTTTTGGACATAACTAGGGTTAAGAAAATAGAACAATTAATCATTATAGCATTATCCGATTTGATTTCAATTTAATCTTTGAAGTTCATTTGATGGACTGTAAATTATTTTTAAAATTTTTCTTATGAATTGTTTTCTAAAAAAATAATTATATCTCACTCTATTACTAATATCTATTATTTGAATATAATTTAAATTTACTATTTCGCATATACAAGATAGCCAAATGATGTTTTTTGCGGTTTGAACACAACCAAAGTTAAGAAAATGTAATAACTAATAGCGTTGGCGATTGTTCCAATTTAATTTTAATTCAATTTTTAGATATAATTTCGTTAACCCTAAATAATTTTTAAAAATAATTTTATGTATTATGTTTTAGAAAAATAGTCATATCTCACTCAATTACGGTTATCTATTATTCAAATTTATTTTAAAATTAATATTTAGGTTATATAAGATGACTCAATTGATCCTTTTTAAGTTTTGGACATAACCAGGGTTAAGAAAATAGAACAAATAATCATTATAGCATTGTCCGATTTGATTCCAATTTAATTTTTGAAGTTCATTTGATGTACTGTAAATTATTTTTAAAATTTTTCTTATGAATTGTTTTTAAAAAAAATAATTATATCTCACTCTATTACTAATATCTATTATTAGAATATAATTTAAATTAACTATTTCGCATATACAAGATAGCCAAATGATGTTTTTTGCGGTTTGAACACAACCAGAGTTAAGAAAATGTAATAACTAATAGGGTTGGCGATTGTTCCGATTTAATTTTAATTCAATTTTTAGATATAATTTGATTAACCCTAAATGATTTTTAAGAATAGTTTTATGTATTATGTTTTAAAAAAATAGTCGTATCTCACTCAATTACGGTTATCTTTTATTCAAATATAATTTAAAATTAATATTTATATTACACAAGATGACCTAAATGATCCTTTTTAAGTTTTGGACATTACCAGGGTTAAGAAAATAGAACAATTAATCATTATAGCATTATCCGATTTGATTTCAATTTAATCTTTAAAGTTCCTTTGATGGACTGTAAATTATTTTTAAAATTTTTCTTATGAATTGTTTTTTAAAAAAATAATTATATCTCACTCCATTACTAATATCTATTATTCGAATATAATTTAAATTTACTATTTCGCATATACAAGATAGCCAAATGATGTTTTTTACGGTTTGAACACAACCAGAGTTAAGAAAATGTAATAACTAATAGGGTTGGCGATTGTTCCGATTTAATTTTAATTCAATTTTTAGATATAATTTGATTAACCCTAAATAATTTTTAAAAATAATTTTATGTATTATGTTCTAAAAAAGTAGTCATATCTCACTCAATTACGGTTATCTATTATTCAAATTTATTTTAAAATTAATATTTAGGTTATACAAGATGACTCAAATGATCCTTTTTAAGTTTTGGACATAACCAGGGTTAGGAAAATAGAACAAATAATCAGTATTGCATTGTCCGATTTGATTCCAATTTAATTTTTGAAGTTCATTAAAGTACTGTAAATTATTTTTAAAATTTTTCTTATGAATTGTTTTTTTTTTAAATAATTATATCTCACTCTATTACTGTTATCTTTTATTCGAATATAATTTATATTTTCTATTTCCCATATACAAGATAGCCAAATGATGTTTTTTACGGTTTGAACACAACCAGAGTAAAGAAAATGTAATAACTAATAGCGTTGGCGATTGTTCCGATTTCATTTTAATTCAATTTTTAGATATAATTTGATTAACCCTAAATGATTTTTAAAAATAGTTTTATGTATTATGTTTTAAAAAAATAGTTATATCTCACTCAATTACGGTTATCTTGTATTCAAATATAATTTAAAATTAATATTTAGATTACACAAGATGACCCAAATGATCCTTTTTAAGTTTTGGACATAACCAGGGTTAAGAAAATAGAACAATTAATCATTATAGCATTGTCCGATTTGATTCCAATTTAATGTTTGAAGTTCATTTGATGGACTGTAAATTATTTTTAAAATTTTTCTTATGAATTGTTTTTTAAAAAAAATAATTATATCTCACTCTATTACTGTTATCTATTATTCAAATTTATTTTAAAATTAATATTTAGGTTATACAAGATGACTCAATTGATCCTTTTTAAGTTTTGGACATAACCAGGGTTAAGAAAATAGAACAAATAATCATTATAGCATTGTCCGATTTGATTCCAATTTAATTTTTGAAGTTCACTTGATGTACTATAAATTATTTTTAAAATTTTTTTTATGAATTGTTTTTTAAAAAAATAATTATGTCTTACTCTATTACTGATATCTATTATTCGAATATAATTTAAATTTACTATTTCGCATATACAAGATAGCCAAATGATGTTTTTTGCGGTTTGAACACAACCAGAGTTAAGAAAATGTAATAACTAATAGGGTTGGCGATTGTTCCGATTTAATTTTAATTCAATTTTTAGATATAATTTGATTAACCCTAAATGATTTTTAAGAATAGTTTTATGTATTATGTTTTAAAAAAATAGTCGTATCTCACTCAATTACGGTTATCTTTTATTCAAATATAATTTAAAATTAATATTTATATTACACAAGATGACCCAAATGATCCTTTTTAAGTTTTGGACATTACCAGGGTTAAGAAAATAGAACAATTAATCATTATAGAATTGTCCGATTTGATTCCAATTTAATGTTTGAAGTTCATTTGATGGACTGTAAATTATTTTTAAAATTTTTCTTATGAATTGTTTTTTAAAAAAAATAATTATATCTCACTCTATTACTGTTATCTATTATTCAAATTTATTTTAAAATTAATATTTGGGTTATACAAGATGACTCAATTGATCCTTTTTAAGTTTTGGACATAACCAGGGTTAAGAAAATAGAACAATTGATCATTATAGCATTATCCGATTTGATTTCAATTTAATCTTTGAAGTTCATTTGATGGACTATGAATTGTTTTCTAAAAAAATAAATATATCTCACTCGATTACTAATATCTATTATTCGAATATAATTTAAATTTACTATTTCGCATATACAAGATAGCCAAATGATGTTTTTTGCGGTTTGAACACAACCAGAGTTAAGAAAATGTAATAACTAATAGCGTTGGCGATTGTTCCAATTTAATTTTAATTAAATTTTTAGATATAATTTCATTAACTCATTCAATAATTTCATTCAATAATTTTTAAAAATAATTTTATGTATTATGTTTTATAAAAATAGTCATATCTCACTCAATTACGGTTATCTATTATTCAAATTTATTTTAAAATTAATATTTAGGTTATACAAGATGACTCAATTGATCCTTTTTAAGTTTTGGACATAACCAGGGTTAAGAAAATAGAACAAATAATCATTATAGCATTGTCCGATTTGATTCCAATTTAGTTTTTAAAGTTCATTTGATGTACTGTAAATTATTTTCAAAATTTTTCTTATGAATTGTTTTTTAAAAAAATAATTATATCTCACTCTATTACTGTTATCTATTATTCGAATAGAATTTAAATTTACTATTTCGCATATATAAGATAGCCAAATGACGTTTTTTACTGTTTGAACACAACCAGAATTAAGAAAATATAATAACTGATAGCGTTAAAGATTGTTCCGATTTAATTTAATTTTTAGATATAATTTGATTAACCCTAAATGATATTTAAGAATAGTTTTATGTATTATGTTTTAAAAAAATAGTCATATCTCACTCAATTACGGTTATCTATTATTCAAATTTATTTTAAAATTAATATTTAGGTTATACAAGATGACTCAAATGATCCTTTTTAAGTTTTGGAAATAACCAGGGTTAAGAAAATAGAACAATTAATCATTATAGCATTGTCCGATTTGATTTCAATTTAATTTTTGAAGTTCATTTGATGTACTATAAATTATTTTTAAAATTTTTCTTATGAATTGTTTTTAAAAAAAATATTTATATCTCACTCTATTACTGTTATCTATTATTCGAATAGAATTTAAATTTACTATTTCGCATATACAAGATAGCCAAATGACGTTTTTTACGGTTTGAACACAACCAGAATTAAGAAAATATAATAACTGATAGCGTTAAAGATTGTTCCGATTTAATTTAATTTTTAGATATAATTTGATTAACCCTAAATGATTTTTAAGAATAGTTTTATGTATTATGTTTTAAAAAAATAGTCATATCTCACTCAATTACGGTTATCTATTATTCAAATTTATTTTAAAATTAATATTTAGGTTATACAAGATGACTCAAATGATCCTTTTTAAGTTTTGGAAATAACCAGGGTTAAGAAAATAGAACAATTAATCATTATAGCATTGTCCGATTTGATTCCAATTTAATTTTTGAAGTTCATTTGATGTACTATAAATTATTTTTAAAATTTTTCTTATGAATTGTTTTTAAAAAAAATAAATATATCTTTCTCTATTACTGATATCTATTATTCGAATATAATTTAAATTTACTATTTCGCATATACAAGATAGCCAAATGATGTTTTTTACGGTTTGAACACAACCAGAATTAAGAAAATATGATAACTGATCGCGTTAAAGATTGTTCCGTTTTAATTTTAATTTAATTTTTAGATATAATTTGATTAACCCTAAATGACTTAAAAATATTTTGATTTAAAAAAATAGTCATATCTCACTCAATTTCGGTTATCTTTTATTCAAATATAATTTAAAATTAATATTTACGTTATCAAGATGACCCAAATGATCCTTTTTAAGTTTTGGACTTAACCAGGCTTAAGAAAGTAGAAAATTAATCATTATTGCATTGTCCGATTTGATTCCAATTTAATCTTTGATGTTCATTTAATGTACTGTAAATTATTTTTAAAATTTTTCTTATGAATTGGTTTTAAAAAAAATAATTATATCTCACTCTATTACTGTTATCTATTATTCGAATAAAATTCAAATTTACTATTTCGCATATACAAGATAGCCAAATGATGTTTTTTACGGTTTGAACACAACCAGAATTAAGAAAATGTAATAACTAATAGGGTTGGCGATTGTTCCGATTTAATTTTAATTCAATTTTTAGATATAATTTGATTAACCCTAAATGATTTTTAAAAATATTTTGATATATCGTGTTTAAAAAAAATAGTCATTATCTCACTCAATTACGGTTATCTATTATTCAAATTTAATTTAAAATTAATATTTAGGTTATACAAGATGACTCAAATGATCCTTTTTAAGTTTTGGAAATAACCAGGGTTAAGAAAATAGAACAATTAATCATTATAGCATTGTCCGATTTGATTCCAATTTAATCTTTGAAGTTCATTTGATGTACTGTAAATTATTTTTAAAATTTTTATGAATTGTTTTTTAAAAAAATAATTATATCTCACTCTATTACTGTTATCTATTATTCGAATAAAATTCAAATTTACTATTTTGCATATACAAGATAGCCAAATGATGTTTTTTACGGTTTGAACACAACCAGAATTAAGAAAATATAATAACTGATAGCGTTAAAGATTGTTCCGTTTTAATTTTAATTTAATTTTTAGATATAATTTGATTAACCCTAAATGACTTTTAAAAATATTTTAATGTATTGTGTTTAAAAAATATAGTCATATCTCACTCAATTACGGTTATCTATTATTCAAATTTATTTTAAAATTAATATTTAGGTTATACAAGATGACTCAAATGATCCTATTTAAGTTTTGGACATAACCAGGGTTAAGAAAATAGAACAATTAATCATTATAGCATTGTCCGATTTGATTCCAATTTAATCTTTGAAGTTCATTTGATGGACTGTAAATTATTTTTAAAATTTTTCTTGTGAATTGTTTTCTAAAAAAATAATTATATCTCACTCTATTACTAATATCTATTATTCGAATATAATTTAAATTAACTATTTCGCATATACAAGATAGCCAAATGATGTTTTTTGCGGTTTGAACACAACCAGAGTTAAGAAAATGTAATAACTAATAGGGTTGGCGATTGTTCCGATTTAATTTTAATTCAATTTTTAGATATAATTTGATTAACCCTAAATAATTTTTAAAAATAATTTTATGTATTATGTTCTAAAAAAGTAGTCATATCTCACTCAATTACGGTTATCTATTATTCAAATTTATTTTAAAATTAATATTTAGGTTATACAAGATGACTCAAATGATCCTTTTTAAGTTTTGGACATAACCAGGGTTAGGAAAATAGAACAATTAATCATTATTGCATTGTCCGATTTGATTCCAATTTAATTTTTGAAGTTCATTAAAGTACTGTAAATTATTTTTAAAATTTTTCTTATGAATTGTTTTTTTAAAAAATAATTATATCTCACTCTATTACTGTTATCTTTTATTCGAATATAATTTATATTTTCTATTTCCCATATACAAGATAGCCAAATGATGTTTTTTGCGGTTTGAACACAACCAGAGTTAAGAAAATGTAATAACTAATAGGGTTGGCGATTGTTCCGATTTAATTTTAATTTAATTTTTAGATATAATTTGATTAACCCTAAATAATTTTTAAAAATAATTTTATGTATTATGTTTTAGAAAAATAGTCATATCTCACTCAATTACGGTTATCTATTATTCAAATTTATTTTAAAATTAATATTTAGGTTATACAAGATGACTCAATTGATCCTTTTTAAGTTTTGGACATAACCAGGTTTAAGAAAATAGAACAAATAATCATTATAGCATTGTCCGATTTGATTCCAATTTAATCTTTGAAGATCATTTGATGTACTGTAAATTATTTTTAAAATTTTTCTTATGAATTGTTTTTAAAAAAAAATAATTATATCTCACTCTATTACTGTCATCTATTAATCAAATTTATTTTAAAATTAATATTTAGGTTATACAAGATGACTCATATGATCCTTTTTAAGTTTTGGACATAACCAGGGTTAATAAAATAGAACAATTAATCATTATAGCATTGTCCGATTTGATTCCAATTTAATCTTTGAAGTTCATTTGATGGACTGTAAATTATTTTAAAAATTTTTCTTATGAATTGTTTTTAAAAAAAAAATAATTATATCTCACTCTATTACTGTTATCTATTATTCAAATTTATTTTAAAATTAATATTTAGGTTATGCAAGATGTTTCAAATGATCCTATTTAAGTTTTGGACATAACCAGGGTTAAGAAAATAGAACAATTAATCATTATAGCATTATCCGATTTAATTTTAATTTAATCTTTGAAGTTCATTTGATGGACTGTAAATTATTTTTAAATTTTTCTTATGAATTGTTTTCTAAAAAAATAATTATATCTCACTCTATTACTAATATCTATTATTCGAATATAATTTAAATTTACTATTTCGCATATACAAGATAGCCAAATGATGTTTTTTACGGTTTGAACACAACCAGAATTAAGAAAATATAATAACTAATAGCGTTAAAGATTGTGTCGTTTTAATTTAATTTAGTTTTTAGATATAAGTTGATTAACCCTAAATGACTTTTAAAAATATTTTGATGTATTGTGTTTAAAAAAGTAGTCATATCTCACTCAATTACGGTTATCTATTATTCAAATTTATTTTAAAATTAATATTTAGGTTATACAAGATGACTCAAATGATCCTTTTTAAGTTTTGGACATAACCAGGGTTAAGAAAATAGAACAATTAATCATTATAGCATTGTTAGATTTGATTCCAATTTAATCTTTGAAGATCATTTGATGTACTGTAAATTATTTTTAAAATTTTTCTGATGTATTGTTTTTAAAAAAAAATAATCATTTTCACACTATTACTGTTATCTATTATTCGAATAGAATTTATATTTACTATTTCCCATATACAAGATAGCCAAATGATGTTTTTTACGGTTTGAACACAACCAGAGTTAAGAAAATGTAATAACTAATAGCATTGGCGATTGTTCCGATTTAATTTTAATTCAATTTTTAGATATAATTTGATTAACCCTAAATGATTTTTAAAAATATTTTGATATATCGTGTTTAAAAAAAATAGTCATTATCTCACTTAATTACGGTTATCTATTATTCAAATTTAATTTAAAATTAATATTTAGGTTATACAAGATGACTCAAATGATCCTTTTTAAGTTTTGGAAATAACCAGGGTTAAGAAAATAGAACAATTAATCATTATAGCATTGTCCGATTTGATTCCAATTTAATTTTTGAAGTTCATTTGATGTACTATAAATTATTTTTAAAATTTTTCTTATGAATTGTTTTTAAAAAAAATAAATATATCTTACTCTATTACTGATATCTATTATTCGAATATAATTTAAATTTACTATTTCGCATGTACAAGATAGCCAAATGATGTTTTTTACGGTTTGAACACAACCAGAATTAAGAAAATATGATAACTGATCGCGTTAAAGATTGTTCCGTTTTAATTTTAATTTAATTTTTAGATATAATTTGATTAACCCTAAATGACTTAAAAATATTTTGATTTAAAAAAATAGTCATATCTCACTCAATTTCGGTTATCTTTTATTCAAATATAATTTAAAATTAATATTTACGTTATCAAGATGACCCAAATGATCCTTTTTAAGTTTTGGACTTAACCAGGCTTAAGAAAGTAGAAAATTAATCATTATTGCATTGTCCGATTTGATTCCAATTTAATCTTTGATGTTCATTTGATGTACTGTAAATTATTTTTAAAATTTTTCTTATGAATTGTTTTTTAAAAAAATAATTATATCTCACTCTATTACTGTTATCTATTATTCGAATAAAATTCAAATTTACTATTTCGCATATACAAGATAGCCAAATGATGTTTTTTACGGTTTGAACACAACCAGAGTTAAGAAAATGTAATAACTAATAGGGTTGGCGATTGTTCCGATTTAATTTTAATTCAATTTTTAGATATAATTTGATTAACCCTAAATAATTTTTAAAAATAATTTTATGTATTATGTTCTAAAAAAGTAGTCATATCTCACTCAATTACGGTTATCTATTATTCAAATTTATTTTAAAATTAATATTTAGGTTATACAAGATGACTCAAATGATCCTTTTTAAGTTTTGGACATAACCAGGGTTAGGAAAATAGAACAAATAATCAGTATTGCATTGTCCGATTTGATTCCAATTTAATTTTTGAAGTTCATTAAACTACTGTAAATTATTTTTAAAATTTTTCTTATGAATTGTTTTTTTTTAAAATAATTATATCTCACTCTATTACTGTTATCTTTTATTCGAATATAATTTATATTTTCTATTTCCCATATACAAGATAGCCAAATGATGTTTTTTACGGTTTGAACACAACCAGAGTAAAGAAAATGTAATAACTAATAGCGTTGGCGATTGTTCCGATTTCATTTTAATTCAATTTTTAGATATAATTTGATTAACCCTAAATGATTTTTAAAAATAGTTTTATGTATTATGTTTTAATAAAATAGTCATATCTCACTCAATTACGGTTATCTTGTATTCAAATATAATTTAAAATTAATATTTAGATTACACAAGATGACCCAAATGATCCTTTTTAAGTTTTGGACATAACCAGGGTTAAGAAAATAGAATAATTAATCATTATAGCATTGTCCGATTTGATTCCAATTTAATTTTTGAAGTTCATTTGATGTACTGTAAATTATTTTTAAAATTTTTCTGATGTATTGTTTTAAAAAAAAATAATCATTTTCACACTATTACTGTTATCTATTATTCGAATAGAATTTATATTTACTATTTCCCATATACAAGATAGCCAAATGATGTTTTTTACGGTTTGAACACAACCAGAGTTAAGAAAATGTAATAACTAATAGCATTGGCGATTGTTCCGATTTAATTTTAATTCAATTTTTAGATATAATTTGATTAACCCTAAATGATTTTTAAAAATATTTTGATATATCGTGTTTAAAAAAAATAGTCATATCTTACTCAATTACGGTTATCTATTTTTCAAATTTAATTTAAAATTAATATTAAGGTTATACAAGATGACTCAAATAATCCTTTTTAAGTTTTGGAAATAACCAGGGTTAAGAAAATAGAACAATTAATTAATCATTATAGCATTGTCCGATTTGATTCCAATTTAATTTTTGAAGTTCATTTGATGTACTATAAATTATTTTTAAAATTTTTTTTATGAATTGTTTTTTAAAAAAATAATTATGTCTTACTCTATTACTGTTATCTATTATTCGAATATAATTTAAATTTACTATTTCGCATATACAAGATAGCCAAATGATGTTTTTTGCGGTTTGAACACAACCAGAGTTAAGAAAATGTAATAACTAATAGGGTTGGCGATTGTTCCGATTTAATTTTAATTCAATTTTTAGATATAATTTGATTAACCCTAAATGATTTTTAAGAATAGTTTTATGTATTATGTTTTAAAAAAATAGTCGTATCTCACTCAATTACGGTTATCTTTTATTCAAATATAATTTAAAATTAATATTTATATTACACAAGATGACCCAAATGATCCTTTTTAAGTTTTGGACATTACCAGGGTTAAGAAAATAGAACAATTAATCATTATAGCATTGTCCGATTTGATTCCAATTTAATGTTTGAAGTTCATTTGATGGACTGTAAATTATTTTTAAAATTTTTCTTATGAATTGTTTTTTAAAAAAAATAATTATATCTCACTCTATTACTGTTATCTATTATTCAAATTTATTTTAAAATTAATATTTGGGTTATACAAGATGACTCAATTGATCCTTTTTAAGTTTTGGACATAACCAGGGTTAAGAAAATAGAACAATTGATCATTATAGCATTATCCGATTTGATTTCAATTTAATCTTTGAAGTTCATTTGATGGACTATGAATTGTTTTCTAAAAAAATAAATATATCTCACTCGATTACTAATATCTATTATTCGAATATAATTTAAATTTACTATTTCGCATATACAAGATAGCCAAATGATGTTTTTTGCGGTTTGAACACAACCAGAGTTAAGAAAATGTAATAACTAATAGCGTTGGCGATTGTTCCAATTTAATTTTAATTAAATTTTTAGATATAATTTCATTAACTCATTCAATAATTTCATTCAATAATTTTTAAAAATAATTTTATGTATTATGTTTTATAAAAATAGTCATATCTCACTCAATTACGGTTATCTATTATTCAAATTTATTTTAAAATTAATATTTAGGTTATACAAGATGACTCAATTGATCCTTTTTAAGTTTTGGACATAACCAGGGTTAAGAAAATAGAACAAATAATCATTATAGCATTGTCCGATTTGATTTCAATTTAATTTTTGAAGTTCACTTGATGTACTGTAAATTATTTTTAAAATTTTTCTTATAAATTGTTTTTTAAAAAAATAATTATATCTCACTCTATTACTAATATCTATTATTAGAATATAATTTAAATTAACTATTTCGCATATACAAGATAGCCAAATGATGTTTTTTACGGTTTGAACACAACCAGAATTAAGAAAATAGAATAACTAATAGCGCTAAAGATTGTGTCGTTTTAATTTTAATTTAATTTTTAGATATAAGTTGATTAACCCTAAATGACTTTTAAAAATATTTTAATGTATTGTGTTTAAAAAAAATAGCCATATCTCACTCAATTACGGTTATCTATTATTCAAATTTATTTTAAAATGAATATTTAGGTTATACAAGATGACTCAAATGATCCTATTTAAGTTTTGGACATAACCAGGGTTAAGAAAATAGAACAATTAATCATTATAGCATTGTCCGATTTGATTCCAATTTAATCTTTGAAGTTCATTTGATGGACTGTAAATTATTTTTAAAATTTTTCTTGTGAATTGTTTTCTAAAAAAATAATTATATCTCACTCTATTACTAATACCTATTATTCGAATATAATTTAAATTAACTATTTCGCATATACAAGATAGCCAAATGACGTTTTTTGCGGTTCGAACACAATCAGAGTTAAGAAAATGTAATAACTAATAGGGTTGGCGATTGTTCCGATTTAATTTTATTTCAATTTTTAGATATAATTTGATTAATTGATCCTTTTTAAATTTTTAAGTTTTGGATCCTTTTTAACCAGGGTTAAGAAAATAGAACAAATAATCATTATAGCATTGTCCGATTTGATTCCAATTTAGTTTTTAAAGTTCATTTGATGTACTGTAAATTATTTTCAAAATTTTTCTTATGAATTGTTTTTTAAAAAAATAATTATATCTCACTCTATTACTGTTATCTATTATTCGAATAGAATTTAAATTTACTATATCGCATATATAAGATAGCCAAATGACGTTTTTTACGGTTTGAACACAACCAGAATTAAGAAAATATAATAACTGATAGCGTTAAAGATTGTTCCGATTTAATTTAATTTTTAGATATAATTTGATTAACCCTAAATGATATTTAAGAATAGTTTTATGTATTATGTTTTAAAAAAATAGTCATATCTCACTCAATTACGGTTATCTATTATTCAAATTTATTTTAAAATTAATATTTAGGATATACAAGATGACTCAAATGATCCTTTTTAAGTTTTGGAAATAACCAGGGTTAAGAAAATAGAACAATTAATCATTATAGCATTGTCCGATTTGATTCCAATTTAATTTTTGAAGTTCATTTGATGTACTATAAATTATTTTTAAAATTTTTCTTATGAATTGTTTTTAAAAAAAATAAATATATCTTTCTCTATTACTGATATCTATTATTCGAATATAATTTAAATTTACTATTTCGCATATACAAGATAGCCAAATGATGTTTTTTACGGTTTGAACACAACCAGAATTAAGAAAATATGATAACTGATCGCGTTAAAGATTGTTCCGTTTTAATTTTAATTTAATTTTTAGATATAATTTGATTAACCCTAAATGACTTAAAAATATTTTGATTTAAAAAAATAGTCATATCTCACTCAATTTCGGTTATCTTTTATTCAAATATAATTTAACATTAATATTTACGTTATCAAGATGACCCAAATGATCCTTTTTAAGTTTTGGACTTAACCAGGCTTAAGAAAGTAGAAAATTAATCATTATTGCATTGTCCGATTTGATTCCAATTTAATCTTTAATGTTCATTTAATGTACTGTAAATTATTTTTAAAATTTTTCTTATAAATTGGTTTTAAAAAAAATAATTATATCTCACTCTATTACTGTTATCTATTATTCGAATAAAATTCAAATTTACTATTTCGCATATACAAGATAGCCAAATGATGTTTTTTACGGTTTGAACACAACCAGAATTAAGAAAATGTAATAACTAATAGGGTTGGCGATTGTTCCGATTTAATTTTAATTCAATTTTTAGATATAATTTGATTAACCCTAAATGATTTTTAAAAATATTTTGATATATCGTGTTTAAAAAAAATAGTCATTATCTCACTCAATTACGGTTATCTATTATTCAAATTTAATTTAAAATTAATATTTAGGTTATACAAGATGACTCAAATGATCCTTTTTAAGTTTTGGAAATAACCAGGGTTAAGAAAATAGAACAATTAATCATTATAGCATTGTCCGATTTGATTCCAATTTAATCTTTGAAGTTCATTTGATGTACTGTAAATTATTTTTAAAATTTTTATGAATTGTTTTTTAAAAAAATAATTATATCTCACTCTATTACTGTTATCTATTATTCAAATAAAATTCAAATTTACTATTTTGCATATACAAGATAGCCAAATGATGTTTTTTACGGTTTGAACACAACCAGAATTAAGAAAATATAATAACTGATAGCGTTAAAGATTGTTCCGTTTTAATTTTAATTTAATTTTTAGATATAATTTGATTAACCCTAAATGACTTTTAAAAATATTTTAATGTATTGTGTTTAAAAAATATAGTCATATCTCACTCAATTACGGTTATCTATTATTCAAATTTATTTTAAAATTAATATTTAGGTTATACAAGATGACTCAAATGATCCTATTTAAGTTTTGGACATAACCAGGGTTAAGAAAATAGAACAATTAATCATTATAGCATTGTCCGATTTGATTCCAATTTAATCTTTGAAGTTCATTTGATGGACTGTAAATTATTTTTAAAATTTTTCTTGTGAATTGTTTTCTAAAAAAATAATTATATCTCACTCTATTACTAATATCTATTATTCGAATATAATTTAAATTAACTATTTCGCATATACAAGATAGCCAAATGATGTTTTTTGCGGTTTGAACACAACCAGAGTTAAGAAAATGTAATAACTAATAGGGTTGGCGATTGTTCCGATTTAATTTTAATTCAATTTTTAGATATAATTTGATTAACCCTAAATAATTTTTAAAAATAATTTTATGTATTATGTTCTAAAAAAGTAGTCATATCTCACTCAATTACGGTTATCTATTATTCAATATTTAGGTTATACAAGATGACTCAAATGATCCTTTTTAAGTTTTGGACATAACCAGGGTTAGGAAAATAGAACAATTAATCATTATTGCATTGTCCGATTTGATTCCAATTTAATTTTTGAAGTTCATTAAAGTACTGTAAATTATTTTTAAAATTTTTCTTATGAATTGTTTTTTTTAAAAATAATTATATCTCACTCTATTACTGTTATCTTTTATTCGAATATAATTTATATTTTCTATTTCCCATATACAAGATAGCCAAATGATGTTTTTTGCGGTTTGAACACAACCAGAGTTAAGAAAATGTAATAACTAATAGGGTTGGCGATTGTTCCGATTTAATTTTAATTCAATTTTTAGATATAATTTGATTAACTCTAAATAATTTTTAAAAATAATTTTATGTATTATGTTTTAGAAAAATAGTCATATCTCACTCAATTACGGTTATCTATTATTCAAATTTATTTTAAAATTAATATTTAGGTTATACAAGATGACTCAATTGATCCTTTTTAAGTTTTGGACATAACCAGGTTTAAGAAAATAGAACAAATAATCATTATAGCATTGTCCGATTTGATTCCAATTTAATCTTTGAAGATCATTTGATGTACTGTAAATTATTTTTAAAATTTTTCTTATGAATTGTTTTTAAAAAAAAATAATTATATCTCACTCTATTACTGTCATCTATTAATCAAATTTATTTTAAAATTAATATTTAGGTTATACAAGATGACTCATATGATCCTTTTTAAGTTTTGGACATAACCAGGGTTAATAAAATAGAACAATTAATCATTATAGCATTGTCCGATTTGATTCCAATTTAATCTTTGAAGTTGATTTGATGGACTGTAAATTATTTTAAAAATTTTTCTTATGAATTGTTTTTAAAAAAAAATAATTATATCTCACTCTATTACTGTTATCTATTATTCAAATTTATTTTAAAATTAATATTTAGGTTATGCAAGATGTTTCAAATGATCCTATTTAAGTTTTGGACATAACCAGGGTTAAGAAAATAGAACAATTAATCATTATAGCATTATCCGATTTGATTTTAATTTAATCTTTGAAGTTCATTTGATGGACTGTAAATTATTTTTAAATTTTTCTTATGAATTGTTTTCTAAAAAAATAATTATATCTCACTCTATTACTAATATCTATTATTCGAATATATTTTAAATTTACTATTTCGCATATACAAGATAGCCAAATGATGTTTTTTACGGTTTGAACACAACCAGAATTAAGAAAATATAATAACTAATAGCGTTAAAGATTGTGTCGTTTTAATTTAATTTAGTTTTTAGATATAAGTTGATTAACCCTAAATGACTTTTAAAAATATTTTGATGTATTGTGTTTAAAAAAGTAGTCATATCTCACTCAATTACGGTTATCTATTATTCAAATTTATTTTAAAATTAATATTTAGGTTATACAAGATGACTCAAATGATTCTTTTTAAGTTTTGGACATAACCAGGGTTAAGAAAATAGAACAATTAATCATTATAGCATTGTTAGATTTGATTCCAATTTAATCTTTGAAGATCATTTGATGTACTGTAAATTATTTTTAAAATTTTTCTGATGTATTGTTTTTAAAAAAAAATAATCATTTTCACACTATTACTGTTATCTATTATTCGAATAGAATTTATATTTACTATTTCCCATATACAAGATAGCCAAATGATGTTTTTTACGGTTTGAACACAACCAGAGTTAAGAAAATGTAATAACTAATAGCATTGGCGATTGTTCCGATTTAATTTTAATTCAATTTTTAGATATAATTTGATTAACCCTAAATGATTTTTAAAAATATTTTGATATATCGTGTTTAAAAAAAATAGTCATTATCTCACTCAATTACGGTTATCTATTATTCAAATTTAATTTAAAATTAATATTTAGGTTATACAAGATGACTCAAATGATCCTTTTTAAGTTTTGGAAATAACCAGGGTTAAGAAAATAGAACAATTAATCATTATAGCATTGTCCGATTTGATTCCAATTTAATTTTTGAAGTTCATTTGATGTACTATAAATTATTTTTAAAATTTTTCTTATGAATTGTTTTTAAAAAAAATAAATATATCTTACTCTATTACTGATATCTATTATTCGAATATAATTTAAATTTACTATTTCGCATATACAAGATAGCCAAATGATGTTTTTTACGGTTTGAACACAACCAGAATTAAGAAAATATGATAACTGATCGCGTTAAAGATTGTTCCGTTTTAATTTTAATTTAATTTTTAGATATAATTTGATTAACCCTAAATGACTTAAAAATATTTTGATTTAAAAAAATAGTCATATCTCACTCAATTTCGGTTATCTTTTATTCAAATATAATTTAAAATTAATATTTACGTTATCAAGATGACCCAAATGATCCTTTTTAAGTTTTGGACTTAACCAGGCTTAAGAAAGTAGAAAATTAATCATTATTGCATTGTCCGATTTGATTCCAATTTAATCTTTGATGTTCATTTGATGTACTGTAAATTATTTTTAAAATTTTTCTTATGAATTGTTTTTTAAAAAAATAATTATATCTCACTCTATTACTGTTATCTATTATTCGAATAAAATTCAAATTTACTATTTCGCATATACAAGATAGCCAAATGATGTTTTTTACGGTTTGAACACAACCAGAGTTAAGAAAATGTAATAACTAATAGGGTTGGCGATTGTTCCGATTTAATTTTAATTCAATTTTTAGATATAATTTGATTAACCCTAAATAATTTTTAAAAATAATTTTATGTATTATGTTCTAAAAAAGTAGTCATATCTCACTCAATTACGGTTATCTATTATTCAAATTTATTTTAAAATTAATATTTAGGTTATACAAGATGACTCAAATGATCCTTTTTAAGTTTTGGACATAACCAGGGTTAGGAAAATAGAACAAATAATCAGTATTGCATTGTCCGATTTGATTCCAATTTAATTTTTGAAGTTCATTAAACTACTGTAAATTATTTTTAAAATTTTTCTTATGAATTGTTTTTTTTTAAAATAATTATATCTCACTCTATTACTGTTATCTTTTATTCGAATATAATTTATATTTTCTATTTCCCATATACAAGATAGCCAAATGATGTTTTTTACGGTTTGAACACAACCAGAGTAAAGAAAATGTAATAACTAATAGCGTTGGCGATTGTTCCGATTTCATTTTAATTCAATTTTTAGATATAATTTGATTAACCCTAAATGATTTTTAAAAATAGTTTTATGTATTATGTTTTAAAAAAATAGTCATATCTCACTCAATTACGGTTATCTTGTATTCAAATATAATTTAAAATTAATATTTAGATTACACAAGATGACCCAAATGATCCTTTTTAAGTTTTGGACATAACCAGGGTTAAGAAAATAGAATAATTAATCATTATAGCATTGTCCGATTTGATTCCAATTTAATTTTTGAAGTTCATTTGATGTACTGTAAATTATTTTTAAAATTTTTCTGATGTATTGTTTTAAAAAAAAATAATCATTTTCACACTATTACTGTTATCTATTATTCGAATAGAATTTATATTTACTATTTCCCATATACAAGATAGCCAAATGATGTTTTTTACGGTTTGAACACAACCAGAGTTAAGAAAATGTAATAACTAATAGCATTGGCGATTGTTCCGATTTAATTTTAATTCAATTTTTAGATATAATTTGATTAACCCTAAATGATTTTTAAAAATATTTTGATATATCGTGTTTAAAAAAAATAGTCATATCTTACTCAATTACGGTTATCTATTTTTCAAATTTAATTTAAAATTAATATTAAGGTTATACAAGATGACTCAAATAATCCTTTTTAAGTTTTGGAAATAACCAGGGTTAAGAAAATAGAACAATTAATTAATCATTATAGCATTGTCCGATTTGATTCCAATTTAATTTTTGAAGTTCATTTGATGTACTATAAATTATTTTTAAAATTTTTTTTATGAATTGTTTTTTAAAAAAATAATTATGTCTTACTCTATTACTGATATCTATTATTCGAATATAATTTAAATTTACTATTTCGCATATACAAGATAGCCAAATGATGTTTTTTGCGGTTTGAACACAACCAGAGTTAAGAAAATGTAATAACTAATAGGGTTGGCGATTGTTCCGATTTAATTTTAATTCAATTTTTAGATATAATTTGATTAACCCTAAATGATTTTTAAGAATAGTTTTATGTATTATGTTTTAAAAAAATAGTCGTATCTCACTCAATTACGGTTATCTTTTATTCAAATATAATTTAAAATTAATATTTATATTACACAAGATGACCCAAATGATCCTTTTTAAGTTTTGGACATTACCAGGGTTAAGAAAATAGAACAATTAATCATTATAGCATTGTCCGATTTGATTCCAATTTAATGTTTGAAGTTCATTTGATGGACTGTAAATTATTTTTAAAATTTTTCTTATGAATTGTTTTTTAAAAAAAATAATTATATCTCACTCTATTACTGTTATCTATTATTCAAATTTATTTTAAAATTAATATTTGGGTTATACAAGATGACTCAATTGATCCTTTTTAAGTTTTGGACATAACCAGGGTTAAGAAAATAGAACAATTGATCATTATAGCATTATCCGATTTGATTTCAATTTAATCTTTGAAGTTCATTTGATGGACTATGAATTGTTTTCTAAAAAAATAAATATATCTCACTCGATTACTAATATCTATTATTCGAATATAATTTAAATTTACTATTTCGCATATACAAGATAGCCAAATGATGTTTTTTGCGGTTTGAACACAACCAGAGTTAAGAAAATGTAATAACTAATAGCGTTGGCGATTGTTCCAATTTAATTTTAATTAAATTTTTAGATATAATTTCATTAACTCATTCAATAATTTCATTCAATAATTTTTAAAAATAATTTTATGTATTATGTTTTATAAAAATAGTCATATCTCACTCAATTACGGTTATCTATTATTCAAATTTATTTTAAAATTAATATTTAGGTTATACAAGATGACTCAATTGATCCTTTTTAAGTTTTGGACATAACCAGGGTTAAGAAAATAGAACAAATAATCATTATAGCATTGTCCGATTTGATTTCAATTTAATTTTTGAAGTTCACTTGATGTACTGTAAATTATTTTTAAAATTTTTCTTATAAATTGTTTTTTAAAAAAATAATTATATCTCACTCTATTACTAATATCTATTATTAGAATATAATTTAAATTAACTATTTCGCATATACAAGATAGCCAAATGATGTTTTTTACGGTTTGAACACAACCAGAATTAAGAAAATAGAATAACTAATAGCGCT
The DNA here is from genome assembly GCF_022605725.1 of Anthonomus grandis grandis. Lineage (NCBI taxonomy): Eukaryota > Metazoa > Arthropoda > Insecta > Coleoptera > Curculionidae > Anthonomus > Anthonomus grandis. The sequence goes on from NC_065557.1 coordinate 24,957,474, forward strand.
AAAGATTGTGTCGTTTTAATTTTAATTTAATTTTTAGATATAAGTTGATTAACCCTAAATGACTTTTAAAAATATTTTAATGTATTGTGTTAAAAAAAAATAGCCATATCTCACTCAATTACGGTTATCTATTATTCAAATTTATTTTAAAATTAATATTTAGGTTATACAAGATGACTCAAATGATCCTATTTAAGTTTTGGACATAACCAGGGTTAAGAAAATAGAACAATTAATCATTATAGCATTGTCCGATTTGATTCCAATTTAATCTTTGAAGTTCATTTGATGGACTGTAAATTATTTTTAAAATTTTTCTTGTGAATTGTTTTCTAAAAAAATAATTATATCTCACTCTATTACTAATATCTATTATTCGAATATAATTTAAATTAACTATTTCGCATATACAAGATAGCCAAATGACGTTTTTTGCGGTTCGAACACAATCAGAGTTAAGAAAATGTAATAACTAATAGGGTTGGCGATTGTTCCGATTTAATTTTATTTCAATTTTTAGATATAATTTGATTAATTGATCCTTTTTAAATTTTTAAGTTTTGGATCCTTTTTAACCAGGGTTAAGAAAATAGAACAAATAATCATTATAGCATTGTCCGATTTGATTCCAATTTAGTTTTTAAAGTTCATTTGATGTACTGTAAATTATTTTCAAAATTTTTCTTATGAATTGTTTTTTAAAAAAATAATTATATCTCACTCAATTCTGTTATCTATTATTCGAATAGAATTTAAATTTACTATATCGCATATATAAGATAGCCAAATGACGTTTTTTACGGTTTGAACACAACCAGAATTAAGAAAATATAATAACTGATAGCGTTAAAGATTGTTCCGATTTAATTTAATTTTTAGATATAATTTGATTAACCCTAAATGATATTTAAGAATAGTTTTATGTATTATGTTTTAAAAAAATAGTCATATCTCACTCAATTACGGTTATCTATTATTCAAATTTATTTTAAAATTAATATTTAGGTTATACAAGATGACTCAAATGATCCTTTTTAAGTTTTGGAAATAACCAGGGTTAAGAAAATAGAACAATTAATCATTATAGCATTGTCCGATTTGATTCCAATTTAATTTTTGAAGTTCATTTGATGTACTATAAATTATTTTTAAAATTTTTCTTATGAATTGTTTTTAAAAAAAATAAATATATCTTTCTCTATTACTGATATCTATTATTCGAATATAATTTAAATTTACTATTTCGCATATACAAGATAGCCAAATGATGTTTTTTACGGTTTGAACACAACCAGAATTAAGAAAATATGATAACTGATCGCGTTAAAGATTGTTCCGTTTTAATTTTAATTTAATTTTTAGATATAATTTGATTAACCCTAAATGACTTAAAAATATTTTGATTTAAAAAAATAGTCATATCTCACTCAATTTCGGTTATCTTTTATTCAAATATAATTTAACATTAATATTTACGTTATCAAGATGACCCAAATGATCCTTTTTAAGTTTTGGACTTAACCAGGCTTAAGAAAGTAGAAAATTAATCATTATTGCATTGTCCGATTTGATTCCAATTTAATCTTTAATGTTCATTTAATGTACTGTAAATTATTTTTAAAATTTTTCTTATAAATTGGTTTTAAAAAAAATAATTATATCTCACTCTATTACTGTTATCTATTATTCGAATAAAATTCAAATTTACTATTTCGCATATACAAGATAGCCAAATGATGTTTTTTACGGTTTGAACACAACCAGAATTAAGAAAATGTAATAACTAATAGGGTTGGCGATTGTTCCGATTTAATTTTAATTCAATTTTTAGATATAATTTGATTAACCCTAAATGATTTTTAAAAATATTTTGATATATCGTGTTTAAAAAAAATAGTCATTATCTCACTCAATTACGGTTATCTATTATTCAAATTTAATTTAAAATTAATATTTAGGTTATACAAGATGACTCAAATGATCCTTTTTAAGTTTTGGAAATAACCAGGGTTAAGAAAATAGAACAATTAATCATTATAGCATTGTCCGATTTGATTCCAATTTAATCTTTGAAGTTCATTTGATGTACTGTAAATTATTTTTAAAATTTTTATGAATTGTTTTTTAAAAAAATAATTATATCTCACTCTATTACTGTTATCTATTATTCAAATAAAATTCAAATTTACTATTTTGCATATACAAGATAGCCAAATGATGTTTTTTACGGTTTGAACACAACCAGAATTAAGAAAATATAATAACTGATAGCGTTAAAGATTGTTCCGTTTTAATTTTAATTTAATTTTTAGATATAATTTGATTAACCCTAAATGACTTTTAAAAATATTTTAATGTATTGTGTTTAAAAAATATAGTCATATCTCACTCAATTACGGTTATCTATTATTCAATATTTAGGTTATACAAGATGACTCAAATGATCCTTTTTAAGTTTTGGACATAACCAGGGTTAGGAAAATAGAACAATTAATCATTATTGCATTGTCCGATTTGATTCCAATTTAATTTTTGAAGTTCATTAAAGTACTGTAAATTATTTTTAAAATTTTTCTTATGAATTGTTTTTTTTTAAAATAATTATATCTCACTCTATTACTGTTATCTTTTATTCGAATATAATTTATATTTTCTATTTCCCATATACAAGATAGCCAAATGATGTTTTTTGCGGTTTGAACACAACCAGAGTTAAGAAAATGTAATAACTAATAGGGTTGGCGATTGTTCCGATTTAATTTTAATTCAATTTTTAGATATAATTTGATTAACTCTAAATAATTTTTAAAAATAATTTTATGTATTATGTTTTAGAAAAATAGTCATATCTCACTCAATTACGGTTATCTATTATTCAAATTTATTTTAAAATTAATATTTAGGTTATACAAGATGACTCAATTGATCCTTTTTAAGTTTTGGACATAACCAGGTTTAAGAAAATAGAACAAATAATCATTATAGCATTGTCCGATTTGATTCCAATTTAATCTTTGAAGATCATTTGATGTACTGTAAATTATTTTTAAAATTTTTCTTATGAATTGTTTTTAAAAAAAAATAATTATATCTCACTCTATTACTGTCATCTATTAATCAAATTTATTTTAAAATTAATATTTAGGTTATACAAGATGACTCATATGATCCTTTTTAAGTTTTGGACATAACCAGGGTTAATAAAATAGAACAATTAATCATTATAGCATTGTCCGATTTGATTCCAATTTAATCTTTGAAGTTCATTTGATGGACTGTAAATTATTTTAAAAATTTTTCTTATGAATTGTTTTTAAAAAAAAATAATTATATCTCACTCTATTACTGTTATCTATTATTCAAATTTATTTTAAAATTAATATTTAGGTTATGCAAGATGTTTCAAATGATCCTATTTAAGTTTTGGACATAACCAGGGTTAAGAAAATAGAACAATTAATCATTATAGCATTATCCGATTTGATTTTAATTTAATCTTTGAAGTTCATTTGATGGACTGTAAATTATTTTTAAATTTTTCTTATGAATTGTTTTCTAAAAAAATAATTATATCTCACTCTATTACTAATATCTATTATTCGAATATAATTTAAATTTACTATTTCGCATATACAAGATAGCCAAATGATGTTTTTTACGGTTTGAACACAACCAGAATTAAGAAAATATAATAACTAATAGCGTTAAAGATTGTGTCGTTTTAATTTAATTTAGTTTTTAGATTTAAGTTGATTAACCCTAAATGACTTTTAAAAATATTTTGATGTATTGTGTTTAAAAAAGTAGTCATATCTCACTCAATTACGGTTATCTATTATTCAAATTTATTTTAAAATTAATATTTAGGTTATACAAGATGACTCAAATGATCCTTTTTAAGTTTTGGACATAACCAGGGTTAAGAAAATAGAACAATTAATCATTATAGCATTGTTAGATTTGATTCCAATTTAATCTTTGAAGATCATTTGATGTACTGTAAATTATTTTTAAAATTTTTCTGATGTATTGTTTTTAAAAAAAAATAATCATTTTCACACTATTACTGTTATCTATTATTCGAATAGAATTTATATTTACTATTTCCCATATACAAGATAGCCAAATGATGTTTTTTACGGTTTGAACACAACCAGAGTTAAGAAAATGTAATAACTAATAGCATTGGCGATTGTTCCGATTTAATTTTAATTCAATTTTTAGATATAATTTGATTAACCCTAAATGATTTTTAAAAATATTTTGATATATCGTGTTTAAAAAAAATAGTCATTATCTCACTCAATTACGGTTATCTATTATTCAAATTTAATTTAAAATTAATATTTAGGTTATACAAGATGACTCAAATGATCCTTTTTAAGTTTTGGAAATAACCAGGGTTAAGAAAATAGAACAATTAATCATTATAGCATTGTCCGATTTGATTCCAATTTAATTTTTGAAGTTCATTTGATGTACTATAAATTATTTTTAAAATTTTTCTTATGAATTGTTTTTAAAAAAAATAAATATATCTTACTCTATTACTGATATCTATTATTCGAATATAATTTAAATTTACTATTTCGCATATACAAGATAGCCAAATGATGTTTTTTACGGTTTGAACACAACCAGAATTAAGAAAATATGATAACTGATCGCGTTAAAGATTGTTCCGTTTTAATTTTAATTTAATTTTTAGATATAATTTGATTAACCCTAAATGACTTAAAAATATTTTGATTTAAAAAAATAGTCATATCTCACTCAATTTCGGTTATCTTTTATTCAAATATAATTTAAAATTAATATTTACGTTATCAAGATGACCCAAATGATCCTTTTTAAGTTTTGGACTTAACCAGGCTTAAGAAAGTAGAAAATTAATCATTATTGCATTGTCCGATTTGATTCCAATTTAATCTTTGATGTTCATTTGATGTACTGTAAATTATTTTTAAAATTTTTCTTATGAATTGTTTTTTAAAAAAATAATTATATCTCACTCTATTACTGTTATCTATTATTCGAATAAAATTCAAATTTACTATTTCGCATATACAAGATAGCCAAATGATGTTTTTTACGGTTTGAACACAACCAGAATTAAGAAAATGTAATAACTAATAGCGTTGGCGATTGTTCCAATTTAATTTTAATTCAATTTTTAGATATAATTTCATTAACCCTAAATAATTTTTAAAAATAATTTTATGTATTATGTTTTAGAAAAATAGTCATATCTCACTCAATTACGGTTATCTATTATTCAAATTTATTTTAAAATTAATATTTAGGTTATACAAGATGACTCAATTGATCCTTTTTAAGTTTTGGACATAACCAGGGTTAAGAAAATAGAACAAATAATCATTATAGCATTGTCCGATTTGATTCCAATTTAATCTTTGAAGATCATTTGATGTACTGTAAATTATTTTTAAAATTTTTCTGATGTATTGTTTTTAAAAAAAATAATCATATTTCACACTATTAATGTTATCTATTATTCGAAAATATTTTAAATTTACTATTTCGCATATACGAGATAGCCAAATGATGTTTTTTACGGTTTGAACACAACCAGAGTTAAGAAAATGTAATAACTAATAGCGTTGGCGATTGTTCCAATTTAATTTTAATTAAATTTTTAGATATAATTTCATTAACCCTAAATAATTTTTAAAAATAATTTTATGTATTATGTTTTAAAAAAATAGTCATATCTCACTCAATTACGGTTATCTATTATTCAAATTTATTTTAAAATTAATATTTAGGTTATACAAGAGGACTCAATTGATCCTTTTTAAGTTTTGGACATAACCAGGGTTAAGAAAATAGAACAATTAATCATTATAGCATTATCCGATTTGATTTCAATTTAATCTTTGAAGTTCATTTGATGGACTAAATTATTTTAAAAATTTTTCCTTTGAATTGTTTTCTAAAAAAATAATTATATCTCACTCTATTACTAATATCTATTATTCGAATATAATTTAAATTTACTATTTCGCATATACAAGATAGCCAAATGACGTTTTTTGCGGTTCGAACACAATCAGAGTTAAGAAAATATAATAACTAATAGGGTTGGCGATTGTTCCGATTTAATTTTATTTCAATTTTTAGATATTATTTGATTAACCCTAAATGATTTTTAAGAATAGTTTTATGTATTATGTTTTAAAAAAATAGTCATAACTCACTCAATTACGGTTATCTATTATTCAAATTTATTTTAAAATTAATATTTAGGCTATACAAGATGACTCATATGATCTTTTTTAAGTTTTGGACATAACCAGGGTTAAGAAAATAGAACAATTAATCATTATAGCATTGTCCGATTTGATTCCAATGTAATCCTTGAAGTTCATTTGATGGACTGTAAATTATTTTTAAAATTTTTCTTATGAATTGTTTTTAAAAAAAAATAATTATATCTCACTCTATTACTGTTATCTATTAATCAAATTTATTTTAAAATTAATATTTAGGTTATACAAGATGACTCATATGATCCTTTTTAAGTTTTGGACATAACCAGGGTTAAGAAAACAGAACAATTAATCATTATAGCATTGTCCGATTTGATTCCAATTTAATCTTTGAAGTTCATTTGATGGACTGTAAATTATTTTTAAAATTTTTCTTATGAATTGTTTTTAAAAAAAATAAATATATCTTACTCTATTACTGATATCTATTATTCGAATATAATTTAAATTTACTATTTCGCATATACAAGATAGCCAAATGATGGTTTTTACGATTTGAACACAACCAGAATTAAGAAAATATGATAACTGATCGCGTTAAAGATTGTTCCATTTTAATTTTAATTTAATTTTTAGATATAATTTGATTAACCCTAAATGACTTAAAAATATTTTGATTTAAAAAAATAGTCATATCTCACTCAATTTCGGTTATCTTTTATTCAAATATAATTTAAAATTAATATTTACGTTATCAAGATGACCCAAATGATCCTTTTTAAGTTTTGGACTTAACCAGGCTTAAGAAAGTTGAAAATTAATCATTATTGCATTGTCCGATTTGATTCCAATTTAATCTTTGATGTTTATTTGATGTACTGTAAATTATTTTTAAATTTTTTTTTATAAATTGGTTTTTAAAAAAATAATTATATCTCACTCTATTACTGTTATCTATTATTCGAATAGAATTTAAATTTACTATTTCCCATATACAAGATAGCCAAATGATGTTTTTTACATTGTTTTTTACGTTGTTATTTACATTACATTCATTGCCCGATTTGATTCCAATTTAATTTTTGAAGTTCATTTGATGTACTGTAAATTATTTTTAAAATTTTTATGAATTGTTTTTTAAAAAAATAATTATATCTCACTCTATTACTGTTATCTATTATTCGAATAAAATTCAAATTTACTATTTCGCATATACAAGATAGCCAAATGATGTTTTTTACGGTTTGAACACAACCAGAATTAAGAAAATATAATAACTGATAGCGTTAAAGATTGTTCCGTTTTAATTTTAATTTAATTTTTAGATATCATTTGAATGACTTTTAAAAATATTTTAATGTATTGTGTTTAAAAAAAATAGTCATATCTCACTCAATTACGGTTATCTATTATTCAAATTTATTTTTAAATTAATATTTAGGTTATACAAGATGACTCAAATGATCCTATTTAAGTTTTGGACATAACCAGGGTTAAGAAAATAGAACAATTAATCATTATAGCATTGTCCGATTTGATTCCAATTTAATCTTTGAAGTTCATTTGATGGACTGTAAATTATTTTTAAAATTTTTCTTGTGAATTGTTTTCTAAAAAAATAATTATATCTCACTCTATTACTAATATCTATTATTCGAATATAATTTAAATTAACTATTTCGCATATACAAGATAGCCAAATGATGTTTTTTGCGGTTTGAACACAACCAGAGTTAAGAAAATGTAATAACTAATAGGGTTGGCGATTGTTCCGATTTAATTTTAATTCAATTTTTAGATATAATTTGATTAACCCTAAATAATTTTTAAAAATAATTTTATGTATTATGTTCTAAAAAAGTAGTCATATCTCACTCAATTACGGTTATCTATTATTCAAATTTATTTTAAAATTAATATTTAGGTTATACAAGATGACTCAAATGATCCTTTTTAAGTTTTGGACATAACCAGGGTTAGGAAAATAGAACAATTAATCATTATAGCATTGTCCGATTTGATTCCAATTTAATCTTTGAAGATCATTTGATGTACTGTAAATTATTTTTAAAATTTTTCTTATGAATTGTTTTTTTTTTAAATAATTATATCTCACTCTATTACTGTTATCTTTTATTCGAATAGAATTTAAATTTACTATTTCCCATATACAAGATAGCCAAATGATGTTTTTTACATTGTTTTTTACGTTGTTATTTACATTACATTCATTGCCCGATTTGATTCCAATTTAATTTTTGAAGTTCATTTGATGTACTGTAAATTATTTTTAAAATTTTTATGAATTGTTTTTTAAAAAAATAATTATATCTCACTCTATTACTGTTATCTATTATTCGAATAAAATTCAAATTTACTATTTCGCATATACAAGATAGCCAAATGATGTTTTTTACGGTTTGAACACAACCAGAATTAAGAAAATATAATAACTGATAGCGTTAAAGATTGTTCCGTTTTAATTTTAATTTAATTTTTAGATATCATTTGAATGACTTTTAAAAATATTTTAATGTATTGTGTTTAAAAAAAATAGTCATATCTCACTCAATTACGGTTATCTATTATTCAAATTTATTTTTAAATTAATATTTAGGTTATACAAGATGACTCAAATGATCCTATTTAAGTTTTGGACATAACCAGGGTTAAGAAAATAGAACAATTAATCATTATAGCATTGTCCGATTTGATTCCAATTTAATCTTTGAAGTTCATTTGATGGACTGTAAATTATTTTTAAAATTTTTCTTGTGAATTGTTTTCTAAAAAAATAATTATATCTCACTCTATTACTAATATCTATTATTCGAATATAATTTAAATTAACTATTTCGCATATACAAGATAGCCAAATGATGTTTTTTGCGGTTTGAACACAACCAGAGTTAAGAAAATGTAATAACTAATAGGGTTGGCGATTGTTCCGATTTAATTTTAATTCAATTTTTAGATATAATTTGATTAACCCTAAATAATTTTTAAAAATAATTTTATGTATTATGTTCTAAAAAAGTAGTCATATCTCACTCAATTACGGTTATCTATTATTCAAATTTATTTTAAAATTAATATTTAGGTTATACAAGATGACTCAAATGATCCTTTTTAAGTTTTGGACATAACCAGGGTTAGGAAAATAGAACAATTAATCATTATAGCATTGTCCGATTTGATTCCAATTTAATCTTTGAAGATCATTTGATGTACTGTAAATTATTTTTAAAATTTTTCTTATGAATTGTTTTTTTTTTAAATAATTATATCTCACTCTATTACTGTTATCTTTTATTCGAATATAATTTATATTTTCTATTTTCTATATACAAGATAGCCAAATGATGTTTTTTGCGGTTTGAACACAACCAGAGTTAAGAAAATGTAATAACTAATAGCGTTGGCGATTGTTCCAATTTAATTTTAATTAAATTTTTAGATATAATTTCATTAACCCTAAATAATTTTTAAAAATAATTTTATGTATTATGTTTTAAAAAAATAGTCATATCTCACTCAATTACGGTTATCTATTATTCAAATTTATTTTAAAATTAATATTTAGGTTATACAAGAGGACTCAATTGATCCTTTTTAAGTTTTGGACATAACCAGGGTTAAGAAAATAGAACAATTAATAATTATAGCATTATCCGATTTGATTTCAATTTAATCTTTGAAGTTCATTTGATGGACTAAATTATTTTAAAAATTTTTCCTTTAAATTGTTTTCTAAAAAAATAATTATATCTCACTCTATTACTAATATCTATTATTCGAATATAATTTAAATTTACTATTTCGCATATACAAAATAGCCAAATGACGTTTTTTGCGGTTCGAACACAATCAGAGTTAAGAAAATGTAATAACTAATAGGGTTAAAGATTGTGTCGTTTTAATTTTAATTTAGTTTTTAGATATAAGTTGATTAACCCTAAATGACTTTTAAAAATATTTTGATGTATTGTGTTTAAAAAAGTAGTCATATCTCACTCAATTACGGTTATCTATTATTCAAATTTATTTTAAAATTAATATTTAGGTTATGCAAGATGTTTCAAATGATCCTATTTAAGTTTTGGACATAACCAGGGTTAAGAAAATAGAACAATTAATCATTATAGCATTGTCCGATTTGATTCCAATTTAATCTTTGAAGTTCATTTGATGGACTGTAAATTATTTTTAAAATATTTCTTATGAATTGTTTTTTAAAAAAAATAATTATATCTCACTCTATTACTGTTATCTATTAATCAAATTTATTTTAAAATTAATATTTAGGTTATACAAGATGACTCATATGATCCTTTTTAAGTTTTGGACATAACCAGGGTTAAGAAAATAGAACAATTAATCATTATAGCATTGTCCGATTTGATTCCAATTTAATCTTTGAAGTTCATTTGATGGACTGTAAATTATTTTTAAAATTTTTCTTATGAATTGTTTTAAAAAAAAATAAATATATCTTACTCTATTACTGATATCTATTATTCGAATATAATTTAAATTTACTATTTCGCATATACAAGATAGCCAAATGATGTTTTTTACGGTTTGAACACAACCAGAATTAAGAAAATATGATAACTGATCGCGTTAAAGATTGTTCCATTTTAATTTTAATTTAATTTGATTAACCCTAAATGACTTAAAAATATTTTGATTTAAAAAAATAGTCATATCTCACTCAATTTCGGTTATCTTTTATTCAAATATAATTTAAAATTAATATTTACGTTATCAAGATGACCCAAATGATCCAAAGTTTTGGACTTAACCAGGCTTAAGAAAGTAGAAAATTAATCATTATTGCATTGTCCGATTTGATTCCAATTTAATCTTTGATGTTCATTTGATGGACTGTAAATTATTTTTAAAATTTTTCTTGTGAATTGTTTTCTAAAAAAATAATTATATCTCACTCTATTACTAATATCTATTATTCGAATATAATTTAAATTAACTATTTCGCATATACAAGATAGCCAAATGATGTTTTTTGCGGTTTGAACACAACCAGAGTTAAGAAAATGTATGAATGTAAGAAATGTTTATTTTTTTTTTTTATAAATTGGTTTTTAAAAAAATAATTATATCTCACTCTATTACTGTTATCTATTATTCGAATAGAATTTAAATTTACTATTTCCCATATACAAGATAGCCAAATGATGTTTTTTACATTGTTTTTTACGTTGTTATTTACATTACATTCATTGCCCGATTTGATTCCAATTTAATTTTTGAAGTTCATTTGATGTACTGTAAATTATTTTTAAAATTTTTATGAATTGTTTTTTAAAAAAATAATTATATCTCACTGTATTACTGTTATCTATTATTCGAATAAAATTCAAATTTACTATTTCGCATATACAAGATAGCCAAATAATGTTTTTTACGGTTTGAACACAACCAGAATTAAGAAAATATAATAAACTGATAGCGTTAAAGATTGTTCCGTTTTAATTTTAATTTAATTTTTAGATATCATTTGAATGACTTTTAAAAATATTTTAATGTATTGTGTTTAAAAAAAATAGTCATATCTCACTCAATTACGGTTATCTATTATTCAAATTTATTTTAAAATTAATATTTAGGTTATACAAGATGACTCAAATGATCCTATTTAAGTTTTGGACATAACCAGGGTTAAGAAAATAGAACAATTAATCATTATAGCATTGTCCGATTTGATTCCAATTTAATCTTTGAAGTTCATTTGATGGACTGTAAATTATTTTTAAAATTTTTCTTGTGAATTGTTTTCTAAAAAAATAATTATATCTCACTCTATTACTAATATCTATTATTCGAATATAATTTAAATTAACTAATTCGCATATACAAGATAGCCAAATGATGTTTTTTGCGGTTTGAACACAACCAGAGTTAAGAAAATGTAATAACTAATAGGGTTGGCGATTGTTCCGATTTAATTTTAATTCAATTTTTAGATATAATTTGATTAACCCTAAATAATTTTTAAAAATAATTTTATGTATTATGTTCTAAAAAAGTAGTCATATCTCACTCAATTACGGTGATCTATTATTCAAATTTATTTTAAAATTAATATTTAGGTTATACAAGATGACTCAATTGATCCTTTTTAAGTTTTGGACATAACCAGGGTTAAGAAAATAGAACAATTAATCATTATAGCATTATCAGACTTGATTTCAATTTAATCTTTGAAGTTCATTTGATGGACTGTAAATTATTTTTAAAATTTTTCCTATGAATTGTTTTCTAAAAAAATAATTATATCTCACTCTATTACTAATATCTATTATTCGAATATAATTTAAATTAACTATTTCGCATATACAAGATAGCCAAATGATGTTTTTTGCGGTTTGAACACAACCAGAGTTAAGAAAATGTAATAACTAATAGGGTTGGCGATTGTTCCGATTTAATTTTAATTCAATTTTTAGATATAATTTGATTAACCCTAAATGATTTTTAAAAATATTTTGATATATCGTGTTTAAAAAAAATAGTCATATCTTACTCAATTAGGGTTATCTATTATTCAAATTTAATTTAAAATTAATATTTAGGTTATACAAGATGACTCAAATGATCCTTTTTAAGTTTTGGACATAACCAGGGTTAAGAAAATAGAACAATTAATTAATCATTATAGCATTGTCCGATTTGATTCCAATTTAATTTTTGAAGTTCATTTGATGTACTATAAATTATTTAAAAAAATTTTTTTATGAATTGTTTTTTAAAAAAATAATTATGTCTTACTCTATTACTGATATCTATTATTCGAATATAATTTAAATTTACTATTTCGCATATACAAGATAGCCAAATGATGTTTTTTACGGTTTGAACACAACCAGAATTAAGAAAATATGATAACTGATCGTGTTAAAGATTGTTCCGTTTTAATTTTAATTTAATTTTTAGATATAATTTGATTAACCCTAAATGACTTTTAAAAATATTTTAAAGTATTGTGTTTAAAAAAAATAGTCATATCTCACTCAATTACGGTTATCTATTATTCAAATTTATTTTAAAATGAATATTTAGGTTATACAAGATGACTCAAATGATCCTTTTTAAGTTTTGGACATAACCAGGGTTAAGAAAATAGAACAATTAATCATTATAGCATTGTCCGATTTGATTCCAATTTAATCTTTGAAGATCATTTGATGTACTGTAAATTATTTTTAAAATTTTTCTTATGAATTGTTTTTTAAAAAAATAATTATATCTCACTCTATTACTATTATCTATTATTCGATTAGAATTTAAATTTACTATTACGCATATACAAGATAGCCAAATGATGTTTTTTACGGTTTGAACACAACCAGAATTAAGAAAATATAATAATTCTTCGCGTTAACGATTGTTCCGATTTAATTTTAATTTAATTTTTAGATATAATTTGATTAACCCTAAATGATTTTAAAAAATATTTTGATATATTGTGTTTAAAAAAAATAGTCATATCTCTCTCAATTACGGTTATCTATTATTTAAATTTATTTTAAAATTAATATTTAGGTTATACAAAATGACTTAAATGATCCTTTTTAAGTTTTGGACATAACCAGGGTTAAGAAAATAGAACAATTAATCATTATAGCATTGTCCGATTTGATTCCATGTTAATCTTTGAAGTTCATTTGATGGACTGTAAATTATTTTTTAAATTTTTCTTATAAATTGTCTTTAAAAAAAATAATTATATCTAACTCTATTACTGTTATTTATTATTCAAATATAATTTAGATTTACTATTTCGCATATACAAGATAGCCAAATGATGTTTTTTACGGTTTGAACACAATCAGAATTAAGAAAATATAATAACTCTTCGCATTAACGATTGTTCCGATTTAATTTTAATTCAATTTTTAGATATAATTTGATTAACCCTAAATGATTTTAAAAAATATTTTGATATATTGTGTTTAAAAAAAATAGTCATATCTCTCTCAATTACGGTTATCTATTATTTAAATTTATTTTAAAATTAATATTTAGGTTATACAAAATGACTTAAATGATCCTTTTTAAGTTTTGGACATAACCAGGGTTAAGAAAATAGAACATTTAATCATTATAGCATTGTCCGATTTGATTCCAATTTAATCTTTGAAGTTCATTTGATGGACTGTAAATTATTTTTAACATTTTTCTGATGAATTGTTTTTTAAAAAAATAATTATATCTCACTCTATTACTGACTTCTATTATTCGAATATAATTCAAATTTACTATTTCGCATATACAAGATAGCCAAATGATGTTTTTTGCGGTTTAAACACACCCAGAGTTAAGAAAATGTAATAATTAATAGGGTTGGCGATTGTTCCGATTTAATTTTAATTCAATTTTTAGATATAATTTGATTAACCCTAAATGATTTTTAAAAATATTTTGATATATTGTGTTTAAAAAAAATAGACATATCTCGCTCAATTACGCTTATCTATTATTGAAATTTATTTTAAAATTAATATTTATATTATAATCAATATTATTATCAAAATTATAATCAATAATAGCATTGTCCGATTTGATTCCAATTTAATCTTATAGGTTCATTTAATGTACTATAAATTTTTTTTTAATTTTTTCTTATGAATTGTTTTAAAAAAAAATAACCATATCTCACTCTATTACTGTTATTTATTATTCGAATATAATTTAAATTTACTATTTCGCATATAAAAGATAGCCAAATGATGTTTTTTAAGTTTTGGACATAACCAGGGTTAAGAAAGTAGAAAAATTAATCATTATAGCATTGTCCGATTTGATTCCAATTTAATCTTTGAAGTTCATTTGATGGACTGTAAATTATTTTTAAAATTTTTCTTATGAATTGTTTTTTAAAAAAATAATTATATCTCACTTTATTACTAATATCTATTATTCGAATAGAATTTAAATTTACTATTTCGCATATTCAAGAGAGCCAAATGTTTTTTTTACGGTTTGAACACAACCAGAATTAAGAAAATATAATAACTAATAGCGTTAAAGATTGTTCCGTTTTAATTTTAATTTAATTTTCAGATATAATTTGATTAACCCTAAATGACTTAAAAATATTTTGATGTATGGTGTTTAAAGGAAAAAGTCATGTCTCACTCAATTAAGGTTATCTATTATTCAAATATATTTTAAAATTCATATTTAGATTACACAAGATGACCCAAATGATCCTTTTTAAATTTTGGACATAACCAGGGTTATAAAATAGAACAATTTATCATTATAGCATTGTCCGATGTGATTCCAATTTAATCTTTGAAGTTCATTTGATGTACTGTAAATTATTTTTAAAATTTTTCTTATGAATTGTTTTTTAAAAAAATAATTATATCTCACTCTATTACTGTTATCTATTATTCGAATATAATTTAAATTTACTATTTTGCTAATGATGTTTTTTGCGGTTTGAACACAACCAGAGTTAAGAAAATGTAATAACTAATAGCGTTGGCGATTGTTCCGATTTAATTTTAATTCAATTTTCAGATATAATTTAATTAACCCTAAATGATTTTTAAAAATATTTTGATGTATTGTGTTTAAAAAGAATAGTCATATCTCCCTCAATTACGGTTATCTATTATTCAAATTTATTTTAAAATTAATATTTAGGTTGTACAAGATGACTCAAATGATCCTTTTTAAGTTTTGGACATAACCAGGGTTAAGAAAGTAGAAAAATTAATCATTATAGCATTGTCCGATTTGATTCCAATTTAATCTTTAAAGTTCGTTTAATTTACTATAAATTATTTTTAAATTTTTTCTTATGAATTGTTTTAAAAAAAAATAACCATATCTCACTCTATTACTGTTATTTATTATTCGAATATAATTTAAATTTACTATTTCGCATATGAAAGATAGCCAAATGATGTTTTTTTAAGTTTTGGATATAACCAGAAAATAAAAAATTAATCATTATAGCATTGTCCGATTTGATTCCAATTTAATCTTTAAAGTTCATTTGATGTACTGGAAATTATTTTTAAAATTTTTCTTATGAATTGTTTTTTAAAAAAATAATTATATCTCACTCTATTACTAGAATTTAGATATAATTTGATTAACCCTAAATGACTTTTAAAAATATTTTGATGTATTGTGTTTAAAAAGAATAGTCATATCTCACACAATTACGGTTATCTATTATTTAAATTTATTTCAAAATTAATATTTAGGTTATACAAGATGACTCAAATGATCCTTTTTAAGTTTTGGACATAACCAGGGTTAAGAAAATAGAACAATTAATCATTATAGCATTGTCCGATTTGATTCCAATTTAATTTTTGAAGTTCATTTGATGTACTGTAAATTATTTTTAAAATTTTTCTTATGAATTGTTTTTTAAAAAAATAACCCTAAATGACTTTTAAAAATATTTTGATGTATTGTGTTAAAAAAAATAGTCATATCTCACTCAATTACGGTTATCTATTATTCAAATTTATTTTAAAATTAATATTTATATTATAATCAATATTATTATCAAAATTATAATCAATAATAGCATTGTCCGATTTGATTCCAATTTAATCTTTTAAGTTCATTTAATGTACTATAAATTATTTTTAAATTTTTTCTTATGAATTGTTTTAAAAAAAAATAACCATATCTCACTCTATTACTGTTATTTATTATTCGAATATAGTTTAAATTTACTATTTCGCATATGAAAGATAGCCAAATGATGTTTTTTTAAGTTTTGGATATAACCAGAAAATAAAAAATTAATCATTATAGCATTGTCCGATTTGATTCCAATTTAATCTTTGAAGTTCATTTGATGTACTGGAAATTATTTTTAAAATTTTTATGAATTTTTTTTTTAAATAATTATTTTTCACGCTATTACTGTTATTTATTATTCGAATATAATTTTCATTTACTATTTCGCATATACAATATAGCCAAATGATGTTTTTTACGGTTTGAACACAACCAGAATTAAGAAAATTTAATAACTCTTCGCGTTAACGATTGTTCCGATTTAATTTTAATTTAATTTTTAGATATAATTTGATTAACCCTAAATGATTTTTAAAAATAGTTTTATGTATTGTGTTTAAAAAAAATAGTCATATCTCACTCAATTACGGTTATCTATTATTCAAATTTATTTTAAAATTAATATTTGGGTTATACAAGATGACTCAAACGATCCTTTTTAAGTTTTGGACATAACCAGTGTTAAGAAAGTAGAAAAATTAATCATTATAGCATTGTCTGATTTGATTCCAATTTAATCTTTGAAGTTCATTTGATGTACTGTAAATTATTTTTAAAATTTTTCTTATGAATTGTTTTTAAAAAAAATAATTATATCTCACTCTATTACTGTTATCTATTATTCGAATAGAATTTAAATTTACTTTATTTTTAAAAATAATTTTATGTATTATGTTTTAAAAAAATGGTCATATCTCATTCAATTACGGTTATCTATTATTCAAATTTATTTTAAAATTCATATTTAGGTTACACAAGATGACCCAAATGATCCTTTTTAAGTTTTGGACATAACCAGGGTTAAGAAAATAGAACAATTAATCATTATAGCATTGTCCGATTTGATTCCAATTTAATCTTTGAAGATCATTTGATGTACTGTAAATTATTTTTAAAATTTTTCTTATGAATTGTTTTTAAAAAAAAAATAATTATATCTCACTCTATTACTGTTATCTATTATTCAAATTTATTTTAAAATTAATATTTAGGTTATACAAGATGACTCATATGATCCTTTTTAAGTTTTGGACATAACCAGGGTTAAGAAAATAGAACAATTAATCATTATAGCATTGTCCGATTTATTTCCGTAATGTAATGTAAATTATTTTTAAAATTTTTCTTATGAATTGTTTTCTAAAAAAATAATTATATATCACTCTATTACTAATATCTATTATTCGAATATAATTTAAATTTACTATTTGGCATATACAAGACAGCCATATGATGTTTTTTGCGGTTTGAACACAACCAGAGTTAAGAAAATGTAATAACTCTTCGCGTTAACGATTGTTCCGATTTAATTTTAATTTAATTTTTAGATATAATTTGATTAACCCTAAATAATTTTTAAAAATAATTTTATGTATTATGTTTTAAAAAAATAGTCATATCTCACTCAATTACGGTTATCTATTATTCAAATTTATTTTAAAATTAATATTTAGGTTATACAAGATGACCCAAATGACCCTTTTTAAGTTTTAGACATAACCAGGGTTAAGAAAATAGAACAAATAATCATTATAGCATTGTCCGATTTGATTCCAATTTAATCTTTGAAGTTCATTTGATGTACTGGAAATTATTTTTAAAATTTTTATGAATTTTTTTTTTAAATAATTATTTTTCACTCTATTACTGTTATTTATTATTCGAATATAATTTTCATTTACTATTTACTATTACCAAATGATGTTTTTTACGGTTTGAACACAACCAGAATTAAGAAAATTTAATAACTCTTCGCGTTAACGATTGTTCCGATTTAATTTTAATTTAATTTTTAGATATAATTTGATTAACCCTAAATGATTTTTAAAAATAGTTTTATGGATTGTGTTTAAAAAAAATAGTCATATCTCACTCAATTACGGTTATCTATTATTCAAATTTATTTTAAAATTAATATTTAGGTTATACAAGATGACCCAAATGATCCTTTTTAAGTTTTGGACATAACCAGTGTTAAGAAAATAGAACAATTAATCATTATAGCATTGTCCGATTTGATTCCAATTTAATCTTTGAAGATCATTTGATGTACTGTAAATTATTTTTAAAATTTTTCTTATAAATTGTTTTTTAAAAAAAATAATTATATCTCACTCTATTACTGTTTATTTTAAAATTAATATTTAGGTTATACAAGATGACTCATATGATCCTTTTTAAGTTTTGGACATAACCAGGGTTAAGAAAATAGAACAAATAATCATTATTGCATATTCCGATTTGATTCCAATTTAATCTTTGATGTTCATTTGATGTACTGTAAATTATTTTTAAAATTTTTCTTATGAATTGGTTTTTAAAAAAATAAATATATCTCACTCTATTACTATTATTTATTATTCGTATATAATTTAAATTTACTATTTCGCATATGAAAGATAGCCAAATGATGTTTTTTTAAGTTTTGGATATAACCAGAAAATAAAAAATTAATCATTATAGCATTGTCCGATTTGATTCCAATTTAATTTTTGAAGTTCATTTGATGTACTGTAAATTATTTTTAAAATTTTTCTTATGAATTGTTTTTTAAAAAAATAACCCTAAATGACTTTTAAAAATATTCTGATGTATTGTTTTTAAAAAAAATAATCATTTTCACACTATTACTGTTATCTATTATTCGAATAAAATTTATATTTACTATTTCCCATATACAAGATAGCCAAATGATGTTTTTTACAGTTTGAACACAACCAGAATTAACAAAATATAATAACTAATAGCGTTGGCGATTGTTCCGATTTAATTTTAATTCAATTTTTAGATATAATTTGATTAACCCTAAATAATTTTTAAAAATAATTTTATGTATTATGTTTTAAAAAAATAGTCATATCTCACTCAATTACGGTTATCTATTATTCAAATTTATTTTAAAATTATTATTTAGGTTAGACAAGATGACTCAAATGATCCTTTTTAAGTTTTGGACATAACCAGGGTTAAGAAAATAGAACAATTAATTATTATAGCATTGTCCGATTTGATTCCATGTTAATCTTTGAAGTTCATTTGATGGACTGTAAATTGTTTTTAAAATTTTTCTTATAAATTGTTTTTAAAAAAAATAATTATATCTAACTCTATTACTGTTATTTATTATTCGAATATAATTTAGATTTACTATTTCGCATATACAAGATAGCCAAATGATGTTTTTTACGGTTTGAACACAATCAGAATTAAGAAAATATAATAACTCTTCGCATTAACGATTGTTCCGATTTAATTTTAATTCAATTTTTAGATATAATTTGATTAACCCTAAATGATTTTAAAAAATATTTTGATATATTGTGTTTAAAAAAAATAGTCATATCTCTCTCAATTACGGTTATCTATTATTCAAATTTATTTCAAAATTAATATTTAGGTTATACAAGATGACTCAATTGATCCTTTTTAAGTTTTAGACATAACCAGGGTTAAGAAAATAAAACAAATAATCATTATAACATTGTCCGATTTGATTCCAATTTAATTTTTGAAGTTCACTTGATGTACTGTAAATTATTTTAAAAATTTTTCTTATGAATTGTTTTTTAAAAATATAATTATATCTCACTCTATTACTGTTATCTATTATTCGAATAGAATTTAAATTTACTATTTCGCATATACAAGAGAGCCAAATGATGCTTTTTACAGTTTGAACACAACCAGAATTAAGAAAATATAATAACTAATAGCGTTAAAGATTGTTCCGTTTTAATTTTAATTTAATTTTTAAATATAATTTGATTAACCCTAAATGACTTTTAAAAATATTTTGATGTATTGTGTTTAAAAAGAATAGTCATATCTCACTCAATTACGGTTATCTATTATTCAAATTTATTTTAAAATTAATATTTATGTTATACAAGATGACTCAAATGATCCTATTTAAGTTTTGGACATAACCAGGGTTAAGAAAATAGAACAATTAATCATTATAGCATTGTCCGATTTGATTTCAATTTAATCTTTGAAGTTCATTTGATGGACTGTAAATTATTTTTAAAATTTTTCTTATGAATTGTTTTCTAAAAAAATAATTATTTCTCACTCTATTACTAATATTTTTTATTTGAATATAATTTAAATTTACTATTTGACATATACAAGACAGCCAAATGATGTTTTTTGCGGTTTGAACACAACCACAGTTAAGAAAATGTAATAACTAATAGCGTTGGCGATTGTTCCGATTTAATTTTAATTAAATTTTTAGATATAATTTGATTAACCCTAAATAATTTTTAAAAATAATTTTATGTATTATGTTTTAAAAAAATAGTCATATCTCACTCAATTACGGTTATCTATTATTCAAATTTATTTTAAAATTAATATTTAGGTTATACAAGATGACTCAATTGATCCTTTTTAAGTTTTAGACATAACCAGGGTTAAGAAAATAAAACAAATAATCATTATAACATTGTCCGATTTGATTCCAATTTAATTTTTGAAGTTCACTTGATGTACTGTAAATTATTTTAAAAATTTTTCTTATGAATTGTTTTTTAAAAAAATAATTATATCTCACTCTATTACTGTTATCTATTATTCGAATAGAATTTAAATTTACTATTTCGCATATACAAGAGAGCCAAATGATGCTTTTTACGGTTTGAACACAACCAGAATTAAAAAAATATAATAACTAATAGCGTTAAAGATTGTTCCGTTTTAATTTTAATTTAATTTTTAGATATAATTTGATTAACCCTAAATGACTTTTAAAAATATTTTGATGTATTGTGTTTAAAAAGAATAGTCATATCTCACTCAATTACGGTTATCTATTATTCAAATTTATTTTAAAATTAATATTTATGTTATACAAGATGACTCAATTGATCCTTTTTAAGTTTTGGACATAACCAGGGTTAAGAAAATAGAACAAATAATCATTATAGCATTGTCCGATTTGATTCCAATTAATTTTTGAAGTTCATTTGATGTACTGTAAATTATTTTTAAAATTTTTCTTATGAATTGTTTTTTAAAAAAATAATTATATCTCACTCTATTACCGTTATCTATTATTCAAATTTATTTTAAAATTAATATTTAGGTTATACAAGATGACTCAAATGATCCTATTTAAGTTTTGGACATAACCAGGGATAAGAAAATAGAACAATTAATCATTATAGCATTGTCCGATTTGATTTCAATTTAATCTTTGAAGTTCATTTGATGGACTGTAAATTATTTTTAAAATTTTTCTTATGAATTGTTTTCTAAAAAAATAATTATATCTCACTCTATTACTAATATCTATTATTCGAATATAATTTAAATATACTATTTCGCATATACAAGATAGC
The DNA here is from genome assembly GCF_022605725.1 of Anthonomus grandis grandis. Lineage (NCBI taxonomy): Eukaryota > Metazoa > Arthropoda > Insecta > Coleoptera > Curculionidae > Anthonomus > Anthonomus grandis. The sequence goes on from NC_065557.1 coordinate 24,979,843, forward strand.
CAAATTATGTTTTTTGCGGTTTGAACACAACCAGAGTTAAGAAAATGTAATAACTAATAGCGTTGGCGATTGTTCCAATTTAATTTTAATTAAATTTTTAGATATAATTTCATTAACCCTAAATATTTTTTAAAAATAATTTTATGTATTATGTTTTAAAAAAATAGTCATATCTCACTCAATTACGGTTATCTATTATTCATATTTATTTTAAAATTAATATTTAGGTTATACAAGATGACTCCATATACATTATATATGCTATAACCCCATTATAGCATTATCCAATTTGATTTCAATTTAATCTTTGAAGTTCATTTGATGGACTGTAAATTATTTTTAAAATTTTTCATATGAATTGTTTTCTAAAAAAATAATTATATCTCACTCTATTACTAATATCTATTATTCGAATATAATTTAAATTTACTATTTCGCATATACAAGATAGCCGAATGATGTTTTTTGCGGTTTGAACACAACCAGAGTTAAGAAAATGTAATAACTAATAGGGTTGGCGATTGTTCCGATTTAATTTTAATTTAATTTTTAGATATAATTTGATTAACCCTAAATGATTATTAAGAATAGTTTTATGTATTATGTTTTAAAAAAATAGTCATATCTCACTCAATTACGGTTATCTTTTATTCAAATATAATTTAAAATTAATATTTAGATTACACAAGATGACCCAAATGATCCTTTTTAAGTTTTAGACATAACCAGGGTTAAGAAAATAGAACAATTAATCATTATAGCATTGTCCGATTTGATTCCAATTTAATTTTTGAAGTTCATTTTGATGTACTGTAAATTATTTTTAAAATTTTTCTTATGAATTGTTTTTTAAAAAAATAAATATATCACCCTCTATTACTAATATCTATTATTAGAATATAATTTAAATTAACTATTTCGCATATACAAGATAGCCAAATGATGTTTTTTGCGGTTTGAACACAACCAGAGTTAAGAAAATGTAATAACTAATAGGGTTGGCGATTGTTCCGATTTAATTTTAATTCAATTTTTAAATATAATTTGATTAACCCTAAATGATTTTTAAGAATAGTTTTATGTATTATGTTTTAAAAAAATAGTCATATCTCACTCAATTACGGTTATCTTTTATTCAAATATAATTCAAAATTAATATTTAGATTACACAACATGACCCAAATGATCCTTTTTAAGTTTTAGACATAACCAGGGTTAAGAAAATAGAACAATTAATCATTATAGCATTGTCCGATTTGATTCCAATTTAATCTTTGAAGATCATTAGATGTACTGTAAATTATTTTTTAAATTTTTCTTATGAACTGTTTTTAAAAAAAAATAATTATATCTCACTCTATTACTGTTATCTATTATCCAAATTTATTTTAAAATTAATATTTAGGTTATACAAGATGACTCATATGATCCTTTTTAAGTTTTGGACATAAACAGGGTTAAGAAAATAGAACAATTAATCATTATAGCATTATCCAATTTGATTTCAATTTAATCTTTGAAGTTCATTTGATGGACTGTAAATTATTTTTAAAATTTTTCTTATGAATTGTTTTCTAAAAAAATAATTATATCTCACTCTATTACTAATATCTATTATTCGAATATAATTTAAATTTAGTATTTGGCATATACAACACAGCCAAATGATGTTTTTTGCGGTTTGAACACAACCAGAGTTAAGAAAATGTAATAAACTAATAGCGTTTGCGATTGTTCCGATTTAATTTTAATTAAATTTTTAGATATAATTTGATTAACCCTAAATAATTTTTAAAAATAATTTTATGTATTATGTTTTAAAAAAAAAGTCATATCTCACTCAATTACGGTTATCTTTTATTCAAATATAATTTAAAATTAATATTTAGATTACACAAGATGACCCAAATGATCCTTTTTAAGTTTTGGACATAACCAGGGTTAAAAAAAAATAGAACAATTAATCATTATAGCATTGTCCGATTTGATTCCAATTAATTTTTGAAGTTCATTTGATGTACTTTACGTAAATTATTTTTAAAATTTTTCTTATGAATTGTTTTTTAAAAAAATAATTATATCTCACTCTATTACTGTTATCTATTATTCGAATAGAATTTAAATTTACTATTTCGCATATACAAGATAGCCAAACGATGTTTTATACGGTTTGAACACAAACAGAATTAAGAAAATATAACTGATAGCGTTAAAGATTGTTCCGATTTAATTTAATTTTTAGATATAATTTGATTAACCCTAAATGACTTTTAAAAATATTTTGATGTATTTTGTTTAAAAAAAATAGTCATATCTCACTCAATTACGGTTATCTATTATTTAAATTTATTTTAAAATTAATATTTAGGTTATACAAGATGACTCAAATGATCCTATTTAAGTTTTGGACATAACCAGGGTTAAGAAAATAGAACAATTAATCATTATAGCATTGTCCGATTTGATTTCAATTTAATCTTTGAAGTTCATTTGATGGACTGTAAATTATTTTTAAAATTTTTCTTATGAATTGTTTTCTAAAAAAATAATTATATCTCACTCTATTACTAATATCTATTATTCGAATATAATTTAAATATACTATTTCGCATATACAAGATAGCCAAATTATGTTTTTTGCGGTTTGAACACAACCAGAGTTAAGAAAATGTAATAACTAATAGCGTTGGCGATTGTTCCAATTTAATTTTAATTAAATTTTTAGATATAATTTCATTAACCCTAAATAATTTTTAAAAATAATTTTATGTATTATGTTTTAAAAAAATAGTCATATCGCACCCAATTACGGTTATCTATTATTCAAATTTATTTTAAAATTAATATTTATGTTATACAAGATGACTCAATTGATCCTTTTTAAGTTTTGGACATAACCAGGGTTAAGAAAATAGAACAAATAATCATTATAGCATTGTCCGATTTGATTCCAATTAATTTTTGAAGTTCATTTGATGTACTGTAAATTATTTTTAAAATTTTTCTTATGAATTGTTTTTTAAAAAAATAATTATATCTCACTCTATTACTGTTATCTATTATTCGAATAGAATTTAAATTTACTATTTCGCATATACAAGAGAGCCAAATGATGCTTTTTACGGTTTGAACACAACCAGAATTAAGAAAATATAACTAATAGCGTTAAAGATTGTTCCGTTTTAATTTTAATTTAATTTTTAGATATAATTTGATTAACCCTAAATGACATTTAAAAATATTTTGATGTATTGTGTTTAAAAAGAATAGTCATATCTCACTCAATTACGGTTATCTATTATTCAAATTTATTTTAAAATTAATATTTATGTTATACAAGATGACTCAAATGATCCTATTTAAGTTTTGGACATAACCAGGGTTAAGAAAATAGAACAATTAATCATTATAGCATTGTCCGATTTGATTTCAATTTAATCTTTGAAGTTCATTTGATGGACTGTAAATTATTTTTAAAATTTTTCTTATGAATTGTTTTCTAAAAAAATAATTATTTCTCACTCTATTACTAATATCTTTTATTTGAATATAATTTAAATTTACTATTTGGCATATACAAGACAGCCAAATGATGTTTTTTGCGGTTTGAACACAACCGCAGTTAAGAAAATGTAATAACTAATAGCGTTGGCGATTGTTCCGATTTAATTTTAATTAAATTTTTAGATATAATTTGATTAACCCTAAATAATTTTTAAAAATAATTTTATGTATTATGTTTTAAAAAAATAGTCATATCTCACTCAATTACGGTTATCTATTATTCAAATTTATTTTAAAATTAATATTTAGGTTATACAAGATGACTCAATTGATCCTTTTTAAGTTTTAGACATAACCAGGGTTTAGAAAATAAAACAAATAATCATTATAACATTGTCCGATTTGATTCCAATTTAATCTTTGAAGTTCATTTGATGGACTGTAAATTATTTTTAAAATTTTTCCTATGAATTGTTTTTTAAAAAAATAATTATATCTCACTCTATTACTGTTATCTATTATTCGAATAGAATTTAAATTTACTATTTCGCATATACAAGAGAGCCAAATGATGCTTTTTACGGTTTGAACACAATCAGAGTTAAGAAAATGTAATAACTAATAGGGTTGGCGATTGTTCCGATTTCATTTTTTTTCAATTTTTAGATATAATTTGATTAACCCTAAATGATTTTTAAGAATAGTTTTATGTATTATGTTTTAAAAAAATAGTCATATCTTACTCAATTACGGTTATCTATTATTCATATTTACTTTAAAATTAATATTTAGGTTATACAAGATGACTCCATATACATTATATATGCTATAACCCCATTATAGCATTATCCAATTTGATTTCAATTTAATCTTTGAAGTTCATTTGATGGACTGTAAATTATTTTTAAAATTTTTCTTATGAATTGTTTTCTAAAAAAATAATTATATCTCACTCTATTACTAATATCTATTATTCGAATATAATTTAAATTTACTATTTGGCATATACAAGACAGCCAAATGATGTTTTTTGCGGTTTGAACACAACCAGAGTTAAGAAAATGTAAAAACTAATAGCGTTGGCGATTGTTCCGATTTAATTTTAATTAAATTTTTAGATATAATTTGATTGACCCTAAATAATTTTTTAAAATAATTTTATGTATTATGTTTTAAAAAAATAGTCATATCTCACTCAATTACGGTTATCTATTATTCATATTTATTTTAAAATTAATATTTAGGTTTTACAAGATGACTCCATATACATTATATATGCTATAACCCCATTATAGCATTATCCAATTTGATTTCAATTTAATCTTTGAAGTTCATTTGATGGACTGTAAATTATTTTTAAAATTTTTCTTATGAATTGTTTTCTAAAAAAATAATTATATCTCACTCTATTACTAATATCTATTATTCGAATATAATTTAAATATACTATTTCGCATATACAAGATAGCCAAATTATGTTTTTTGCGGTTTGAACACAACCAGAGTTAAGAAAATGTAATAACTAATAGCGTTGGCGATTGTTCCAATTTAATTTTAATTAAATTTTTAGATATAATTTCATTAACCCTAAATAATTTTTAAAAATAATTTTATGTATTATGTTTTAAAAAAATAGTCACATCGCACTCAATTACGGTTATCTATTATTCAAATTTATTTTAAAATTAATATTTAGGTTATACAAGATGACTCAATTGATCCTTTTTAAGTTTTGGACATAACCAGGGTTATGAAAATAGAACAATTAATCATTATAGCATGATCCGATTTGATTTCAATTTAATCTTTGAAGTTCATTTGATGGACTGTAAATTATTTTTAAAATTTTTCCTATGAATTGTTTTCTAAAAAAATAATTATATCTCACTCTATTACTAATATCTATTATTCGAATATAATTTAAATTTACTATTTCGCATATACAAGATAGCCAAATGACGTTTTTTGCGGTTCGAACACAATCAGAGTTAAGAAAATGTAATAACTAATAGGGTTGGCGATTGTTCCGATTTAATTTTATTTCAATTTTTAGATATAATTTGATTAACCCTAAATGATTTTTAAGAATAGTTTTATGTATTATGTTTTGAAAAAATAGTCATATCTCACTCAATTACGGTTATCTATTATACGTATTTATTTTAAAATTAATATTTAGGTTATATAAGATGACTCCATATACATTATATATGCTATAACCCCATTATAGCATTATCCAATTTGATTTCAATTTAATCTTTGAAGTTCATTTGATGGACTGTAAATTATTTTTAAAATTTTGCTTATGAATTGTTTTCTAAAAAAATAATTATATCTCACTCTATTAATAATATCTATTATTCGAATATAATTTAAATTTACTATTTGGCATATACAAGACAGCCAAATGATGTTTTTTGCGGTTTGAACACAACCAGAGTTAGGAAAATGTAATAACTAATAGCGTTGGCGATTGTTCCAATTTAATTTTAATTAAATTTTTAGATATAATTTCATTAACCCTAAATATTTTTTAAAAATAATTTTATGTATTATGTTTTAAAAAAATAGTCATATCTCACTCAATTACGGTTATCTATTATTCATATTTATTTTAAAATTAATATTTAGGTTATACAAGATGACTCCATATACATTATATATGCTATAACCCCATTATAGCATTATCCAATTTGATTTCAATTTAATCTTTGAAGTTCATTTGATGGACTGTAAATTATTTTTAAAATTTTTCATATGAATTGTTTTCTAAAAAAATAATTATATCTCACTCTATTACTAATATCTATTATTCGAATATAATTTAAATTTACTATTTCGCATATACAAGATAGCCGAATGATGTTTTTTGCGGTTTGAACACAACCAGAGTTAAGAAAATGTAATAACTAATAGGGTTGGCGATTGTTCCGATTTAATTTTAATTTAATTTTTAGATATAATTTGATTAACCCTAAATGATTTTTAAGAATAGTTTTATGTATTATGTTTTAAAAAAATAGTCATATCTCACTCAATTACGGTTATCTTTTATTCAAATATAATTTAAAATTAATATTTAGATTACACAAGATGACCCAAATGATCCTTTTTAAGTTTTAGACATAACCAGGGTTAAGAAAATAGAACAATTAATCATTATAGCATTGTCCGATTTGATTCCAATTTAATCTTTGAAGATCATTAGATGTACTGTAAATTATTTTTTAAATTTTTCTTATGAATTGTTTTTTAAAAAAATAAATATATCACCCTCTATTACTAATATCTATTATTAGAATATAATTTAAATTAACTATTTCGCATATACAAGATAGCCAAATGATGTTTTTTGCGGTTTGAACACAACCAGAGTTAAGAAAATGTAATAACTAATAGGGTTGGCGATTGTTCCGATTTAATTTTAATTCAATTTTTAAATATAATTTGATTAACCCTAAATGATTTTTAAGAATAGTTTTATGTATTATGTTTTAAAAACATAGTCATATCTCACTCAATTACGGTTATCTTTTATTCAAATATAATTCAAAATTAATATTTAGATTACACAACATGACCCAAATGATCCTTTTTAAGTTTTAGACATAACCAGGGTTAAGAAAATAGAACAATTAATCATTATAGCATTGTCCGATTTGATTCCAATTTAATCTTTGAAGATCATTAGATGTACTGTAAATTATTTTTTAAATTTTTCTTATGAACTGTTTTTTAAAAAAAATAATTATATCTCACTCTATTACTGTTATCTATTATCCAAATTTATTTTAAAATTAATATTTAGGTTATACAAGATGACTCATATGATCCTTTTTAAGTTTTGGACATAAACAGGGTTAAGAAAATAGAACAATTAATCATTATAGCATTATCCAATTTGATTTCAATTTAATCTTTGAAGTTCATTTGATGGACTGTAAATTATTTTTAAAATTTTTCTTATGAATTGTTTTCTAAAAAAATAATTATATCTCACTCTATTACTAATATCTATTATTCGAATATAATTTAAATTTAGTATTTGGCATATACAACACAGCCAAATGATGTTTTTTGCGGTTTGAACACAACCAGAGTTAAGAAAATGTAATAAACTAATAGCGTTTGCGATTGTTCCGATTTAATTTTAATTAAATTTTTAGATATAATTTGATTAACCCTAAATAATTTTTAAAAATAATTTTATGTATTATGTTTTAAAATAATAGTCATATCTCACTCAATTACGGTTATCTATTATTCATATTTATTTTAAAATTAATATTTAGGTTATACAAGATGACTCAATTGATCCTTTTTAAGTTTTGGACATAACCAGGGTTAAGAAAATGGAACAAATAATCATTATAGCATTGTCCGATTTGATTCCAATTAATTTTTGAAGTTCATTTGATGTACTGTAAATTATTTTTAAAATTTTTCTTATGAATTGTTTTTTAAAAAAATAATTATATCTCACTCTATTACTGTTATCTATTATTCAAATTTATTTTAAAATTAATATTTAGGTTATACAAGATGACTCATATGATCCTTTTTAAGTTTTGGACATAACCAGGGTTAAGAAAATAGAACAACTAATCATTATAGCATTGTCCGATTTGATTTCAATTTAATCTTTAAAGTTCATTTGATGGACTGTAAATTATTTTTAAAATTTTCCCTATGAATTGTTTTCTAAAAAAATAATTATATCTCACTCTATTACTAATATCTATTATTCGAATATAATTTAAATTTAGTATTTGGCATATACAACACAGCCAAATGATGTTTTTTGCGGTTTGAACACAACCAGAGTTAAGAAAATGAATTAACTAATAGCGTTTGCGATTGTTCCGATTTAATTTTAATTAAATTTTTAGATATAATTTGATTAACCCTAAATAATTTTTAAAAATAATTTTATGTATTATGTTTTAAAATAATAGTCATATCTCACTCAATTACGGTTATCTATTATTCATATTTATTTTAAAATTAATATTTAGGTTATACAAGATGATTCCATATACATTATATATGCTATAACCCCATTATAGCATTATCCAATTTGATTTCAATTTAATCTTTGAAGTTCATTTGATGGACTGTAAATTATTTTTAAAATTTTTCTTATGAATTGTTTTCTAAAAAAAATAATTATATCTCACTCTATTACTAATATCTATTATTCGAATATAATTTAAATTTACTATTTGGCATATACAAGACAGCCAAATGATGTTTTTTGCGGTTTGAACACAACCAGAGTTAAGAAAATGTAATAACTAATAGCATTGGCTATTTACTATTTCGCATATACAAGATAGCCAAATGATGTTTTTTGCGGTTTGAACACAACCAGAGTTAAGAAAATGTAATAACTAATAGGGTTGGCGATTGTTCCAATTTAATTTTAATTAAATTTTTAGATATAATTTCATTAACCCTAAATATTTTTTAAAAATAATTTTATGTATTATGTTTTAAAAAAATAGTCATATCTCACTCAATTACGGTTATCTATTATTCATATTTATTTTAAAATTAATATTTAGGTTATACAAGATGATTCCATATACATTATATATGCTATAACCCCATTATAGCATTATCCAATTTGATTTCAATTTAATCTTTGAAGTTCATTTGATGGACTGTAAATTATTTTTAAAATTTTTCTTATGAATTGTTTTCTAAAAAAAATAATTATATCTCACTCTATTACTAATATCTATTATTCGAATATAATTTAAATTTACTATTTGGCATATACAAGACAGCCAAATGATGTTTTTTGCGGTTTGAACACAACCAGAGTTAAGAAAATGTAATAACTAATAGCATTGGCTATTTACTATTTCGCATATACAAGATAGCCAAATGATGTTTTTTGCGGTTTGAACACAACCAGAGTTAAGAAAATGTAATAACTAATAGGGTTGGCGATTGTTCCGATTTAATTTTAATTCAATTTTTAGATATAATTTGATTAACCCTAAATGATTTTTAAGAATAGTTTTATGTATTATGTTTTAAAAAAATAGTCATATCTCACTCAATTACGGTTATCTTTTATTCAAATATAATTTAAAATTAATATTTAGATTACACAAGATGACCCAAATGATCCTTTTTAAGTTTTAGACATAACCAGGGTTAAGAAAATAGAACAATTAATCATTATAGCATTGTCCGATTTGATTCCAATTTAATTTTTGAAGTTCATTTTGATGTACTGTCAATTATTTTTAAAATTTTTCTTATGAATTGTTTTTTAAAAAAATAATTATATCACTCTCTATTACTAATATCTATTATTAGAATATAATTTAAATTAACTATTTCGCATATACAAGATAGCCAAATGATGTTTTTTGCGGTTTGAACATAACCAGAGTTAAGAAAATGTAATAACTAATAGGGTTGGCGATTGTTCCGATTTAATTTTAATTCAATTTTTAGATATAATTTGATTAACCCTAAATGATTTTTAAGAATAGTTTTATGTATTATGTTTTAAAAAAATAGTCATATCTCACTCAATTACGGTTATCTTTTATTCAAATATAATTTAAAATTAATATTTAGATTACACAAGATGACCCAAATGATCCTTTTTAAGTTTTAGACATAACCAGGGTTAAGAAAATAGAACAATTAATCATTATAGCATTGTCCGATTTGATTTCAATTTAATCTTTGAAGATCATCAGATGTACTGTAAATTATTTTTTAAATTTTTCTTATGAACTGTTTTTTAAAAAAAATAATTATATCTCACTCTATTACTGTTATCTATTATTCAAATTTATTTTAAAATTAATATTTAGGTTATACAAGATGACTCATATGATCCTTTTTAAGTTTTGGACATAAACAGGGTTAAGAAAATAGAACAATTAATCATTATAGCATTATCCAATTTGATTTCAATTTAATCTTTGAAGTTCATTTGATGGACTGTAAATTATTTTTAAAATTTTTCTTATGAATTGTTTTCTAAAAAAATAATTATATCTCACTCTATTACTAATATCTATTATTCGAATATAATTTAAATTTACTATTTGGCATATACGAGACAGCCAAATGATGTTCTTTGCGGTTTGAACACAACCAGAGTTAAGAAAATGTAATAACTAATAGCATTGGCGATTGTTCCGATTTAATTTTAATTAAATTTTTAGATATAATTTGATTAACCCTAAATAATTTTTTAAAATAATTTTATGTATTATGTTTTAAAAAAATAGTCATATCTCACTCAATTACGGTTATCTATTATTCATATTTATTTTAAAATTAATATTTAGTTTTTACAAGATGACTACATATACATTATATATGCTATAACCCCATTATAGCATTATCCAATTTGATTTCAATTTAATCTTTGAAGTTCATTTGATGGACTGTAAATTATTTTTAAAATTTTTCTTATGAATTGTTTTCTAAAAAAATAATTATATCTCACTCTATTACTAATATCTATTATTCGAATATAATTTAAATATACTATTTCGCATATACAAGATAGCCAAATTATGTTTTTTGCGGTTTGAACACTACCAGAGTTAAGAAAATGTAATAACTAATAGCGTTGGCGATTGTTCCAATTTAATTTTAATTAAATTTTTAGATATAATTTCATTAACCCTAAATAATTTTTAAAAATAATTTTATGTATTATGTTTTAAAAAAATAGTCATATCGCACTCAATTACGGTTATCTTTTATTCAAATTTATTTTAAAATTAATATTTAGGTTATACAAGATGACTCAATTGATCCTTTTTAAGTTTTGGACATAACCAGGGTTATGAAAATAGAACAATTAATCAATGTAGCATTATCCGATTTGATTTCAATTTAATCTTTGAAGTTCATTTGATGGACTGTAAATTATTTTTAAAATTTTTCCTATGAATTGTTTTTTAAAAAAATAATTATATCTCACTCTATTACTAATATCTATTATTAGAATATAATTTAAATTACCTATTTCGCATATACAAGATAGCCAAATGATGTTTTTTGCGGTTTGAACACAACCAGAGTTAAGAAAATGTAATAACTAATAGGGTTGGCGATTGTTCCGATTTAATTTTAATTCAATTTTTAGATATAATTTGATTAACCCTAAATGATTTTTAAGAATAGTTTTATGTATTATGTTTTAAAAAAATAGTCATATCTCACTCAATTACGGTTATCTTTTATTCAAATATAATTTAAAATTAATATTTAGATTACACAAGATGACCCAAATGATCCTTTTTAAGTTTTGGACATAACCAGGGTTAAAAAAAAATAGAACAATTAATCATTATAGCATTGTCCGATTTGATTCCAATTAATTTTTGAAGTTCATTTGATGTACTGTAAATTATTTTTTAAATTTTTCTTATGAACTGTTTTTTAAAAAAAATAATTATATCTCACTCTATTACTGTTATCTATTATTCAAATTTATTTTAAAATTAATATTTAGGTTATACAAGATGACTCATATGATCCTTTTTAAGTTTTGGACATAACCAGGGTTAAGAAAATAGAACAACTAATCATTATAGCATTGTCCGATTTGATTTCAATTTAATCTTTAAAGTTCATTTGATGGACTGTAAATTATTTTTAAAATTTTTCTTATGAATTGTTTTCTAAAAAAATAATTATATCTCACTCTATTACTAATATCTATTATTCGAATATAATTTAAATTTAGTATTTGGCATATACAACACAGCCAAATGATGTTTTTTGCGGTTTGAACACAACCAGAGTTAAGAAAATGTAATAAACTAATAGCGTTTGCGATTGTTCCGATTTAATTTTAATTAAATTTTTAGATATAATTTGATTAACCCTAAATAATTTTTAAAAATAATTTTATGTATTATGTTTTAAAATAATAGTCATATCTCACTCAATTACGGTTATCTATTATTCATATTTATTTTAAAATTAATATTTAGGTTATACAAGATGACTCAATTGATCCTTTTTAAGTTTTGGACATAACCAGGGTTAAGAAAATAGAACAAATAATCATTATAGCATTGTCCGATTTGATTCCAATTAATTTTTGAAGTTCATTTGATGTACTGTAAATTATTTTTAACATTTTTCTTATGAATTGTTTTTTAAAAAAATAATTATATCTCACTCTATTACTGTTATCTATTATTCAAATTTATTTTAAAATTAATATTTAGGTTATACAAGATGACTCATATGATCCTTTTTAAGTTTTGGACATAACCAGGGTTAAGAAAATAGAACAACTAATCATTATAGCATTGTCCGATTTGATTTCAATTTAATCTTTAAAGTTCATTTGATGGACTGTAAATTATTTTTAAAATTTTCCCTATGAATTGTTTTCTAAAAAAATAATTATATCTCACTCTATTACTAATATCTATTATTCGAATATAATTTAAATTTAGTATTTGGCATATACAACACAGCCAAATGATGTTTTTTGCGGTTTGAACACAACCAGAGTTAAGAAAATGTAATAAACTAATAGCGTTTGCGATTGTTCCGATTTAATTTTAATTAAATTTTTAGATATAATTTGATTAACCCTAAATAATTTTTAAAAATAATTTTATGTATTATGTTTTAAAATAATAGTCATATCTCACTCAATTACGGTTATCTATTATTCATATTTATTTTAAAATTAATATTTAGGTTATACAAGATGACTCAATTGATCCTTTAAGTTTTGGACATAACCAGGGTTAAGAAAATAGAACAAATAATCATTATAGCATTGTCCGATTTGATTCCAATTAATTTTTGAAGTTCATTTGATGTACTGTAAATTATTTTTAAAATTTTTCTTATGAATTGTTTTTTAAAAGAATAATTATATCTCACTCTATTACTGTTATCTATTATTCGAATAGAATTTAAATATACTATTTCGCATATACAAGATAGCCAAATGATGTTTTTTACGGTTTGAACACAACCAGAATTAACAAAATATAATAATTGATAGCGTTAAAGATTGTTCCGATTTAATTTAATTTTTAGATATAATTTGATTAACCCTAAATAAATGACTTTTAAAAATATTTTGTGATATTTTGTTTAAAAAAAATAGTCATATCTCACTCAATTACGGTTATTTATTATTCAAATTTATTTTAAAATTAATATTTAGGTTATACAAGATGACTCAAATGATCGTATTTAAGTTTTGGACATAACCAGGATTATTAATTGTTTTTTAAAAAAATAATTATATCTCACTCTATTACTAATATCTATTATTCGAATATAATTTAAATTCACTATTTCGCATATACAAGATAGCCAAATGATGTTTTTTGCGGTTTGAACACAACCAGAGTTAAGAAAATGTAATAACTAATAGGGTTGGCGATTGTTCCGATTTAATTTTAATTCAATTTTTAGATATAATTTGATTAACCCTAAATGATTTTTAAGAATAGTTTTATGTATTATGTTTTAAAAAAATAGTCATATCTCACTCAATTACGGTTATCTTTTATTCAAATATAATTTAAAATTAATATTTAGATTACACAAGATGACCCAAATGATCCTTTTTAAGTTTTAGACATAACCAGGGTTAAGAAAATAGAACAATTAATCATTATAGCATTGTCCGATTTGATTCCAATTTAATTTTTGAAGTTCATTTTGATGTACTGTCAATTATTTTTAAAATTTTTCTTATGAATTGTTTTTTAAAAAAATAATTATATCACCCTCTATTACTAATATCTATTATTAGAATATAATTTAAATTAACTATTTCGCATATACAAGATAGCTAAATGATGTTTTTTGCGGTTTGAACACAACCAGAGTTAAGAAAATGTAATAACTAATAGGGTTGGCGATTGTTCCGATTTAATTTTAATTCAATTTTTAGATATAATTTGATTAACCCTAAATAATTTTTAAAAATAATTTTATGTATTATGTTTTAAAAAAATAGTCATATCGCACTCAATTACGGTTATCTTTTATTTAAATTTATTTTAAAATTAATATTTAGGTTATACAAGATGACTCAATTGATCCTTTTTAAGTTTTGGACATAACCAGGGTTATGAAAATAGAACAATTAATCAATATAGCATTATCCGATTTGATTTCAATTTAATCTTTGAAGTTCATTTGATGGACTGTAAATTATTTTTAAAATTTTTCCTATGAATTGTTTTCTAAAAAAATAATTATATCTCACTCTATTACTAATATCTATTATTAGAATATAATTTAAATTAACTATTTCGCATATACAAGATAGCCAAATGATGTTTTTTGCGGTTTGAACACAACCAGAGTTAAGAAAATGTAATAACTAATAGGGTTGGCGATTGTTCCGATTTAATTTTAATTCAATTTTTAGATATAATTTGATTAACCCTAAATGATTTTTAAGAATAGTTTTATGTATTATGTTTTAAAAAAATAGTCATATCTCACTCAATTACGGTTATCTTTTATTCAAATATAATTTAAAATTAATATTTAGATTACACAAGATGACCCAAATGATCCTTTTTAAGTTTTGGACATAACCAGGGTTAAAAAAAAATAGAACAATTAATCATTATAGCATTGTCCGATTTGATTCCAATTAATTTTTGAAGTTCATTTGATGTACTGTAAATTATTTTTTAAATTTTTCTTATGAACTGTTTTTTAAAAAAAATAATTATATCTCACTCTATTACTGTTATCTATTATTCAAATTTATTTTAAAATTAATATTTAGGTTATACAAGATGACTCATATGATCCTTTTTAAGTTTTGGACATAACCAGGGTTAAGAAAATAGAACAACTAATCATTATAGCATTGTCCGATTTGATTTCAATTTAATCTTTAAAGTTCATTTGATGGACTGTAAATTATTTTTAAAATTTTTCTTATGAATTGTTTTCTAAAAAAATAATTATATCTCACTCTATTACTAATATCTATTATTCGAATATAATTTAAATTTAGTATTTGGCATATACAACACAGCCAAATGATGTTTTTTGCGGTTTGAACACAACCAGAGTTAAGAAAATGTAATAAACTAATAGCGTTTGCGATTGTTCCGATTTAATTTTAATTAAATTTTTAGATATAATTTGATGATGATCCTTTTTAAGTTTTGGACATAACCAGGGTTAAAAAAAAATAGAACAATTAATCATTATAGCATTGTCCGATTTGATTCCAATTAATTTTTGAAGTTCATTTGATGTACTGTAAATTATTTTTTAAATTTTTCTTATGAACTGTTTTTTAAAAAAAATAATTATATCTCACTCTATTACTGTTATCTATTATTCAAATTTATTTTAAAATTAATATTTAGGTTATACAAGATGACTCATATGATCCTTTTTAAGTTTTGGACATAACCAGGGTTAAGAAAATAGAACAACTAATCATTATAGCATTGTCCGATTTGATTTCAATTTAATCTTTAAAGTTCATTTGATGGACTGTAAATTATTTTTAAAATTTTTCTTATGAATTGTTTTCTAAAAAAATAATTATATCTCACTCTATTACTAATATCTATTATTCGAATATAATTTAAATTTAGTATTTGGCATATACAACACAGCCAAATGATGTTTTTTGCGGTTTGAACACAACCAGAGTTAAGAAAATGTAATAAACTAATAGCGTTTGCGATTGTTCCGATTTAATTTCAATTAAATTTTTAGATATAATTTGATTAACCCTAAATAATTTTTAAAAATAATTTTATGTATTTTGTTTTAAAATAATAGTCATATCTCACTCAATTACGGTTATCTATTATTCATATTTATTTTAAAATTAATATTTAGGTTATACAAGATGACTCAATTGATCCTTTTTAAGTTTTGGACATAACCAGGGTTAAGAAGATAGAACAAATAATCATTATAGCATTGTCCGATTTGATTCCAATTAATTTTTGAAGTTCATTTGATGTACTGTAAATTATTTTTAAAATTTTTCTTATGAATTGTTTTTTAAAAAAATAATTATATCTCACTCTATTACTAATATCTATTATTAGAATATAATTTAAATTAACTATTTCGCATATACAAGATAGCCAAATGATGTTTTTTGCGGTTTGAACACAACCAGAGTTAAGAAAATGTAATAACTAATAGGGTTGGCGATTGTTCCGATTTAATTTTAATTCAATTTTTAGATATAATTTGATTAACCCTAAATGATTTTTAAGAATAGTTTTATGTATTATGTTTTAAAAAAATAGTCATATCTCACTCAATTACGGTTATCTTTTATTCAAATATTATTTAAAATTAATATTTAGATTACACAAGATGACCCAAATGATCCTTTTTAAGTTTTGGACATAACCAGGGTTAAAAAAAAATAGAACAATTAATCATTATAGCATTGTCCGATTTGATTCCAATTAATTTTTGATGTTCATTTGATGTACTGTAAATTATTTTTTAAATTTTTCTTATGAACTGTTTTTTAAAAAAAATAATTATATCTCACTCTATTACTGTTATCTATTATTCAAATTTATTTTAAAATTAATATTTAGGTTATACAAGATGACTCATATGATCCTTTTTAAGTTTTGGACATAACCAGGGTTAAGAAAATAGAACAACTAATCATTATAGCATTGTCCGATTTGATTTCAATTTAATCTTTAAAGTTCATTTGATGGACTCTAAATTATTTTTAAAATTTTTCTTATGAATTGTTTTCTAAAAAAATAATTATATCTCACTCTATTACTAATATCTATGATTCGAATATAATTTAAATTTAGTATTTGGCATATACAACACAGCCAAATGATGTTTTTTGCGGTTTGAACACAACCAGAGTTAAGAAAATGTAATAAACTAATAGCGTTTGCGATTGTTCCGATTTAATTTTAATTAAATTTTTAGATATAATTTGATTAACCCTAAATAATTTTTAAAAATAATTTTATGTATTTTGTTTTAAAATAATAGTCATATCTCACTCAATTACGGTTATCTATTATTCATATTTATTTTAAAATTAATATTTAGGTTATACAAGATGACTCAATTGATCCTTTTTAAGTTTTGGACATAACCAGGGTTAAGAAGATAGAACAAATAATCATTATAGCATTGTCCGATTTGATTCCAATTAATTTTTGAAGTTTATTTGATGTACTGTAAATTATTTTTAAAATTTTTCTTATGAATTGTTTTTTAAAAAAATAATTATATCTCACTCTATTACTGTTATCTATTATTCAAATTTATTTTAAAATTAATATTTAGGTTATACAAGATGACTCATATGATCCTTTTTAAGTTTTGGACATAACCAGGGTTAAGAAAATAGAACAACTAATCATTATAGCATTGTCCGATTTGATTTCAATTTAATCTTTAAAGTTCATTTGATGGACTGTAAATTATTTTTAAATTTTTCCCTATGAATTGTTTTCTAAAAAAATAATTATATCTCACTCTATTACTAATATCTATTATTCGAATATAATTTAAACTTAGTATTTGGCATATACAACACAGCCAAATGATGTTTTTTGCGGTTTGAACACAACCAGAGTTAAGAAAATGTAATAAACTAATAGCGTTTGCGATTGTTCCGATTTAATTTTAATTAAATTTTTTAGATATAATTTGATTAACCCTAAATAATTTTTAAAAATAATTTTATGTATTATGTTTTAAAATAATAGTCATATCTCACTCAATTACGGTTATCTATTATTCATATTTATTTTAAAATTAATATTTAGGTTATACAAGATGACTCAATTGATCCTTTTTAAGTTTTGGACATAACCAGGGTTAAGAAAATAGAACAAATAATCATTATAGCATTGTCCGATTTGATTCCAATTAATTTTTGAAGTTCATTTGATGTACTGTAAATTATTTTTAAAATTTTTCTTATGAATTGTTTTTTAAAAAAATAATTATATCTCACTCTATTACTGTTATCTATTATTCGAATAGAATTTAAATATACTATTTCGCATATACAAGATAGCCAAATGATGTTTTTTACGGTTTGAACACAACCAGAGTTAAGAAAATGTAATAACTAATAGGGTTGGCGATTGTTCCGATTTAATTTTAATTCAATTTTTAGATATAATTTGATTAACCCTAAATAATTTTTAAAAATAATTTTATGTATTATGTTTTAAAAAAATAGTCATATCGCACTCAATTACGGTTATCTTTTATTTAAATTTATTTTAAAATTAATATTTAGGTTATACAAGATGACTCAATTGATCCTTTTTAAGTTTTGGACATAACCAGGGTTATGAAAATAGAACAATTAATCAATATAGCATTATCCGATTTGATTTCAATTTAATCTTTGAAGTTCATTTGATGGACTGTAAATTATTTTTAAAATTTTTCCTATGAATTGTTTTCTAAAAAAATAATTATATCTCACTCTATTACTAATATCTATTATTAGAATATAATTTAAATTAACTATTTCGCATATACAAGATAGCCAAATGATGTTTTTTGCGGTTTGAACACAACCAGAGTTAAGAAAATGTAATAACTAATAGGGTTGGCGATTGTTCCGATTTAATTTTAATTCAATTTTTAGATATAATTTGATTAACCCTAAATGATTTTTAAGAATAGTTTTATGTATTATGTTTTAAAAAAATAGTCATATCTCACTCAATTACGGTTATCTTTTATTCAAATATAATTTAAAATTAATATTTAGATTACACAAGATGACCCAAATGATCCTTTTTAAGTTTTGGACATAACCAGGGTTAAAAAAAAATAGAACAATTAATCATTATAGCATTGTCCGATTTGATTCCAATTAATTTTTGAAGTTCATTTGATGTACTGTAAATTATTTTTTAAATTTTTCTTATGAACTGTTTTTTAAAAAAAATAATTATATCTCACTCTATTACTGTTATCTATTATTCAAATTTATTTTAAAATTAATATTTAGGTTATACAAGATGACTCATATGATCCTTTTTAAGTTTTGGACATAACCAGGGTTAAGAAAATAGAACAACTAATCATTATAGCATTGTCCGATTTGATTTCAATTTAATCTTTAAAGTTCATTTGATGGACTGTAAATTATTTTTAAAATTTTTCTTATGAATTGTTTTCTAAAAAAATAATTATATCTCACTCTATTACTAATATCTATTATTCGAATATAATTTAAATTTAGTATTTGGCATATACAACACAGCCAAATGATGTTTTTTGCGGTTTGAACACAACCAGAGTTAAGAAAATGTAATAAACTAATAGCGTTTGCGATTGTTCCGATTTAATTTTAATTAAATTTTTAGATATAATTTGATGATGATCCTTTTTAAGTTTTGGACATAACCAGGGTTAAAAAAAAATAGAACAATTAATCATTATAGCATTGTCCGATTTGATTCCAATTAATTTTTGAAGTTCATTTGATGTACTGTAAATTATTTTTTAAATTTTTCTTATGAACTGTTTTTTAAAAAAAATAATTATATCTCACTCTATTACTGTTATCTATTATTCAAATTTATTTTAAAATTAATATTTAGGTTATACAAGATGACTCATATGATCCTTTTTAAGTTTTGGACATAACCAGGGTTAAGAAAATAGAACAACTAATCATTATAGCATTGTCCGATTTGATTTCAATTTAATCTTTAAAGTTCATTTGATGGACTGTAAATTATTTTTAAAATTTTTCTTATGAATTGTTTTCTAAAAAAATAATTATATCTCACTCTATTACTAATATCTATTATTCGAATATAATTTAAATTTAGTATTTGGCATATACAACACAGCCAAATGATGTTTTTTGCGGTTTGAACACAACCAGAGTTAAGAAAATGTAATAAACTAATAGCGTTTGCGATTGTTCCGATTTAATTTCAATTAAATTTTTAGATATAATTTGATTAACCCTAAATAATTTTTAAAAATAATTTTATGTATTTTGTTTTAAAATAATAGTCATATCTCACTCAATTACGGTTATCTATTATTCATATTTATTTTAAAATTAATATTTAGGTTATACAAGATGACTCAATTGATCCTTTTTAAGTTTTGGACATTACCAGGGTTAAGAAGACAGAACAAATAATCATTATAGCATTGTCCGATTTGATTCCAATTAATTTTTGAAGTTCATTTGATGTACTGTAAATTATTTTTAAAATTTTTCTTATGAATTGTTTTTTAAAAAAATAATTATATCTCACTCTATTACTAATATCTATTATTAGAATATAATTTAAATTAACTATTTCGCATATACAAGATAGCCAAATGATGTTTTTTGCGGTTTGAACACAACCAGAGTTAAGAAAATGTAATAACTAATAGGGTTGGCGATTGTTCCGATTTAATTTTAATTCAATTTTTAGATATAATTTGATTAACCCTAAATGATTTTTAAGAATAGTTTTATGTATTATGTTTTAAAAAAATAGTCATATCTCACTCAATTACGGTTATCTTTTATTCAAATATTATTTAAAATTAATATTTAGATTACACAAGATGACCCAAATGATCCTTTTTAAGTTTTGGACATAACCAGGGTTAAAAAAAAATAGAACAATTAATCATTATAGCATTGTCCGATTTGATTCCAATTAATTTTTGATGTTCATTTGATGTACTGTAAATTATTTTTTAAATTTTTCTTATGAACTGTTTTTTAAAAAAAATAATTATATCTCACTCTATTACTGTTATCTATTATTCAAATTTATTTTAAAATTAATATTTAGGTTATACAAGATGACTCATATGATCCTTTTTAAGTTTTGGACATAACCAGGGTTAAGAAAATAGAACAACTAATCATTATAGCATTGTCCGATTTGATTTCAATTTAATCTTTAAAGTTCATTTGATGGACTCTAAATTATTTTTAAAATTTTTCTTATGAATTGTTTTCTAAAAAAATAATTATATCTCACTCTATTACTAATATCTATGATTCGAATATAATTTAAATTTAGTATTTGGCATATACAACACAGCCAAATGATGTTTTTTGCGGTTTGAACACAACCAGAGTTAAGAAAATGTAATAAACTAATAGCGTTTGCGATTGTTCCGATTTAATTTTAATTAAATTTTTAGATATAATTTGATTAACCCTAAATAATTTTTAAAAATAATTTTATGTATTTTGTTTTAAAATAATAGTCATATCTCACTCAATTACGGTTATCTATTATTCATATTTATTTTAAAATTAATATTTAGGTTATACAAGATGACTCAATTGATCCTTTTTAAGTTTTGGACATAACCAGGGTTAAGAAGATAGAACAAATAATCATTATAGCATTGTCCGATTTGATTCCAATTAATTTTTGAAGTTTATTTGATGTACTGTAAATTATTTTTAAAATTTTTCTTATGAATTGTTTTTTAAAAAAATAATTATATCTCACTCTATTACTGTTATCTATTATTCAAATTTATTTTAAAATTAATATTTAGGTTATACAAGATGACTCATATGATCCTTTTTAAGTTTTGGACATAACCAGGGTTAAGAAAATAGAACAACTAATCATTATAGCATTGTCCGATTTGATTTCAATTTAATCTTTAAAGTTCATTTGATGGACTGTAAATTATTTTTAAATTTTTCCCTATGATTTGTTTTCTAAAAAAATAATTATATCTCACTCTATTACTAATATCTATTATTCGAATATAATTTAAACTTAGTATTTGGCATATACAACACAGCCAAATGATGTTTTTTGCGGTTTGAACACAACCAGAGTTAAGAAAATGTAATAAACTAATAGCGTTTGCGATTGTTCCGATTTAATTTTAATTAAATTTTTTAGATATAATTTGATTAACCCTAAATAATTTTTAAAAATAATTTTATGTATTATGTTTTAAAATAATAGTCATATCTCACTCAATTACGGTTATCTATTATTCATATTTATTTTAAAATTAATATTTAGGTTATACAAGATGACTCAATTGATCCTTTTTAAGTTTTGGACATAACGAGGGTTAAGAAAATAGAACAAATAATCATTATAGCATTGTCCGATTTGATTCCAATTAATTTTTGAAGTTCATTTGATGTACTGTAAATTATTTTTAAAATTTTTCTTATGAATTGTTTTTTAAAAAAATAATTATATCTCACTCTATTACTGTTATCTATTATTCGAATAGAATTTAAATATACTATTTCGCATATACAAGATAGCCAAATGATGTTTTTTACGGTTTGAACACAACCAGAATTAACAAAATATAATAATTGATAGCGTTAAAGATTGTTCCGATTTAATTTAATTTTTAGATATAATTTGATTAACCCTAAATAAATGACTTTTAAAAATATTTTGATGTATTTTGTTTAAAAAAAAAAGTCATATCTCACTCAATTACGGTTATCTATTATTCAAATTTATTTTAAAATTAATATTTAGGTTATACAAGATGACTCAAATGATCCTATTTAAGTTTTGGACATAACCAGGATTATTAATTGTTTTTTAAAAAAATAATTATATCTCACTCTATTACTAATATCTATTATTCGAATATAATTTAGATTTACTATTTCGCATATACAAGATAGCCAAATGATGTTTTTTGCGGTTTGAACACAACCAGAGTTAAGAAAATGTAATAACTAATAGGGTTGGCGATTGTTCCGATTTAATTTTAATTCAATTTTTAGATATAATTTGATTAACCCTAAATGATTTTTAAGAATAGTTTTATGTATTATGTTTTAAAAAAATAGTCATATCTCACTCAATTACGGTTATCTTTTATTCAAATATAATTTAAAATTAATATTTAGATTACACAAGATGACCCAAATGATCCTTTTTAAGTTTTAGACATAACCAGGGTTAAGAAAATAGAACAATTAATCATTATAGCATTGTCCGATTTGATTCCAATTTAATTTTTGAAGTTCATTTTGATGTACTGTCAATTATTTTTAAAATTTTTCTTATGAATTGTTTTTTAAAAAAATAATTATATCACCCTCTATTACTAATATCTATTATTAGAATATAATTTAAATTAACTATTTCGCATATACAAGATAGCCAAATGATGTTTTTTGCGGTTTGAACACAACCAGAGTTAAGAAAATGTAATAACTAATAGGGTTGGCGATTGTTCCGATTTAATTTTAATTCAATTTTTAGATATAATTTGATTAACCCTAAATGATTTTTAAGAATAGTTTTATGTATTATGTTTTAAAAAAATAGTCATATCTCACTCAATTACGGTTATCTTTTATTCAAATATAATTTAAAATTAATATTTAGATTACACAAGATGACCCAAATGATCCTTTTTAAGTTTTAGACATAACCAGGGTTAAGAAAAATAGAACAATTAATCATTATAGCATTGTCCGATTTGATTTCAATTTAATCTTTGAAGATCATTAGATGTACTGTAAATTATTTTTTAAATTTTTCTTATGAACTGTTTTTAAAAAAAAATAATTATATCTCACTCTATTACTGTTATCTATTATTCAAATTTATTTTAAAATTAATATTTAGGTTATACAAGATGACTCATATGATCCTTTTTAAGTTTTGGACATAAACAGGGTTAAGAAAATAGAACAATTAATCATTATAGCATTATCCAATTTGATTTCAATTTAATCTTTGAAGTTCATTTGATGGACTGTAAATTATTTTTAAAATTTTTCTTATGAATTGTTTTCTAAAAAAATAATTATATCTCACTCTATTACTAATATCTATTATTCGAATATAATTTAAATTTACTATTTGGTATATACAAGACAGCCAAATGATGTTTTTTGCGGTTTGAACACAACCAGAGTTAAGAAAATGTAATAACTAATAGCATTGGCGATTGTTCCGATTTAATTTTAATTAAATTTTTAGATATAATTTGATTAACCCTAAATAATTTTTTAAAATAATTTTATGTATTATGTTTTAAAAAAATAGTCATATCTCACTCAATTACGGTTATCTATTATTCATATTTATTTTAAAATTAATATTTAGGTTTTACAAGATGACTCCATATACATTATATATGCTATAACCCCATTATAGCATTATCCAATTTGATTTCAATTTAATCTTTGAAGTTCATTTGATGGACTGTAAATTATTTTTAAAATTTTTCTTATGAATTGTTTTCTAAAAAAATAATTATATCTCACTCTATTACTAATATCTATTATTCGAATAGAATTTAAATTTACTATTTCGCATATACAAGATAGCCAAACGATGTTTTATACGGTTTGAACACAAACAGAATTAAGAAAATATAACTGATAGCGTTAAAGATTGTTCCGATTTAATTTAATTTTTAGATATAATTTGATTAACCCTAAATGATTTTTAAGAATAGTTTTATGTATTATGTTTTAAAAAAATAGTCATATCTCACTCAATTACGGTTATCTTTTATTCAAATATAATTTAAAATTAATATTTAGATTACACAAGATGACCCAAATGATCCTTTTTAAGTTTTAGACATAACCAGGGTTAAGAAAATAGAACAATTAATCATTATAGCATTGTCCGATTTGATTCCAATTTAATTTTTGAAGTTCATTTTGATGTACTGTCAATTATTTTTAAAATTTTTCTTATGAATTGTTTTTTAAAAAAATAATTATATCACCCTCTATTACTAATATCTATTATTAGAATATAATTTAAATTAACTATTTCGCATATACAAGATAGCTAAATGATGTTTTTTGCGGTTTGAACACAACCAGAGTTAAGAAAATGTAATAACTAATAGGGTTGGCGATTGTTCCGATTTAATTTTAATTCAATTTTTAGATATAATTTGATTAACCCTAAATAATTTTTAAAAATAATTTTATGTATTATGTTTTAAAAAAATAGTCATATCGCACTCAATTACGGTTATCTTTTATTTAAATTTATTTTAAAATTAATATTTAGGTTATACAAGATGACTCAATTGATCCTTTTTAAGTTTTGGACATAACCAGGGTTATGAAAATAGAACAATTAATCAATATAGCATTATCCGATTTGATTTCAATTTAATCTTTGAAGTTCATTTGATGGACTGTAAATTATTTTTAAAATTTTTCCTATGAATTGTTTTCTAAAAAAATAATTATATCTCACTCTATTACTAATATCTATTATTAGAATATAATTTAAATTAACTATTTCGCATATACAAGATAGCCAAATGATGTTTTTTGCGGTTTGAACACAACCAGAGTTAAGAAAATGTAATAACTAATAGGGTTGGCGATTGTTCCGATTTAATTTTAATTCAATTTTTAGATATAATTTGATTAACCCTAAATGATTTTTAAGAATAGTTTTATGTATTATGTTTTAAAAAAATAGTCATATCTCACTCAATTACGGTTATCTTTTATTCAAATATAATTTAAAATTAATATTTAGATTACACAAGATGACCCAAATGATCCTTTTTAAGTTTTGGACATAACCAGGGTTAAAAAAAAATAGAACAATTAATCATTATAGCATTGTCCGATTTGATTCCAATTAATTTTTGAAGTTCATTTGATGTACTGTAAATTATTTTTTAAATTTTTCTTATGAACTGTTTTTTAAAAAAAATAATTATATCTCACTCTATTACTGTTATCTATTATTCAAATTTATTTTAAAATTAATATTTAGGTTATACAAGATGACTCATATGATCCTTTTTAAGTTTTGGACATAACCAGGGTTAAGAAAATAGAACAACTAATCATTATAGCATTGTCCGATTTGATTTCAATTTAATCTTTAAAGTTCATTTGATGGACTGTAAATTATTTTTAAAATTTTTCTTATGAATTGTTTTCTAAAAAAATAATTATATCTCACTCTATTACTAATATCTATTATTCGAATATAATTTAAATTTAGTATTTGGCATATACAACACAGCCAAATGATGTTTTTTGCGGTTTGAACACAACCAGAGTTAAGAAAATGTAATAAACTAATAGCGTTTGCGATTGTTCCGATTTAATTTTAATTAAATTTTTAGATATAATTTGATGATGATCCTTTTTAAGTTTTGGACATAACCAGGGTTAAAAAAAAATAGAACAATTAATCATTATAGCATTGTCCGATTTGATTCCAATTAATTTTTGAAGTTCATTTGATGTACTGTAAATTATTTTTTAAATTTTTCTTATGAACTGTTTTTTAAAAAAAATAATTATATCTCACTCTATTACTGTTATCTATTATTCAAATTTATTTTAAAATTAATATTTAGGTTATACAAGATGACTCATATGATCCTTTTTAAGTTTTGGACATAACCAGGGTTAAGAAAATAGAACAACTAATCATTATAGCATTGTCCGATTTGATTTCAATTTAATCTTTAAAGTTCATTTGATGGACTGTAAATTATTTTTAAAATTTTTCTTATGAATTGTTTTCTAAAAAAATAATTATATCTCACTCTATTACTAATATCTATTATTCGAATATAATTTAAATTTAGTATTTGGCATATACAACACAGCCAAATGATGTTTTTTGCGGTTTGAACACAACCAGAGTTAAGAAAATGTAATAAACTAATAGCGTTTGCGATTGTTCCGATTTAATTTCAATTAAATTTTTAGATATAATTTGATTAACCCTAAATAATTTTTAAAAATAATTTTATGTATTTTGTTTTAAAATAATAGTCATATCTCACTCAATTACGGTTATCTATTATTCATATTTATTTTAAAATTAATATTTAGGTTATACAAGATGACTCAATTGATCCTTTTTAAGTTTTGGACATAACCAGGGTTAAGAAGATAGAACAAATAATCATTATAGCATTGTCCGATTTGATTCCAATTAATTTTTGAAGTTCATTTGATGTACTGTAAATTATTTTTAAAATTTTTCTTATGAATTGTTTTTTAAAAAAATAATTATATCTCACTCTATTACTAATATCTATTATTAGAATATAATTTAAATTAACTATTTCGCATATACAAGATAGCCAAATGATGTTTTTTGCGGTTTGAACACAACCAGAGTTAAGAAAATGTAATAACTAATAGGGTTGGCGATTGTTCCGATTTAATTTTAATTCAATTTTTAGATATAATTTGATTAACCCTAAATGATTTTTAAGAATAGTTTTATGTATTATGTTTTAAAAAAATAGTCATATCTCACTCAATTACGGTTATCTTTTATTCAAATATAATTTAAAATTAATATTTAGATTACACAAGATGACCCAAATGATCCTTTTTAAGTTTTAGACATAACCAGGGTTAAGAAAATAGAACAATTAATCATTATAGCATTGTCCGATTTGATTCCAATTTAATTTTTGAAGTTCATTTTGATGTACTGTCAATTATTTTTAAAATTTTTCTTATGAATTGTTTTTTAAAAAAATAATTATATCACCCTCTATTACTAATATCTATTATTAGAATATAATTTAAATTAACTATTTCGCATATACAAGATAGCCAAATGATGTTTTTTGCGGTTTGAACACAACCAGAGTTAAGAAAATGTAATAACTAATAGGGTTGGCGATTGTTCCGATTTAATTTTAATTCAATTTTTAGATATAATTTGATTAACCCTAAATGATTTTTAAGAATAGTTTTATGTATTATGTTTTAAAAAAATAGTCATATCTCACTCAATTACGGTTATCTTTTATTCAAATATAATTTAAAATTAATATTTAGATTACACAAGATGACCCAAATGATCCTTTTTAAGTTTTAGACATAACCAGGGTTAAGAAAATAGAACAATTAATCATTATAGCATTGTCCGATTTGATTTCAATTTAATCTTTGAAGATCATTAGATGTACTGTAAATTATTTTTTAAATTTTTCTTATGAACTGTTTTTAAAAAAAAATAATTATATCTCACTCTATTACTGTTATCTATTATTCAAATTTATTTTAAAATTAATATTTAGGTTATACAAGATGACTCATATGATCCTTTTTAAGTTTTGGACATAAACAGGGTTAAGAAAATAGAACAATTAATCATTATAGCATTATCCAATTTGATTTCAATTTAATCTTTGAAGTTCATTTGATGGACTGTAAATTATTTTTAAAATTTTTCTTATGAATTGTTTTCTAAAAAAATAATTATATCTCACTCTATTACTAATATCTATTATTCGAATATAATTTAAATTTACTATTTGGTATATACAAGACAGCCAAATGATGTTTTTTGCGGTTTGAACACAACCAGAGTTAAGAAAATGTAATAACTAATAGCATTGGCGATTGTTCCGATTTAATTTTAATTAAATTTTTAGATATAATTTGATTAACCCTAAATAATTTTTTAAAATAATTTTATGTATTATGTTTTAAAAAAATAGTCATATCTCACTCAATTACGGTTATCTATTATTTATATTTATTTTAAAATTAATATTTAGGTTTTACAAGATGACTCCATATACATTATATATGCTATAACCCCATTATAGCATTATCCAATTTGATTTCAATTTAATCTTTGAAGTTCATTTGATGGACTGTAAATTATTTTTAAAATTTTTCTTATGAATTGTTTTCTAAAAAAATAATTATATCTCACTCTATTACTAATATCTATTATTCGAATAGAATTTAAATTTACTATTTCGCATATACAAGATAGCCAAACGATGTTTTATACGGTTTGAACACAAACAGAATTAAGAAAATATAACTGATAGCGTTAAAGATTGTTCCGATTTAATTTAATTTTTAGATATAATTTGATTAACCCTAAATGACTTTTAAAAATATTTTGATGTATTTTGTTTAAAAAAAATAGTCATATCTCACTCAATTACGGTTATCTATTATTTAAATTTATTTTAAAATTAATATTTAGGTTATACAAGATGACTCAAATGATCCTATTTAAGTTTTGGACATAACCCGGGTTAAGAAAATAGAACAATTAATCATTATAGCATTGTCCGATTTGATTTCAATTTAATCTTTGAAGTTCATTTGATGGACTGTAAATTATTTTTAAAATTTTTCTTATGAATTGTTTTCTAAAAAAATAATTATATCTCACTCTATTACTAATATCTATTATTCGAATATAATTTAAATATACTATTTCGCATATACAAGATAGCCAAATTATGTTTTTTGCGGTTTGAACACAACCAGAGTTAAGAAAATGTAATAACTAATAGCGTTGGCGATTGTTCCAATTTAATTTTAATTAAATTTTTAGATATAATTTCATTAACCCTAAATAATTTTTAAAAATAATTTTATGTATTATGTTTTAAAAAAATAGTCATATCGCACCCAATTACGGTTATCTATTATTCAAATTTATTTTAAAATTAATATTTAGGTTATACAAGATGACTCAATTGATCCTTTTTAAGTTTTGGACATAACCAGGGTTATGAAAATAGAACAATTAATCATTATAGCATTATCCGATTTGATTTCAATTTAATCTTTGAAGTTCATTTGATGGACTGTAAATTATTTTTAAAATTTTTCCTATGAATTGTTTTCTAAAAAAATAATTATATCTCACTCTATTACTAATATCTATTATTCGAATATAATTTAAATTTACTATTTCGCATATACAAGATAGCCAAATGACGTTTTTTGCGTTTCGAACACAATCAGAGTTAAGAAAATGTAATAACTAATAGGGTTGGCGATTGTTCCGATTTAATTTTATTTCAATTTTTAGATATAATTTGATTAACCCTAAATGATTTTTAAGAATAGTATTATGTATTATGTTTTAAAAAAATAGTCATATCTTACTCAATTACGGTTATCTATTATTCATATTTACTTTAAAATTAATATTTAGGTTATACAAGATGACTCCATATACATTATATATGCTATAACCCCATTATAGCATTATCCAATTTGATTTCAATTTAATCTTTGAAGTTCATTTGATGGACTGTAAATTATTTTTAAAATTTTTCTTATGAATTGTTTTCTAAAAAAATAATTATATCTCACTCTATTACTAATATCTATTATTCGAATATAATTTAAATTTACTATTTGGCATATACAAGACAGCCAAATGATGTTTTTTGCGGTTTGAACACAACCAGAGTTAAGAAAATGTAAAAACTAATAGCGTTGGCGATTGTTCCGATTTAATTTTAATTAAATTTTTAGATATAATTTGATTGACCCTAAATAATTTTTTAAAATAATTTTATGTATTATGTTTTAAAAAAATAGTCATATCTCACTCAATTACGGTTATCTATTATTCATATTTATTTTAAAATTAATATTTAGGTTTTACAAGATGACTCCATATACATTATATATGCTATAACCCCATTATAGCATTATCCAATTTGATTTCAATTTAATCTTTGAAGTTCATTTGATGGACTGTAAATTATTTTTAAAATTTTTCTTATGAATTGTTTTCTAAAAAAATAATTATATCTCACTCTATTACTAATATCTATTATTCGAATATAATTTAAATATACTATTTCGCATATACAAGATAGCCAAATTATGTTTTTTGCGGTTTGAACACAACCAGAGTTAAGAAAATGTAATAACTAATAGCGTTGGCGATTGTTCCAATTTAATTTTAATTAAATTTTTAGATATAATTTCATTAACCCTAACTAATTTTTAAAAATAATTTTATGTATTATGTTTTAAAAAAATAGTCACATCGCACTCAATTACGGTTATCTATTATTCAAATTTATTTTAAAATTAATATTTAGGTTATACAAGATGACTCAATTGATCCTTTTTAAGTTTTAGACATAACCAGGGTTAAGAAAATAAAACAAATAATCATTATAACATTGTCCGATTTGATTCCAATTTAATTTTTGAAGTTCACTTGATGTACTGTAAATTATTTTAAAAATTTTTCTTATGAATTGTTTTTTAAAAAAATAATTATATCTCACTCTATTACTGTTATCTATTATTCGAATAGAATTTAAATTTACTATTTCGCATATACAAGAGAGCCAAATGATGCTTTTTACGGTTTGAACACAACCAGAATTAAGAAAATATAACTAATAGCGTTAAAGATTGTTCCGTTTTAATTTTAATTTAATTTTTAGATATAATTTGATTAACCCTAAATGACATTTAAAAATATTTTGATGTATTGTGTTTAAAAAGAATAGTCATATCTCACTCAATTACGGTTATCTATTATTCAAATTTATTTTAAAATTAATATTTATGTTATACAAGATGACTCAAATGATCCTATTTAAGTTTTGGACATAACCAGGGTTAAGAAAATAGAACAATTAATCATTATAGCATTGTCCGATTTGATTTCAATTTAATCTTTGAAGTTCATTTGATGGACTGTAAATTATTTTTAAAATTTTTCTTATGAATTGTTTTCTAAAAAAATAATTATTTCTCACTCTATTACTAATATCTTTTATTTGAATATAATTTAAATTTACTATTTGGCATATACAAGACAGCCAAATGATGTTTTTTGCGGTTTGAACACAACCGCAGTTAAGAAAATGTAATAACTAATAGCGTTGGCGATTGTTCCGATTTAATTTTAATTAAATTTTTAGATATAATTTGATTAACCCTAAATAATTTTTAAAAATAATTTTATGTATTATGTTTTAAAAAAATAGTCATATCTCACTCAATTACGGTTATCTATTATTCAAATTTATTTTAAAATTAATATTTAGGTTATACAAGATGACTCAATTGATCCTTTTTAAGTTTTAGACATAACCAGGGTTTAGAAAATAAAACAAATAATCATTATAACATTGTCCGATTTGATTCCAATTTAATCTTTGAAGTTCATTTGATGGACTGTAAATTATTTTTAAAATTTTTCCTATGAATTGTTTTTTAAAAAAATAATTATATCTCACTCTATTACTGTTATCTATTATTCGAATAGAATTTAAATTTACTATTTCGCATATACAAGAGAGCCAAATGATGCTTTTTACGGTTTGAACACAATCAGAGTTAAGAAAATGTAATAACTAATAGGGTTGGCGATTGTTCCGATTTCATTTTATTTCAATTTTTAGATATAATTTGATTAACCCTAAATGATTTTTAAGAATAGTTTTATGTATTATGTTTTAAAAAAATAGTCATATCTTACTCAATTACGGTTATCTATTATTCATATTTACTTTAAAATTAATATTTAGGTTATACAAGATGACTCCATATACATTATATATGCTATAACCCCATTATAGCATTATCCAATTTGATTTCAATTTAATCTTTGAAGTTCATTTGATGGACTGTAAATTATTTTTAAAATTTTTCTTATGAATTGTTTTCTAAAAAAATAATTATATCTCACTCTATTACTAATATCTATTATTCGAATATAATTTAAATTTACTATTTGGCATATACAAGACAGCCAAATGATGTTTTTTGCGGTTTGAACACAACCAGAGTTAAGAAAATGTAAAAACTAATAGCGTTGGCGATTGTTCCGATTTAATTTTAATTAAATTTTTAGATATAATTTGATTGACCCTAAATAATTTTTTAAAATAATTTTATGTATTATGTTTTAAAAAAATAGTCATATCTCACTCAATTACGGTTATCTATTATTCATATTTATTTTAAAATTAATATTTAGGTTTTACAAGATGACTCCATATACATTATATATGCTATAACCCCATTATAGCATTATCCAATTTGATTTCAATTTAATCTTTGAAGTTCATTTGATGGACTGTAAATTATTTTTAAAATTTTTCTTATGAATTGTTTTCTAAAAAAATAATTATATCTCACTCTATTACTAATATCTATTATTCGAATATAATTTAAATATACTATTTCGCATATACAAGATAGCCAAATTATGTTTTTTGCGGTTTGAACACAACCAGAGTTAAGAAAATGTAATAACTAATAGCGTTGGCGATTGTTCCAATTTAATTTTAATTAAATTTTTAGATATAATTTCATTAACCCTAAATAATTTTTAAAAATAATTTTATGTATTATGTTTTAAAAAAATAGTCACATCGCACTCAATTACGGTTATCTATTATTCAAATTTATTTTAAAATTAATATTTAGGTTATACAAGATGACTCAATTGATCCTTTTTAAGTTTTGGACATAACCAGGGTTATGAAAATAGAACAATTAATCATTATAGCATGATCCGATTTGATTTCAATTTAATCTTTGAAGTTCATTTGATGGACTGTAAATTATTTTTAAAATTTTTCCTATGAATTGTTTTCTAAAAAAATAATTATATCTCACTCTATTACTAATATCTATTATTCGAATATAATTTAAATTTACTATTTCGCATATACAAGATAGCCAAATGACGTTTTTTGCGGTTCGAACACAATCAGAGTTAAGAAAATGTAATAACTAATAGGGTTGGCGATTGTTCCGATTTAATTTTATTTCAATTTTTAGATATAATTTGATTAACCCTAAATGATTTTTAAGAATAGTTTTATGTATTATGTTTTGAAAAAATAGTCATATCTCACTCAATTACGGTTATCTATTATTCGTATTTATTTTAAAATTAATATTTAGGTTATATAAGATGACTCCATATACATTATATATGCTATAACCCCATTATAGCATTATCCAATTTGATTTCAATTTAATCTTTGAAGTTCATTTGATGGACTGTAAATTATTTTTAAAATTTTGCTTATGAATTGTTTTCTAAAAAAATAATTATATCTCACTCTATTAATAATATCTATTATTCGAATATAATTTAAATTTACTATTTGGCATATACAAGACAGCCAAATGATGTTTTTTGCGGTTTGAACACAACCAGAGTTAGGAAAATGTAATAACTAATAGCGTTGGCGATTGTTCCAATTTAATTTTAATTAAATTTTTAGATATAATTTCATTAACCCTAAATATTTTTTAAAAATAATTTTATGTATTATGTTTTAAAAAAATAGTCATATCTCACTCAATTACGGTTATCTATTATTCATATTTATTTTAAAATTAATATTTAGGTTATACAAGATGACTCCATATACATTATATATGCTATAACCCCATTATAGCATTATCCAATTTGATTTCAATTTAATCTTTGAAGTTCATTTGATGGACTGTAAATTATTTTTAAAATTTTTCATATGAATTGTTTTCTAAAAAAATAATTATATCTCACTCTATTACTAATATCTATTATTCGAATATAATTTAAATTTACTATTTCGCATATACAAGATAGCCGAATGATGTTTTTTGCGGTTTGAACACAACCAGAGTTAAGAAAATGTAATAACTAATAGGGTTGGCGATTGTTCCGATTTAATTTTAATTTAATTTTTAGATATAATTTGATTAACCCTAAATGATTTTTAAGAATAGTTTTATGTATTATGTTTTAAAAAAATAGTCATATCTCACTCAATTACGGTTATCTTTTATTCAAATATAATTTAAAATTAATATTTAGATTACACAAGATGACCCAAATGATCCTTTTTAAGTTTTAGACATAACCAGGGTTAAGAAAATAGAACAATTAATCATTATAGCATTGTCCGATTTGATTCCAATTTAATCTTTGAAGATCATTAGATGTACTGTAAATTATTTTTTAAATTTTTCTTATGAATTGTTTTTTAAAAAAATAAATATATCACCCTCTATTACTAATATCTATTATTAGAATATAATTTAAATTAACTATTTCGCATATACAAGATAGCCAAATGATGTTTTTTGCGGTTTGAACACAACCAGAGTTAAGAAAATGTAATAACTAATAGGGTTGGCGATTGTTCCGATTTAATTTTAATTCAATTTTTAAATATAATTTGATTAACCCTAAATGATTTTTAAGAATAGTTTTATGTATTATGTTTTAAAAACATAGTCATATCTCACTCAATTACGGTTATCTTTTATTCAAATATAATTCAAAATTAATATTTAGATTACACAACATGACCCAAATGATCCTTTTTAAGTTTTAGACATAACCAGGGTTAAGAAAATAGAACAATTAATCATTATAGCATTGTCCGATTTGATTCCAATTTAATCTTTGAAGATCATTAGATGTACTGTAAATTATTTTTTAAATTTTTCTTATGAACTGTTTTTTAAAAAAAATAATTATATCTCACTCTATTACTGTTATCTATTATCCAAATTTATTTTAAAATTAATATTTAGGTTATACAAGATGACTCATATGATCCTTTTTAAGTTTTGGACATAAACAGGGTTAAGAAAATAGAACAATTAATCATTATAGCATTATCCAATTTGATTTCAATTTAATCTTTGAAGTTCATTTGATGGACTGTAAATTATTTTTAAAATTTTTCTTATGAATTGTTTTCTAAAAAAATAATTATATCTCACTCTATTACTAATATCTATTATTCGAATATAATTTAAATTTAGTATTTGGCATATACAACACAGCCAAATGATGTTTTTTGCGGTTTGAACACAACCAGAGTTAAGAAAATGTAATAAACTAA
This sequence comes from Anthonomus grandis grandis, assembly GCF_022605725.1. Taxonomy (NCBI): domain Eukaryota; kingdom Metazoa; phylum Arthropoda; class Insecta; order Coleoptera; family Curculionidae; genus Anthonomus; species Anthonomus grandis. Next base: position 25,015,939 of record NC_065557.1, read on the forward strand.
TAGCGTTTGCGATTGTTCCGATTTAATTTTAATTAAATTTTTAGATATAATTTGATTAACCCTAAATGATTTTTAAGAATAGTTTTATGTATTATGTTTTAAAAAAATAGTCATATCTCACTCAATTACGGTTATCTTTTATTCAAATATAATTTAAAATTAATATTTAGATTACACAAGATGACCCAAATGATCCTTTTTAAGTTTTAGACATAACCAGGGTTAAGAAAATAGAACAATTAATCATTATAGCATTGTCCGATTTGATTCCAATTTAATTTTTGAAGTTCATTTTGATGTACTGTCAATTATTTTTAAAATTTTTCTTATGAATTGTTTTTTAAAAAAATAATTATATCACTCTCTATTACTAATATCTATTATTAGAATATAATTTAAATTAACTATTTCGCATATACAAGATAGCCAAATGATGTTTTTTGCGGTTTGAACATAACCAGAGTTAAGAAAATGTAATAACTAATAGGGTTGGCGATTGTTCCGATTTAATTTTAATTCAATTTTTAGATATAATTTGATTAACCCTAAATGATTTTTAAGAATAGTTTTATGTATTATGTTTTAAAAAAATAGTCATATCTCACTCAATTACGGTTATCTTTTATTCAAATATAATTTAAAATTAATATTTAGATTACACAAGATGACCCAAATGATCCTTTTTAAGTTTTAGACATAACCAGTGTTAAGAAAATAGAACAATTAATCATTATAGCATTGTCCGATTTGATTTCAATTTAATCTTTGAAGATCATCAGATGTACTGTAAATTATTTTTTAAATTTTTCTTATGAACTGTTTTTTAAAAAAAATAATTATATCTCACTCTATTACTGTTATCTATTATTCAAATTTATTTTAAAATTAATATTTAGGTTATACAAGATGACTCATATGATCCTTTTTAAGTTTTGGACATAAACAGGGTTAAGAAAATAGAACAATTAATCATTATAGCATTATCCAATTTGATTTCAATTTAATCTTTGAAGTTCATTTGATGGACTGTAAATTATTTTTAAAATTTTTCTTATGAATTGTTTTCTAAAAAAATAATTATATCTCACTCTATTACTAATATCTATTATTCGAATATAATTTAAATTTACTATTTGGCATATACGAGACAGCCAAATGATGTTCTTTGCGGTTTGAACACAACCAGAGTTAAGAAAATGTAATAACTAATAGCATTGGCGATTGTTCCGATTTAATTTTAATTAAATTTTTAGATATAATTTGATTAACCCTAAATAATTTTTTAAAATAATTTTATGTATTATGTTTTAAAAAAATAGTCATATCTCACTCAATTACGGTTATCTATTATTCATATTTATTTTAAAATTAATATTTAGGTTTTACAAGATGACTACATATACATTATATATGCTATAACCCCATTATAGCATTATCCAATTTGATTTCAATTTAATCTTTGAAGTTCATTTGATGGACTGTAAATTATTTTTAAAATTTTTCTTATGAATTGTTTTCTAAAAAAATAATTATATCTCACTCTATTACTAATATCTATTATTCGAATATAATTTAAATATACTATTTCGCATATACAAGATAGCCAAATTATGTTTTTTGCGGTTTGAACACTACCAGAGTTAAGAAAATGTAATAACTAATAGCGTTGGCGATTGTTCCAATTTAATTTTAATTAAATTTTTAGATATAATTTCATTAACCCTAAATAATTTTTAAAAATAATTTTATGTATTATGTTTTAAAAAAATAGTCATATCGCACTCAATTACGGTTATCTTTTATTCAAATTTATTTTAAAATTAATATTTAGGTTATACAAGATGACTCAATTGATCCTTTTTAAGTTTTGGACATAACCAGGGTTATGAAAATAGAACAATTAATCAATGTAGCATTATCCGATTTGATTTCAATTTAATCTTTGAAGTTCATTTGATGGACTGTAAATTATTTTTAAAATTTTTCCTATGAATTGTTTTTTAAAAAAATAATTATATCTCACTCTATTACTAATATCTATTATTAGAATATAATTTAAATTACCTATTTCGCATATACAAGATAGCCAAATGATGTTTTTTGCGGTTTGAACACAACCAGAGTTAAGAAAATGTAATAACTAATAGGGTTGGCGATTGTTCCGATTTAATTTTAATTCAATTTTTAGATATAATTTGATTAACCCTAAATGATTTTTAAGAATAGTTTTATGTATTATGTTTTAAAAAAATAGTCATATCTCACTCAATTACGGTTATCTTTTATTCAAATATAATTTAAAATTAATATTTAGATTACACAAGATGACCCAAATGATCCTTTTTAAGTTTTGGACATAACCAGGGTTAAAAAAAAATAGAACAATTAATCATTATAGCATTGTCCGATTTGATTCCAATTAATTTTTGAAGTTCATTTGATGTACTGTAAATTATTTTTTAAATTTTTCTTATGAACTGTTTTTTAAAAAAAATAATTATATCTCACTCTATTACTGTTATCTATTATTCAAATTTATTTTAAAATTAATATTTAGGTTATACAAGATGACTCATATGATCCTTTTTAAGTTTTGGACATAACCAGGGTTAAGAAAATAGAACAACTAATCATTATAGCATTGTCCGATTTGATTTCAATTTAATCTTTAAAGTTCATTTGATGGACTGTAAATTATTTTTAAAATTTTTCTTATGAATTGTTTTCTAAAAAAATAATTATATCTCACTCTATTACTAATATCTATTATTCGAATATAATTTAAATTTAGTATTTGGCATATACAACACAGCCAAATGATGTTTTTTGCGGTTTGAACACAACCAGAGTTAAGAAAATGTAATAAACTAATAGCGTTTGCGATTGTTCCGATTTAATTTTAATTAAATTTTTAGATATAATTTGATTAACCCTAAATAATTTTTAAAAATAATTTTATGTATTATGTTTTAAAATAATAGTCATATCTCACTCAATTACGGTTATCTATTATTCATATTTATTTTAAAATTAATATTTAGGTTATACAAGATGACTCAATTGATCCTTTTTAAGTTTTGGACATAACCAGGGTTAAGAAAATAGAACAAATAATCATTATAGCATTGTCCGATTTGATTCCAATTAATTTTTGAAGTTCATTTGATGTACTGTAAATTATTTTTAAAATTTTTCTTATGAATTGTTTTTTAAAAAAATAATTATATCTCACTCTATTACTGTTATCTATTATTCAAATTTATTTTAAAATTAATATTTAGGTTATACAAGATGACTCATATGATCCTTTTTAAGTTTTGGACATAACCAGGGTTAAGAAAATAGAACAACTAATCATTATAGCATTGTCCGATTTGATTTCAATTTAATCTTTAAAGTTCATTTGATGGACTGTAAATTATTTTTAAAATTTTCCCTATGAATTGTTTTCTAAAAAAATAATTATATCTCACTCTATTACTAATATCTATTATTCGAATATAATTTAAATTTAGTATTTGGCATATACAACACAGCCAAATGATGTTTTTTGCGGTTTGAACACAACCAGAGTTAAGAAAATGTAATAAACTAATAGCGTTTGCGATTGTTCCGATTTAATTTTAATTAAATTTTTAGATATAATTTGATTAACCCTAAATAATTTTTAAAAATAATTTTATGTATTATGTTTTAAAATAATAGTCATATCTCACTCAATTACGGTTATCTATTATTCATATTTATTTTAAAATTAATATTTAGGTTATACAAGATGACTCAATTGATCCTTTAAGTTTTGGACATAACCAGGGTTAAGAAAATAGAACAAATAATCATTATAGCATTGTCCGATTTGATTCCAATTAATTTTTGAAGTTCATTTGATGTACTGTAAATTATTTTTAAAATTTTTCTTATGAATTGTTTTTTAAAAGAATAATTATATCTCACTCTATTACTGTTATCTATTATTCGAATAGAATTTAAATATACTATTTCGCATATACAAGATAGCCAAATGATGTTTTTTACGGTTTGAACACAACCAGAATTAACAAAATATAATAATTGATAGCGTTAAAGATTGTTCCGATTTAATTTAATTTTTAGATATAATTTGATTAACCCTAAATAAATGACTTTTAAAAATATTTTGTGATATTTTGTTTAAAAAAAATAGTCATATCTCACTCAATTACGGTTATTTATTATTCAAATTTATTTTAAAATTAATATTTAGGTTATACAAGATGACTCAAATGATCGTATTTAAGTTTTGGACATAACCAGGATTATTAATTGTTTTTTAAAAAAATAATTATATCTCACTCTATTACTAATATCTATTATTCGAATATAATTTAAATTTACTATTTCGCATATACAAGATAGCCAAATGATGTTTTTTGCGGTTTGAACACAACCAGAGTTAAGAAAATGTAATAACTAATAGGGTTGGCGATTGTTCCGATTTAATTTTAATTCAATTTTTAGATATAATTTGATTAACCCTAAATGATTTTTAAGAATAGTTTTATGTATTATGTTTTAAAAAAATAGTCATATCTCACTCAATTACGGTTATCTTTTATTCAAATATAATTTAAAATTAATATTTAGATTACACAAGATGACCCAAATGATCCTTTTTAAGTTTTAGACATAACCAGGGTTAAGAAAATAGAACAATTAATCATTATAGCATTGTCCGATTTGATTCCAATTTAATTTTTGAAGTTCATTTTGATGTACTGTCAATTATTTTTAAAATTTTTCTTATGAATTGTTTTTTAAAAAAATAATTATATCACCCTCTATTACTAATATCTATTATTAGAATATAATTTAAATTAACTATTTCGCATATACAAGATAGCTAAATGATGTTTTTTGCGGTTTGAACACAACCAGAGTTAAGAAAATGTAATAACTAATAGGGTTGGCGATTGTTCCGATTTAATTTTAATTCAATTTTTAGATATAATTTGATTAACCCTAAATAATTTTTAAAAATAATTTTATGTATTATGTTTTAAAAAAATAGTCATATCGCACTCAATTACGGTTATCTTTTATTTAAATTTATTTTAAAATTAATATTTAGGTTATACAAGATGACTCAATTGATCCTTTTTAAGTTTTGGACATAACCAGGGTTATGAAAATAGAACAATTAATCAATATAGCATTATCCGATTTGATTTCAATTTAATCTTTGAAGTTCATTTGATGGACTGTAAATTATTTTTAAAATTTTTCCTATGAATTGTTTTCTAAAAAAATAATTATATCTCACTCTATTACTAATATCTATTATTAGAATATAATTTAAATTAACTATTTCGCATATACAAGATAGCCAAATGATGTTTTTTGCGGTTTGAACACAACCAGAGTTAAGAAAATGTAATAACTAATAGGGTTGGCGATTGTTCCGATTTAATTTTAATTCAATTTTTAGATATAATTTGATTAACCCTAAATGATTTTTAAGAATAGTTTTATGTATTATGTTTTAAAAAAATAGTCATATCTCACTCAATTACGGTTATCTTTTATTCAAATATAATTTAAAATTAATATTTAGATTACACAAGATGACCCAAATGATCCTTTTTAAGTTTTGGACATAACCAGGGTTAAAAAAAAATAGAACAATTAATCATTATAGCATTGTCCGATTTGATTCCAATTAATTTTTGAAGTTCATTTGATGTACTGTAAATTATTTTTTAAATTTTTCTTATGAACTGTTTTTTAAAAAAAATAATTATATCTCACTCTATTACTGTTATCTATTATTCAAATTTATTTTAAAATTAATATTTAGGTTATACAAGATGACTCATATGATCCTTTTTAAGTTTTGGACATAACCAGGGTTAAGAAAATAGAACAACTAATCATTATAGCATTGTCCGATTTGATTTCAATTTAATCTTTAAAGTTCATTTGATGGACTGTAAATTATTTTTAAAATTTTTCTTATGAATTGTTTTCTAAAAAAATAATTATATCTCACTCTATTACTAATATCTATTATTCGAATATAATTTAAATTTAGTATTTGGCATATACAACACAGCCAAATGATGTTTTTTGCGGTTTGAACACAACCAGAGTTAAGAAAATGTAATAAACTAATAGCGTTTGCGATTGTTCCGATTTAATTTTAATTAAATTTTTAGATATAATTTGATGATGATCCTTTTTAAGTTTTGGACATAACCAGGGTTAAAAAAAAATAGAACAATTAATCATTATAGCATTGTCCGATTTGATTCCAATTAATTTTTGAAGTTCATTTGATGTACTGTAAATTATTTTTTAAATTTTTCTTATGAACTGTTTTTTAAAAAAAATAATTATATCTCACTCTATTACTGTTATCTATTATTCAAATTTATTTTAAAATTAATATTTAGGTTATACAAGATGACTCATATGATCCTTTTTAAGTTTTGGACATAACCAGGGTTAAGAAAATAGAACAACTAATCATTATAGCATTGTCCGATTTGATTTCAATTTAATCTTTAAAGTTCATTTGATGGACTGTAAATTATTTTTAAAATTTTTCTTATGAATTGTTTTCTAAAAAAATAATTATATCTCACTCTATTACTAATATCTATTATTCGAATATAATTTAAATTTAGTATTTGGCATATACAACACAGCCAAATGATGTTTTTTGCGGTTTGAACACAACCAGAGTTAAGAAAATGTAATAAACTAATAGCGTTTGCGATTGTTCCGATTTAATTTCAATTAAATATTTAGATATAATTTGATTAACCCTAAATAATTTTTAAAAATAATTTTATGTATTTTGTTTTAAAATAATAGTCATATCTCACTCAATTACGGTTATCTATTATTCATATTTATTTTAAAATTAATATTTAGGTTATACAAGATGACTCAATTGATCCTTTTTAAGTTTTGGACATAACCAGGGTTAAGAAGATAGAACAAATAATCATTATAGCATTGTCCGATTTGATTCCAATTAATTTTTGAAGTTCATTTGATGTACTGTAAATTATTTTTAAAATTTTTCTTATGAATTGTTTTTTAAAAAAATAATTATATCTCACTCTATTACTAATATCTATTATTAGAATATAATTTAAATTAACTATTTCGCATATACAAGATAGCCAAATGATGTTTTTTGCGGTTTGAACACAACCAGAGTTAAGAAAATGTAATAACTAATAGGGTTGGCGATTGTTCCGATTTAATTTTAATTCAATTTTTAGATATAATTTGATTAACCCTAAATGATTTTTAAGAATAGTTTTATGTATTATGTTTTAAAAAAATAGTCATATCTCACTCAATTACGGTTATCTTTTATTCAAATATTATTTAAAATTAATATTTAGATTACACAAGATGACCCAAATGATCCTTTTTAAGTTTTGGACATAACCAGGGTTAAAAAAAAATAGAACAATTAATCATTATAGCATTGTCCGATTTGATTCCAATTAATTTTTGATGTTCATTTGATGTACTGTAAATTATTTTTTAAATTTTTCTTATGAACTGTTTTTTAAAAAAAATAATTATATCTCACTCTATTACTGTTATCTATTATTCAAATTTATTTTAAAATTAATATTTAGGTTATACAAGATGACTCATATGATCCTTTTTAAGTTTTGGACATAACCAGGGTTAAGAAAATAGAACAACTAATCATTATAGCATTGTCCGATTTGATTTCAATTTAATCTTTAAAGTTCATTTGATGGACTCTAAATTATTTTTAAAATTTTTCTTATGAATTGTTTTCTAAAAAAATAATTATATCTCACTCTATTACTAATATCTATGATTCGAATATAATTTAAATTTAGTATTTGGCATATACAACACAGCCAAATGATGTTTTTTGCGGTTTGAACACAACCAGAGTTAAGAAAATGTAATAAACTAATAGCGTTTGCGATTGTTCCGATTTAATTTTAATTAAATTTTTAGATATAATTTGATTAACCCTAAATAATTTTTAAAAATAATTTTATGTATTTTGTTTTAAAATAATAGTCATATCTCACTCAATTACGGTTATCTATTATTCATATTTATTTTAAAATTAATATTTAGGTTATACAAGATGACTCAATTGATCCTTTTTAAGTTTTGGACATAACCAGGGTTAAGAAGATAGAACAAATAATCATTATAGCATTGTCCGATTTGATTCCAATTAATTTTTGAAGTTTATTTGATGTACTGTAAATTATTTTTAAAATTTTTCTTATGAATTGTTTTTTAAAAAAATAATTATATCTCACTCTATTACTGTTATCTATTATTCAAATTTATTTTAAAATTAATATTTAGGTTATACAAGATGACTCATATGATCCTTTTTAAGTTTTGGACATAACCAGGGTTAAGAAAATAGAACAACTAATCATTATAGCATTGTCCGATTTGATTTCAATTTAATCTTTAAAGTTCATTTGATGGACTGTAAATTATTTTTAAATTTTTCCCTATGAATTGTTTTCTAAAAAAATAATTATATCTCACTCTATTACTAATATCTATTATTCGAATATAATTTAAACTTAGTATTTGGCATATACAACACAGCCAAATGATGTTTTTTGCGGTTTGAACACAACCAGAGTTAAGAAAATGTAATAAACTAATAGCGTTTGCGATTGTTCCGATTTAATTTTAATTAAATTTTTTAGATATAATTTGATTAACCCTAAATAATTTTTAAAAATAATTTTATGTATTATGTTTTAAAATAATAGTCATATCTCACTCAATTACGGTTATCTATTATTCATATTTATTTTAAAATTAATATTTAGGTTATACAAGATGACTCAATTGATCCTTTTTAAGTTTTGGACATAACCAGGGTTAAGAAAATAGAACAAATAATCATTATAGCATTGTCCGATTTGATTCCAATTAATTTTTGAAGTTCATTTGATGTACTGTAAATTATTTTTAAAATTTTTCTTATGAATTGTTTTTTAAAAAAATAATTATATCTCACTCTATTACTGTTATCTATTATTCGAATAGAATTTAAATATACTATTTCGCATATACAAGATAGCCAAATGATGTTTTTTACGGTTTGAACACAACCAGAATTAACAAAATATAATAATTGATAGCGTTAAAGATTGTTCCGATTTAATTTAATTTTTAGATATAATTTGATTAACCCTAAATAAATGACTTTTAAAAATATTTTGATGTATTTTGTTTAAAAAAAAAAGTCATATCTCACTCAATTACGGTTATCTATTATTCAAATTTATTTTAAAATTAATATTTAGGTTATACAAGATGACTCAAATGATCCTATTTAAGTTTTGGACATAACCAGGATTATTAATTGTTTTTTAAAAAAATAATTATATCTCACTCTATTACTAATATCTATTATTCGAATATAATTTAGATTTACTATTTCGCATATACAAGATAGCCAAATGATGTTTTTTGCGGTTTGAACACAACCAGAGTTAAGAAAATGTAATAACTAATAGGGTTGGCGATTGTTCCGATTTAATTTTAATTCAATTTTTAGATATAATTTGATTAACCCTAAATGATTTTTAAGAATAGTTTTATGTATTATGTTTTAAAAAAATAGTCATATCTCACTCAATTACGGTTATCTTTTATTCAAATATAATTTAAAATTAATATTTAGATTACACAAGATGACCCAAATGATCCTTTTTAAGTTTTAGACATAACCAGGGTTAAGAAAATAGAACAATTAATCATTATAGCATTGTCCGATTTGATTCCAATTTAATTTTTGAAGTTCATTTTGATGTACTGTCAATTATTTTTAAAATTTTTCTTATGAATTGTTTTTTAAAAAAATAATTATATCACCCTCTATTACTAATATCTATTATTAGAATATAATTTAAATTAACTATTTCGCATATACAAGATAGCCAAATGATGTTTTTTGCGGTTTGAACACAACCAGAGTTAAGAAAATGTAATAACTAATAGGGTTGGCGATTGTTCCGATTTAATTTTAATTCAATTTTTAGATATAATTTGATTAACCCTAAATGATTTTTAAGAATAGTTTTATGTATTATGTTTTAAAAAAATAGTCATATCTCACTCAATTACGGTTATCTTTTATTCAAATATAATTTAAAATTAATATTTAGATTACACAAGATGACCCAAATGATCCTTTTTAAGTTTTAGACATAACCAGGGTTAAGAAAATAGAACAATTAATCATTATAGCATTGTCCGATTTGATTTCAATTTAATCTTTGAAGATCATTAGATGTACTGTAAATTATTTTTTAAATTTTTCTTATGAACTGTTTTTAAAAAAAAATAATTATATCTCACTCTATTACTGTTATCTATTATTCAAATTTATTTTAAAATTAATATTTAGGTTATACAAGATGACTCATATGATCCTTTTTAAGTTTTGGACATAAACAGGGTTAAGAAAATAGAACAATTAATCATTATAGCATTATCCAATTTGATTTCAATTTAATCTTTGAAGTTCATTTGATGGACTGTAAATTATTTTTAAAATTTTTCTTATGAATTGTTTTCTAAAAAAATAATTATATCTCACTCTATTACTAATATCTATTATTCGAATATAATTTAAATTTACTATTTGGTATATACAAGACAGCCAAATGATGTTTTTTGCGGTTTGAACACAACCAGAGTTAAGAAAATGTAATAACTAATAGCATTGGCGATTGTTCCGATTTAATTTTAATTAAATTTTTAGATATAATTTGATTAACCCTAAATAATTTTTTAAAATAATTTTATGTATTATGTTTTAAAAAAATAGTCATATCTCACTCAATTACGGTTATCTATTATTCATATTTATTTTAAAATTAATATTTAGGTTTTACAAGATGACTCCATATACATTATATATGCTATAACCCCATTATAGCATTATCCAATTTGATTTCAATTTAATCTTTGAAGTTCATTTGATGGACTGTAAATTATTTTTAAAATTTTTCTTATGAATTGTTTTCTAAAAAAATAATTATATCTCACTCTATTACTAATATCTATTATTCGAATATAATTTAAATATACTATTTCGCATATACAAGATAGCCAAATTATGTTTTTTGCGGTTTGAACACAACCAGAGTTAAGAAAATGTAATAACTAATAGCGTTGGCGATTGTTCCAATTTAATTTTAATTAAATTTTTAGATATAATTTCATTAACCCTAAATAATTTTTAAAAATAATTTTATGTATTATGTTTTAAAAAAATAGTCATATCGCACTCAATTACGGTTATCTTTTATTCAAATTTATTTTAAAATTAATATTTAGGTTATACAAGATGACTCAATTGATCCTTTTTAAGTTTTGGACATAACCAGGGTTATGAAAATAGAACAATTAATCAATATAGCATTATCCGATTTGATTTCAATTTAATCTTTGAAGTTCATTTGATGGACTGTAAATTATTTTTAAAATTTTTCCTATGAATTGTTTTCTAAAAAAATAATTATATCTCACTCTATTACTAATATCTATTATTTGAATATAATTTAAATTTACTATTTCGCATATACAAGATAGCCAAATGACGTTTTTTGCGGTTCGAACACAGAGTTAAGAAAATGTAATAACTAATAGGGTTTGCGATTGTTCCGATTTAATTTTATTTCAATTTTTAGATATAATTTGATTAACCCTAAATGATTTTTAAGAATAGTTTTATGTATTATGTTTTAAAAAAATAGTCATATCTCACTCAATTACGGTTATCTATTATTCATATTTATTTTAAAATTAATATTTAGGTTTTACAAGATGACTCCATATACATTATATATGCTATAACCCCATTATACCATTATCCAATTTGATTTCAATTTAATCTTTGAAGTTCATTTGATGGACTGTAAATTATTTTTAAAATTTTTCTTATGAATTGTTTTCTAAAAAAATAATTATATCTCACTCTATTACTAATATCTATTATTCGAATATAATTTAAATTTACTATTTGGCATATACAAGACAGCCAAATGATGTTTTTTGCGGTTTGAACACAACCAGAGTTAAGAAAATGTAATAACTAATAGCATTGGCTATTTACTATTTCGCATATACAAGATAGCCAAATGATGTTTTTTGCGGTTTGAACACAACCAGAATTAAGAAAATATAATAACTGATAGCGTTAAAGATTGTTCCGATTTAATTTAATTTTTAGATATAATTTGATTAACCCTAAATGACTTTTAAAAATATTTTGATGTATTTTGTTTAAAAAAAATAGTCATATCTCACTCAATTACGGTTATCTATTATTCAAATTTATTTTCAAATTAATATTTAGGTTATACAAGATGACTCAATTGATCCTTTTTAAGTTTTGGACATAACCAGGGTTAAGAAAATAGAACAAATAATCATTATAGCATTGTCCGATTTGATTCCAATTAATTTTTGAAGTTCATTTGATGTACTGTAAATTATTTTTAAAATTTTTCTTATGAATTGTTTTTTAAAAAAATAATTATATCTCACTCTATTACTGTTATCTATTATTCAAATTTATTTTAAAATTAATATTTAGGTTATACAAGATGACTCAATTGATCCTTTTTAAGTTTTGGACATAACCAGGGTTAAGAAAATAGAACAAATAATCATTATAGCATTGTCCGATTTGATTCCAATTAATTTTTGAAGTTCATTTGATGTACTGTAAATTATTTTTTAAATTTTTCTTATGAACTGTTTTTTAAAAAAAATAATTATATCTCACTCTATTACTGTTATCTATTATTCAAATTTATTTTAAAATTAATATTTAGGTTATACAAGATGACTCATATGATCCTTTTTAAGTTTTGGACATAACCAGGGTTAAGAAAATAGAACAACTAATCATTATAGCATTGTCCGATTTGATTTCAATTTAATCTTTAAAGTTCATTTGATGGACTGTAAATTATTTTTAAAATTTTTCTTATGAATTGTTTTCTAAAAAAATAATTATATCTCACTCTATTACTAATATCTATTATTCGAATATAATTTAAATTTAGTATTTGGCATATACAACACAGCCAAATGATGTTTTTTGCGGTTTGAACACAACCAGAGTTAAGAAAATGTAATAAACTAATAGCGTTTGCGATTGTTCCGATTTAATTTTAATTAAATTTTTAGATATAATTTGATTAACCCTAAATAATTTTTAAAAATAATTTTATGTATTATGTTTTAAAATAATAGTCATATCTCACTCAATTACGGTTATCTATTATTCATATTTATTTTAAAATTAATATTTAGGTTATACAAGATGACTCAATTGATCCTTTTTAAGTTTTGGACATAACCAGGGTTAAGAAAATAGAACAAATAATCATTATAGCATTGTCCGATTTGATTCCAATTAATTTTTGAAGTTCATTTGATGTACTGTAAATTATTTTTAAAATTTTTCTTATGAATTGTTTTTTAAAAAAATAATTATATCTCACTCTATTACTGTTATCTATTATTCGAATAGAATTTAAATATACTATTTCGCATATACAAGATAGCCAAATGATGTTTTTTACGGTTTGAACACAACCAGAATTAACAAAATATAATAATTGATAGCGTTAAAGATTGTTCCGATTTAATTTAATTTTTAGATATAATTTGATTAACCCTAAATAAATGACTTTTAAAAATATTTTGATGTATTTTGTTTAAAAAAAAAAGTCATATCTCACTCAATTACGGTTATCTATTATTCAAATTTATTTTAAAATTAATATTTAGGTTATACAAGATGACTCAAATGATCCTATTTAAGTTTTGGACATAACCAGGATTATTAATTGTTTTTTAAAAAAATAATTATATCTCACTCTATTACTAATATCTATTATTCGAATATAATTTAGATTTACTATTTCGCATATACAAGATAGCCAAATGATGTTTTTTGCGGTTTGAACACAACCAGAGTTAAGAAAATGTAATAACTAATAGGGTTGGCGATTGTTCCGATTTAATTTTAATTCAATTTTTAGATATAATTTGATTAACCCTAAATGATTTTTAAGAATAGTTTTATGTATTATGTTTTAAAAAAATAGTCATATCTCACTCAATTACGGTTATCTTTTATTCAAATATAATTTAAAATTAATATTTAGATTACACAAGATGACCCAAATGATCCTTTTTAAGTTTTAGACATAACCAGGGTTAAGAAAATAGAACAATTAATCATTATAGCATTGTCCGATTTGATTCCAATTTAATTTTTGAAGTTCATTTTGATGTACTGTCAATTATTTTTAAAATTTTTCTTATGAATTGTTTTTTAAAAAAATAATTATATCACCCTCTATTACTAATATCTATTATTAGAATATAATTTAAATTAACTATTTCGCATATACAAGATAGCCAAATGATGTTTTTTGCGGTTTGAACACAACCAGAGTTAAGAAAATGTAATAACTAATAGGGTTGGCGATTGTTCCGATTTAATTTTAATTCAATTTTTAGATATAATTTGATTAACCCTAAATGATTTTTAAGAATAGTTTTATGTATTATGTTTTAAAAAAATAGTCATATCTCACTCAATTACGGTTATCTTTTATTCAAATATAATTTAAAATTAATATTTAGATTACACAAGATGACCCAAATGATCCTTTTTAAGTTTTAGACATAACCAGGGTTAAGAAAATAGAACAATTAATCATTATAGCATTGTCCGATTTGATTTCAATTTAATCTTTGAAGATCATTAGATGTACTGTAAATTATTTTTTAAATTTTTCTTATGAACTGTTTTTAAAAAAAAATAATTATATCTCACTCTATTACTGTTATCTATTATTCAAATTTATTTTAAAATTAATATTTAGGTTATACAAGATGACTCATATGATCCTTTTTAAGTTTTGGACATAAACAGGGTTAAGAAAATAGAACAATTAATCATTATAGCATTATCCAATTTGATTTCAATTTAATCTTTGAAGTTCATTTGATGGACTGTAAATTATTTTTAAAATTTTTCTTATGAATTGTTTTCTAAAAAAATAATTATATCTCACTCTATTACTAATATCTATTATTCGAATATAATTTAAATTTACTATTTGGTATATACAAGACAGCCAAATGATGTTTTTTGCGGTTTGAACACAACCAGAGTTAAGAAAATGTAATAACTAATAGCATTGGCGATTGTTCCGATTTAATTTTAATTAAATTTTTAGATATAATTTGATTAACCCTAAATAATTTTTTAAAATAATTTTATGTATTATGTTTTAAAAAAATAGTCATATCTCACTCAATTACGGTTATCTATTATTCATATTTATTTTAAAATTAATATTTAGGTTTTACAAGATGACTCCATATACATTATATATGCTATAACCCCATTATAGCATTATCCAATTTGATTTCAATTTAATCTTTGAAGTTCATTTGATGGACTGTAAATTATTTTTAAAATTTTTCTTATGAATTGTTTTCTAAAAAAATAATTATATCTCACTCTATTACTAATATCTATTATTCGAATATAATTTAAATATACTATTTCGCATATACAAGATAGCCAAATTATGTTTTTTGCGGTTTGAACACAACCAGAGTTAAGAAAATGTAATAACTAATAGCGTTGGCGATTGTTCCAATTTAATTTTAATTAAATTTTTAGATATAATTTCATTAACCCTAAATAATTTTTAAAAATAATTTTATGTATTATGTTTTAAAAAAATAGTCATATCGCACTCAATTACGGTTATCTTTTATTCAAATTTATTTTAAAATTAATATTTAGGTTATACAAGATGACTCAATTGATCCTTTTTAAGTTTTGGACATAACCAGGGTTATGAAAATAGAACAATTAATCAATATAGCATTATCCGATTTGATTTCAATTTAATCTTTGAAGTTCATTTGATGGACTGTAAATTATTTTTAAAATTTTTCCTATGAATTGTTTTCTAAAAAAATAATTATATCTCACTCTATTACTAATATCTATTATTCGAATATAATTTAAATTTACTATTTCGCATATACAAGATAGCCAAATGACGTTTTTTGCGGTTCGAACACAGAGTTAAGAAAATGTAATAACTAATAGGGTTGGCGATTGTTCCGATTTAATTTTATTTCAATTTTTAGATATAATTTGATTAACCCTAAATGATTTTTAAGAATAGTTTTATGTATTATGTTTTAAAAAAATAGTCATATCTCACTCAATTACGGTTATCTATTATTCATATTTATTTTAAAATTAATATTTAGGTTTTACAAGATGACTCCATATACATTATATATGCTATAACCCCATTATACCATTATCCAATTTGATTTCAATTTAATCTTTGAAGTTCATTTGATGGACTGTAAATTATTTTTAAAATTTTTCTTATGAATTGTTTTCTAAAAAAATAATTATATCTCACTCTATTACTAATATCTATTATTCGAATATAATTTAAATTTACTATTTGGCATATACAAGACAGCCAAATGATGTTTTTTGCGGTTTGAACACAACCAGAGTTAAGAAAATGTAATAACTAATAGCATTGGCTATTTACTATTTCGCATATACAAGATAGCCAAATGATGTTTTTTGCGGTTTGAACACAACCAGAATTAAGAAAATATAATAACTGATAGCGTTAAAGATTGTTCCGATTTAATTTAATTTTTAGATATAATTTGATTAACCCTAAATGACTTTTAAAAATATTTTGATGTATTTTGTTTAAAAAAAATAGTCATATCTCACTCAATTACGGTTATCTATTATTCAAATTTATTTTAAAATTAATATTTAGGTTATACAAGATGACTCAATTGATCCTTTTTAAGTTTTGGACATAACCAGGGTTAAGAAAATAGAACAAATAATCATTATAGCATTGTCCGATTTGATTCCAATTAATTTTTGAAGTTCATTTGATGTACTGTAAATTATTTTTAAAATTTTTCTTATGAATTGTTTTTTAAAAAAATAATTATATCTCACTCTATTACTGTTATCTATTATTCAAATTTATTTTAAAATTAATATTTAGGTTATACAAGATGACTCAATTGATCCTTTTTAAGTTTTGGACATAACCAGGGTTAAGAAAATAGAACAAATAATCATTATAGCATTGTCCGATTTGATTCCAATTAATTTTTGAAGTTCATTTGATGTACTGTAAATTATTTTTTAAATTTTTCTTATGAACTGTTTTTTAAAAAAAATAATTATATCTCACTCTATTACTGTTATCTATTATTCAAATTTATTTTAAAATTAATATTTAGGTTATACAAGATGACTCATATGATCCTTTTTAAGTTTTGGACATAACCAGGGTTAAGAAAATAGAACAACTAATCATTATAGCATTGTCCGATTTGATTTCAATTTAATCTTTAAAGTTCATTTGATGGACTGTAAATTATTTTTAAAATTTTTCTTATGAATTGTTTTCTAAAAAAATAATTATATCTCACTCTATTACTAATATCTATTATTCGAATATAATTTAAATTTAGTATTTGGCATATACAACACAGCCAAATGATGTTTTTTGCGGTTTGAACACAACCAGAGTTAAGAAAATGTAATAAACTAATAGCGTTTGCGATTGTTCCGATTTAATTTTAATTAAATTTTTAGATATAATTTGATTAACCCTAAATAATTTTTAAAAATAATTTTATGTATTTTGTTTTAAAATAATAGTCATATCTCACTCAATTACGGTTATCTATTATTCATATTTATTTTAAAATTAATATTTAGGTTATACAAGATGACTCAATTGATCCTTTTTAAGTTTTGGACATAACCAGGGTTAAGAAGATAGAACAAATAATCATTATAGCATTGTCCGATTTGATTCCAATTAATTTTTGAAGTTCATTTGATGTACTGTAAATTATTTTTAAAATTTTTCTTATGAATTGTTTTTTAAAAAAATAATTATATCTCACTCTATTACTAATATCTATTATTAGAATATAATTTAAATTAACTATTTCGCATATACAAGATAGCCAAATGATGTTTTTTGCGGTTTGAACACAACCAGAGTTAAGAAAATGTAATAACTAATAGGGTTGGCGATTGTTCCGATTTAATTTTAATTCAATTTTTAGATATAATTTGATTAACCCTAAATGATTTTTAAGAATAGTTTTATGTATTATGTTTTAAAAAAATAGTCATATCTCACTCAATTACGGTTATCTTTTATTCAAATATAATTTAAAATTAATATTTAGATTACACAAGATGACCCAAATGATCCTTTTTAAGTTTTGGACATAACCAGGGTTAAAAAAAAATAGAACAATTAATCATTATAGCATTGTCCGATTTGATTCCAATTAATTTTTGATGTTCATTTGATGTACTGTAAATTATTTTTTAAATTTTTCTCATGAACTGTTTTTTAAAAAAAATAATTATATCTCACTCTATTACTGTTATCTATTATTCAAATTTATTTTAAAATTAATATTTAGGTTATACAAGATGACTCATATGATCCTTTTTAAGTTTTGGACATAACCAGGGTTAAGAAAATAGAACAACTAATCATTATAGCATTGTCCGATTTGATTTCAATTTAATCTTTAAAGTTCATTTGATGGACTGTAAATTATTTTTAAAATTTTTCTTATGAATTGTTTTCTAAAAAAATAATTATATCTCACTCTATTACTAATATCTATTATTCGAATATAATTTAAATTTAGTATTTGGCATATACAACACAGCCAAATGATGTTTTTTGCGGTTTGAACACAACCAGAGTTAAGAAAATGTAATAAACTAATAGCGTTTGCGATTGTTGCGATTTAATTTTAATTAAATTTTTAGATATAATTTGATGATGATCCTTTTTAAGTTTTGGACATAACCAGGGTTAAAAAAAAATAGAACAATTAATCATTATAGCATTGTCCGATTTGATTCCAATTAATTTTTGAAGTTCATTTGATGTACTGTAAATTATTTTTTAAATTTTTCTTATGAACTGTTTTTTAAAAAAAATAATTATATCTCACTCTATTACTGTTATCTATTATTCAAATTTATTTTAAAATTAATATTTAGGTTATACAAGATGACTCATATGATCCTTTTTAAGTTTTGGACATAACCAGGGTTAAGAAAATAGAACAACTAATCATTATAGCATTGTCCGATTTGATTTCAATTTAATCTTTAAAGTTCATTTGATGGACTCTAAATTATTTTTAAAATTTTTCTTATGAATTGTTTTCTAAAAAAATAATTATATCTCACTCTATTACTAATATCTATTATTCGAATATAATTTAAATTTAGTATTTGGCATATACAACACAGCCAAATGATGTTTTTTGCGGTTTGAACACAACCAGAGTTAAGAAAATGTAATAAACTAATAGCGTTTGCGATTGTTCCGATTTAATTTTAATTAAATTTTTAGATATAATTTGATGATGATCCTTTTTAAGTTTTGGACATAACCAGGGTTAAAAAAAAATAGAACAATTAATCATTATAGCATTGTCCGATTTGATTCCAATTAATTTTTGAAGTTCATTTGATGTACTGTAAATTATTTTTTAAATTTTTCTTATGAACTGTTTTTTAAAAAAAATAATTATATCTCACTCTATTACTGTTATCTATTATTCAAATTTATTTTAAAATTAATATTTAGGTTATACAAGATGACTCATATGATCCTTTTTAAGTTTTGGACATAACCAGGGTTAAGAAAATAGAACAACTAATCATTATAGCATTGTCCGATTTGATTTCAATTTAATCTTTAAAGTTCATTTGATGGACTGTAAATTATTTTTAAAATTTTCCCTATGAATTGTTTTCTAAAAAAATAATTATATCTCACTCTATTACTAATATCTATTATTCGAATATAATTTAAATTTAGTATTTGGCATATACAACACAGCCAAATGATGTTTTTTGCGGTTTGAACACAACCAGAGTTAAGAAAATGTAATAAACTAATAGCGTTTGCGATTGTTCCGATTTAATTTTAATTAAATTTTTAGATATAATTTGATTAACCCTAAATAATTTTTAAAAATAATTTTATGTATTATGTTTTAAAATAATAGTCATATCTCACTCAATTACGGTTATCTATTATTCATATTTATTTTAAAATTAATATTTAGGTTATACAAGATGATTCCATATACATTATATATGCTATAACCCCATTATAGCATTATCCAATTTGATTTCAATTTAATCTTTGAAGTTCATTTGATGGACTGTAAATTATTTTTAAAATTTTTCTTATGAATTGTTTTCTAAAAAAAATAATTATATCTCACTCTATTACTAATATCTATTATTCGAATATAATTTAAATTTACTATTTGGCATATACAAGACAGCCAAATGATGTTTTTTGCGGTTTGAACACAACCAGAGTTAAGAAAATGTAATAACTAATAGCATTGGCTATTTACTATTTCGCATATACAAGATAGCCAAATGATGTTTTTTGCGGTTTGAACACAACCAGAGTTAAGAAAATGTAATAACTAATAGGGTTGGCGATTGTTCCAATTTAATTTTAATTAAATTTTTAGATATAATTTCATTAACCCTAAATATTTTTTAAAAATAATTTTATGTATTATGTTTTAAAAAAATAGTCATATCTCACTCAATTACGGTTATCTATTATTCATATTTATTTTAAAATTAATATTTAGGTTATACAAGATGATTCCATATACATTATATATGCTATAACCCCATTATAGCATTATCCAATTTGATTTCAATTTAATCTTTGAAGTTCATTTGATGGACTGTAAATTATTTTTAAAATTTTTCTTATGAATTGTTTTCTAAAAAAATAATTATATCTCACTCTATTACTAATATCTATTATTCGAATATAATTTAAATTTAGTATTTGGCATATACAACACAGCCAAATGATGTTTTTTGCGGTTTGAACACAACCAGAGTTAAGAAAATGTAATAACTAATAGCATTGGCGATTGTTCCGATTTAATTTTAATTAAATTTTTAGATATAATTTGATTAACCCTAAATAATTTTTTAAAATAATTTTATGTATTATGTTTTAAAAAAATAGTCATATCTCACTCAATTACGGTTATCTATTATTCATATTTATTTTAAAATTAATATTTAGGTTTTACAAGATGACTACATATACATTATATATGCTATAACCCCATTATAGCATTATCCAATTTGATTTCAATTTAATCTTTGAAGTTCATTTGATGGACTGTAAATTATTTTTAAAATTTTTCTTATGAATTGTTTTCTAAAAAAATAATTATATCTCACTCTATTACTAATATCTATTATTCGAATATAATTTAAATATACTATTTCGCATATACAAGATAGCCAAATTATGTTTTTTGCGGTTTGAACACTACCAGAGTTAAGAAAATGTAATAACTAATAGCGTTGGCGATTGTTCCAATTTAATTTTAATTAAATTTTTAGATATAATTTCATTAACCCTAAATAATTTTTAAAAATAATTTTATGTATTATGTTTTAAAAAAATAGTCATATCGCACTCAATTACGGTTATCTTTTATTCAAATTTATTTTAAAATTAATATTTAGGTTATACAAGATGACTCAATTGATCCTTTTTAAGTTTTGGACATAACCAGGGTTATGAAAATAGAACAATTAATCAATATAGCATTATCCGATTTGATTTCAATTTAATCTTTGAAGTTCATTTGATGGACTGTAAATTATTTTTAAAATTTTTCCTATGAATTGTTTTTTAAAAAAATAATTATATCTCACTCTATTACTAATATCTATTATTAGAATATAATTTAAATTACCTATTTCGCATATACAAGATAGCCAAATGATGTTTTTTGCGGTTTGAACACAACCAGAGTTAAGAAAATGTAATAACTAATAGGGTTGGCGATTGTTCCGATTTAATTTTAATTCAATTTTTAGATATAATTTGATTAACCCTAAATGATTTTTAAGAATAGTTTTATGTATTATGTTTTAAAAAAATAGTCATATCTCACTCAATTACGGTTATCTTTTATTCAAATATAATTTAAAATTAATATTTAGATTACACAAGATGACCCAAATGATCCTTTTTAAGTTTTGGACATAACCAGGGTTAAAAAAAAATAGAACAATTAATCATTATAGCATTGTCCGATTTGATTCCAATTAATTTTTGAAGTTCATTTGATGTACTGTAAATTATTTTTTAAATTTTTCTTATGAACTGTTTTTTAAAAAAAATAATTATATCTCACTCTATTACTGTTATCTATTATTCAAATTTATTTTAAAATTAATATTTAGGTTATACAAGATGACTCATATGATCCTTTTTAAGTTTTGGACATAACCAGGGTTAAGAAAATAGAACAACTAATCATTATAGCATTGTCCGATTTGATTTCAATTTAATCTTTAAAGTTCATTTGATGGACTGTAAATTATTTTTAAAATTTTTCTTATGAATTGTTTTCTAAAAAAATAATTATATCTCACTCTATTACTAATATCTATTATTCGAATATAATTTAAATTTAGTATTTGGCATATACAACACAGCCAAATGATGTTTTTTGCGGTTTGAACACAACCAGAGTTAAGAAAATGTAATAAACTAATAGCGTTTGCGATTGTTCCGATTTAATTTCAATTAAATTTTTAGATATAATTTGATTAACCCTAAATAATTTTTAAAAATAATTTTATGTATTTTGTTTTAAAATAATAGTCATATCTCACTCAATTACGGTTATCTATTATTCATATTTATTTTAAAATTAATATTTAGGTTATACAAGATGACTCAATTGATCCTTTTTAAGTTTTGGACATAACCAGGGTTAAGAAGATAGAACAAATAATCATTATAGCATTGTCCGATTTGATTCCAATTAATTTTTGAAGTTCATTTGATGTACTGTAAATTATTTTTAAAATTTTTCTTATGAATTGTTTTTTAAAAAAATAATTATATCTCACTCTATTACTAATATCTATTATTAGAATATAATTTAAATTAACTATTTCGCATATACAAGATAGCCAAATGATGTTTTTTGCGGTTTGAACACAACCAGAGTTAAGAAAATGTAATAACTAATAGGGTTGGCGATTGTTCCGATTTAATTTTAATTCAATTTTTAGATATAATTTGATTAACCCTAAATGATTTTTAAGAATAGTTTTATGTATTATGTTTTAAAAAAATAGTCATATCTCACTCAATTACGGTTATCTTTTATTCAAATATTATTTAAAATTAATATTTAGATTACACAAGATGACCCAAATGATCCTTTTTAAGTTTTGGACATAACCAGGGTTAAAAAAAAATAGAACAATTAATCATTATAGCATTGTCCGATTTGATTTCAATTTAATCTTTAAAGTTCATTTGATGGACTGTAAATTATTTTTAAAATTTTTCTTATGAATTGTTTTCTAAAAAAATAATTATATCTCACTCTATTACTAATATCTATTATTCGAATATAATTTAAATTTAGTATTTGGCATATACAACACAGCCAAATGATGTTTTTTGCGGTTTGAACACAACCAGAGTTAAGAAAATGTAATAAACTAATAGCGTTTGCGATTGTTCCGATTTAATTTTAATTAAATTTTTAGATATAATTTGATGATGATCCTTTTTAAGTTTTGGACATAACCAGGGTTAAAAAAAAATAGAACAATTAATCATTATAGCATTGTCCGATTTGATTCCAATTAATTTTTGAAGTTCATTTGATGTACTGTAAATTATTTTTTAAATTTTTCTTATGAACTGTTTTTTTAAAAAAAATAATTATATCTCACTCTATTACTGTTATCTATTATTCAAATTTATTTTAAAATTAATATTTAGGTTATACAAGATGACTCATATGATCCTTTTTAAGTTTTGGACATAACCAGGGTTAAGAAAATAGAACAACTAATCATTATAGCATTGTCCGATTTGATTTCAATTTAATCTTTAAAGTTCATTTGATGGACTCTAAATTATTTTTAAAATTTTTCTTATGAATTGTTTTCTAAAAAAATAATTATATCTCACTCTATTACTAATATCTATGATTCGAATATAATTTAAATTTAGTATTTGGCATATACAACACAGCCAAATGATGTTTTTTGCGGTTTGAACACAACCAGAGTTAAGAAAATGTAATAAACTAATAGCGTTTGCGATTGTTCCGATTTAATTTTAATTAAATTTTTAGATATAATTTGATTAACCCTAAATAATTTTTAAAAATAATTTTATGTATTTTGTTTTAAAATAATAGTCATATCTCACTCAATTACGGTTATCTATTATTCATATTTATTTTAAAATTAATATTTAGGTTATTCAAGATGACTCAATTGATCCTTTTTAAGTTTTGGACATAACCAGGGTTAAGAAGATAGAACAAATAATCATTATAGCATTGTCCGATTTGATTCCAATTAATTTTTGAAGTTTATTTGATGTACTGTAAATTATTTTTAAAATTTTTCTTATGAATTGTTTTTTAAAAAAATAATTATATCTCACTCTATTACTGTTATCTATTATTCAAATTTATTTTAAAATTAATATTTAGGTTATACAAGATGACTCATATGATCCTTTTTAAGTTTTGGACATAACCAGGGTTAAGAAAATAGAACAACTAATCATTATAGCATTGTCCGATTTGATTTCAATTTAATCTTTAAAGTTCATTTGATGGACTGTAAATTATTTTTAAATTTTTCCCTATGAATTGTTTTCTAAAAAAATAATTATATCTCACTCTATTACTAATATCTATTATTCGAATATAATTTAAACTTAGTATTTGGCATATACAACACAGCCAAATGATGTTTTTTGCGGTTTGAACACAACCAGAGTTAAGAAAATGTAATAAACTAATAGCGTTTGCGATTGTTCCGATTTAATTTTAATTAAATTTTTTAGATATAATTTGATTAACCCTAAATAATTTTTAAAAATAATTTTATGTATTATGTTTTAAAATAATAGTCATATCTCACTCAATTACGGTTATCTATTATTCATATTTATTTTAAAATTAATATTTAGGTTATACAAGATGACTCAATTGATCCTTTTTAAGTTTTGGACATAACCAGGGTTAAGAAAATAGAACAAATAATCATTATAGCATTGTCCGATTTGATTCCAATTAATTTTTGAAGTTCATTTGATGTACTGTAAATTATTTTTAAAATTTTTCTTATGAATTGTTTTTTAAAAAAATAATTATATCTCACTCTATTACTGTTATCTATTATTCGAATAGAATTTAAATATACTATTTCGCATATACAAGATAGCCAAATGATGTTTTTTACGGTTTGAACACAACCAGAATTAACAAAATATAATAATTGATAGCGTTAAAGATTGTTCCGATTTAATTTAATTTTTAGATATAATTTGATTAACCCTAAATAAATGACTTTTAAAAATATTTTGATGTATTTTGTTTAAAAAAAAAAGTCATATCTCACTCAATTACGGTTATCTATTATTCAAATTTATTTTAAAATTAATATTTAGGTTATACAAGATGACTCAAATGATCCTATTTAAGTTTTGGACATAACCAGGATTATTAATTGTTTTTTAAAAAAATAATTATATCTCACTCTATTACTAATATCTATTATTCGAATATAATTTAAATTTACTATTTCGCATATACAAGATAGCCAAATGATGTTTTTTGCGGTTTGAACACAACCAGAGTTAAGAAAATGTAATAACTAATAGGGTTGGCGATTGTTCCGATTTAATTTTAATTCAATTTTTAGATATAATTTGATTAACCCTAAATGATTTTTAAGAATAGTTTTATGTATTATGTTTTAAAAAAATAGTCATATCTCACTCAATTACGGTTATCTTTTATTCAAATATAATTTAAAATTAATATTTAGATTACACAAGATGACCCAAATGATCCTTTTTAAGTTTTAGACATAACCAGGGTTAAGAAAATAGAACAATTAATCATTATAGCATTGTCCGATTTGATTCCAATTTAATTTTTGAAGTTCATTTTGATGTACTGTCAATTATTTTTAAAATTTTTCTTATGAATTGTTTTTTAAAAAAATAATTATATCACCCTCTATTACTAATATCTATTATTAGAATATAATTTAAATTAACTATTTCGCATATACAAGATAGCCAAATGATGTTTTTTGCGGTTTGAACACAACCAGAGTTAAGAAAATGTAATAACTAATAGGGTTGGCGATTGTTCCGATTTAATTTTAATTCAATTTTTAGATATAATTTGATTAACCCTAAATGATTTTTAAGAATAGTTTTATGTATTATGTTTTAAAAAAATAGTCATATCTCACTCAATTACGGTTATCTTTTATTCAAATATAATTTAAAATTAATATTTAGATTACACAAGATGACCCAAATGATCCTTTTTAAGTTTTAGACATAACCAGGGTTAAGAAAATAGAACAATTAATCATTATAGCATTGTCCGATTTGATTTCAATTTAATCTTTGAAGATCATTAGATGTACTGTAAATTATTTTTTAAATTTTTCTTATGAACTGTTTTTAAAAAAAAATAATTATATCTCACTCTATTACTGTTATCTATTATTCAAATTTATTTTAAAATTAATATTTAGGTTATACAAGATGACTCATATGATCCTTTTTAAGTTTTGGACATAAACAGGGTTAAGAAAATAGAACAATTAATCATTATAGCATTATCCAATTTGATTTCAATTTAATCTTTGAAGTTCATTTGATGGACTGTAAATTATTTTTAAAATTTTTCTTATGAATTGTTTTCTAAAAAAATAATTATATCTCACTCTATTACTAATATCTATTATTCGAATATAATTTAAATTTACTATTTGGCATATACAAGACAGCCAAATGATGTTTTTTGCGGTTTGAACACAACCAGAGTTAAGAAAATGTAATAACTAATAGCATTGGCGATTGTTCCGATTTAATTTTAATTAAATTTTTAGATATAATTTGATTAACCCTAAATAATTTTTTAAAATAATTTTATGTATTATGTTTTAAAAAAATAGTCATATCTCACTCAATTACGGTTATCTATTATTCATATTTATTTTAAAATTAATATTTAGGTTTTACAAGATGACTCCATATACATTATATATGCTATAACCCCATTATAGCATTATCCAATTTGATTTCAATTTAATCTTTGAAGTTCATTTGATGGACTGTAAATTATTTTTAAAATTTTTCTTATGAATTGTTTTCTAAAAAAATAATTATATCTCACTCTATTACTAATATCTATTATTCGAATATAATTTAAATATACTATTTCGCATATACAAGATAGCCAAATTATGTTTTTTGCGGTTTGAACACAACCAGAGTTAAGAAAATGTAATAACTAATAGCGTTGGCGATTGTTCCAATTTAATTTTAATTAAATTTTTAGATATAATTTCATTAACCCTAAATAATTTTTAAAAATAATTTTATGTATTATGTTTTAAAAAAATAGTCATATCGCACTCAATTACGGTTATCTTTTATTCAAATTTATTTTAAAATTAATATTTAGGTTATACAAGATGACTCAATTGATCCTTTTTAAGTTTTGGACATAACCAGGGTTATGAAAATAGAACAATTAATCAATATAGCATTATCCGATTTGATTTCAATTTAATCTTTGAAGTTCATTTGATGGACTGTAAATTATTTTTAAAATTTTTCCTATGAATTGTTTTCTAAAAAAATAATTATATCTCACTCTATTACTAATATCTATTATTCGAATATAATTTAAATTTACTATTTCGCATATACAAGATAGCCAAATGACGTTTTTTGCGGTTCGAACACAGAGTTAAGAAAATGTAATAACTAATAGGGTTGGCGATTGTTCCGATTTAATTTTATTTCAATTTTTAGATATAATTTGATTAACCCTAAATGATTTTTAAGAATAGTTTTATGTATTATGTTTTAAAAAAATAGTCATATCTCACTCAATTACGGTTATCTATTATTCATATTTATTTTAAAATTAATATTTAGGTTTTACAAGATGACTCCATATACATTATATTTGCTATAACCCCATTATACCATTATCCAATTTGATTTCAATTTAATCTTTGAAGTTCATTTGATGGACTGTAAATTATTTTTAAAATTTTTCTTATGAATTGTTTTCTAAAAAAATAATTATATCTCACTCTATTACTAATATCTATTATTCGAATATAATTTAAATTTACTATTTGGCATATACAAGACAGCCAAATGATGTTTTTTGCGGTTTGAACACAACCAGAGTTAAGAAAATGTAATAACTAATAGCATTGGCTATTTACTATTTCGCATATACAAGATAGCCAAATGATGTTTTTTGCGGTTTGAACACAACCAGAATTAAGAAAATATAATAACTGATAGCGTTAAAGATTGTTCCGATTTAATTTAATTTTTAGATATAATTTGATTAACCCTAAATGACTTTTAAAAATATTTTGATGTATTTTGTTTAAAAAAAATAGTCATATCTCACTCAATTACGGTTATCTATTATTCAAATTTATTTTAAAATTAATATTTAGGTTATACAAGATGACTCAATTGATCCTTTTTAAGTTTTGGACATAACCAGGGTTAAGAAAATAGAACAAATAATCATTATAGCATTGTCCGATTTGATTCCAATTAATTTTTGAAGTTCATTTGATGTACTGTAAATTATTTTTAAAATTTTTCTTATGAATTGTTTTTTAAAAAAATAATTATATCTCACTCTATTACTGTTATCTATTATTCAAATTTATTTTAAAATTAATATTTAGGTTATACAAGATGACTCAATTGATCCTTTTTAAGTTTTGGACATAACCAGGGTTAAGAAAATAGAACAAATAATCATTATAGCATTGTCCGATTTGATTCCAATTAATTTTTGAAGTTCATTTGATGTACTGTAAATTATTTTTTAAATTTTTCTTATGAACTGTTTTTTAAAAAAAATAATTATATCTCACTCTATTACTGTTATCTATTATTCAAATTTATTTTAAAATTAATATTTAGGTTATACAAGATGACTCATATGATCCTTTTTAAGTTTTGGACATAACCAGGGTTAAGAAAATAGAACAACTAATCATTATAGCATTGTCCGATTTGATTTCAATTTAATCTTTAAAGTTCATTTGATGGACTGTAAATTATTTTTAAAATTTTTCTTATGAATTGTTTTCTAAAAAAATAATTATATCTCACTCTATTACTAATATCTATTATTCGAATATAATTTAAATTTAGTATTTGGCATATACAACACAGCCAAATGATGTTTTTTGCGGTTTGAACACAACCAGAGTTAAGAAAATGTAATAAACTAATAGCGTTTGCGATTGTTCCGATTTAATTTTAATTAAATTTTTAGATATAATTTGATTAACCCTAAATAATTTTTAAAAATAATTTTATGTATTTTGTTTTAAAATAATAGTCATATCTCACTCAATTACGGTTATCTATTATTCATATTTATTTTAAAATTAATATTTAGGTTATACAAGATGACTCAATTGATCCTTTTTAAGTTTTGGACATAACCAGGGTTAAGAAGATAGAACAAATAATCATTATAGCATTGTCCGATTTGATTCCAATTAATTTTTGAAGTTCATTTGATGTACTGTAAATTATTTTTAAAATTTTTCTTATGAATTGTTTTTTAAAAAAATAATTATATCTCACTCTATTACTAATATCTATTATTAGAATATAATTTAAATTAACTATTTCGCATATACAAGATAGCCAAATGATGTTTTTTGCGGTTTGAACACAACCAGAGTTAAGAAAATGTAATAACTAATAGGGTTGGCGATTGTTCCGATTTAATTTTAATTCAATTTTTAGATATAATTTGATTAACCCTAAATGATTTTTAAGAATAGTTTTATGTATTATGTTTTAAAAAAATAGTCATATCTCACTCAATTACGGTTATCTTTTATTCAAATATAATTTAAAATTAATATTTAGATTACACAAGATGACCCAAATGATCCTTTTTAAGTTTTGGACATAACCAGGGTTAAAAAAAAATAGAACAATTAATCATTATAGCATTGTCCGATTTGATTCCAATTAATTTTTGATGTTCATTTGATGTACTGTAAATTATTTTTTAAATTTTTCTTATGAACTGTTTTTTAAAAAAAATAATTATATCTCACTCTATTACTGTTATCTATTATTCAAATTTATTTTAAAATTAATATTTAGGTTATACAAGATGACTCATATGATCCTTTTTAAGTTTTGGACATAACCAGGGTTAAGAAAATAGAACAACTAATCATTATAGCATTGTCCGATTTGATTTCAATTTAATCTTTAAAGTTCATTTGATGGACTGTAAATTATTTTTAAAATTTTTCTTATGAATTGTTTTCTAAAAAAATAATTATATCTCACTCTATTACTAATATCTATTATTCGAATATAATTTAAATTTAGTATTTGGCATATACAACACAGCCAAATGATGTTTTTTGCGGTTTGAACACAACCAGAGTTAAGAAAATGTAATAAACTAATAGCGTTTGCGATTGTTCCGATTTAATTTTAATTAAATTTTTAGATATAATTTGATGATGATCCTTTTTAAGTTTTGGACATAACCAGGGTTAAAAAAAAATAGAACAATTAATCATTATAGCATTGTCCGATTTGATTCCAATTAATTTTTGAAGTTCATTTGATGTACTGTAAATTATTTTTTAAATTTTTCTTATGAACTGTTTTTTAAAAAAAATAATTATATCTCACTCTATTACTGTTATCTATTATTCAAATTTATTTTAAAATTAATATTTAGGTTATACAAGATGACTCATATGATCCTTTTTAAGTTTTGGACATAACCAGGGTTAAGAAAATAGAACAACTAATCATTATAGCATTGTCCGATTTGATTTCAATTTAATCTTTAAAGTTCATTTGATGGACTCTAAATTATTTTTAAAATTTTTCTTATGAATTGTTTTCTAAAAAAATAATTATATCTCACTCTATTACTAATATCTATGATTCGAATATAATTTAAATTTAGTATTTGGCATATACAACACAGCCAAATGATGTTTTTTGCGGTTTGAACACAACCAGAGTTAAGAAAATGTAATAAACTAATAGCGTTTGCGATTGTTCCGATTTAATTTTAATTAAATTTTTAGATATAATTTGATTAACCCTAAATAATTTTTAAAAATAATTTTATGTATTTTGTTTTAAAATAATAGTCATATCTCACTCAATTACGGTTATCTATTATTCATATTTATTTTAAAATTAATATTTAGGTTATACAAGATGACTCAATTGATCCTTTTTAAGTTTTGGACATAACCAGGGTTAAGAAGATAGAACAAATAATCATTATAGCATTGTCCGATTTGATTCCAATTAATTTTTGAAGTTCATTTGATGTACTGTAAATTATTTTTAAAATTTTTCTTATGAATTGTTTTTTAAAAAAATAATTATATCTCACTCTATTACTGTTATCTATTATTCAAATTTATTTTAAAATTAATATTTAGGTTATACAAGATGACTCATATGATCCTTTTTAAGTTTTGGACATAACCAGGGTTAAGAAAATAGAACAACTAATCATTATAGCATTGTCCGATTTGATTTCAATTTAATCTTTAAAGTTCATTTGATGGACTGTAAATTATTTTTAAATTTTTCCCTATGAATTGTTTTCTAAAAAAATAATTATATCTCACTCTATTACTAATATCTATTATTCGAATATAATTTAAACTTAGTATTTGGCATATACAACACAGCCAAATGATGTTTTTTGCGGTTTGAACACAACCAGAGTTAAGAAAATGTAATAAACTAATAGCGTTTGCGATTGTTCCGATTTAATTTTAATTAAATTTTTAGATATAATTTGATTAACCCTAAATAATTTTTAAAAATAATTTTATGTATTTTGTTTTAAAATAATAGTCATATCTCACTCAATTACGGTTATCTATTATTCATATTTATTTTAAAATTAATATTTAGGTTATACAAGATGACTCAATTGATCCTTTTTAAGTTTTGGACATAACCAGGGTTAAGAAAATAGAACAAATAATCATTACAGCATTGTCCGATTTGATTCCAATTAATTTTTGAAGTTCATTTGATGTACTGTAAATTATTTTTAAAATTTTTCTTATGAATTGTTTTTTAAAAAAATAATTATATCTCACTCTATTACTGTTATCTATTATTCGAATAGAATTTAAATATACTATTTCGCATATACAAGATAGCCAAATGATGTTTTTTACGGTTTGAACACAACCAGAATTAACAAAATATAATAATTGATAGCGTTAAAGATTGTTCCGATTTAATTTAATTTTTAGATATAATTTGATTAACCCTAAATAAATGACTTTTAAAAATATTTTGATGTATTTTGTTTAAAAAAAAAAGTCATATCTCACTCAATTACGGTTATCTATTATTCAAATTTATTTTAAAATTAATATTTAGGTTATACAAGATGACTCAAATGATCCTATTTAAGTTTTGGACATAACCAGGATTATTAATTGTTTTTTAAAAAAATAATTATATCTCACTCTATTACTAATATCTATTATTCGAATATAATTTAAATTTACTATTTCGCATATACAAGATAGCCAAATGATGTTTTTTGCGGTTTGAACACAACCAGAGTTAAGAAAATGTAATAACTAATAGGGTTGGCGATTGTTCCGATTTAATTTTAATTCAATTTTTAGATATAATTTGATTAACCCTAAATGATTTTTAAGAATAGTTTTATGTATTATGTTTTAAAAAAATAGTCATATCTCACTCAATTACGGTTATCTTTTATTCAAATATAATTTAAAATTAATATTTAGATTACACAAGATGACCCAAATGATCCTTTTTAAGTTTTAGACATAACCAGGGTTAAGAAAATAGAACAATTAATCATTATAGCATTGTCCGATTTGATTCCAATTTAATTTTTGAATTTCATTTTGATGTACTGTCAATTATTTTTAAAATTTTTCTTATGAATTGTTTTTTAAAAAAATAATTATATCACCCTCTATTACTAATATCTATTATTAGAATATAATTTAAATTAACTATTTCGCTTATACAAGATAGCCAAATGATGTTTTTTGCGGTTTGAACACAACCAGAGTTAAGAAAATGTAATAACTAATAGGGTTGGCGATTGTTCCGATTTAATTTTAATTCAATTTTTAGATATAATTTGATTAACCCTAAATGATTTTTAAGAATAGTTTTATGTATTATGTTTTAAAAAAATAGTCATATCTCACTCAATTACGGTTATCTTTTATTCAAATATAATTTAAAATTAATATTTAGATTACACAAGATGACCCAAATGATCCTTTTTAAGTTTTAGACATAACCAGGGTTAAGAAAATAGAACAATTAATCATTATAGCATTGTCCGATTTGATTTCAATTTAATCTTTGAAGATCATTAGATGTACTGTAAATTATTTTTTAAATTTTTCTTATGAACTGTTTTTAAAAAAAAATAATTATATCTCACTCTATTACTGTTATCTATTATTCAAATTTATTTTAAAATTAATATTTAGGTTATACAAGATGACTCATATGATCCTTTTTAAGTTTTGGACATAAACAGGGTTAAGAAAATAGAACAATTAATCATTATAGCATTATCCAATTTGATTTCAATTTAATCTTTGAAGTTCATTTGATGGACTGTAAATTATTTTTAAAATTTTTCTTATGAATTGTTTTCTAAAAAAATAATTATATCTCACTCTATTACTAATATCTATTATTCGAATATAATTTAAATTTACTATTTGGCATATACAAGACAGCCAAATGATGTTTTTTGCGGTTTGAACACAACCAGAGTTAAGAAAATGTAATAACTAATAGCATTGGCGATTGTTCCGATTTAATTTTAATTAAATTTTTAGATATAATTTGATTAACCCTAAATAATTTTTTAAAATAATTTTATGTATTATGTTTTAAAAAAATAGTCATATCTCACTCAATTACGGTTATCTATTATTCATATTTATTTTAAAATTAATATTTAGGTTTTACAAGATGACTCCATATACATTATATATGCTATAACCCCATTATAGCATTATCCAATTTGATTTCAATTTAATCTTTGAAGTTCATTTGATGGACTGTAAATTATTTTTAAAATTTTTCTTATGAATTGTTTTCTAAAAAAATAATTATATCTCACTCTATTACTAATATCTATTATTCGAATATAATTTAAATATACTATTTCGCATATACAAGATAGCCAAATTATGTTTTTTGCGGTTTGAACACAACCAGAGTTAAGAAAATGTAATAACTAATAGCGTTGGCGATTGTTCCAATTTAATTTTAATTAAATTTTTAGATATAATTTCATTAACCCTAAATAATTTTTAAAAATAATTTTATGTATTATGTTTTAAAAAAATAGTCATATCGCACTCAATTACGGTTATCTTTTATTCAAATTTATTTTAAAATTAATATTTAGGTTATACAAGATGACTCAATTGATCCTTTTTAAGTTTTGGACATAACCAGGGTTATGAAAATAGAACAATTAATCAATATAGCATTATCCGATTTGATTTCAATTTAATCTTTGAAGTTCATTTGATGGACTGTAAATTATTTTTAAAATTTTTCCTATGAATTGTTTTCTAAAAAAATAATTATATCTCACTCTATTACTAATATCTATTATTCGAATATAATTTAAATTTACTATTTCGCATATACAAGATAGCCAAATGACGTTTTTTGCGGTTCGAACACAGAGTTAAGAAAATGTAATAACTAATAGGGTTGGCGATTGTTCCGATTTAATTTTATTTCAATTTTTAGATATAATTTGATTAACCCTAAATGATTTTTAAGAATAGTTTTATGTATTATGTTTTAAAAAAATAGTCATATCTCACTCAATTACGGTTATCTATTATTCATATTTATTTTAAAATTAATATTTAGGTTTTACAAGATGACTCCATATACATTATATATGCTATAACCCCATTATACCATTATCCAATTTGATTTCAATTTAATCTTTGAAGTTCATTTGATGGACTGTAAATTATTTTTAAAATTTTTCTTATGAATTGTTTTTTAAAAAAATAATTATATCTCACTCTATTACTGTTATCTATTATTCAAATTTATTTTAAAATTAATATTTAGGTTATACAAGATGACTCAATTGATCCTTTTTAAGTTTTGGACATAACCAGGGTTAAGAAAATAGAACAAATAATCATTATAGCATTGTCCGATTTGATTCCAATTAATTTTTGAAGTTCATTTGATGTACTGTAAATTATTTTTTAAATTTTTCTTATGAACTGTTTTTTAAAAAAAATAATTATATCTCACTCTATTACTGTTATCTATTATTCAAATTTATTTTAAAATTAATATTTAGGTTATACAAGATGACTCAATTGATCCTTTTTAAGTTTTGGACATAACCAGGGTTAAGAAAATAGAACAAATAATCATTATAGCATTGTCCGATTTGATTCCAATTAATTTTTGAAGTTCATTTGATGTACTGTAAATTATTTTTTAAATTTTTCTTATGAACTGTTTTTTAAAAAAAATAATTATATCTCACTCTATTACTGTTATCTATTATTCAAATTTATTTTAAAATTAATATTTAGGTTATACAAGATGACTCATATGATCCTTTTTAAGTTTTGGACATAACCAGGGTTAAGAAAATAGAACAACTAATCATTATAGCATTGTCCGATTTGATTTCAATTTAATCTTTAAAGTTCATTTGATGGACTGTAAATTATTTTTAAAATTTTTCTTATGAATTGTTTTCTAAAAAAATAATTATATCTCACTCTATTACTAATATCTATTATTCGAATATAATTTAAATTTAGTATTTGGCATATACAACACAGCCAAATGATGTTTTTTGCGGTTTGAACACAACCAGAGTTAAGAAAATGTAATAAACTAATAGCGTTTGCGATTGTTCCGATTTAATTTTAATTAAATTTTTAGATATAATTTGATTAACCCTAAATAATTTTTAAAAATAATTTTATGTATTTTGTTTTAAAATAATAGTCATATCTCACTCAATTACGGTTATCTATTATTCATATTTATTTTAAAATTAATATTTAGGTTATACAAGATGACTCAATTGATCCTTTTTAAGTTTTGGACATAACCAGGGTTAAGAAGATAGAACAAATAATCATTATAGCATTGTCCGATTTGATTCCAATTAATTTTTGAAGTTCATTTGATGTACTGTAAATTATTTTTAAAATTTTTCTTATGAATTGTTTTTTAAAAAAATAATTATATCTCACTCTATTACTAATATCTATTATTAGAATATAATTTAAATTAACTATTTCGCATATACAAGATAACCAAATGATGTTTTTTGCGGTTTGAACACAACCAGAGTTAAGAAAATGTAATAACTAATAGGGTTGGCGATTGTTCCGATTTAATTTTAATTCAATTTTTAGATATAATTTGATTAACCCTAAATGATTTTTAAGAATAGTTTTATGTATTATGTTTTAAAAAAATAGTCATATCTCACTCAATTACGGTTATCTTTTATTCAAATATAATTTAAAATTAATATTTAGATTACACAAGATGACCCAAATGATCCTTTTTAAGTTTTGGACATAACCAGGGTTAAAAAAAAAATAGAACAATTAATCATTATAGCATTGTCCGATTTGATTCCAATTAATTTTTGATGTTCATTTGATGTACTGTAAATTATTTTTTAAATTTTTCTTATGAACTGTTTTTTAAAAAAAATAATTATATCTCACTCTATTACTGTTATCTATTATTCAAATTTATTTTAAAATTAATATTTAGGTTATACAAGATGACTCATATGATCCTTTTTAAGTTTTGGACATAACCAGGGTTAAGAAAATAGAACAACTAATCATTATAGCATTGTCCGATTTGATTTCAATTTAATCTTTAAAGTTCATTTGATGGACTGTAAATTATTTTTAAAATTTTTCTTATGAATTGTTTTCTAAAAAAATAATTATATCTCACTCTATTACTAATATCTATTATTCGAATATAATTTAAATTTAGTATTTGGCATATACAACACAGCCAAATGATGTTTTTTGCGGTTTGAACACAACCAGAGTTAAGAAAATGTAATAAACTAATAGCGTTTGCGATTGTTCCGATTTAATTTTAATTAAATTTTTAGATATAATTTGATGATGATCCTTTTTAAGTTTTGGACATAACCAGGGTTAAAAAAAAATAGAACAATTAATCATTATAGCATTGTCCGATTTGATTCCAATTAATTTTTGAAGTTCATTTGATGTACTGTAAATTATTTTTTAAATTTTTCTTATGAACTGTTTTTTAAAAAAAATAATTATATCTCACTCTATTACTGTTATCTATTATTCAAATTTATTTTAAAATTAATATTTAGGTTATACAAGATGACTCATATGATCCTTTTTAAGTTTTGGACATAACCAGGGTTAAGAAAATAGAACAACTAATCATTATAGCATTGTCCGATTTGATTTCAATTTAATCTTTAAAGTTCATTTGATGGACTCTAAATTATTTTTAAAATTTTTCTTATGAATTGTTTTCTAAAAAAATAATTATATCTCACTCTATTACTAATATCTATGATTCGAATATAATTTAAATTTAGTATTTGGCATATACAACACAGCCAAATGATGTTTTTTGCGGTTTGAACACAACCAGAGTTAAGAAAATGTAATAAACTAATAGCGTTTGCGATTGTTCCGATTTAATTTTAATTAAATTTTTAGATATAATTTGATTAACTCTAAATAATTTTTAAAAATAATTTTATGTATTTTGTTTTAAAATAATAGTCATATCTCACTCAATTACGGTTATCTATTATTCATATTTATTTTAAAATTAATATTTAGGTTATACAAGATGACTCAATTGATCCTTTTTAAGTTTTAAACATAACCAGGGTTAAGAAGATAGAACAAATAATCATTATAGCATTGTCCGATTTGATTCCAATTAATTTTTGAAGTTCATTTGATGTACTGTAAATTATTTTTAAAATTTTTCTTATGAATTGTTTTTTAAAAAAATAATTATATCTCACTCTATTACTGTTATCTATTATTCAAATTTATTTTAAAATTAATATTTAGGTTATACAAGATGACTCATATGATCCTTTTTAAGTTTTGGACATAACCAGGGTTAAGAAAATAGAACAACTAATCATTATAGCATTGTCCGATTTGATTTCAATTTAATCTTTAAAGTTCATTTGATGGACTGTAAATTATTTTTAAATTTTTCCCTATGAATTGTTTTCTAAAAAAATAATTATATCTCACTCTATTACTAATATCTATTATTCGAATATAATTTAAACTTAGTATTTGGCATATACAACACAGCCAAATGATGTTTTTTGCGGTTTGAACACAACCAGAGTTAAGAAAATGTAACAAACTAATAGCGTTTGCGATTGTTCCGATTTAATTTTAATTAAATTTTTAGATATAATTTGATTAACCCTAAATAATTTTTAAAAATAATTTTATGTATTTTGTTTTAAAATAATAGTCATATCTCACTCAATTACGGTTATCTATTATTCATATTTATTTTAAAATTAATATTTAGGTTATACAAGATGACTCAATTGATCCTTTTTAAGTTTTGGACATAACCAGGGTTAAGAAAATAGAACAAATAATCATTACAGCATTGTCCGATTTGATTCCAATTAATTTTTGAAGTTCATTTGATGTACTGTAAATTATTTTTAAAATTTTTCTTATGAATTGTTTTTTAAAAAAATAATTATATCTCACTCTATTACTGTTATCTATTATTCGAATAGAATTTAAATATACTATTTCGCATATACAAGATAGCCAAATGATGTTTTTTACGGTTTGAACACAACCAGAATTAACAAAATATAATAATTGATAGCGTTAAAGATTGTTCCGATTTAATTTAATTTTTAGATATAATTTGATTAACCCTAAATAAATGACTTTTAAAAATATTTTGATGTATTTTGTTTAAAAAAAAAAGTCATATCTCACTCAATTACGGTTATCTATTATTCAAATTTATTTTAAAATTAATATTTAGGTTATACAAGATGACTCAAATGATCCTATTTAAGTTTTGGACATAACCAGGATTATTAATTGTTTTTTAAAAAAATAATTATATCTCACTCTATTACTAATATCTATTATTCGAATATAATTTAAATTTACTATTTCGCATATACAAGATAGCCAAATGATGTTTTTTGCGGTTTGAACACAACCAGAGTTAAGAAAATGTAATAACTAATAGGGTTGGCGATTGTTCCGATTTAATTTTAATTCAATTTTTAGATATAATTTGATTAACCCTAAATGATTTTTAAGAATAGTTTTATGTATTATGTTTTAAAAAAATAGTCATATCTCACTCAATTACGGTTATCTTTTATTCAAATATAATTTAAAATTAATATTTAGATTACACAAGATGACCCAAATGATAATTTTTAAGTTTTAGACATAACCAGGGTTAAGAAAATAGAACAATTAATCATTATAGCATTGTCCGATTTGATTCCAATTTAATTTTTGAAGTTCATTTTGATGTACTGTCAATTATTTTTAAAATTTTTCTTATGAATTGTTTTTTAAAAAAATAATTATATCACCCTCTATTACTAATATCTATTATTAGAATATAATTTAAATTAACTATTTCGCATATACAAGATAGCCAAATGATGTTTTTTGCGGTTTGAACACAACCAGAGTTAAGAAAATGTAATAACTAATAGGGTTGGCGATTGTTCCGATTTAATTTTAATTCAATTTTTAGATATAATTTGATTAACCCTAAATGATTTTTAAGAATAGTTTTATGTATTATGTTTTAAAAAAATAGTCATATCTCACTCAATTACGGTTATCTTTTATTCAAATATAATTTAAAATTAATATTTAGATTACACAAGATGACCCAAATGATCCTTTTTAAGTTTTAGACATAACCAGGGTTAAGAAAATAGAACAATTAATCATTATAGCATTGTCCGATTTGATTTCAATTTAATCTTTGAAGATCATTAGATGTACTGTAAATTATTTTTTAAATTTTTCTTATGAACTGTTTTTAAAAAAAAATAATTATATCTCACTCTATTACTGTTATCTATTATTCAAATTTATTTTAAAATTAATATTTAGGTTATACAAGATGACTCATATGATCCTTTTTAAGTTTTGGACATAAACAGGGTTAAGAAAATAGAACAATTAATCATTATAGCATTATCCAATTTGATTTCAATTTAATCTTTGAAGTTCATTTGATGGACTGTAAATTATTTTTAAAATTTTTCTTATGAATTGTTTTCTAAAAAAATAATTATATCTCACTCTATTACTAATATCTATTATTCGAATATAATTTAAATTTACTATTTGGCATATACAAGACAGCCAAATGATGTTTTTTGCGGTTTGAACACAACCAGAGTTAAGAAAATGTAATAACTAA
Organism: Anthonomus grandis grandis; assembly: GCF_022605725.1. Taxonomy (NCBI): domain Eukaryota; kingdom Metazoa; phylum Arthropoda; class Insecta; order Coleoptera; family Curculionidae; genus Anthonomus; species Anthonomus grandis. The sequence goes on from NC_065557.1 coordinate 25,056,789, forward strand.
TAGCATTGGCGATTGTTCCGATTTAATTTTAATTAAATTTTTAGATATAATTTGATTAACCCTAAATAATTTTTTAAAATAATTTTATGTATTATGTTTTAAAAAAATAGTCATATCTCACTCAATTACGGTTATCTATTATTCATATTTATTTTAAAATTAATATTTAGGTTTTACAAGATGACTCCATATACATTATATATGCTATAACCCCATTATAGCATTATCCAATTTGATTTCAATTTAATCTTTGAAGTTCATTTGATGGACTGTAAATTATTTTTAAAATTTTTCTTATGAATTGTTTTCTAAAAAAATAATTATATCTCACTCTATTACTAATATCTATTATTCGAATATAATTTAAATATACTATTTCGCATATACAAGATAGCCAAATTATGTTTTTTGCGGTTTGAACACAACCAGAGTTAAGAAAATGTAATAACTAATAGCGTTGGCGATTGTTCCAATTTAATTTTAATTAAATTTTTAGATATAATTTCATTAACCCTAAATAATTTTTAAAAATAATTTTATGTATTATGTTTTAAAAAAATAGTCATATCGCACTCAATTACGGTTATCTTTTATTCAAATTTATTTTAAAATTAATATTTAGGTTATACAAGATGACTCAATTGATCCTTTTTAAGTTTTGGACATAACCAGGGTTATGAAAATAGAACAATTAATCAATATAGCATTATCCGATTTGATTTCAATTTAATCTTTGAAGTTCATTTGATGGACTGTAAATTATTTTTAAAATTTTTCCTATGAATTGTTTTCTAAAAAAATAATTATATCTCACTCTATTACTAATATCTATTATTCGAATATAATTTAAATTTACTATTTGGCATATACAAGACAGCCAAATGATGTTTTTTGCGGTTTGAACACAACCAGAGTTAAGAAAATGTAATAACTAATAGCATTGGCTATTTACTATTTCGCATATACAAGATAGCCAAATGATGTTTTTTGCGGTTCGAACACAGAGTTAAGAAAATGTAATAACTAATAGGGTTGGCGATTGTTCCGATTTAATTTTATTTCAATTTTTAGATATAATTTGATTAACCCTAAATGATTTTTAAGAATAGTTTTATGTATTATGTTTTAAAAAAATAGTCATATCTCACTCAATTACGGTTATCTATTATTCATATTTATTTTAAAATTAATATTTAGGTTTTACAAGATGACTCCATATACATTATATATGCTATAACCCCATTATACCATTATCCAATTTGATTTCAATTTAATCTTTGAAGTTCATTTGATGGACTGTAAATTATTTTTAAAATTTTTCTTATGAATTGTTTTCTAAAAAAATAATTATATCTCACTCTATTACTAATATCTATTATTCGAATATAATTTAAATTTACTATTTGGCATATACAAGACAGCCAAATGATGTTTTTTGCGGTTTGAACACAACCAGAGTTAAGAAAATGTAATAACTAATAGCATTGGCTATTTACTATTTCGCATATACAAGATAGCCAAATGATGTTTTTTGCGGTTTGAACACAACCAGAATTAAGAAAATATAATAACTGATAGCGTTAAAGATTGTTCCGATTTAATTTAATTTTTAGATATAATTTGATTAACCCTAAATGACTTTTAAAAATATTTTGATGTATTTTGTTTAAAAAAAATAGTCATATCTCACTCAATTACGGTTATCTATTATTCAAATTTATTTTAAAATTAATATTTAGGTTATACAAGATGACTCAATTGATCCTTTTTAAGTTTTGGACATAACCAGGGTTAAGAAAATAGAACAAATAATCATTATAGCATTGTCCGATTTGATTCCAATTAATTTTTGAAGTTCATTTGATGTACTGTAAATTATTTTTAAAATTTTTCTTATGAATTGTTTTTTAAAAAAATAATTATATCTCACTCTATTACTGTTATCTATTATTCAAATTTATTTTAAAATTAATATTTAGGTTATACAAGATGACTCAATTGATCCTTTTTAAGTTTTGGACATAACCAGGGTTAAGAAAATAGAACAAATAATCATTATAGCATTGTCCGATTTGATTCCAATTAATTTTTGAAGTTCATTTGATGTACTGTAAATTATTTTTTAAATTTTTCTTATGAACTGTTTTTTAAAAAAAATAATTATATCTCACTCTATTACTGTTATCTATTATTCAAATTTATTTTAAAATTAATATTTAGGTTATACAAGATGACTCATATGATCCTTTTTAAGTTTTGGACATAACCAGGGTTAAGAAAATAGAACAACTAATCATTATAGCATTGTCCGATTTGATTTCAATTTAATCTTTAAAGTTCATTTGATGGACTGTAAATTATTTTTAAAATTTTTCTTATGAATTGTTTTCTAAAAAAATAATTATATCTCACTCTATTACTAATATCTATTATTCGAATATAATTTAAATTTAGTATTTGGCATATACAACACAGCCAAATGATGTTTTTTTGCGGTTTGAACACAACCAGAGTTAAGAAAATGTAATAAACTAATAGCGTTTGCGATTGTTCCGATTTAATTTTAATTAAATTTTTAGATATAATTTGATTAACCCTAAATAATTTTTAAAAATAATTTTATGTATTATGTTTTAAAATAATAGTCATATCTCACTCAATTACGGTTATCTATTATTCATATTTATTTTAAAATTAATATTTAGGTTATACAAGATGACTCAATTGATCCTTTTTAAGTTTTGGACATAACCAGGGTTAAGAAAATAGAACAAATAATCATTATAGCATTGTCCGATTTGATTCCAATTAATTTTTGAAGTTCATTTGATGTACTGTAAATTATTTTTAAAATTTTTCTTATGAATTGTTTTTTAAAAAAATAATTATATCTCACTCTATTACTGTTATCTATTATTCGAATAGAATTTAAATATACTATTTCGCATATACAAGATAGCCAAATGATGTTTTTTACGGTTTGAACACAACCAGAATTAACAAAATATAATAATTGATAGCGTTAAAGATTGTTCCGATTTAATTTAATTTTTAGATATAATTTGATTAACCCTAAATAAATGACTTTTAAAAATATTTTGATGTATTTTGTTTAAAAAAAAAAGTCATATCTCACTCAATTACGGTTATCTATTATTCAAATTTATTTTAAAATTAATATTTAGGTTATACAAGATGACTCAAATGATCCTATTTAAGTTTTGGACATAACCAGGATTATTAATTGTTTTTTAAAAAAATAATTATATCTCACTCTATTACTAATATCTATTATTCGAATATAATTTAAATTTACTATTTCGCATATACAAGATAGCCAAATGATGTTTTTTGCGGTTTGAACACAACCAGAGTTAAGAAAATGTAATAACTAATAGGGTTGGCGATTGTTCCGATTTAATTTTAATTCAATTTTTAGATATAATTTGATTAACCCTAAATGATTTTTAAGAATAGTTTTATGTATTATGTTTTAAAAAAATAGTCATATCTCACTCAATTACGGTTATCTTTTATTCAAATATAATTTAAAATTAATATTTAGATTACACAAGATGAATCAAATGATCCTTTTTAAGTTTTAGACATAACCAGGGTTAAGAAAATAGAACAATTAATCATTATAGCATTGTCCGATTTGATTCCAATTTAATTTTTGAAGTTCATTTTGATGTACTGTCAATTATTTTTAAAATTTTTCTTATGAATTGTTTTTTAAAAAAATAATTATATCACCCTCTATTACTAATATCTATTATTAGAATATAATTTAAATTAACTATTTCGCATATACAAGATAGCCAAATGATGTTTTTTGCGGTTTGAACACAACCAGAGTTAAGAAAATGTAATAACTAATAGGGTTGGCGATTGTTCCGATTTAATTTTAATTCAATTTTTAGATATAATTTGATTAACCCTAAATGATTTTTAAGAATAGTTTTATGTATTATGTTTTAAAAAAATAGTCATATCTCACTCAATTACGGTTATCTTTTATTCAAATATAATTTAAAATTAATATTTAGATTACACAAGATGACCCAAATGATCCTTTTTAAGTTTTAGACATAACCAGGGTTAAGAAAATAGAACAATTAATCATTATAGCATTGTCCGATTTGATTTCAATTTAATCTTTGAAGATCATTAGATGTACTGTAAATTATTTTTTAAATTTTTCTTATGAACTGTTTTTAAAAAAAAAATAATTATATCTCACTCTATTACTGTTATCTATTATTCAAATTTATTTTAAAATTAATATTTAGGTTATACAAGATGACTCATATGATCCTTTTTAAGTTTTGGACATAAACAGGGTTAAGAAAATAGAACAATTAATCATTATAGCATTATCCAATTTGATTTCAATTTAATCTTTGAAGTTCATTTGATGGACTGTAAATTATTTTTAAAATTTTTCTTATGAATTGTTTTCTAAAAAAATAATTATATCTCACTCTATTACTAATATCTATTATTCGAATATAATTTAAATTTACTATTTGGCATATACAAGACAGCCAAATGATGTTTTTTGCGGTTTGAACACAACCAGAGTTAAGAAAATGTAATAACTAATAGCATTGGCGATTGTTCCGATTTAATTTTAATTAAATTTTTAGATATAATTTGATTAACCCTAAATAATTTTTTAAAATAATTTTATGTATTATGTTTAAAAAAAATAGTCATATCTCACTCAATTACGGTTATCTATTATTCATATTTATTTTAAAATTAATATTTAGGTTTTACAAGATGACTCCATATACATTATATATGCTATAACCCCATTATAGCATTATCCAATTTGATTTCAATTTAATCTTTGAAGTTCATTTGATGGACTGTAAATTATTTTTAAAATTTTTCTTATGAATTGTTTTCTAAAAAAATAATTATATCTCACTCTATTACTAATATCTATTATTCGAATATAATTTAAATATACTATTTCGCATATACAAGATAGCCAAATTATGTTTTTTGCGGTTTGAACACAACCAGAGTTAAGAAAATGTAATAACTAATAGCATTGGCGATTGTTCCGATTTAATTTTAATTAAATTTTTAGATATAATTTGATTAACCCTAAATAATTTTTTAAAATAATTTTATGTATTATGTTTTAAAAAAATAGTCATATCTCACTCAATTACGGTTATCTATTATTCATATTTATTTTAAAATTAATATTTAGGTTTTACAAGATGACTCCATATACATTATATATGCTATAACCCCATTATAGCATTATCCAATTTGATTTCATTTTAATCTTTGAAGTTCATTTGATGGACTGTAAATTATTTTTAAAATTTTTCTTATGAATTGTTTTCTAAAAAAATAATTATATCTCACTCTATTACTAATATCTATTATTCGAATATAATTTAAATATACTATTTCGCATATACAAGATAGCCAAATTATGTTTTTTGCGGTTTGAACACAACCAGAGTTAAGAAAATGTAATAACTAATAGCGTTGGCGATTGTTCCAATTTAATTTTAATTAAATTTTTAGATATAATTTCATTAACCCTAAATAATTTTTAAAAATAATTTTATGTATTATGTTTTAAAAAAATAGTCATATCGCACTCAATTACGGTTATCTTTTATTCAAATTTATTTTAAAATTAATATTTAGGTTATACAAGATGACTCAATTGATCCTTTTTAAGTTTTGGACATAACCAGGGTTATGAAAATAGAACAATTAATCAATATAGCATTATCCGATTTGATTTCAATTTAATCTTTGAAGTTCATTTGATGGACTGTAAATTATTTTTAAAATTTTTCCTATGAATTGTTTTCTAAAAAAATAATTATATCTCACTCTATTACTAATATCTATTATTCGAATATAATTTAAATTTACTATTTCGCATATACAAGATAGCCAAATGACGTTTTTTGCGGTTCGAACACAGAGTTAAGAAAATGTAATAACTAATAGGGTTGGCGATTGTTCCGATTTAATTTTATTTCAATTTTTAGATATAATTTGATTAACCCTAAATGATTTTTAAGAATAGTTTTATGTATTATGTTTTAAAAAAATAGTCATATCTCACTCAATTACGGTTATCTATTATTCATATTTATTTTAAAATTAATATTTAGGTTATACAAGATGACTCCAAATACATTATATATGCTATAACCCCATTATAGCATTATCCAATTTGATTTCAATTTAATCTTTGAAGTTCATTTGATGGACTGTAAATTATTTTTAAAATTTTTCTTATGAATTGTTTTCTAAAAAAATAATTATATCTCACTCTATTACTAATATCTATTATTCGAATATAATTTAAATTTACTATTTGGCATATACAAGACAGCCAAATGATGTTTTTTGCGGTTTGAACACAACCAGAGTTAAGAAAATGTAATAACTAATAGCATTGGCTATTTACTATTTCGCATATACAAGATAGCCAAATGATGTTTTTTGCGGTTTGAACACAACCAGAATTAAGAAAATATAATAACTGATAGCGTTAAAGATTGTTCCGATTTAATTTAATTTTTAGATATAATTTGATTAACCCTAAATGACTTTTAAAAATATTTTGATGTATTTTGTTTAAAAAAAATAGTCATATCTCACTCAATTACGGTTATCTATTATTCAAATTTATTTTAAAATTAATATTTAGGTTATACAAGATGACTCAATTGATCCTTTTTAAGTTTTGGACATAACCAGGGTTAAGAAAATAGAACAAATAATCATTATAGCATTGTCCGATTTGATTCCAATTAATTTTTGAAGTTCATTTGATGTACTGTAAATTATTTTTAAAATTTTTCTTATGAATTGTTTTTTAAAAAAATAATTATATCTCACTCTATTACTGTTATCTATTATTCAAATTTATTTTAAAATTAATATTTAGGTTATACAAGATGACTCAATTGATCCTTTTTAAGTTTTGGACATAACCAGGGTTAAGAAAATAGAACAAATAATCATTATAGCATTGTCCGATTTGATTCCAATTAATTTTTGAAGTTCATTTGATGTACTGTAAATTATTTTTTAAATTTTTCTTATGAACTGTTTTTTAAAAAAAATAATTATATCTCACTCTATTACTGTTATCTATTATTCAAATTTATTTTAAAATTAATATTTAGGTTATACAAGATGACTCATATGATCCTTTTTAAGTTTTGGACATAACCAGGGTTAAGAAAATAGAACAACTAATCATTATAGCATTGTCCGATTTGATTTCAATTTAATCTTTAAAGTTCATTTGATGGACTGTAAATTATTTTTAAAATTTTTCTTATGAATTGTTTTCTAAAAAAATAATTATATCTCACTCTATTACTAATATCTATTATTCGAATATAATTTAAATTTAGTATTTGGCATATACAACACAGCCAAATGATGTTTTTTGCGGTTTGAACACAACCAGAGTTAAGAAAATGTAATAACTAATAGCATTGGCTATTTACTATTTCGCATATACAAGATAGCCAAATGATGTTTTTTGCGGTTTGAACACAACCAGAATTAAGAAAATATAATAACTGATAGCGTTAAAGATTGTTCCGATTTAATTTAATTTTTAGATATAATTTGATTAACCCTAAATGACTTTTAAAAATATTTTGATGTATTTTGTTTAAAAAAAATAGTCATATCTCACTCAATTACGGTTATCTATTATTCAAATTTATTTTAAAATTAATATTTAGGTTATACAAGATGACTCAATTGATCCTTTTTAAGTTTTGGACATAACCAGGGTTAAGAAAATAGAACAAATAATCATTATAGCATTGTCCGATTTGATTCCAATTAATTTTTGAAGTTCATTTGATGTACTGTAAATTATTTTTAAAATTTTTCTTATGAATTGTTTTTTAAAAAAATAATTATATCTCACTCTATTACTGTTATCTATTATTCAAATTTATTTTAAAATTAATATTTAGGTTATACAAGATGACTCAATTGATCCTTTTTAAGTTTTGGACATAACCAGGGTTAAGAAAATAGAACAAATAATCATTATAGCATTGTCCGATTTGATTCCAATTAATTTTTGAAGTTCATTTGATGTACTGTAAATTATTTTTTAAATTTTTCTTATGAACTGTTTTTTAAAAAAAATAATTATATCTCACTCTATTACTGTTATCTATTATTCAAATTTATTTTAAAATTAATATTTAGGTTATACAAGATGACTCATATGATCCTTTTTAAGTTTTGGACATAACCAGGGTTAAGAAAATAGAACAACTAATCATTATAGCATTGTCCGATTTGATTTCAATTTAATCTTTAAAGTTCATTTGATGGACTGTAAATTATTTTTAAAATTTTTCTTATGAATTGTTTTCTAAAAAAATAATTATATCTCACTCTATTACTAATATCTATTATTCGAATATAATTTAAATTTAGTATTTGGCATATACAACACAGCCAAATGATGTTTTTTGCGGTTTGAACACAACCAGAGTTAAGAAAATGTAATAAACTAATAGCGTTTGCGATTGTTCCGATTTAATTTTAATTAAATTTTTAGATATAATTTGATTAACCCTAAATAATTTTTAAAAATAATTTTATGTATTATGTTTTAAAATAATAGTCATATCTCACTCAATTACGGTTATCTATTATTCATATTTATTTTAAAATTAATATTTAGGTTATACAAGATGACTCAATTGATCCTTTAAGTTTTGGACATAACCAGGGTTAAGAAAATAGAACAAATAATCATTATAGCATTGTCCGATTTGATTCCAATTAATTTTTGAAGTTCATTTGATGTACTGTAAATTATTTTTAAAAATTTTTCTTATGAATTGTTTTTTAAAACAATAATTATATCTCACTCTATTACTGTTATCTATTATTCGAATAGAATTTAAATATACTATTTCGCATATACAAGATAGCCAAATGATGTTTTTTACGGTTTGAACACAACCAGAATTAACAAAATATAATAATTGATAGCGTTAAAGATTGTTCCGATTTAATTTAATTTTTAGATATAATTTGATTAACCCTAAATAAATGACTTTTAAAAATATTTTGATGTATTTTGTTTAAAAAAAATAGTCATATCTCACTCAATTACGGTTATTTATTATTCAAATTTATTTTAAAATTAATATTTAGGTTATACAAGATGACTCAAATGATCCTATTTAAGTTTTGGACATAACCAGGATTATTAATTGTTTTTTAAAAAAATAATTATATCTCACTCTATTACTAATATCTATTATTCGAATATAATTTAAATTTACTATTTCGCATATACAAGATAGCCAAATGATGTTTTTTGCGGTTTGAACACAACCAGAGTTAAGAAAATGTAATAACTAATAGGGTTGGCGATTGTTCCGATTTAATTTTAATTCAATTTTTAGATATAATTTGATTAACCCTAAATGATTTTTAAGAATAGTTTTATGTATTATGTTTTAAAAAAATAGTCATATCTCACTCAATTACGGTTATCTATTATTCAAATTTATTTTAAAATTAATATTTAGGTTATACAAGATGACTCAATTGATCCTTTTTAAGTTTTGGACATAACCAGGGTTAAGAAAATAGAACAAATAATCATTATAGCATTGTCCGATTTGATTCCAATTAATTTTTGAAGTTCATTTGATGTACTGTAAATTATTTTTAAAATTTTTCTTATGAATTGTTTTTTAAAAAAATAATTATATCTCACTCTATTACTGTTATCTATTATTCAAATTTATTTTAAAATTAATATTTAGGTTATACAAGATGACTCAATTGATCCTTTTTAAGTTTTGGACATAACCAGGGTTAAGAAAATAGAACAAATAATCATTATAGCATTGTCCGATTTGATTCCAATTAATTTTTGAAGTTCATTTAATGTACTGTAAATTATTTTTTAAATTTTTCTTATGAACTGTTTTTTAAAAAAAATAATTATATCTCACTCTATTACTGTTATCTATTATTCAAATTTATTTTAAAATTAATATTTAGGTTATACAAGATGACTCAATTGATCCTTTTTAAGTTTTGGACATAACCAGGGTTATGAAAATAGAACAATTAATCAATATAGCATTATCCGATTTGATTTCAATTTAATCTTTGAAGTTCATTTGATGGACTGTAAATTATTTTTAAAATTTTTCCTATGAATTGTTTTCTAAAAAAATAATTATATCTCACTCTATTACTAATATCTATTATTAGAATATAATTTAAATTAACTATTTCGCATATACAAGATAGCCAAATGATGTTTTTTGCGGTTTGAACACAACCAGAGTTAAGAAAATGTAATAACTAATAGGGTTGGCGATTGTTCCGATTTAATTTTAATTCAATTTTTAGATATAATTTGATTAACCCTAAATGATTTTTAAGAATAGTTTTATGTATTATGTTTTAAAAAAATAGTCATATCTCACTCAATTACGGTTATCTTTTATTCAAATATAATTTAAAATTAATATTTAGATTACACAAGATGACCCAAATGATCCTTTTTAAGTTTTGGACATAACCAGGGTTAAAAAAAATAGAACAATTAATCATTATAGCATTGTCCGATTTGATTCCAATTAATTTTTGAAGTTCATTTGATGTACTGTAAATTATTTTTTAAATTTTTCTTATGAACTGTTTTTTAAAAAAAATAATTATATCTCACTCTATTACTGTTATCTATTATTCAAATTTATTTTAAAATTAATATTTAGGTTATACAAGATGACTCATATGATCCTTTTTAAGTTTTGGACATAACCAGGGTTAAGAAAATAGAACAACTAATCATTATAGCATTGTCCGATTTGATTTCAATTTAATCTTTAAAGTTCATTTGATGGACTGTAAATTATTTTTAAAATTTTTCTTATGAATTGTTTTCTAAAAAAATAATTATATCTCACTCTATTACTAATATCTATTATTCGAATATAATTTAAATTTAGTATTTGGCATATACAACACAGCCAAATGATGTTCTTTGCGGTTTGAACACAACCAGAGTTAAGAAAATGTAATAAACTAATAGCGTTTGCGATTGTTCCGATTTAATTTTAATTAAATTTTTAGATATAATTTGATGATGATCCTTTTTAAGTTTTGGACATAACCAGGGTTAAAAAAAAATAGAACAATTAATCATTATAGCATTGTCCGATTTGATTCCAATTAATTTTTGAAGTTCATTTGATGTACTGTAAATTATTTTTAAAATTTTTCTTATGAATTGTTTTCTAAAAAAATAATTATATCTCACTCTATTACTAATATCTATTATTCGAATATAATTTAAATTTAGTATTTGGCATATACAACACAGCCAAATGAAGTTTTTTGCGGTTTGAACACAACCAGAGTTAAGAAAATGTAATAAACTAATAGCGTTTGCGATTGTTCCGATTTAATTTTAATTAAATTTTTAGATATAATTTGAATAACCCTAAATAATTTTTAAAAATAATTTTATGTATTTTGTTTTAAAATAATAGTCATATCTCACTCAATTACGGTTATCTATTATTCATATTTATTTTAAAATTAATATTTAGGTTATACAAGATGACTCAATTGATCCTTTTTAAGTTTTGGACATAACCAGGGTTAAGAAGATAGAACAAATAATCATTATAGCATTGTCCGATTTGATTCCAATTAATTTTTGAAGTTCATTTGATGTACTGTAAATTATTTTTAAAATTTTTCTTATGAATTGTTTTTTAAAAAAATAATTATATCTCACTCTATTACTGTTATCTATTATTCAAATTTATTTTAAAATTAATATTTAGGTTATACAAGATGACTCAATTGATCCTTTTTAAGTTTTGGACATAACCAGGGTTAAGAAAATAGAACAAATAATCATTATAGCATTGTCCGATTTGATTCCAATTAATTTTTGAAGTTCATTTGATGTACTGTAAATTATTTTTTAAATTTTTCTTATGAACTGTTTTTTAAAAAAAATAATTATATCTCACTCTATTACTGTTATCTATTATTCAAATTTATTTTAAAATTAATATTTAGGTTATACAAGATGACTCATATGATCCTTTTTAAGTTTTGGACATAACCAGGGTTAAGAAAATAGAACAACTAATCATTATAGCATTGTCCGATTTGATTTCAATTTAATCTTTAAAGTTCATTTGATAGACTGTAAATTATTTTTAAAATTTTTCTTATGAATTGTTTTCTAAAAAAATAATTATATCTCACTCTATTACTAATATCTATTATTCGAATATAATTTAAATTTAGTATTTGGCATATACAACACAGCCAAATGATGTTTTTTTGCGGTTTGAACACAACCAGAGTTAAGAAAATGTAATAAACTAATAGGGTTGGCGATTGTTCCGATTTAATTTTAATTCAATTTTTAGATATAATTTGATTAACCCTAAATGATTTTTAAGAATAGTTTTATGTATTATGTTTTAAAAAAATAGTCATATCTCACTCAATTACGGTTATCTTTTATTCAAATATAATTTAAAATTAATATTTAGATTACACAAGATGAATCAAATGATCCTTTTTAAGTTTTAGACATAACCAGGGTTAAGAAAATAGAACAATTAATCATTATAGCATTGTCCGATTTGATTCCAATTTAATTTTTGAAGTTCATTTTGATGTACTGTCAATTATTTTTAAAATTTTTCTTATGAATTGTTTTTTAAAAAAATAATTATATCACCCTCTATTACTAATATCTATTATTAGAATATAATTTAAATTAACTATTTCGCATATACAAGATAGCCAAATGATGTTTTTTGCGGTTTGAACACAACCAGAGTTAAGAAAATGTAATAACTAATAGGGTTGGCGATTGTTCCGATTTAATTTTAATTCAATTTTTAGATATAATTTGATTAACCCTAAATGATTTTTAAGAATAGTTTTATGTATTATGTTTTAAAAAAATAGTCATATCTCACTCAATTACGGTTATCTTTTATTCAAATATAATTTAAAATTAATATTTAGATTACACAAGATGACCCAAATGATCCTTTTTAAGTTTTAGACATAACCAGGGTTAAGAAAATAGAACAATTAATCATTATAGCATTGTCCGATTTGATTTCAATTTAATCTTTGAAGATCATTAGATGTACTGTAAATTATTTTTTAAATTTTTCTTATGAACTGTTTTTAAAAAAAAAATAATTATATCTCACTCTATTACTGTTATCTATTATTCAAATTTATTTTAAAATTAATATTTAGGTTATACAAGATGACTCATATGATCCTTTTTAAGTTTTGGACATAAACAGGGTTAAGAAAATAGAACAATTAATCATTATAGCATTATCCAATTTGATTTCAATTTAATCTTTGAAGTTCATTTGATGGACTGTAAATTATTTTTAAAATTTTTCTTATGAATTGTTTTCTAAAAAAATAATTATATCTCACTCTATTACTAATATCTATTATTCGAATATAATTTAAATTTACTATTTGGCATATACAAGACAGCCAAATGATGTTTTTTGCGGTTTGAACACAACCAGAGTTAAGAAAATGTAATAACTAATAGCATTGGCGATTGTTCCGATTTAATTTTAATTAAATTTTTAGATATAATTTGATTAACCCTAAATAATTTTTTAAAATAATTTTATGTATTATGTTTAAAAAAAATAGTCATATCTCACTCAATTACGGTTATCTATTATTCATATTTATTTTAAAATTAATATTTAGGTTTTACAAGATGACTCCATATACATTATATATGCTATAACCCCATTATAGCATTATCCAATTTGATTTCAATTTAATCTTTGAAGTTCATTTGATGGACTGTAAATTATTTTTAAAATTTTTCTTATGAATTGTTTTCTAAAAAAATAATTATATCTCACTCTATTACTAATATCTATTATTCGAATATAATTTAAATATACTATTTCGCATATACAAGATAGCCAAATTATGTTTTTTGCGGTTTGAACACAACCAGAGTTAAGAAAATGTAATAACTAATAGCATTGGCGATTGTTCCGATTTAATTTTAATTAAATTTTTAGATATAATTTGATTAACCCTAAATAATTTTTTAAAATAATTTTATGTATTATGTTTTAAAAAAATAGTCATATCTCACTCAATTACGGTTATCTATTATTCATATTTATTTTAAAATTAATATTTAGGTTTTACAAGATGACTCCATATACATTATATATGCTATAACCCCATTATAGCATTATCCAATTTGATTTCATTTTAATCTTTGAAGTTCATTTGATGGACTGTAAATTATTTTTAAAATTTTTCTTATGAATTGTTTTCTAAAAAAATAATTATATCTCACTCTATTACTAATATCTATTATTCGAATATAATTTAAATATACTATTTCGCATATACAAGATAGCCAAATTATGTTTTTTGCGGTTTGAACACAACCAGAGTTAAGAAAATGTAATAACTAATAGCGTTGGCGATTGTTCCAATTTAATTTTAATTAAATTTTTAGATATAATTTCATTAACCCTAAATAATTTTTAAAAATAATTTTATGTATTATGTTTTAAAAAAATAGTCATATCGCACTCAATTACGGTTATCTTTTATTCAAATTTATTTTAAAATTAATATTTAGGTTATACAAGATGACTCAATTGATCCTTTTTAAGTTTTGGACATAACCAGGGTTATGAAAATAGAACAATTAATCAATATAGCATTATCCGATTTGATTTCAATTTAATCTTTGAAGTTCATTTGATGGACTGTAAATTATTTTTAAAATTTTTCCTATGAATTGTTTTCTAAAAAAATAATTATATCTCACTCTATTACTAATATCTATTATTCGAATATAATTTAAATTTACTATTTCGCATATACAAGATAGCCAAATGACGTTTTTTGCGGTTCGAACACAGAGTTAAGAAAATGTAATAACTAATAGGGTTGGCGATTGTTCCGATTTAATTTTATTTCAATTTTTAGATATAATTTGATTAACCCTAAATGATTTTTAAGAATAGTTTTATGTATTATGTTTTAAAAAAATAGTCATATCTCACTCAATTACGGTTATCTATTATTCATATTTATTTTAAAATTAATATTTAGGTTATACAAGATGACTCCATATACATTATATATGCTATAACCCCATTATAGCATTATCCAATTTGATTTCAATTTAATCTTTGAAGTTCATTTGATGGACTGTAAATTATTTTTAAAATTTTTCTTATGAATTGTTTTCTAAAAAAATAATTATATCTCACTCTATTACTAATATCTATTATTCGAATATAATTTAAATTTACTATTTGGCATATACAAGACAGCCAAATGATGTTTTTTGCGGTTTGAACACAACCAGAGTTAAGAAAATGTAATAACTAATAGCATTGGCTATTTACTATTTCGCATATACAAGATAGCCAAATGATGTTTTTTGCGGTTTGAACACAACCAGAATTAAGAAAATATAATAACTGATAGCGTTAAAGATTGTTCCGATTTAATTTAATTTTTAGATATAATTTGATTAACCCTAAATGACTTTTAAAAATATTTTGATGTATTTTGTTTAAAAAAAATAGTCATATCTCACTCAATTACGGTTATCTATTATTCAAATTTATTTTAAAATTAATATTTAGGTTATACAAGATGACTCAATTGATCCTTTTTAAGTTTTGGACATAACCAGGGTTAAGAAAATAGAACAAATAATCATTATAGCATTGTCCGATTTGATTCCAATTAATTTTTGAAGTTCATTTGATGTACTGTAAATTATTTTTAAAATTTTTCTTATGAATTGTTTTTTAAAAAAATAATTATATCTCACTCTATTACTGTTATCTATTATTCAAATTTATTTTAAAATTAATATTTAGGTTATACAAGATGACTCAATTGATCCTTTTTAAGTTTTGGACATAACCAGGGTTAAGAAAATAGAACAAATAATCATTATAGCATTGTCCGATTTGATTCCAATTAATTTTTGAAGTTCATTTGATGTACTGTAAATTATTTTTTAAATTTTTCTTATGAACTGTTTTTTAAAAAAAATAATTATATCTCACTCTATTACTGTTATCTATTATTCAAATTTATTTTAAAATTAATATTTAGGTTATACAAGATGACTCATATGATCCTTTTTAAGTTTTGGACATAACCAGGGTTAAGAAAATAGAACAACTAATCATTATAGCATTGTCCGATTTGATTTCAATTTAATCTTTAAAGTTCATTTGATGGACTGTAAATTATTTTTAAAATTTTTCTTATGAATTGTTTTCTAAAAAAATAATTATATCTCACTCTATTACTAATATCTATTATTCGAATATAATTTAAATTTAGTATTTGGCATATACAACACAGCCAAATGATGTTTTTTGCGGTTTGAACACAACCAGAGTTAAGAAAATGTAATAACTAATAGCATTGGCTATTTACTATTTCGCATATACAAGATAGCCAAATGATGTTTTTTGCGGTTTGAACACAACCAGAATTAAGAAAATATAATAACTGATAGCGTTAAAGATTGTTCCGATTTAATTTAATTTTTAGATATAATTTGATTAACCCTAAATGACTTTTAAAAATATTTTGATGTATTTTGTTTAAAAAAAATAGTCATATCTCACTCAATTACGGTTATCTATTATTCAAATTTATTTTAAAATTAATATTTAGGTTATACAAGATGACTCAATTGATCCTTTTTAAGTTTTGGACATAACCAGGGTTAAGAAAATAGAACAAATAATCATTATAGCATTGTCCGATTTGATTCCAATTAATTTTTGAAGTTCATTTGATGTACTGTAAATTATTTTTAAAATTTTTCTTATGAATTGTTTTTTAAAAAAATAATTATATCTCACTCTATTACTGTTATCTATTATTCAAATTTATTTTAAAATTAATATTTAGGTTATACAAGATGACTCAATTGATCCTTTTTAAGTTTTGGACATAACCAGGGTTAAGAAAATAGAACAAATAATCATTATAGCATTGTCCGATTTGATTCCAATTAATTTTTGAAGTTCATTTGATGTACTGTAAATTATTTTTAAAAATTTTTCTTATGAATTGTTTTTTAAAACAATAATTATATCTCACTCTATTACTGTTATCTATTATTCGAATAGAATTTAAATATACTATTTCGCATATACAAGATAGCCAAATGATGTTTTTTACGGTTTGAACACAACCAGAATTAACAAAATATAATAATTGATAGCGTTAAAGATTGTTCCGATTTAATTTAATTTTTAGATATAATTTGATTAACCCTAAATAAATGACTTTTAAAAATATTTTGATGTATTTTGTTTAAAAAAAATAGTCATATCTCACTCAATTACGGTTATTTATTATTCAAATTTATTTTAAAATTAATATTTAGGTTATACAAGATGACTCAAATGATCCTATTTAAGTTTTGGACATAACCAGGATTATTAATTGTTTTTTAAAAAAATAATTATATCTCACTCTATTACTAATATCTATTATTCGAATATAATTTAAATTTACTATTTCGCATATACAAGATAGCCAAATGATGTTTTTTGCGGTTTGAACACAACCAGAGTTAAGAAAATGTAATAACTAATAGGGTTGGCGATTGTTCCGATTTAATTTTAATTCAATTTTTAGATATAATTTGATTAACCCTAAATGATTTTTAAGAATAGTTTTATGTATTATGTTTTAAAAAAATAGTCATATCTCACTCAATTACGGTTATCTATTATTCAAATTTATTTTAAAATTAATATTTAGGTTATACAAGATGACTCAATTGATCCTTTTTAAGTTTTGGACATAACCAGGGTTAAGAAAATAGAACAAATAATCATTATAGCATTGTCCGATTTGATTCCAATTAATTTTTGAAGTTCATTTGATGTACTGTAAATTATTTTTAAAATTTTTCTTATGAATTGTTTTTTAAAAAAATAATTATATCTCACTCTATTACTGTTATCTATTATTCAAATTTATTTTAAAATTAATATTTAGGTTATACAAGATGACTCAATTGATCCTTTTTAAGTTTTGGACATAACCAGGGTTAAGAAAATAGAACAAATAATCATTATAGCATTGTCCGATTTGATTCCAATTAATTTTTGAAGTTCATTTAATGTACTGTAAATTATTTTTTAAATTTTTCTTATGAACTGTTTTTTAAAAAAAATAATTATATCTCACTCTATTACTGTTATCTATTATTCAAATTTATTTTAAAATTAATATTTAGGTTATACAAGATGACTCAATTGATCCTTTTTAAGTTTTGGACATAACCAGGGTTATGAAAATAGAACAATTAATCAATATAGCATTATCCGATTTGATTTCAATTTAATCTTTGAAGTTCATTTGATGGACTGTAAATTATTTTTAAAATTTTTCCTATGAATTGTTTTCTAAAAAAATAATTATATCTCACTCTATTACTAATATCTATTATTAGAATATAATTTAAATTAACTATTTCGCATATACAAGATAGCCAAATGATGTTTTTTGCGGTTTGAACACAACCAGAGTTAAGAAAATGTAATAACTAATAGGGTTGGCGATTGTTCCGATTTAATTTTAATTCAATTTTTAGATATAATTTGATTAACCCTAAATGATTTTTAAGAATAGTTTTATGTATTATGTTTTAAAAAAATAGTCATATCTCACTCAATTACGGTTATCTTTTATTCAAATATAATTTAAAATTAATATTTAGATTACACAAGATGACCCAAATGATCCTTTTTAAGTTTTGGACATAACCAGGGTTAAAAAAAATAGAACAATTAATCATTATAGCATTGTCCGATTTGATTCCAATTAATTTTTGAAGTTCATTTGATGTACTGTAAATTATTTTTTAAATTTTTCTTATGAACTGTTTTTTAAAAAAAATAATTATATCTCACTCTATTACTGTTATCTATTATTCAAATTTATTTTAAAATTAATATTTAGGTTATACAAGATGACTCATATGATCCTTTTTAAGTTTTGGACATAACCAGGGTTTAGAAAATAGAACAACTAATCATTATAGCATTGTCCGATTTGATTTCAATTTAATCTTTAAAGTTCATTTGATGGACTGTAAATTATTTTTAAAATTTTTCTTATGAATTGTTTTCTAAAAAAATAATTATATCTCACTCTATTACTAATATCTATTATTCGAATATAATTTGAATTTAGTATTTGGCATATACAACACAGCCAAATGATGTTTTTTGCGGTTTGAACACAACCAGAGTTAAGAAAATGTAATAAACTAATAGCGTTTGCGATTGTTCCGATTTAATTTTAATTAAATTTTTCGATATAATTTGATGATGATCCTTTTTAAGTTTTGGACATAACCAGGGTTAAAAAAAAATAGAACAATTAATCATTATAGCATTGTCCGATTTGATTCCAATTAATTTTTGAAGTTCATTTGATGTACTGTAAATTATTTTTTAAATTTTTCTTATGAACTGTTTTTTAAAAAAAATAATTATATCTCACTCTATTACTGTTATCTATTATTCAAATTTATTTTAAAATTAATATTTAGGTTATACAAGATGACTCATATGATCCTTTTTAAGTTTTGGACATAACCAGGGTTAAGAAAATAGAACAACTAATCATTATAGCATTGTCCGATTTGATTTCAATTTAATCTTTAAAGTTCATTTGATGGACTGTAAATTATTTTTAAAATTTTTCTTATGAATTGTTTTCTAAAAAAATAATTATATCTCACTCTATTACTAATATCTATTATTCGAATATAATTTAAATTTAGTATTTGGCATATACAACACAGCCAAATGATGTTTTTTGCGGTTTGAACACAACCAGAGTTAAGAAAATGTAATAAACTAATAGCGTTTGCGATTGTTCCGATTTAATTTTAATTAAATTTTTAGATATAATTTGATTAACCCTAAATAATTTTTAAAAATAATTTTATGTATTTTGTTTTAAAATAATAGTCATATCTCACTCAATTACGGTTATCTATTATTCATATTTATTTTAAAATTAATATTTAGGTTATACAAGATGACTCAATTGATCCTTTTTAAGTTTTGGACATAACCAGGGTTAAGAAGATAAAACAAATAATCATTATAGCATTGTCCGATTTGATTCCAATTAATTTTTGAAGTTCATTTGATGTACTGTAAATTATTTTTAAAATTTTTCTTATGAATTGTTTTTTAAAAGAATAATTATATCTCACTCTATTACTGTTATCTATTATTCAAATTTATTTTAAAATTAATATTTAGGTTATACAAGATGACTCATATGATCCTTTTTAAGTTTTGGACATAACCAGGGTTAAGAAAATAGAACAACTAATCATTATAGCATTGTCCGATTTGATTTCAATTTAATCTTTAAAGTTCATTTGATGGACTGTAAATTATTTTAAAAATTTTTCTTATGAATTGTTTTCTAAAAAAATAATTATATCTCACTCTATTACTAATATCTATTATTCGAATATAATTTAAATTTAGTATTTGGCATATACAACACAGCCAAATGATGTTTTTTGCGGTTTGAACACAACCAGAGTTAAGAAAATGTAATAAACTAATAGCGTTTGCGATTGTTCCGATTTAATTTTAATTAAATTTTTCGATATAATTTGATGATGATCCTTTTTAAGTTTTGGACATAACCAGGGTTAAAAAAAAATAGAACAATTAATCATTATAGCATTGTCCGATTTGATTCCAATTAATTTTTGAAGTTCATTTGATGTACTGTAAATTATTTTTTAAATTTTTCTTATGAACTGTTTTTTAAAAAAAATAATTATATCTCACTCTATTACTGTTATCTATTATTCAAATTTATTTTAAAATTAATATTTAGGTTATACAAGATGACTCATATGATCCTTTTTAAGTTTTGGACATAACCAGGGTTAAGAAAATAGAACAACTAATCATTATAGCATTGTCCGATTTGATTTCAATTTAATCTTTAAAGTTCATTTGATGGACTGTAAATTATTTTTAAAATTTTTCTTATGAATTGTTTTCTAAAAAAATAATTATATCTCACTCTATTACTAATATCTATTATTCGAATATAATTTAAATTTAGTATTTGGCATATACAACACAGCCAAATGATGTTTTTTGCGGTTTGAACACAACCAGAGTTAAGAAAATGTAATAAACTAATAGCGTTTGCGATTGTTCCGATTTAATTTTAATTAAATTTTTAGATATAATTTGATTAACCCTAAATAATTTTTAAAAATAATTTTATGTATTTTGTTTTAAAATAATAGTCATATCTCACTCAATTACGGTTATCTATTATTCATATTTATTTTAAAATTAATATTTAGGTTATACAAGATGACTCAATTGATCCTTTTTAAGTTTTGGACATAACCAGGGTTAAGAAGATAAAACAAATAATCATTATAGCATTGTCCGATTTGATTCCAATTAATTTTTGAAGTTCATTTGATGTACTGTAAATTATTTTTAAAATTTTTCTTATGAATTGTTTTTTAAAAGAAT
Source organism: Anthonomus grandis grandis (assembly GCF_022605725.1). Taxonomy (NCBI): domain Eukaryota; kingdom Metazoa; phylum Arthropoda; class Insecta; order Coleoptera; family Curculionidae; genus Anthonomus; species Anthonomus grandis. The sequence goes on from NC_065557.1 coordinate 25,078,448, forward strand.
AATTATATCTCACTCTATTACTGTTATCTATTATTCAAATTTATTTTAAAATTAATATTTAGGTTATACAAGATGACTCATATGATCCTTTTTAAGTTTTGGACATAACCAGGGTTAAGAAAATAGAACAACTAATCATTATAGCATTGTCCGATTTGATTTCAATTTAATCTTTAAAGTTCATTTGATGGACTGTAAATTATTTTTAAAATTTTTCTTATGAATTGTTTTCTAAAAAAATAATTATATCTCACTCTATTACTAATATCTATTATTCGAATATAATTTAAATTTAGTATTTGGCATATACAACACAGCCAAATGATGTTTTTTGCGGTTTGAACACAATCAGAGTTAAGAAAATGTAATAAACTAATAGCGTTTGCGATTGTTCCGATTTAATTTTAATTAAATTTTTAGATATAATTTGATTAACCCTAAATAATTTTTAAAAATAATTTTATGTATTTTGTTTTAAAATAATAGTCATATCTCACTCAATTACGGTTATCTATTATTCATATTTATTTTAAAATTAATATTTAGGTTATACAAGATGACTCAATTGATCCTTTTTAAGTTTTGGACATAACCAGGGTTAAGAAGATAAAACAAATAATCATTATAGCATTGTCCGATTTGATTCCAATTAATTTTTGAAGTTCATTTGATGTACTGTAAATTATTTTTAAAATTTTTCTTATGAATTGTTTTTTAAAAGAATAATTATATCTCACTCTATTACTGTTATCTATTATTCAAATTTATTTTAAAATTAATATTTAGGTTATACAAGATGACTCATATGATCCTTTTTAAGTTTTGGACATAACCAGGGTTAAGAAAATAGAACAACTAATCATTATAGCATTGTCCGATTTGATTTCAATTTAATCTTTAAAGTTCATTTGATGGACTGTAAATTATTTTTAAAATTTTCCCTATGAATTGTTTTCTAAAAAAATAATTATATCTCACTCTATTACTAATATCTATTATTCGAATATAATTTAAACTTAGTATTTGGCATATACAAGATAGCCAAATGATGTTTTTTGCGGTTTGAACACAACCAGAGTTAAGAAAATGTAATAACTAATAGGGTTTGCGATTGTTCCGATTTAATTTTAATTCAATTTTTAGATATAATTTGATTAACCCTAAATGATTTTTAAGAATAGTTTTATGTATTATGTTTTAAAAAAATAGTCATATCTCACTCAATTACGGTCATCTTTTATTCAAATATAATTTAAAATTAATATTTAGATTACACAAGATGACCCAAATGATCCTTTTTAAGTTTTAGACATAACCAGGGTTAAGAAAATAGAACAATTAATCATTATAGCATTGTCCGATTTGATTCCAATTTAATTTTTGAAGTTCATTTTGATGTACTGTCAATTATTTTTAAAATTTTTCTTATGAATTGTTTTTTAAAAAAATAATTATATCACCCTCTATTACTAATATCTATTATTAGAATATAATTTAAATTAACTATTTCGCATATACAAGATAGCCAAATGATGTTTTTTGCGGTTTGAACACAACCAGAGTTAAGAAAATGTAATAACTAATAGGGTTGGCGATTGTTCCGATTTAATTTTAATTCAATTTTTAGATATAATTTGATTAACCCTAAATGATTTTTAAGAATAGTTTTATGTATTATGTTTTAAAAAAATAGTCATCTCACTCAATTACGGTTATCTTTTATTCAAATATAATTTAAAATTAATATTTAGATTACACAAGATGACTCAAATGATCCTTTTTAAGTTTTAGACATAACCAGGGTTAAGAAAATAGAACAATTAATCATTATAGCATTGTCCGATTTGATTTCAATTTAATCTTTGAAGATCATTAGATGTACTGTAAATTATTTTTTAAATTTTTCTTATGAACTGTTTTTAAAAAAAAATAATTATATCTCACTCTATTACTGTTATCTATTATTCAAATTTATTTTAAAATTAATATTTAGGTTATACAAGATGACTCAAATGATCCTATTTAAGTTTTGGACATAACCAGGATTATTAATTGTTTTTTAAAAAAATAATTATATCTCACTCTATTACTAATATCTATTATTCGAATATAATTTAAATTTACTATTTCGCATATACAAGATAGCCAAATGATGTTTTTTGCGGTTTGAACACAACCAGAGTTAAGAAAATGTAATAACTAATAGGGTTTGCGATTGTTCCGATTTAATTTTAATTCAATTTTTAGATATAATTTGATTAACCCTAAATGATTTTTAAGAATAGTTTTATGTATTATGTTTTAAAAAAATAGTCATATCTCACTCAATTACGGTCATCTTTTATTCAAATATAATTTAAAATTAATATTTAGATTACACAAGATGACCCAAATGATCCTTTTTAAGTTTTAGACATAACCAGGGTTAAGAAAATAGAACAATTAATCATTATAGCATTGTCCGATTTGATTCCAATTTAATTTTTGAAGTTCATTTTGATGTACTGTCAATTATTTTTAAAATTTTTCTTATGAATTGTTTTTTAAAAAAATAATTATATCACCCTCTATTACTAATATCTATTATTAGAATATAATTTAAATTAACTATTTCGCATATACAAGATAGCCAAATGATGTTTTTTGCGGTTTGAACACAACCAGAGTTAAGAAAATGTAATAACTAATAGGGTTGGCGATTGTTCCGATTTAATTTTAATTCAATTTTTAGATATAATTTGATTAACCCTAAATGATTTTTAAGAATAGTTTTATGTATTATGTTTTAAAAAAATAGTCATATCTCACTCAATTACGGTTATCTTTTATTCAAATATAATTTAAAATTAAAATTTAGATTACACAAGATGACTCAAATGATCCTTTTTAAGTTTTAGACATAACCAGGGTTAAGAAAATAGAACAATTAATCATTATAGCATTGTCCGATTTGATTTCAATTTAATCTTTGAAGATCATTAGATGTACTGTAAATTATTTTTTAAATTTTTCTTATGAACTGTTTTTAAAAAAAAATAATTATATCTCACTCTATTACTGTTATCTATTATTCAAATTTATTTAAAAATTAATATTTAGGTTATACAAGATGACTCATATGATCCTTTTTAAGTTTTGGACATAAACAGGGTTAAGAAAATAGAACAATTAATCATTATAGCATTATCCAATTTGATTTCAATTTAATCTTTGAAGTTCATTTGATGGACTGTAAATTATTTTTAAAATTTTTCTTATGAATTGTTTTCTAAAAAAATAATTATATCTCACTCTATTACTAATATCTATTATTCGAATATAATTTAAATTTACTATTTGGCATATACAAGACAGCCAAATGATGTTTTTTGTGGTTTGAACACAACCAGAGTTAAGAAAATGTAATAACTAATAGCATTGGCGATTGTTTTGATTTAATTTTAATTAAATTTTTAGATATAATTTGATTAACCCTAAAAAATTTTTTAAAATAATTTTATGTATTATGTTTTAAGAAAATAGTCATATCTCACTCAATTACGGTTATCTATTATTCATATTTATTTTAAAATTAATATTTAGGTTTTACAAGATGACTCCATATACATTATATATGCTACAACCCCATTATAGCATTATCCAATTTGATTTCAATTTAATCTTTGAAGTTCATTTGATGGACTGTAAATTATTTTTAAAATTTTTCTTATGAATTGTTTTCTAAAAAAATAATTATATCTCACTCTATTACTAATATCTATTATTCGAATATAATTTAAATATTTTATTTCGCATATACAAGATAGCCAAATTATGTTTTTTGCGGTTTGAACACAACCAGAGTTAAGAAAATGTAATAACTAATAGCATTGGCGATTGTTCCAATTTAATTTTAATTAAATTTTTAGATATAATTTGATTAACCCTAAATAATTTTTTAAAATAATTTTATGTATTATGTTTTAAAAAAATAGTCATATCTCACTCAATTACGGTTATCTATTATTCATATTTATTTTAAAATTAATATTTAGGTTTTACAAGATGACTCCATATACATTATATATGCTATAACCCCATTATAGCATTATCCGATTTGATTTCAATTTAATCTTTGAAGTTCATTTGATGGACTGTAAATTATTTTTAAAATTTTTCTTATGAATTGTTTTCTAAAAAAATAATTATATCTCACTCTATTACTAATATCTATTATTCGAATATAATTTAAATATACTATTTCGCATATACAAGATAGCCAAATTATGTTTTTTGCGGTTTGAACACAACCAGAGTTAAGAAAATGTAATAACTAATAGCGTTGGCGATTGTTCCAATTTAATTTTAATTAAATTTTTAGATATAATTTCATTAACCCTAAATAATTTTTAAAAATAATTTTATGTATTATGTTTTAAAAAAATAGTCATATCGCACTCAATTACGGTTATCTTTTATTCAAATTTATTTTAAAATTAATATTTTGGTTATACAAGATGACTCAATTGATCCTTTTTAAGTTTTGGACATAACCAGGGTTATGAAAATAGAACAATTAATCAATATAGCATTATCCGATTTGATTTCAATTTAATCTTTGAAGTTCATTTGATGGACTGTAAATTATTTTTAAAATTTTTCCTATGAATTGTTTTCTAAAAAAATAATTATATCTCACTCTATTACTAATATCTATTATTCGAATATAATTTAAATTTACTATTTCGCATATACAAGATAGCCAAATGACGTTTTTTGCGGTTCGAACACAGAGTTAAGAAAATGTAATAACTAATAGGGTTGGCGATTGTTCCGATTTAATTTTATTTCAATTTTTAGATATAATTTGATTAACCCTAAATGATTTTTAAGAATAGTTTTATGTATTATGTTTTAAAAAAATAGTCATATCTCACTCAATTACGGTTATCTATTATTCATATTTATTTTAAAATTAATATTTAGGTTATACAAGATGACTCCATATACATTATATATGCTATAACCCCATTATAGCATTATCCAATTTGATTTCAATTTAATCTTTGAAGTTCATTTGATGGACTGTAAATTATTTTTAAAATTTTTCTTATGAATTGTTTTCTAAAAAAATAATTATATCTCACTCTATTACTAATATCTATTATTCGAATATAATTTAAATTTACTATTTGGCATATACAAGACAGCCAAATGATGGTTTTTGCGGTTTGAACACAACCAGAGTTAAGAAAATGTAATAACTAATAGCATTGGCTATTTACTATTTCGCATATACAAGATAGCCAAATGATGTTTTTTGCGGTTTGAACACAACCAGAATTAAGAAAATATAATAACTGATAGCGTTAAAGATTGTTCCGATTTAATTCAATTTTTAGATATAATTTGATTAACCCTAAATGATTTTTAAGAATAGTTTTATGTATTATGTTTTAAAAAAATAGTCATATCTCACTCAATTACGGTTATCTTTTATTCAAATATAATTTAAAATTAATATTTAGATTACACAAGATGACTCAAATGATCCTTTTTAAGTTTTAGACATAACCAGGGTTAAGAAAATAGAACAATTAATCATTATAGCATTGTCCGATTTGATTTCAATTAATTTTTGAAGTTCATTTGATGTACTGTAAATTATTTTTAAAATTTTTCTTATGAATTGTTTTTTAAAAAAATAATTATATCTCACTCTATCACTGTTATCTATTATTCGAATAGAATTTAAATATACTATTTCGCATATACAAGATAGCCAAATGATGTTTTTTACGGTTTGAACACAACCAGAATTAACAAAATATAATAATTGATAGCGTTAAAGATTGTTCCGATTTAATTTAATTTTTAGATATAATTTGATAAACCCTAAATAAATGACTTTTAAAAATATTTTGATGTATTTTGTTTAAAAAAAATAGTCATATCTCACTCAATTACGGTTATCTATTATTCAAATTTATTTTAAAATTAATATTTAGGTTATACAAGATGACTCAAATGATCCTATTTAAGTTTTGGACATAACCAGGATTATTAATTGTTTTTTAAAAAAATAATTATATCTCACTCTATTACTAATATCTATTATTCGAATATAATTTAAATTTACTATTTCGCATATACAAGATAGCCAAATGATGTTTTTTGCGGTTTGAACACAACCAGAGTTAAGAAAATGTAATAACTAATAGGGTTTGCGATTGTTCCGATTTAATTTTAATTCAATTTTTAGATATAATTTGATTAACCCTAAATGATTTTTAAGAATAGTTTTATGTATTATGTTTTAAAAAAATAGTCATATCTCACTCAATTACGGTTATCTTTTATTCAAATATAATTTAAAATTAATATTTAGATTACACAAGATGACCCAAATGATCCTTTTTAAGTTTTAGACATAACCAGGGTTAAGAAAATAGAACAATTAATCATTATAGCATTGTCCGATTTGATTCCAATTTAATTTTTGAAGTTCATTTTGATGTACTGTCAATTATTTTTAAAATTTTTCTTATGAATTATTTTTTAAAAAAATAATTATATCACCCTCTATTACTAATATCTATTATTAGAATATAATTTAAATTAACTATTTCGCATATACAAGATAGCCAAATGATGTTTTTTGCGGTTTGAACACAACCAGAGTTAAGAAAATGTAATAACTAATAGGGTTGGCGATTGTTCCGATTTAATTTTAATTCAATTTTTAGATATAATTTGATTAACCCTAAATGATTTTTAAGAATAGTTTTATGTATTATGTTTTAAAAAAATAGTCATATCTCACTCAATTACGGTTATCTTTTATTCAAATATAATTTAAAATTAATATTTAGATTACACAAGATGACTCAAATGATCCTTTTTAAGTTTTAGACATAACCAGGGTTAAGAAAATAGAACAATTAATCATTATAGCATTGTCCGATTTGATTTCAATTTAATCTTTGAAGATCATTAGATGTACTGTAAATTATTTTTTAAATTTTTCTTATGAACTGTTTTTAAAAAAAAATAATTATATCTCACTCTATTACTGTTATCTATTATTTAAATTTATTTTAAAATTAATATTTAGGTTATACAAGATGACTCATATGATCCTTTTTAAGTTTTGGACATAAACAGGGTTAAGAAAATAGAACAATTAATCATTATAGCATTATCCAATTTGATTTCAATTTAATCTTTGAAGTTCATTTGATGGACTGTAAATTATTTTTAAAATTTTTCTTATGAATTGTTTTCTAAAAAAATAATTATATCTCACTCTATTACTAATATCTATTATTCGAATATAATTTAAATTTACTATTTGGCATATACAAGACAGCCAAATGATGTTTTTTGCGGTTTGAACACAACCAGAGTTAAGAAAATGTAATAACTAATAGCATTGGCGATTGTTCCGATTTAATTTTAATTAAATTTTTAGATATAATTTGATTAACCCTAAATAATTTTTTAAAATAATTTTATGTATTATGTTTTAAAAAAATAGTCATATCTCACTCAATTACGGTTATCTATTATTCATATTTATTTTAAAATTAATATTTAGGTTTTACAAGATGACTCCATATACATTATATATGCTACAACCCCATTATAGCATTATCCAATTTGATTTCAATTTAATCTTTGAAGTTCATTTGATGGACTGTAAATTATTTTTAAAATTTTTCTTATGAATTGTTTTCTAAAAAAATAATTATATCTCACTCTATTACTAATATCTATTATTCGAATATAATTTAAATATACTATTTCGCATATACAAGATAGCCAAATTATGTTTTTTGCGGTTTGAACACAACCAGAGTTAAGAAAATGTAATAACTAATAGCATTGGCGATTGTTCCGATTTAATTTTAATTAAATTTTTAGATATAATTTGATTAACCCTAAATAATTTTTTAAAATAATTTTATGTATTATGTTTTAAAAAAATAGTCATATCTCACTCAATTACGGTTATCTATTATTCATATTTATTTTAAAATTAATATTTAGGTTTTACAAGATGACTCCATATACATTATATATGCTATAACCCCATTATAGCATTATCCGATTTGATTTTAATTTAATCTTTGAAGTTCATTTGATGGACTGTAAATTATTTTTAAAATTTTTCTTATGAATTGTTTTCTAAAAAAATAATTATATCTCACTCTATTACTAATATCTATTATTCGAATATAATTTAAATATACTATTTCGCATATACAAGATAGCCAAATTATGTTTTTTGCGGTTTGAACACAACCAGAGTTAAGAAAATGTAATAACTAATAGCGTTGGCGATTGTTCCAATTTAATTTTAATTAAATTTTTAGATATAATTTCATTAACCCTAAATAATTTTTAAAAATAATTTTATGTATTATGTTTTAAAAAAATAGTCATATCGCACTCAATTACGGTTATCTTTTATTCAAATTTATTTTAAAATTAATATTTAGGTTATACAAGATGACTCAATTGATCCTTTTTAAGTTTTGGACATAACCAGGGTTATGAAAATAGAACAATTAATCAATATAGCATTATCCGATTTGATTTCAATTTAATCTTTGAAGTTCATTTGATGGACTGTAAATTATTTTTAAAATTTTTCCTATGAATTGTTTTCTAAAAAAATAATTATATCTCACTCTATTACTAATATCTATTATTCGAATATAATTTAAATTTACTATTTCGCATATACAAGATAGCCAAATGACGTTTTTTGCGGTTCGAACACAGAGTTAAGAAAATGTAATAACTAATAGGGTTGGCGATTGTTCCGATTTAATTTTATTTCAATTTTTAGATATAATTTGATTAACCCTAAATGATTTTTAAGAATAGTTTTATGTATTATGTTTTAAAAAAATAGTCATATCTCACTCAATTACGGTTATCTATTATTCATATTTATTTTAAAATTAATATTTAGGTTATACAAGATGACTCCATATACATTATATATGCTATAACCCCATTATAGCATTATCCAATTTGATTTCAATTTAATCTTTGAAGTTCATTTGATGGACTGTAAATTATTTTTAAAATTTTTCTTATGAATTGTTTTCTAAAAAAATAATTATATCTCACTCTATTACTAATATCTATTATTCGAATATAATTTAAATTTACTATTTGGCATATACAAGACAGCCAAATGATGTTTTTTGCGGTTTGAACACAACCAGAGTTAAGAAAATGTAATAACTAATAGCATTGGCTATTTACTATTTCGCATATACAAGATAGCCAAATGATGTTTTTTGCGGTTTGAACACAACCAGAGTTAAGAAAATGTAATAAACTAATAGCGTTTGCGATTGTTCCGATTTAATTTTAATTAAATTTTTAGATATAATTTGATTAACCCTAAATAATTTTTAAAAATAATTTTATGTATTATGTTTTAAAATAATAGTCATATCTCACTCAATTACGGTTATCTATTATTCATATTTATTTTAAAATTAATATTTAGGTTATACAAGATGACTCAATTGATCCTTTAAGTTTTGGACATAACCAGGGTTAAGAAAATAGAACAAATAATCATTATAGCATTGTCCGATTTGATTCCAATTAATTTTTGAAGTTCATTTGATGTACTGTAAATTATTTTTAAAATTTTTCTTATGAATTGTTTTTTAAAAAAATAATTATATCTCACTCTATTACTGTTATCTATTATTCGAATAGAATTTAAATATACTATTTCGCATATACAAGATAGCCAAATGATGTTTTTTACGGTTTGAACACAACCAGAATTAAGAAAATATAATAATTGATAGCGTTAAAGATTGTTCCGATTTAATTTAATTTTTAGATATAATTTGATTAACCCTAAATAAATGACTTTTAAAAATATTTTGATGTATTTTGTTTAAAAAAAATAGTCATATCTCACTCAATTACGGTTATCTATTATTCAAATTTATTTTAAAATTAATATTTAGGTTATACAAGATGACTCAAATGATCCTATTTAAGTTTTGGACATAACCAGGATTATTAATTGTTTTTTAAAAAAATAATTATATCTCACTCTATTACTAATATCTATTATTCGAATATAATTTAAATTTACTATTTCGCATATACAAGATAGCCAAATGATGTTTTTTGCGGTTTGAACACAACCAGAGTTAAGAAAATGTAATAACTAATAGGGTTGGCGATTGTTCCGATTTAATTTTAATTCAATTTTTAGATATAGTTTGATTAACCCTAAATGATTTTTAAGAATAGTTTTATGTATTATGTTTTAAAAAAATAGTCATATCTCACTCAATTACGGTTATCTTTTATTCAAATATAATTTAAAATTAATATTTAGATTACACAAGATGACCCAAATGATCCTTTTTAAGTTTTAGACATAACCAGGGTTAAGAAAATAGAACAATTAATCATTATAGCATTGTCCGATTTGATTCCAATTTAATTTTTGAAGTTCATTTGATGTACTGTAAATTATTTTTAAAATTTTTCTTATGAATTGTTTTTTAAAAAAATAATTATATCTCACTCTATTACTGTTATCTATTATTCAAATTTATTTTAAAATTAATATTTAGGTTATACAAGATGACTCAAATGATCCTATTTAAGTTTTGGACATAACCAGGATTATTAATTGTTTTTTAAAAAAATAATTATATCTCACTCTATTACTAATATCTATTATTCGAATATAATTTAAATTTACTATTTCGCATATACAAGATAGCCAAATGATGTTTTTTGCGGTTTGAACACAACCAGAGTTAAGAAAATGTAATAACTAATAGGGTTGGCGATTGTTCCGATTTAATTTTAATTCAATTTTTAGATATAATTTGATGATGATCCTTTTTAAGTTTTGGACATAACCAGGGTTAAAAAAAAATAGAACAATTAATCATTATAGCATTGTCCGATTTGATTCCAATTAATTTTTGAAGTTCATTTGATGTACTGTAAATTATTTTTTAAATTTTTCTTATGAACTGTTTTTAAAAAAAAATAATTATATCTCACTCTATTACTGTTATCTATTATTCAAATTTATTTTAAAATTAATATTTAGGTTATACGAGATGACTCATATGATCCTTTTTAAGTTTTGGACATAACCAGGGTTAAGAAAATAGAACAACTAATCATTATAGCATTGTCCGATTTGATTTCAATTTAATCTTTAAAGTTCATTTGATGGACTGTAAATTATTTTTAAAATTTTTCTCATGAATTGTTTTCTAAAAAAATAATTATATCTCACTCTATTACTAATATCTATTATTCGAATATAATTTAAATTTAGTATTTGGCATATACAACACAGCCAAATGATGTTTTTTGCGGTTTGAACACAACCAGAGTTAAGAAAATGTAATAAACTAATAGCGTTTGCGATTGTTCCGATTTAATTTTAATTAAATTTTTAGATATAATTTGATTAACCCTAAATAATTTTTAAAAATAATTTTATGTATTTTGTTTTAAAATAATAGTCATATCTCACTCAATTACGGTTATCTATTATTCATATTTATTTTAAAATTAATATTTAGGTTATACAAGATGACTCAATTGATCCTTTTTAAGTTTTGGACATAACCAGGGTTAAGAAGATAGAACAAATAATCATTATAGCATTGTCCGATTTGATTCCAATTAATTTTTGAAGTTCATTTGATGTACTGTAAATTATTTTTAAAATTTTTCTTATGAATTGTTTTTTAAAAAAATAATTCTATCACCCTCTATTACTAATATCTATTATTAGAATATAATTTAAATTAACTATTTCGCATATACAAGATAGCCAAATGATGTTTTTTGCGGTTTGAACACAACCAGAGTTAAGAAAATGTAATAACTAATAGGGTTGGCGATTGTTCCGATTTAATTTTAATTCAATTTTTAGATATAATTTGATTAACCCTAAATGATTTTTAAGAATAGTTTTATGTATTATGTTTTAAAAAAATAGTCATATCTCACTCAATTACGGTTATCTTTTATTCAAATATAATTTAAAATTAATATTTAGATTACACAAGATGACCCAAATGATCCTTTTTAAGTTTTGGACATAACCAGGGTTAAAAAAAAATAGAACAATTTATCATTATAGCATTGTCCGATTTGATTCCAATTAATTTTTGAAGTTCATTTGATGTACTGTAAATTATTTTTTAAATTTTTCTTATGAACTGTTTTTTAAAAAAAATAATTATATCTCACTCTATTACTGTTATCTATTATTCAAATTTATTTTAAAATTAATATTTAGGTTATACAAGATGACTCATATGATCCTTTTTAAGTTTTGGACATAACCAGGGTTAAGAAAATAGAACAACTAATCATTATAGCATTGTCCGATTTGATTTCAATTTAATCTTTAAAGTTCATTTGATGGACTGTAAATTATTTTTAAAATTTTTCTTATGAATTGTTTTCTAAAAAAATAATTATATCTCACTCTATTACTAATATCTATTATTCGAATATAATTTAAATTTAGTATTTGGCATATACAACACAGCCAAATGATGTTTTTTGCGGTTTGAACACAACCAGAGTTAAGAAAATGTAATAAACTAATAGCGTTTGCGATTGTTCCGATTTAATTTTAATTAAATTTTTAGATATAATTTGATTAACCCTAAATAATTTTTAAAAATAATTTTATGTATTTTGTTTTAAAATAATAGTCATATCTCACTCAATTACGGTTATCTATTATTCATATTTATTTTAAAATTAATATTTAGGTTATACAAGATGACTCAATTGATCCTTTTTAAGTTTTGGACATAACCAGGGTTAAGAAGATAAAACAAATAATCATTATAGCATTGTCCGATTTGATTCCAATTAATTTTTGAAGTTCATTTGATGTACTGTAAATTATTTTTAAAATTTTTCTTATGAATTGTTTTTTAAAAGAATAATTATATCTCACTCTATTACTGTTATCTATTATTCAAATTTATTTTAAAATTAATATTTAGGTTATACAAGATGACTCATATGATCCTTTTTAAGTTTTGGACATAACCAGGGTTAAGAAAATAGAACAACTAATCATTATAGCATTGTCCGATTTGATTTCAATTTAATCTTTAAAGTTCATTTGATGGACTGTAAATTATTTTTAAAATTTTCCCTATGAATTGTTTTCTAAAAAAATAATTATATCTCACTCTATTACTAATATCTATTATTCGAATATAATTTAAACTTAGTATTTGGCATATACAACACAGCCAAATGATGTTTTTTGCGGTTTGAACACAACCAGAGTTAAGAAAATGTAATAAACTAATAGCGTTTGCGATTGTTCCGATTTAATTTTAATTAAATTTTTAGATATAATTTGATTAACCCTAAATAATTTTTAAAAATAATTTTATGTATTATGTTTTAAAATAATAGTCATATCTCACTCAATTACGGTTATCTATTATTCATATTTATTTTAAAATTAATATTTAGGTTATACAAGATGACTCAATTGATCCTTTTTAAGTTTTGGACATAACCAGGGTTAAGAAAATAGAACAAATAATCATTATAGCATTGTCCGATTTGATTCCAATTAATTTTTGAAGTTCATTTGATGTACTGTAAATTATTTTTAAAATATTTCTTATGAATTGTTTTTTAAAAAAATAATTATATCTCACTCTATTACTGTTATCTATTATTCGAATAGAATTTAAATATACTATTTCGCATATACAAGATAGCCAAATGATGTTTTTTACGGTTTGAACACAACCAGAATTAACAAAATATAATAATTGATAGCGTTAAAGATTGTTCCGATTTAATTTAATTTTTAGATATAATTTGATAAACCCTAAATAAATGACTTTTAAAAATATTTTGATGTATTTTGTTTAAAAAAAATAGTCATATCTCACTCAATTACGGTTATCTATTATTCAAATTTATTTTAAAATTAATATTTAGGTTATACAAGATGACTCAATTGATCCTTTTTAAGTTTTGGACATAACCAGGGTTAAGAAAATAGAACAAATAATCATTATAGCATTGTCCGATTTGATTCCAATTAATTTTTGAAGTTCATTTGATGTACTGTAAATTATTTTTTAAATTTTTCTTATGAACTGTTTTTTAAAAAAAATAATTATATCTCACTCTATTACTGTTATCTATTATTCAAATTTATTTTAAAATTAATATTTAGGTTATACAAGATGGCTCATATGATCCTTTTTAAGTTTTGGACATAACCAGGGTTAAGAAAATAGAACAACTAATCATTATAGCATTGTCCGATTTGATTTCAATTTAATCTTTAAAGTTCATTTGATGGACTGTAAATTATTTTTAAAATTTTTCTTATGAATTGTTTTCTAAAAAAATAATTATATCTCACTCTATTACTAATATCTATTATTCGAATATAATTTAAATTTAGTATTTGGCATATACAACACAGCCAAATGATGTTTTTTGCGGTTTGAACACAACCAGAGTTAAGAAAATGTAATAACTAATAGCATTGGCTATTTACTATTTCGCATATACAAGATAGCCAAATGATGTTTTTTGCGGTTTGAACACAACCAGAATTAAGAAAATATAATAACTGATAGCGTTAAAGATTGTTCCGATTTAATTTAATTTTTAGATATAATTTGATTAACCCTAAATGACTTTTAAAAATATTTTGATGTATTTTGTTTAAAAAAAATAGTCATATCTCACTCAATTACGGTTATCTATTATTCAAATTTATTTTAAAATTAATATTTAGGTTATACAAGATGACTCAATTGATCCTTTTTAAGTTTTGGACATAACCAGGGTTAAGAAAATAGAACAAATAATCATTATAGCATTGTCCGATTTGATTCCAATTAATTTTTGAAGTTCATTTGATGTACTGTAAATTATTTTTAAAATTTTTCTTATGAATTGTTTTTTAAAAAAATAATTATATCTCACTCTATTACTGTTATCTATTATTCAAATTTATTTTAAAATTAATATTTAGGTTATACAAGATGACTCAATTGATCCTTTTTAAGTTTTGGACATAACCAGGGTTAAGAAAATAGAACAAATAATCATTATAGCATTGTCCGATTTGATTCCAATAAATTTTTGAAGTTCATTTGATGTACTGTAAATTATTTTTTAAATTTTTCTTATGAACTGTTTTTTAAAAAAAATAATTATATCTCACTCTATTACTGTTATCTATTATTCAAATTTATTTTAAAATTAATATTTAGGTTATACAAGATGACTCATATGATCCTTTTTAAGTTTTGGACATAACCAGGGTTAAGAAAATAGAACAACTAATCATTATAGCATTGTCCGATTTGATTTCAATTTAATCTTTAAAGTTCATTTGATGGACTGTAAATTATTTTTAAAATTTTTCTTATGAATTGTTTTCTAAAAAAATAATTATATCTCACTCTATTACTAATATCTATTATTCGAATATAATTTAAATTTAGTATTTGGCATATACAACACAGCCAAATGATGTTTTTTGCGGTTTGAACACAACCAGAGTTAAGAAAATGTAATAAACTAATAGCGTTTGCGATTGTTCCGATTTAATTTTAATTAAATTTTTAGATATAATTTGATTAACCCTAAATAATTTTTAAAAATAATTTTATGTATTATGTTTTAAAATAATAGTCATATCTCACTCAATTACGGTTATCTATTATTCATATTTATTTTAAAATTAATATTTAGGTTATACAAGATGACTCAATTGATCCTTTAAGTTTTGGACATAACCAGGGTTAAGAAAATAGAACAAATAATCATTATAGCATTGTCCGATTTGATTCCAATTAATTTTTGAAGTTCATTTGATGTACTGTAAATTATTTTTAAAAATTTTTCTTATGAATTGTTTTTTAAAACAATAATTATATCTCACTCTATTACTGTTATCTATTATTCGAATAGAATTTAAATATACTATTTCGCATATACAAGATAGCCAAATGATGTTTTTTACGGTTTGAACACAACCAGAATTAACAAAATATAATAATTGATAGCGTTAAAGATTGTTCCGATTTAATTTAATTTTTAGATATAATTTGATTAACCCTAAATAAATGACTTTTAAAAATATTTTGATGTATTTTGTTTAAAAAAAATAGTCATATCTCACTCAATTACGGTTATTTATTATTCAAATTTATTTTAAAATTAATATTTAGGTTATACAAGATGACTCAAATGATCCTATTTAAGTTTTGGACATAACCAGGATTATTAATTGTTTTTTAAAAAAATAATTATATCTCACTCTATTACTAATATCTATTATTCGAATATAATTTAAATTTACTATTTCGCATATACAAGATAGCCAAATGATGTTTTTTGCGGTTTGAACACAACCAGAGTTAAGAAAATGTAATAACTAATAGGGTTGGCGATTGTTCCGATTTAATTTTAATTCAATTTTTAGATATAATTTGATTAACCCTAAATGATTTTTAAGAATAGTTTTATGTATTATGTTTTAAAAAAATAGTCATATCTCACTCAATTACGGTTATCTATTATTCAAATTTATTTTAAAATTAATATTTAGGTTATACAAGATGACTCAATTGATCCTTTTTAAGTTTTGGACATAACCAGGGTTAAGAAAATAGAACAAATAATCATTATAGCATTGTCCGATTTGATTCCAATTAATTTTTGAAGTTCATTTGATGTACTGTAAATTATTTTTAAAATTTTTCTTATGAATTGTTTTTTAAAAAAATAATTATATCTCACTCTATTACTGTTATCTATTATTCAAATTTATTTTAAAATTAATATTTAGGTTATACAAGATGACTCAATTGATCCTTTTTAAGTTTTGGACATAACCAGGGTTAAGAAAATAGAACAAATAATCATTATAGCATTGTCCGATTTGATTCCAATTAATTTTTGAAGTTCATTTAATGTACTGTAAATTATTTTTTAAATTTTTCTTATGAACTGTTTTTTAAAAAAAATAATTATATCTCACTCTATTACTGTTATCTATTATTCAAATTTATTTTAAAATTAATATTTAGGTTATACAAGATGACTCAATTGATCCTTTTTAAGTTTTGGACATAACCAGGGTTATGAAAATAGAACAATTAATCAATATAGCATTATCCGATTTGATTTCAATTTAATCTTTGAAGTTCATTTGATGGACTGTAAATTATTTTTAAAATTTTTCCTATGAATTGTTTTCTAAAAAAATAATTATATCTCACTCTATTACTAATATCTATTATTAGAATATAATTTAAATTAACTATTTCGCATATACAAGATAGCCAAATGATGTTTTTTGCGGTTTGAACACAACCAGAGTTAAGAAAATGTAATAACTAATAGGGTTGGCGATTGTTCCGATTTAATTTTAATTCAATTTTTAGATATAATTTGATTAACCCTAAATGATTTTTAAGAATAGTTTTATGTATTATGTTTTAAAAAAATAGTCATATCTCACTCAATTACGGTTATCTTTTATTCAAATATAATTTAAAATTAATATTTAGATTACACAAGATGACCCAAATGATCCTTTTTAAGTTTTGGACATAACCAGGGTTAAAAAAAATAGAACAATTAATCATTATAGCATTGTCCGATTTGATTCCAATTAATTTTTGAAGTTCATTTGATGTACTGTAAATTATTTTTTAAATTTTTCTTATGAACTGTTTTTTAAAAAAAATAATTATATCTCACTCTATTACTGTTATCTATTATTCAAATTTATTTTAAAATTAATATTTAGGTTATACAAGATGACTCATATGATCCTTTTTAAGTTTTGGACATAACCAGGGTTAAGAAAATAGAACAACTAATCATTATAGCATTGTCCGATTTGATTTCAATTTAATCTTTAAAGTTCATTTGATGGACTGTAAATTATTTTTAAAATTTTTCTTATGAATTGTTTTCTAAAAAAATAATTATATCTCACTCTATTACTAATATCTATTATTCGAATATAATTTAAATTTAGTATTTGGCATATACAACACAGCCAAATGATGTTTTTTGCGGTTTGAACACAACCAGAGTTAAGAAAATGTAATAAACTAATAGCGTTTGCGATTGTTCCGATTTAATTTTAATTAAATTTTTCGATATAATTTGATGATGATCCTTTTTAAGTTTTGGACATAACCAGGGTTAAAAAAAAATAGAACAATTAATCATTATAGCATTGTCCGATTTGATTCCAATTAATTTTTGAAGTTCATTTGATGTACTGTAAATTATTTTTTAAATTTTTCTTATGAACTGTTTTTTAAAAAAAATAATTATATCTCACTCTATTACTGTTATCTATTATTCAAATTTATTTTAAAATTAATATTTAGGTTATACAAGATGACTCATATGATCCTTTTTAAGTTTTGGACATAACCAGGGTTAAGAAAATAGAACAACTAATCATTATAGCATTGTCCGATTTGATTTCAATTTAATCTTTAAAGTTCATTTGATGGACTGTAAATTATTTTTAAAATTTTTCTTATGAATTGTTTTCTAAAAAAATAATTATATCTCACTCTATTACTAATATCTATTATTCGAATATAATTTAAATTTAGTATTTGGCATATACAACACAGCCAAATGATGTTTTTTGCGGTTTGAACACAACCAGAGTTAAGAAAATGTAATAAACTAATAGCGTTTGCGATTGTTCCGATTTAATTTTAATTAAATTTTTAGATATAATTTGATTAACCCTAAATAATTTTTAAAAATAATTTTATGTATTTTGTTTTAAAATAATAGTCATATCTCACTCAATTACGGTTATCTATTATTCATATTTATTTTAAAATTAATATTTAGGTTATACAAGATGACTCAATTGATCCTTTTTAAGTTTTGGACATAACCAGGGTTAAGAAGATAAAACAAATAATCATTATAGCATTGTCCGATTTGATTCCAATTAATTTTTGAAGTTCATTTGATGTACTGTAAATTATTTTTAAAATTTTTCTTATGAATTGTTTTTTAAAAGAATAATTATATCTCACTCTATTACTGTTATCTATTATTCAAATTTATTTTAAAATTAATATTTAGGTTATACAAGATGACTCATATGATCCTTTTTAAGTTTTGGACATAACCAGGGTTAAGAAAATAGAACAACTAATCATTATAGCATTGTCCGATTTGATTTCAATTTAATCTTTAAAGTTCATTTGATGGACTGTAAATTATTTTAAAAATTTTTCTTATGAATTGTTTTCTAAAAAAATAATTATATCTCACTCTATTACTAATATCTATTATTCGAATATAATTTAAATTTAGTATTTGGCATATACAACACAGCCAAATGATGTTTTTTGCGGTTTGAACACAACCAGAGTTAAGAAAATGTAATAAACTAATAGCGTTTGCGATTGTTCCGATTTAATTTTAATTAAATTTTTCGATATAATTTGATGATGATCCTTTTTAAGTTTTGGACATAACCAGGGTTAAAAAAAAATAGAACAATTAATCATTATAGCATTGTCCGATTTGATTCCAATTAATTTTTGAAGTTCATTTGATGTACTGTAAATTATTTTTTAAATTTTTCTTATGAACTGTTTTTTAAAAAAAATAATTATATCTCACTCTATTACTGTTATCTATTATTCAAATTTATTTTAAAATTAATATTTAGGTTATACAAGATGACTCATATGATCCTTTTTAAGTTTTGGACATAACCAGGGTTAAGAAAATAGAACAACTAATCATTATAGCATTGTCCGATTTGATTTCAATTTAATCTTTAAAGTTCATTTGATGGACTGTAAATTATTTTTAAAATTTTTCTTATGAATTGTTTTCTAAAAAAATAATTATATCTCACTCTATTACTAATATCTATTATTCGAATATAATTTAAATTTAGTATTTGGCATATACAACACAGCCAAATGATGTTTTTTGCGGTTTGAACACAACCAGAGTTAAGAAAATGTAATAAACTAATAGCGTTTGCGATTGTTCCGATTTAATTTTAATTAAATTTTTAGATATAATTTGATTAACCCTAAATAATTTTTAAAAATAATTTTATGTATTTTGTTTTAAAATAATAGTCATATCTCACTCAATTACGGTTATCTATTATTCATATTTATTTTAAAATTAATATTTAGGTTATACAAGATGACTCAATTGATCCTTTTTAAGTTTTGGACATAACCAGGGTTAAGAAGATAAAACAAATAATCATTATAGCATTGTCCGATTTGATTCCAATTAATTTTTGAAGTTCATTTGATGTACTGTAAATTATTTTTAAAATTTTTCTTATGAATTGTTTTTTAAAAGAATAATTATATCTCACTCTATTACTGTTATCTATTATTCAAATTTATTTTAAAATTAATATTTAGGTTATACAAGATGACTCATATGATCCTTTTTAAGTTTTGGACATAACCAGGGTTAAGAAAATAGAACAACTAATCATTATAGCATTGTCCGATTTGATTTCAATTTAATCTTTAAAGTTCATTTGATGGACTGTAAATTATTTTTAAAATTTTTCTTATGAATTGTTTTCTAAAAAAATAATTATATCTCACTCTATTACTAATATCTATTATTCGAATATAATTTAAATTTAGTATTTGGCATATACAACACAGCCAAATGATGTTTTTTGCGGTTTGAACACAACCAGAGTTAAGAAAATGTAATAAACTAATAGCGTTTGCGATTGTTCCGATTTAATTTTAATTAAATTTTTAGATATAATTTGATTAACCCTAAATAATTTTTAAAAATAATTTTATGTATTTTGTTTTAAAATAATAGTCATATCTCACTCAATTACGGTTATCTATTATTCATATTTATTTTAAAATTAATATTTAGGTTATACAAGATGACTCAATTGATCCTTTTTAAGTTTTGGACATAACCAGGGTTAAGAAGATAAAACAAATAATCATTATAGCATTGTCCGATTTGATTCCAATTAATTTTTGAAGTTCATTTGATGTACTGTAAATTATTTTTAAAATTTTTCTTATGAATTGTTTTTTAAAAGAATAATTATATCTCACTCTATTACTGTTATCTATTATTCAAATTTATTTTAAAATTAATATTTAGGTTATACAAGATGACTCATATGATCCTTTTTAAGTTTTGGACATAACCAGGGTTAAGAAAATAGAACAACTAATCATTATAGCATTGTCCGATTTGATTTCAATTTAATCTTTAAAGTTCATTTGATGGACTGTAAATTATTTTTAAAATTTTCCCTATGAATTGTTTTCTAAAAAAATAATTATATCTCACTCTATTACTAATATCTATTATTCGAATATAATTTAAACTTAGTATTTGGCATATACAAGATAGCCAAATGATGTTTTTTGCGGTTTGAACACAACCAGAGTTAAGAAAATGTAATAACTAATAGGGTTTGCGATTGTTCCGATTTAATTTTAATTCAATTTTTAGATATAATTTGATTAACCCTAAATGATTTTTAAGAATAGTTTTATGTATTATGTTTTAAAAAAATAGTCATATCTCACTCAATTACGGTCATCTTTTATTCAAATATAATTTAAAATTAATATTTAGATTACACAAGATGACCCAAATGATCCTTTTTAAGTTTTAGACATAACCAGGGTTAAGAAAATAGAACAATTAATCATTATAGCATTGTCCGATTTGATTCCAATTTAATTTTTGAAGTTCATTTTGATGTACTGTCAATTATTTTTAAAATTTTTCTTATGAATTGTTTTTTAAAAAAATAATTATATCACCCTCTATTACTAATATCTATTATTAGAATATAATTTAAATTAACTATTTCGCATATACAAGATAGCCAAATGATGTTTTTTGCGGTTTGAACACAACCAGAGTTAAGAAAATGTAATAAACTAATAGCGTTTGCGATTGTTCCGATTTAATTTTAATTAAATTTTTAGATATAATTTGATTAACCCTAAATAATTTTTAAAAATAATTTTATGTATTATGTTTTAAAATAATAGTCATATCTCACTCAATTACGGTTATCTATTATTCATATTTATTTTAAAATTAATATTTAGGTTATACAAGATGACTCAATTGATCCTTTTTAAGTTTTGGACATAACCAGGGTTAAGAAAATAGAACAAATAATCATTATAGCATTGTCCGATTTGATTCCAATTAATTTTTGAAGTTCATTTGATGTACTGTAAATTATTTTTAAAATTTTTCTAATGAATTGTTTTTTAAAAAAATAATTATATCTCACTCTATTACTGTTATCTATTATTCGAATAGAATTTAAATATACTATTTCGCATATACAAGATAGCCAAATGATGTTTTTTACGGTTTGAACACAACCAGAATTAACAAAATATAATAATTGATAGCGTTAAAGATTGTTCCGATTTAATTTAATTTTTAGATATAATTTGATAAACCCTAAATAAATGACTTTTAAAAATATTTTGATGTATTTTGTTTAAAAAAAATAGTCATATCTCACTCAATTACGGTTATCTATTATTCAAATTTATTTTAAAATTAATATTTAGGTTATACAAGATGACTCAAATGATCCTATTTAAGTTTTGGACATAACCAGGATTATTAATTGTTTTTTAAAAAAATAATTATATCTCACTCTATTACTAATATCTATTATTCGAATATAATTTAAATTTACTATTTCGCATATACAAGATAGCCAAATGATGTTTTTTGCGGTTTGAACACAACCAGAGTTAAGAAAATGTAATAACTAATAGGGTTTGCGATTGTTCCGATTTAATTTTAATTCAATTTTTAGATATAATTTGATTAACCCTAAATGATTTTTAAGAATAGTTTTATGTATTATGTTTTAAAAAAATAGTCATATCTCACTCAATTACGGTCATCTTTTATTCAAATATAATTTAAAATTAATATTTAGATTACACAAGATGACCCAAATGATCCTTTTTAAGTTTTAGACATAACCAGGGTTAAGAAAATAGAACAATTAATCATTATAGCATTGTCCGATTTGATTCCAATTTAATTTTTGAAGTTCATTTTGATGTACTGTCAATTATTTTTAAAATTTTTCTTATGAATTGTTTTTTAAAAAAATAATTATATCACCCTCTATTACTAATATCTATTATTAGAATATAATTTGAATTAACTATTTCGCATATACAAGATAGCCAAATGATGTTTTTTGCGGTTTGAACACAACCAGAGTTAAGAAAATGTAATAACTAATAGGGTTGGCGATTGTTCCGATTTAATTTTAATTCAATTTTTAGATATAATTTGATTAACCCTAAATGATTTTTAAGAATAGTTTTATGTATTATGTTTTAAAAAAATAGTCATATCTCACTCAATTACGGTTATCTTTTATTCAAATATAATTTAAAATTAATATTTAGATTACACAAGATGACTCAAATGATCCTTTTTAAGTTTTAGACATAACCAGGGTTAAGAAAATAGAACAATTAATCATTATAGCATTGTCCGATTTGATTTCAATTTAATCTTTGAAGATCATTAGATGTACTGTAAATTATTTTTTAAATTTTTCTTATGAACTGTTTTTAAAAAAAAATAATTATATCTCACTCTATTACTGTTATCTATTATTCAAATTTATTTTAAAATTAATATTTAGGTTATACAAGATGACTCAAATGATCCTATTTAAGTTTTGGACATAACCAGGATTATTAATTGTTTTTTAAAAAAATAATTATATCTCACTCTATTACTAATATCTATTATTCGAATATAATTTAAATTTACTATTTCGCATATACAAGATAGCCAAATGATGTTTTTTGCGGTTTGAACACAACCAGAGTTAAGAAAATGTAATAACTAATAGGGTTTGCGATTGTTCCGATTTAATTTTAATTCAATTTTTAGATATAATTTGATTAACCCTAAATGATTTTTAAGAATAGTTTTATGTATTATGTTTTAAAAAAATAGTCATATCTCACTCAATTACGGTCATCTTTTATTCAAATATAATTTAAAATTAATATTTAGATTACACAAGATGACCCAAATGATCCTTTTTAAGTTTTAGACATAACCAGGGTTAAGAAAATAGAACAATTAATCATTATAGCATTGTCCGATTTGATTCCAATTTAATTTTTGAAGTTCATTTTGATGTACTGTCAATTATTTTTAAAATTTTTCTTATGAATTGTTTTTTAAAAAAATAATTATATCACCCTCTATTACTAATATCTATTATTAGAATATAATTTAAATTAACTATTTCGCATATACAAGATAGCCAAATGATGTTTTTTGCGGTTTGAACACAACCAGAGTTAAGAAAATGTAATAACTAATAGGGTTGGCGATTGTTCCGATTTAATTTTAATTCAATTTTTAGATATAATTTGATTAACCCTAAATGATTTTTAAGAATAGTTTTATGTATTATGTTTTAAAAAAATAGTCATATCTCACTCAATTACGGTTATCTTTTATTCAAATATAATTTAAAATTAATATTTAGATTACACAAGATGACTCAAATGATCCTTTTTAAGTTTTAGACATAACCAGGGTTAAGAAAATAGAACAATTAATCATTATAGCATTGTCCGATTTGATTTCAATTTAATCTTTGAAGATCATTAGATGTACTGTAAATTATTTTTTAAATTTTTCTTATGAACTGTTTTTAAAAAAAAATAATTATATCTCACTCTATTACTGTTATCTATTATTCAAATTTATTTAAAAATTAATATTTAGGTTATACAAGATGACTCATATGATCCTTTTTAAGTTTTGGACATAAACAGGGTTAAGAAAATAGAACAATTAATCATTATAGCATTATCCAATTTGATTTCAATTTAATCTTTGAAGTTCATTTGATGGACTGTAAATTATTTTTAAAATTTTTCTTATGAATTGTTTTCTAAAAAAATAATTATATCTCACTCTATTACTAATATCTATTATTCGAATATAATTTAAATTTACTATTTGGCATATACAAGACAGCCAAATGATGTTTTTTGTGGTTTGAACACAACCAGAGTTAAGAAAATGTAATAACTAATAGCATTGGCGATTGTTCCGATTTAATTTTAATTAAATTTTTAGATATAATTTGATTAACCCTAAAAAATTTTTTAAAATAATTTTATGTATTATGTTTTAAAAAAATAGTCATATCTCACTCAATTACGGTTATCTATTATTCATATTTATTTTAAAATTAATATTTAGGTTTTACAAGATGACTCCATATACATTATATATGCTACAACCCCATTATAGCATTATCCAATTTGATTTCAATTTAATCTTTGAAGTTCATTTGATGGACTGTAAATTATTTTTAAAATTTTTCTTATGAATTGTTTTCTAAAAAAATAATTATATCTCACTCTATTACTAATATCTATTATTCGAATATAATTTAAATATTTTATTTCGCATATACAAGATAGCCAAATTATGTTTTTTGCGGTTTGAACACAACCAGAGTTAAGAAAATGTAATAACTAATAGCATTGGCGATTGTTCCAATTTAATTTTAATTAAATTTTTAGATATAATTTGATTAACCCTAAATAATTTTTTAAAATAATTTTATGTATTATGTTTTAAAAAAATAGTCATATCTCACTCAATTACGGTTATCTATTATTCATATTTATTTTAAAATTAATATTTAGGTTTTACAAGATGACTCCATATACATTATATATGCTATAACCCCATTATAGCATTATCCGATTTGATTTCAATTTAATCTTTGAAGTTCATTTGATGGACTGTAAATTATTTTTAAAATTTTTCTTATGAATTGTTTTCTAAAAAAATAATTATATCTCACTCTATTACTAATATCTATTATTCGAATATAATTTAAATATACTATTTCGCATATACAAGATAGCCAAATTATGTTTTTTGCGGTTTGAACACAACCAGAGTTAAGAAAATGTAATAACTAATAGCGTTGGCGATTGTTCCAATTTAATTTTAATTAAATTTTTAGATATAATTTCATTAACCCTAAATAATTTTTAAAAATAATTTTATGTATTATGTTTTAAAAAAATAGTCATATCGCACTCAATTACGGTTATCTTTTATTCAAATTTATTTTAAAATTAATATTTTGGTTATACAAGATGACTCAATTGATCCTTTTTAAGTTTTGGACATAACCAGGGTTATGAAAATAGAACAATTAATCAATATAGCATTATCCGATTTGATTTCAATTTAATCTTTGAAGTTCATTTGATGGACTGTAAATTATTTTTAAAATTTTTCCTATGAATTGTTTTCTAAAAAAATAATTATATCTCACTCTATTACTAATATCTATTATTCGAATATAATTTAAATTTACTATTTCGCATATACAAGATAGCCAAATGACGTTTTTTGCGGTTCGAACACAGAGTTAAGAAAATGTAATAACTAATAGGGTTGGCGATTGTTCCGATTTAATTTTATTTCAATTTTTAGATATAATTTGATTAACCCTAAATGATTTTTAAGAATAGTTTTATGTATTATGTTTTAAAAAAATAGTCATATCTCACTCAATTACGGTTATCTATTATTCATATTTATTTTAAAATTAATATTTAGGTTATACAAGATGACTCCATATACATTATATATGCTATAACCCCATTATAGCATTATCCAATTTGATTTCAATTTAATCTTTGAAGTTCATTTGATGGACTGTAAATTATTTTTAAAATTTTTCTTATGAATTGTTTTCTAAAAAAATAATTATATCTCACTCTATTACTAATATCTATTATTCGAATATAATTTAAATTTACTATTTGGCATATACAAGACAGCCAAATGATGGTTTTTGCGGTTTGAACACAACCAGAGTTAAGAAAATGTAATAACTAATAGCATTGGCTATTTACTATTTCGCATATACAAGATAGCCAAATGATGTTTTTTGCGGTTTGAACACAACCAGAATTAAGAAAATATAATAACTGATAGCGTTAAAGATTGTTCCGATTTAATTTAATTTTTAGATATTATTTGATTAACCCTAAATGACTTTTAAAAATATTTTGATGTATTTTGTTTAAAAAAAATAGTCATATCTCACTCAATTACGGTTATATATTATTCAAATTTATTTTAAAATTAATATTTAGGTTATACAAGATGACTCAATTGATCCTTTTTAAGTTTTGGACATAACCAGGGTTAAGAAAATAGAACAAATAATCATTATAGCATTGTCCGATTTGATTCCAATTAATTTTTGAAGTTCATTTGATGTACTGTAAATTATTTTTAAAATTTTTCTTATGAATTGTTTTTTAAAAAAATAATTATATCTCACTCTATTACTGTTATCTATTATTCAAATTTATTTTAAAATTAATATTTAGGTTATACAAGATGACTCATATGATCCTTTTTAAGTTTTGGACATAACCAGGGTTAAGAAAATAGAACAACTAATCATTATAGCATTGTCCGATTTGATTTCAATTTAATCTTTAAAGTTCATTTGATGGACTGTAAATTATTTTTAAAATTTTCCCTATGAATTGTTTTCTAAAAAAATAATTATATCTCACACTATTACTAATATCTATTATTCGAATATAATTTAAATTTAGTATTTGGCATATACAACACAGCCAAATGATGTTTTTTGCGGTTTGAACACAACCAGAGTTAAGAAAATGTAATAAACTAATAGCGTTTGCGATTGTTCCGATTTAATTTTAATTAAATTTTTAGATATAATTTGATTAACCCTAAATAATTTTTAAAAATAATTTTATGTATTATGTTTTAAAATAATAGTCATATCTCACTCAATTACGGTTATCTATTATTCATATTTATTTTAAAATTAATATTTAGGTTATACAAAATGACTCAATTGATCCTTTAAGTTTTGGACATAACCAGGGTTAAGAAAATAGAACAAATAATCATTATAGCATTGTCCGATTTGATTCCAATTAATTTTTGAAGTTCATTTGATGTACTGTAAATTATTTTTAAAATTTTTCTTATGAATTGTTTTTTAAAAAAATAATTATATCTCACTCTATTACTAATATCTATTATTCGAATATAATTTAAAATTACTATTTCGCATATACAAGATAGCCAAATGATGTTTTTTGCGGTTTGAACACAACCAGAGTTAAGAAAATGTAATAACTAATAGGGTTTGCGATTGTTCCGATTTAATTTTAATTCAATTTTTAGATATAATTTGATTAACCCTAAATGATTTTTAAGAATAGTTTTATGTATTATGTTTTAAAAAAATAGTCATATCTCACTCAATTACGGTTATCTTTTATTCAAATATAATTTAAAATTAATATTTAGATTACACAAGATGACCCAAATGATCCTTTTTAAGTTTTAGACATAACCAGGGTTAAGAAAATAGAACAATTAATCATTATAGCATTGTCCGATTTGATTCCAATTTAATTTTTGAAGTTCATTTTGATGTACTGTCAATTATTTTTAAAATTTTTCTTATGAATTATTTTTTAAAAAAATAATTATATCACCCTCTATTACTAATATCTATTATTAGAATATAATTTAAATTAACTATTTCGCATATACAAGATAGCCAAATGATGTTTTTTGATGTAATCTTTGAAGATCATTAGATGTACTGTAAATTATTTTTTAAATTTTTCTTATGAACTGTTTTTAAAAAAAAATAATTATATCTCACTCTATTACTGTTATCTATTATTTAAATTTATTTTAAAATTAATATTTAGGTTATACAAGATGACTCATATGATCCTTTTTAAGTTTTGGACATAAACAGGGTTAAGAAAATAGAACAATTAATCATTATAGCATTATCCAATTTGATTTCAATTTAATCTTTGAAGTTCATTTGATGGACTGTAAATTATTTTTAAAATTTTTCTTATGAATTGTTTTCTAAAAAAATAATTATATCTCACTCTATTACTAATATCTATTATTCGAATATAATTTAAATTTACTATTTGGCATATACAAGACAGCCAAATGATGTTTTTTGCGGTTTGAACACAACCAGAGTTAAGAAAATGTAATAACTAATAGCATTGGCGATTGTTCCGATTTAATTTTAATTAAATTTTTAGATATAATTTGATTAACCCTAAATAATTTTTTAAAATAATTTTATGTATTATGTTTTAAAAAAATAGTCATATCTCACTCAATTACGGTTATCTATTATTCATATTTATTTTAAAATTAATATTTAGGTTTTACAAGATGACTCCATATACATTATATATGCTACAACCCCATTATAGCATTATCCAATTTGATTTCAATTTAATCTTTGAAGTTCATTTGATGGACTGTAAATTATTTTTAAAATTTTTCTTATGAATTGTTTTCTAAAAAAATAATTATATCTCACTCTATTACTAATATCTATTATTCGAATATAATTTAAATATACTATTTCGCATATACAAGATAGCCAAATTATGTTTTTTGCGGTTTGAACACAACCAGAGTTAAGAAAATGTAATAACTAATAGCATTGGCGATTGTTCCGATTTAATTTTAATTAAATTTTTAGATATAATTTGATTAACCCTAAATAATTTTTTAAAATAATTTTATGTATTATGTTTTAAAAAAATAGTCATATCTCACTCAATTACGGTTATCTATTATTCATATTTATTTTAAAATTAATATTTAGGTTTTACAAGATGACTCCATATACATTATATATGCTATAACCCCATTATAGCATTATCCGATTTGATTTTAATTTAATCTTTGAAGTTCATTTGATGGACTGTAAATTATTTTTAAAATTTTTCTTATGAATTGTTTTCTAAAAAAATAATTATATCTCACTCTATTACTAATATCTATTATTCGAATATAATTTAAATATACTATTTCGCATATACAAGATAGCCAAATTATGTTTTTTGCGGTTTGAACACAACCAGAGTTAAGAAAATGTAATAACTAATAGCGTTGGCGATTGTTCCAATTTAATTTTAATTAAATTTTTAGATATAATTTCATTAACCCTAAATAATTTTTAAAAATAATTTTATGTATTATGTTTTAAAAAAATAGTCATATCGCACTCAATTACGGTTATCTTTTATTCAAATTTATTTTAAAATTAATATTTAGGTTATACAAGATGACTCAATTGATCCTTTTTAAGTTTTGGACATAACCAGGGTTATGAAAATAGAACAATTAATCAATATAGCATTATCCGATTTGATTTCAATTTAATCTTTGAAGTTCATTTGATGGACTGTAAATTATTTTTAAAATTTTTCCTATGAATTGTTTTCTAAAAAAATAATTATATCTCACTCTATTACTAATATCTATTATTCGAATATAATTTAAATTTACTATTTCGCATATACAAGATAGCCAAATGACGTTTTTTGCGGTTCGAACACAGAGTTAAGAAAATGTAATAACTAATAGGGTTGGCGATTGTTCCGATTTAATTTTATTTCAATTTTTAGATATAATTTGATTAACCCTAAATGATTTTTAAGAATAGTTTTATGTATTATGTTTTAAAAAAATAGTCATATCTCACTCAATTACGGTTATCTATTATTCATATTTATTTTAAAATTAATATTTAGGTTATACAAGATGACTCCATATACATTATATATGCTATAACCCCATTATAGCATTATCCAATTTGATTTCAATTTAATCTTTGAAGTTCATTTGATGGACTGTAAATTATTTTTAAAATTTTTCTTATGAATTGTTTTCTAAAAAAATAATTATATCTCACTCTATTACTAATATCTATTATTCGAATATAATTTAAATTTACTATTTGGCATATACAAGACAGCCAAATGATGTTTTTTGCGGTTTGAACACAACCAGAGTTAAGAAAATGTAATAACTAATAGCATTGGCTATTTACTATTTCGCATATACAAGATAGCCAAATGATGTTTTTTGCGGTTTGAACACAACCAGAGTTAAGAAAATGTAATAAACTAATAGCGTTTGCGATTGTTCCGATTTAATTTTAATTAAATTTTTAGATATAATTTGATTAACCCTAAATAATTTTTAAAAATAATTTTATGTATTATGTTTTAAAATAATAGTCATATCTCACTCAATTACGGTTATCTATTATTCATATTTATTTTAAAATTAATATTTAGGTTATACAAGATGACTCAATTGATCCTTTAAGTTTTGGACATAACCAGGGTTAAGAAAATAGAACAAATAATCATTATAGCATTGTCCGATTTGATTCCAATTAATTTTTGAAGTTCATTTGATGTACTGTAAATTATTTTTAAAATTTTTCTTATGAATTGTTTTTTAAAAAAATAATTATATCTCACTCTATTACTGTTATCTATTATTCGAATAGAATTTAAATATACTATTTCGCATATACAAGATAGCCAAATGATGTTTTTTACGGTTTGAACACAACCAGAATTAAGAAAATATAATAATTGATAGCGTTAAAGATTGTTCCGATTTAATTTAATTTTTAGATATAATTTGATTAACCCTAAATAAATGACTTTTAAAAATATTTTGATGTATTTTGTTTAAAAAAAATAGTCATATCTCACTCAATTACGGTTATCTATTATTCAAATTTATTTTAAAATTAATATTTAGGTTATACAAGATGACTCAAATGATCCTATTTAAGTTTTGGACATAACCAGGATTATTAATTGTTTTTTAAAAAAATAATTATATCTCACTCTATTACTAATATCTATTATTCGAATATAATTTAAATTTACTATTTCGCATATACAAGATAGCCAAATGATGTTTTTTGCGGTTTGAACACAACCAGAGTTAAGAAAATGTAATAACTAATAGGGTTGGCGATTGTTCCGATTTAATTTTAATTCAATTTTTAGATATAGTTTGATTAACCCTAAATGATTTTTAAGAATAGTTTTATGTATTATGTTTTAAAAAAATAGTCATATCTCACTCAATTACGGTTATCTTTTATTCAAATATAATTTAAAATTAATATTTAGATTACACAAGATGACCCAAATGATCCTTTTTAAGTTTTAGACATAACCAGGGTTAAGAAAATAGAACAATTAATCATTATAGCATTGTCCGATTTGATTCCAATTTAATTTTTGAAGTTCATTTTGATGTACTGTCAATTATTTTTAAAATTTTTCTTATGAATTGTTTTTTAAAAAAATAATTCTATCACCCTCTATTACTAATATCTATTATTAGAATATAATTTAAATTAACTATTTCGCATATACAAGATAGCCAAATGATGTTTTTTGCGGTTTGAACATAACCAGAGTTAAGAAAATGTAATAACTAATAGGGTTGGCGATTGTTCCGATTTAATTTTAATTCAATTTTTAGATATAATTTGATTAACCCTAAATAATTTTTAAAAATAATTTTATGTATTATGTTTTAAAAAAATAGTCATATCGCACTCAATTACGGTTATCTTTTATTCAAATTTATTTTAAAATTAATATTTAGGTTATACAAGATGACTCAATTGATCCTTTTTAAGTTTTGGACATAACCAGGGTTAAGAAAATAGAACAAATAATCATTATAGCATTGTCCGATTTGATTCCAATTAATTTTTGAAGTTCATTTGATGTACTGTAAATTATTTTTAAAATTTTTCTTATGAATTGTTTTTTAAAAAAATAATTATATCTCACTCTATTACTGTTATCTATTATTCAAATTTATTTTAAAATTAATATTTAGGTTATACAAGATGACTCATATGATCCTTTTTAAGTTTTGGACATAACCAGGGTTAAGAAAATAGAACAACTAATCATTATAGCATTGTCCGATTTGATTTCAATTTAATCTTTAAAGTTCATTTGATGGACTGTAAATTATTTTTAAAATTTTCCCTATGAATTGTTTTCTAAAAAAATAATTATATCTCACTCTATTACTAATATCTATTATTCGAATATAATTTAAACTTAGTATTTGGCATATACAACACAGCCAAATGATGTTTTTTGCGGTTTGAACACAACCAGAGTTAAGAAAATGTAATAAACTAATAGCGTTTGCGATTGTTCCGATTTAATTTTAATTAAATTTTTAGATATAATTTGATTAACCCTAAATAATTTTTTAAAATAATTTTATGTATTATGTTTTAAAAAAATAGTCATATCTCACTCAATTACGGTTATCTATTATTCATATTTATTTTAAAATTAATATTTAGGTTATACAAGATGACTCAATTGATCCTTTTTAAGTTTTGGACATAACCAGGGTTAAGAAAATAGAACAAATAATCATTATAGCATTGTCCGATTTGATTCCAATTAATTTTTGAAGTTCATTTGATGTACTGTAAATTATTTTTAAAATTTTTCTTATGAATTGTTTTTTAAAAAAATAATTATATCTCACTCTATTACTGTTATCTATTATTCGAATAGAATTTAAATATACTATTTCGCATATACAAGATAGCCAAATGATGTTTTTTACGGTTTGAACACAACCAGAATTAACAAAATATAATAATTGATAGCGTTAAAGATTGTTCCGATTTAATTTAATTTTTAGATATAATTTGATAAACCCTAAATAAATGACTTTTAAAAATATTTTGATGTATTTTGTTTAAAAAAAATAGTCATATCTCACTCAATTACGGTTATCTATTATTCAAATTTATTTTAAAATTAATATTTAGGTTATACAAGATGACTCAAATGATCCTATTTAAGTTTTGGACATAACCAGGATTATTAATTGTTTTTTAAAAAAATAATTATATCTCACTCTATTACTAATATCTATTATTCGAATATAATTTAAATTTACTATTTCGCATATACAAGATAGCCAAATGATGTTTTTTGCGGTTTGAACACAACCAGAGTTAAGAAAATGTAATAACTAATAGGGTTGGCGATTGTTCCGATTTAATTTTAATTCAATTTTTAGATATAATTTGATGATGATCCTTTTTAAGTTTTGGACATAACCAGGGTTAAAAAAAAATAGAACAATTAATCATTATAGCATTGTCCGATTTGATTCCAATTAATTTTTGAAGTTCATTTGATGTACTGTAAATTATTTTTTAAATTTTTCTTATGAACTGTTTTTAAAAAAAAATAATTATATCTCACTCTATTACTGTTATCTATTATTCAAATTTATTTTAAAATTAATATTTAGGTTATACAAGATGACTCATATGATCCTTTTTAAGTTTTGGACATAACCAGGGTTAAGAAAATAGAACAACTAATCATTATAGCATTGTCCGATTTGATTTCAATTTAATCTTTAAAGTTCATTTGATGGACTGTAAATTATTTTTAAAATTTTTCTTATGAATTGTTTTCTAAAAAAATAATTATATCTCACTCTATTACTAATATCTATTATTCGAATATAATTTAAATTTAGTATTTGGCATATACAACACAGCCAAATGATGTTTTTTGCGGTTTGAACACAACCAGAGTTAAGAAAATGTAATAAACTAATAGCGTTTGCGATTGTTCCGATTTAATTTTAATTAAATTTTTAGATATAATTTGATTAACCCTAAATAATTTTTAAAAATAATTTTATGTATTTTGTTTTAAAATAATAGTCATATCTCACTCAATTACGGTTATCTATTATTCATATTTATTTTAAAATTAATATTTAGGTTATACAAGATGACTCAATTGATCCTTTTTAAGTTTTGGACATAACCAGGGTTAAGAAGATAGAACAAATAATCATTATAGCATTGTCCGATTTGATTCCAATTAATTTTTGAAGTTCATTTGATGTACTGTAAATTATTTTTAAAATTTTTCTTATGAATTGTTTTTTAAAAAAATAATTCTATCACCCTCTATTACTAATATCTATTATTAGAATATAATTTAAATTAACTATTTCGCATATACAAGATAGCCAAATGATGTTTTTTGCGGTTTGAACACAACCAGAGTTAAGAAAATGTAATAACTAATAGGGTTGGCGATTGTTCCGATTTAATTTTAATTCAATTTTTAGATATAATTTGATTAACCCTAAATGATTTTTAAGAATAGTTTTATGTATTATGTTTTAAAAAAATAGTCATATCTCACTCAATTACGGTTATCTTTTATACAAATATAATTTAAAATTAATATTTAGATTACACAAGATGACCCAAATGATCCTTTTTAAGTTTTGGACATAACCAGGGTTAAAAAAAAATAGAACAATTTATCATTATAGCATTGTCCGATTTGATTCCAATTAATTTTTGAAGTTCATTTGATGTACTGTAAATTATTTTTTAAATTTTTCTTATGAACTGTTTTTTAAAAAAAATAATTATATCTCACTCTATTACTGTTATCTATTATTCAAATTTATTTTAAAATTAATATTTAGGTTATACAAGATGACTCATATGATCCTTTTTAAGTTTTGGACATAACCAGGGTTAAGAAAATAGAACAACTAATCATTATAGCATTGTCCGATTTGATTTCAATTTAATCTTTAAAGTTCATTTGATGGACTGTAAATTATTTTTAAAATTTTTCTTATGAATTGTTTTCTAAAAAAATAATTATATCTCACTCTATTACTAATATCTATTATTCGAATATAATTTAAATTTAGTATTTGGCATATACAACACAGCCAAATGATGTTTTTTGCGGTTTGAACACAACCAGAGTTAAGAAAATGTAATAAACTAATAGCGTTTGCGATTGTTCCAATTTAATTTTAATTAAATTTTTCGATATAATTTGATGATGATCCTTTTTAAGTTTTGGACATAACCAGGGTTAAAAAAAAATAGAACAATTAATCATTATAGCATTGTCCGATTTGATTCCAATTAATTTATGAAGTTCATTTGATGTACTGTAAATTATTTTTTAAATTTTTCTTATGAACTGTTTTTTAAAAAAAATAATTATATCTCACTCTATTACTGTTATCTATTATTCAAATTTATTTTAAAATTAATATTTAGGTTATACAAGATGACTCATATGATCCTTTTTAAGTTTTGGACATAACCAGGGTTAAGAAAATAGAACAACTAATCATTATAGCATTGTCCGATTTGATTTCAATTTAATCTTTAAAGTTCATTTGATGGACTGTAAATTATTTTTAAAATTTTTCTTATGAATTGTTTTCTAAAAAAATATTTATATCTCACTCTATTACTAATATCTATTATTCGAATATAATTTAAATTTAGTATTTGGCATATACAACACAGCCAAATGATGTTTTTTGCGGTTTGAACACAACCAGAGTTAAGAAAATGTAATAAACTAATAGCGTTTGCGATTGTTCCGATTTAATTTTAATTAAATTTTTAGATATAATTTGATTAACCCTAAATAATTTTTAAAAATAATTTTATGTATTTTGTTTTAAAATAATAGTCATATCTCACTCAATTACGGTTATCTATTATTCATATTTATTTTAAAATTAATATTTAGGTTATACAAGATGACTCAATTGATCCTTTTTAAGTTTTGGACATAACCAGGGTTAAGAAGATAAAACAAATAATACACATCTCGTGAGAGTATTTGATTCCAATTAATTTTTGAAGTTCATTTGATGTACTGTAAATTATTTTTAAAATTTTTCTTATGAATTGTTTTTTAAAAGAATAATTATATCTCACTCTATTACTGTTATCTATTATTCAAATTTATTTTAAAATTAATATTTAGGTTATACAAGATGACTCATATGATCCTTTTTAAGTTTTGGACATAACCAGGGTTAAGAAAATAGAACAACTAATCATTATAGCATTGTCCGATTTGATTTCAATTTAATCTTTAAAGTTCATTTGATGGACTGTAAATTATTTTTAAAATTTTCCCTATGAATTGTTTTCTAAAAAAATAATTATATCTCACTCTATTACTAATATCTATTATTCGAATATAATTTAAACTTAGTATTTGGCATATACAACACAGCCAAATGATGTTTTTTGCGGTTTGAACACAACCAGAGTTAAGAAAATGTAATAAACTAATAGCGTTTGCGATTGTTCCGATTTAATTTTAATTAAATTTTTAGATATAATTTGATGAACCCTAAATAATTTTTAAAAATAATTTTATGTATTATGTTTTAAAATAATAGTCATATCTCACTCAATTACGGTTATCTATTATTCATATTTATTTTAAAATTAATATTTAGGTTATACAAGATGACTCAATTGATCCTTTTTAAGTTTTGGACATAACCAGGGTTAAGAAAATAGAACAAATAATCATTATAGCATTGTCCGATTTGATTCCAATTAATTTTTGAAGTTCATTTGATGTACTGTAAATTATTTTTAAAATATTTCTTATGAATTGTTTTTTAAAAAAATAATTATATCTCACTCTATTACTGTTATCTATTATTCGAATAGAATTTAAATATACTATTTCGCATATACAAGATAGCCAAATGATGTTTTTTACGGTTTGAACACAACCAGAATTAACAAAATATAATAATTGATAGCGTTAAAGATTGTTCCGATTTAATTTAATTTTTAGATATAATTTGATAAACCCTAAATAAATGACTTTTAAAAATATTTTGATGTATTTTGTTTAAAAAAAATAGTCATATCTCACTCAATTACGGTTATCTATTATTCAAATTTATTTTAAAATTAATATTTAGGTTATACAAGATGACTCAAATGATCCTATTTAAGTTTTGGACATAACCAGGATTATTAATTGTTTTTTAAAAAAATAATTATATCTCACTCTATTACTAATATCTATTATTCGAATATAATTTAAATTTACTATTTCGCATATACAAGATAGCCAAATGATGTTTTTTGCGGTTTGAACACAACCAGAGTTAAGAAAATGTAATAACTAATAGGGTTGGCGATTGTTCCGATTTAATTTTAATTCAATTTTTAGATATAATTTGATGATGATCCTTTTTAAGTTTTGGACATAACCAGGGTTAAAAAAAAATAGAACAATTAATCATTATAGCATTGTCCGATTTGATTCCAATTAATTTTTGAAGTTCATTTGATGTACTGTAAATTATTTTTTAAATTTTTCTTATGAACTGTTTTTAAAAAAAAATAATTATATCTCACTCTATTACTGTTATCTATTATTCAAATTTATTTTAAAATTAATATTTAGGTTATACAAGATGACTCATATGATCCTTTTTAAGTTTTGGACATAACCAGGGTTAAGAAAATAGAACAACTAATCATTATAGCATTGTCCGATTTGATTTCAATTTAATCTTTAAAGTTCATTTGATGGACTGTAAATTATTTTTAAAATTTTTCTTATGAATTGTTTTCTAAAAAAATAATTATATCTCACTCTATTACTAATATCTATTATTCGAATATAATTTAAATTTAGTATTTGGCATATACAACACAGCCAAATGATGTTTTTTGCGGTTTGAACACAACCAGAGTTAAGAAAATGTAATAAACTAATAGCGTTTGCGATTGTTCCGATTTAATTTTAATTAAATTTTTAGATATAATTTGATTAACCCTAAATAATTTTTAAAAATAATTTTATGTATTTTGTTTTAAAATAATAGTCATATCTCACTCAATTACGGTTATCTATTATTCATATTTATTTTAAAATTAATATTTAGGTTATACAAGATGACTCAATTGATCCTTTTTAAGTTTTGGACATAACCAGGGTTAAGAAGATAGAACAAATAATCATTATAGCATTGTCCGATTTGATTCCAATTAATTTTTGAAGTTCATTTGATGTACTGTAAATTATTTTTAAAATTT
Source organism: Anthonomus grandis grandis (assembly GCF_022605725.1). Taxonomy (NCBI): domain Eukaryota; kingdom Metazoa; phylum Arthropoda; class Insecta; order Coleoptera; family Curculionidae; genus Anthonomus; species Anthonomus grandis. Next base: position 25,117,404 of record NC_065557.1, read on the forward strand.
TTCTTATGAATTGTTTTTTAAAAAAATAATTCTATCACCCTCTATTACTAATATCTATTATTAGAATATAATTTAAATTAACTATTTCGCATATACAAGATAGCCAAATGATGTTTTTTGCGGTTTGAACACAACCAGAGTTAAGAAAATGTAATAACTAATAGGGTTGGCGATTGTTCCGATTTAATTTTAATTCAATTTTTAGATATAATTTGATTAACCCTAAATGATTTTTAAGAATAGTTTTATGTATTATGTTTTAAAAAAATAGTCATATCTCACTCAATTACGGTTATCTTTTATTCAAATATAATTTAAAATTAATATTTAGATTACACAAGATGACCCAAATGATCCTTTTTAAGTTTTGGACATAACCAGGGTTAAAAAAAAATAGAACAATTTATCATTATAGCATTGTCCGATTTGATTCCAATTAATTTTTGAAGTTCATTTGATGTACTGTAAATTATTTTTTAAATTTTTCTTATGAACTGTTTTTTAAAAAAAATAATTATATCTCACTCTATTACTGTTATCTATTATTCAAATTTATTTTAAAATTAATATTTAGGTTATACAAGATGACTCATATGATCCTTTTTAAGTTTTGGACATAACCAGGGTTAAGAAAATAGAACAACTAATCATTATAGCATTGTCCGATTTGATTTCAATTTAATCTTTAAAGTTCATTTGATGGACTGTAAATTATTTTTAAAATTTTTCTTATGAATTGTTTTCTAAAAAAATAATTATATCTCACTCTATTACTAATATCTATTATTCGAATATAATTTAAATTTAGTATTTGGCATATACAACACAGCCAAATGATGTTTTTTGCGGTTTGAACACAACCAGAGTTAAGAAAATGTAATAAACTAATAGCGTTTGCGATTGTTCCGATTTAATTTTAATTAAATTTTTCGATATAATTTGATGATGATCCTTTTTAAGTTTTGGACATAACCAGGGTTAAAAAAAATAGAACAATTAATCATTATAGCATTGTCCGATTTGATTCCAATTAATTTATGAAGTTCATTTGATGTACTGTAAATTATTTTTTAAATTTTTCTTATGAACTGTTTTTTAAAAAAAATAATTATATCTCACTCTATTACTGTTATCTATTATTCAAATTTATTTTAAAATTAATATTTAGGTTATACAAGATGACTCATATGATCCTTTTTAAGTTTTGGACATAACCAGGGTTAAGAAAATAGAACAACTAATCATTATAGCATTGTCCGATTTGATTTCAATTTAATCTTTAAAGTTCATTTGATGGACTGTAAATTATTTTTAAAATTTTTCTTATGAATTGTTTTCTAAAAAAATATTTATATCTCACTCTATTACTAATATCTATTATTCGAATATAATTTAAATTTAGTATTTGGCATATACAACACAGCCAAATGATGTTTTTTGCGGTTTGAACACAACCAGAGTTAAGAAAATGTAATAAACTAATAGCGTTTGCGATTGTTCCGATTTAATTTTAATTAAATTTTTAGATATAATTTGATTAACCCTAAATAATTTTTAAAAATAATTTTATGTATTTTGTTTTAAAATAATAGTCATATCTCACTCAATTACGGTTATCTATTATTCATATTTATTTTAAAATTAATATTTAGGTTATACAAGATGACTCAATTGATCCTTTTTAAGTTTTGGACATAACCAGGGTTAAGAAGATAAAACAAATAATCATTATAGCATTGTCCGATTTGATTCCAATTAATTTTTGAAGTTCATTTGATGTACTGTAAATTATTTTTAAAATTTTTCTTATGAATTGTTTTTTAAAAGAATAATTATATCTCACTCTATTACTGTTATCTATTATTCAAATTTATTTTAAAATTAATATTTAGGTTATACAAGATGACTCATATGATCCTTTTTAAGTTTTGGACATAACCAGGGTTAAGAAAATAGAACAACTAATCATTATAGCATTGTCCGATTTGATTTCAATTTAATCTTTAAAGTTCATTTGATGGACTGTAAATTATTTTTAAAATTTTCCCTATGAATTGTTTTCTAAAAAAATAATTATATCTCACTCTATTACTAATATCTATTATTCGAATATAATTTAAACTTAGTATTTGGCATATACAACACAGCCAAATGATGTTTTTTGCGGTTTGAACACAACCAGAGTTAAGAAAATGTAATAAACTAATAGCGTTTGCGATTGTTCCGATTTAATTTTAATTAAATTTTTAGATATAATTTGATGAACCCTAAATAATTTTTAAAAATAATTTTATGTATTATGTTTTAAAATAATAGTCATATCTCACTCAATTACGGTTATCTATTATTCATATTTATTTTAAAATTAATATTTAGGTTATACAAGATGACTCAATTGATCCTTTTTAAGTTTTGGACATAACCAGGGTTAAGAAAATAGAACAAATAATCATTATAGCATTGTCCGATTTGATTCCAATTAATTTTTGAAGTTCATTTGATGTACTGTAAATTATTTTTAAAATATTTCTTATGAATTGTTTTTTAAAAAAATAATTATATCTCACTCTATTACTGTTATCTATTATTCGAATAGAATTTAAATATACTATTTCGCATATACAAGATAGCCAAATGATGTTTTTTACGGTTTGAACACAACCAGAATTAACAAAATATAATAATTGATAGCGTTAAAGATTGTTCCGATTTAATTTAATTTTTAGATATAATTTGATAAACCCTAAATAAATGACTTTTAAAAATATTTTGATGTATTTTGTTTAAAAAAAATAGTCATATCTCACTCAATTACGGTTATCTATTATTCAAATTTATTTTAAAATTAATATTTAGGTTATACAAGATGACTCAAATGATCCTATTTAAGTTTTGGACATAACCAGGATTATTAATTGTTTTTTAAAAAAATAATTATATCTCACTCTATTACTAATATCTATTATTCGAATATAATTTAAATTTACTATTTCGCATATACAAGATAGCCAAATGATGTTTTTTGCGGTTTGAACACAACCAGAGTTAAGAAAATGTAATAACTAATAGGGTTTGCGATTGTTCCGATTTAATTTTAATTCAATTTTTAGATATAATTTGATTAACCCTAAATGATTTTTAAGAATAGTTTTATGTATTATGTTTTAAAAAAATAGTCATATCTCACTCAATTACGGTTATCTTTTATTCAAATATAATTTAAAATTAATATTTAGATTACACAAGATGACCCAAATGATCCTTTTTAAGTTTTAGACATAACCAGGGTTAAGAAAATAGAACAATTAATCATTATAGCATTGTCCGATTTGATTCCAATTTAATTTTTGAAGTTCATTTTGATGTACTGTCAATTATTTTTAAAATTTTTCTTATGAATTGTTTTTTAAAAAAATAATTATATCACCCTCTATTACTAATATCTATTATTAGAATATAATTTAAATTAACTATTTCGCATATACAAGATAGCCAAATGATGTTTTTTGCGGTTTGAACACAACCAGAGTTAAGAAAATGTAATAACTAATAGGGTTGGCGATTGTTCCGATTTAATTTTAATTCAATTTTTAGATATAATTTGATTAACCCTAAATGATTTTTAAGAATAGTTTTATGTATTATGTTTTAAAAAAATAGTCATATCTCACTCAATTACGGTTATCTTTTATTCAAATATAATTTAAAATTAATATTTAGATTACACAAGATGACTCAAATGATCCTTTTTAAGTTTTAGACATAACCAGGGTTAAGAAAATAGAACAATTAATCATTATAGCATTGTCCGATTTGATTTCAATTAATTTTTGAAGTTCATTTGATGTACTGTAAATTATTTTTAAAATTTTTCTTATGAATTGTTTTTTAAAAAAATAATTATATCTCACTCTATCACTGTTATCTATTATTCGAATAGAATTTAAATATACTATTTCGCATATACAAGATAGCCAAATGATGTTTTTTACGGTTTGAACACAACCAGAATTAACAAAATATAATAATTGATAGCGTTAAAGATTGTTCCGATTTAATTTAATTTTTAGATATAATTTGATAAACCCTAAATAAATGACTTTTAAAAATATTTTGATGTATTTTGTTTAAAAAAAATAGTCATATCTCACTCAATTACGGTTATCTTTTATTCAAATATAATTTAAAATTAATATTTAGATTACACAAGATGACTCAAATGATCCTTTTTAAGTTTTAGACATAACCAGGGTTAAGAAAATAGAACAATTAATCATTATAGCATTGTCCGATTTGATTTCAATTTAATCTTTGAAGATCATTAGATGTACTGTAAATTATTTTTTAAATTTTTCTTATGAACTGTTTTTAAAAAAAAATAATTATATCTCACTCTATTACTGTTATCTATTATTTAAATTTATTTTAAAATTAATATTTAGGTTATACAAGATGACTCATATGATCCTTTTTAAGTTTTGGACATAAACAGGGTTAAGAAAATAGAACAATTAATCATTATAGCATTATCCAATTTGATTTCAATTTAATCTTTGAAGTTCATTTGATGGACTGTAAATTATTTTTAAAATTTTTCTTATGAATTGTTTTCTAAAAAAATAATTATATCTCACTCTATTACTAATATCTATTATTCGAATATAATTTAAATTTACTATTTGGCATATACAAGACAGCCAAATGATGTTTTTTGCGGTTTGAACACAACCAGAGTTAAGAAAATGTAATAACTAATAGCATTGGCGATTGTTCCGATTTAATTTTAATTAAATTTTTAGATATAATTTGATTAACCCTAAATAATTTTTTAAAATAATTTTATGTATTATGTTTTAAAAAAATAGTCATATCTCACTCAATTACGGTTATCTATTATTCATATTTATTTTAAAATTAATATTTAGGTTTTACAAGATGACTCCATATACATTATATATGCTACAACCCCATTATAGCATTATCCAATTTGATTTCAATTTAATCTTTGAAGTTCATTTGATGGACTGTAAATTATTTTTAAAATTTTTCTTATGAATTGTTTTCTAAAAAAATAATTATATCTCACTCTATTACTAATATCTATTATTCGAATATAATTTAAATATACTATTTCGCATATACAAGATAGCCAAATTATGTTTTTTGCGGTTTGAACACAACCAGAGTTAAGAAAATGTAATAACTAATAGCATTGGCGATTGTTCCGATTTAATTTTAATTAAATTTTTAGATATAATTTGATTAACCCTAAATAATTTTTTAAAATAATTTTATGTATTATGTTTTAAAAAAATAGTCATATCTCACTCAATTACGGTTATCTATTATTCATATTTATTTTAAAATTAATATTTAGGTTTTACAAGATGACTCCATATACATTATATATGCTATAACCCCATTATAGCATTATCCGATTTGATTTTAATTTAATCTTTGAAGTTCATTTGATGGACTGTAAATTATTTTTAAAATTTTTCTTATGAATTGTTTTCTAAAAAAATAATTATATCTCACTCTATTACTAATATCTATTATTCGAATATAATATAAATATACTATTTCGCATATACAAGATAGCCAAATTATGTTTTTTGCGGTTTGAACACAACCAGAGTTAAGAAAATGTAATAACTAATAGCGTTGGCGATTGTTCCAATTTAATTTTAATTAAATTTTTAGATATAATTTCATTAACCCTAAATAATTTTTAAAAATAATTTTATGTATTATGTTTTAAAAAAATAGTCATATCGCACTCAATTACGGTTATCTTTTATTCAAATTTATTTTAAAATTAATATTTAGGTTATACAAGATGACTCAATTGATCCTTTTTAAGTTTTGGACATAACCAGGGTTATGAAAATAGAACAATTAATCAATATAGCATTATCCGATTTGATTTCAATTTAATCTTTGAAGTTCATTTGATGGACTGTAAATTATTTTTAAAATTTTTCCTATGAATTGTTTTCTAAAAAAATAATTATATCTCACTCTATTACTAATATCTATTATTCGAATATAATTTAAATTTACTATTTCGCATATACAAGATAGCCAAATGACGTTTTTTGCGGTTCGAACACAGAGTTAAGAAAATGTAATAACTAATAGGGTTGGCGATTGTTCCGATTTAATTTTATTTCAATTTTTAGATATAATTTGATTAACCCTAAATGATTTTTAAGAATAGTTTTATGTATTATGTTTTAAAAAAATAGTCATATCTCACTCAATTACGGTTATCTATTATTCATATTTATTTTAAAATTAATATTTAGGTTATACAAGATGACTCCATATACATTATATATGCTATAACCCCATTATAGCATTATCCAATTTGATTTCAATTTAATCTTTGAAGTTCATTTGATGGACTGTAAATTATTTTTAAAATTTTTCTTATGAATTGTTTTCTAAAAAAATAATTATATCTCACTCTATTACTAATATCTATTATTCGAATATAATTTAAATTTACTATTTGGCATATACAAGACAGCCAAATGATGTTTTTTGCGGTTTGAACACAACCAGAGTTAAGAAAATGTAATAACTAATAGCATTGGCTATTTACTATTTCGCATATACAAGATAGCCAAATGATGTTTTTTGCGGTTTGAACACAACCAGAGTTAAGAAAATGTAATAAACTAATAGCGTTTGCGATTGTTCCGATTTAATTTTAATTAAATTTTTAGATATAATTTGATTAACCCTAAATAATTTTTAAAAATAATTTTATGTATTATGTTTTAAAATAATAGTCATATCTCACTCAATTACGGTTATCTATTATTCATATTTATTTTAAAATTAATATTTAGGTTATACAAGATGACTCAATTGATCCTTTAAGTTTTGGACATAACCAGGGTTAAGAAAATAGAACAAATAATCATTATAGCATTGTCCGATTTGATTCCAATTAATTTTTGAAGTTCATTTGATGTACTGTAAATTATTTTTAAAATTTTTCTTATGAATTGTTTTTTAAAAAAATAATTATATCTCACTCTATTACTGTTATCTATTATTCGAATAGAATTTAAATATACTATTTCGCATATACAAGATAGCCAAATGATGTTTTTTACGGTTTGAACACAACCAGAATTAAGAAAATATAATAATTGATAGCGTTAAAGATTGTTCCGATTTAATTTAATTTTTAGATATAATTTGATTAACCCTAAATAAATGACTTTTAAAAATATTTTGATGTATTTTGTTTAAAAAAAATAGTCATATCTCACTCAATTACGGTTATCTATTATTCAAATTTATTTTAAAATTAATATTTAGGTTATACAAGATGACTCAAATGATCCTATTTAAGTTTTGGACATAACCAGGATTATTAATTGTTTTTTAAAAAAATAATTATATCTCACTCTATTACTAATATCTATTATTCGAATATAATTTAAATTTACTATTTCGCATATACAAGATAGCCAAATGATGTTTTTTGCGGTTTGAACACAACCAGAGTTAAGAAAATGTAATAACTAATAGGGTTGGCGATTGTTCCGATTTAATTTTAATTCAATTTTTAGATATAGTTTGATTAACCCTAAATGATTTTTAAGAATAGTTTTATGTATTATGTTTTAAAAAAATAGTCATATCTCACTCAATTACGGTTATCTTTTATTCAAATATAATTTAAAATTAATATTTAGATTACACAAGATGACCCAAATGATCCTTTTTAAGTTTTAGACATAACCAGGGTTAAGAAAATAGAACAATTAATCATTATAGCATTGTCCGATTTGATTCCAATTTAATTTTTGAAGTTCATTTTGATGTACTGTCAATTATTTTTAAAATTTTTCTTATGAATTGTTTTTTAAAAAAATAATTCTATCACCCTCTATTACTAATATCTATTATTAGAATATAATTTAAATTAACTATTTCGCATATACAAGATAGCCAAATGATGTTTTTTGCGGTTTGAACATAACCAGAGTTAAGAAAATGTAATAACTAATAGGGTTGGCGATTGTTCCGATTTAATTTTAATTCAATTTTTAGATATAATTTGATTAACCCTAAATAATTTTTAAAAATAATTTTATGTATTATGTTTTAAAAAAATAGTCATATCGCACTCAATTACGGTTATCTTTTATTCAAATTTATTTTAAAATTAATATTTAGGTTATACAAGATGACTCAATTGATCCTTTTTAAGTTTTGGACATAACCAGGGTTAAGAAAATAGAACAAATAATCATTATAGCATTGTCCGATTTGATTCCAATTAATTTTTGAAGTTCATTTGATGTACTGTAAATTATTTTTAAAATTTTTCTTATGAATTGTTTTTTAAAAAAATAATTATATCTCACTCTATTACTGTTATCTATTATTCAAATTTATTTTAAAATTAATATTTAGGTTATACAAGATGACTCATATGATCCTTTTTAAGTTTTGGACATAACCAGGGTTAAGAAAATAGAACAACTAATCATTATAGCATTGTCCGATTTGATTTCAATTTAATCTTTAAAGTTCATTTGATGGACTGTAAATTATTTTTAAAATTTTCCCTATGAATTGTTTTCTAAAAAAATAATTATATCTCACTCTATTACTAATATCTATTATTCAAATATAATTTAAACTTAGTATTTGGCATATACAACACAGCCAAATGATGTTTTTTGCGGTTTGAACACAACCAGAGTTAAGAAAATGTAATAAACTAATAGCGTTTGCGATTGTTCCGATTTAATTTTAATTAAATTTTTAGATATAATTTGATTAACCCTAAATAATTTTTTAAAATAATTTTATGTATTATGTTTTAAAAAAATAGTCATATCTCACTCAATTACGGTTATCTATTATTCATATTTATTTTAAAATTAATATTTAGGTTATACAAGATGACTCAATTGATCCTTTTTAAGTTTTGGACATAACCAGGGTTAAGAAAATAGAACAAATAATCATTATAGCATTGTCCGATTTGATTCCAACTAATTTTTGAAGTTCATTTGATGTACTGTAAATTATTTTTAAAATTTTTCTTATGAATTGTTTTTTAAAAAAATAATTATATCTCACTCTATTACTGTTATCTATTATTCGAATAGAATTTAAATATACTATATCGCATATACAAGATAGCCAAATGATGTTTTTTACGGTTTGAACACAACCAGAATTAACAAAATATAATAATTGATAGCGTTAAAGATTGTTCCGATTTAATTTAATTTTTAGATATAATTTGATAAACCCTAAATAAATGACTTTTAAAAATATTTTGATGTATTTTGTTTAAAAAAAATAGTCATATCTCACTCAATTACGGTTATCTATTATTCAAATTTATTTTAAAATTAATATTTAGGTTATACAAGATGACTCAAATGATCCTATTTAAGTTTTGGACATAACCAGGATTATTAATTGTTTTTTAAAAAAATAATTATATCTCACTCTATTACTAATATCTATTATTCGAATATAATTTAAATTTACTATTTCGCATATACAAGATAGCCAAATGATGTTTTTTGCGGTTTGAACACAACCAGAGTTAAGAAAATGTAATAACTAATAGGGTTGGCGATTGTTCCGATTTAATTTTAATTCAATTTTTAGATATAATTTGATGATGATCCTTTTTAAGTTTTGGACATAACCAGGGTTAAAAAAAAATAGAACAATTAATCATTATAGCATTGTCCGATTTGATTCCAATTAATTTTTGAAGTTCATTTGATGTACTGTAAATTATTTTTTAAATTTTTCTTATGAACTGTTTTTAAAAAAAAATAATTATATCTCACTCTATTACTGTTATCTATTATTCAAATTTATTTTAAAATTAATATTTAGGTTATACAAGATGACTCATATGATCCTTTTTAAGTTTTGGACATAAACAGGGTTAAGAAAATAGAACAATTAATCATTATAGCATTATCCAATTTGATTTCAATTTAATCTTTGAAGTTCATTTGATGGACTGTAAATTATTTTTAAAATTTTTCTTATGAATTGTTTTCTAAAAAAATAATTATATCTCACTCTATTACTAATATCTATTATTCGAATATAATTTAAATTTACTATTTGGCATATACAAGACAGCCAAATGATGTTTTTTGTGGTTTGAACACAACCAGAGTTAAGAAAATGTAATAACTAATAGCATTGGCGATTGTTCCGATTTAATTTTAATTAAATTTTTAGATATAATTTGATTAACCCTAAAAAATTTTTTAAAATAATTTTATGTATTATGTTTTAAAAAAATAGTCATATCTCACTCAATTACGGTTATCTATTATTCATATTTATTTTAAAATTAATATTTAGGTTTTACAAGATGACTCCATATACATTATATATGCTACAACCCCATTATAGCATTATCCAATTTGATTTCAATTTAATCTTTGAAGTTCATTTGATGGACTGTAAATTATTTTTAAAATTTTTCTTATGAATTGTTTTCTAAAAAAATAATTATATCTCACTCTATTACTAATATCTATTATTCGAATATAATTTAAATATACTATTTCGCATATACAAGATAGCCAAATTATGTTTTTTGCGGTTTGAACACAACCAGAGTTAAGAAAATGTAATAACTAATAGCATTGGCGATTGTTCCGATTTAATTTTAATTAAATTTTTAGATATAATTTGATTAACCCTAAATAATTTTTTAAAATAATTTTATGTATTATGTTTTAAAAAAATAGTCATATCTCACTCAAATACGGTTATCTATTATTCATATTTATTTTAAAATTAATATTTAGGTTTTACAAGATGACTCCATATACATTATATATGCTATAACCCCATTATAGCATTATCCGATTTGATTTCAATTTAATCTTTGAAGTTCATTTGATGGACTGTAAATTATTTTTAAAATTTTTCTTATGAATTGTTTTCTAAAAAAATAATTATATCTCACTCTATTACTAATATCTATTATTCGAATATAATTTAAATATACTATTTCGCATATACAAGATAGCCAAATTATGTTTTTTGCGGTTTGAACACAACCAGAGTTAAGAAAATGTAATAACTAATAGCGTTGGCGATTGTTCCAATTTAATTTTAATTAAATTTTTAGATATAATTTCATTAACCCTAAATAATTTTTAAAAATAATTTTATGTATTATGTTTTAAAAAAATAGTCATATCGCACTCAATTACGGTTATCTTTTATTCAAATTTATTTTAAAATTAATATTTAGGTTATACAAGATGACTCAATTGATCCTTTTTAAGTTTTGGACATAACCAGGGTTATGAAAATAGAACAATTAATCAATATAGCATTATCCGATTTGATTTCAATTTAATCTTTGAAGTTCATTTGATGGACTGTAAATTATTTTTAAAATTTTTCCTATGAATTGTTTTCTAAAAAAATAATTATATCTCACTCTATTACTAATATCTATTATTCGAATATAATTTAAATTTACTATTTCGCATATACAAGATAGCCAAATGACGTTTTTTGCGGTTCGAACACAGAGTTAAGAAAATGTAATAACTAATAGGGTTGGCGATTGTTCCGATTTAATTTTATTTCAATTTTTAGATATAATTTGATTAACCCTAAATGATTTTTAAGAATAGTTTTATGTATTATGTTTTAAAAAAATAGTCATATCTCACTCAATTACGGTTATCTATTATTCATATTTATTTTAAAATTAATATTTAGGTTATACAAGATGACTCCATATACATTATATATGCTATAACCCCATTATAGCATTATCCAATTTGATTTCAATTTAATCTTTGAAGTTCATTTGATGGACTGTAAATTATTTTTAAAATTTTTCTTATGAATTGTTTTCTAAAAAAATAATTATATCTCACTCTATTACTAATATCTATTATTCGAATATAATTTAAATTTACTATTTGGCATATACAAGACAGCCAAATGATGTTTTTTGCGGTTTGAACACAACCAGAGTTAAGAAAATGTAATAACTAATAGCATTGGCTATTTACTATTTCGCATATACAAGATAGCCAAATGATGTTTTTTGCGGTTTGAACACAACCAGAGTTAAGAAAATGTAATAAACTAATAGCGTTTGCGATTGTTCCGATTTAATTTTAATTAAATTTTTAGATATAATTTGATTAACCCTAAATAATTTTTAAAAATAATTTTATGTATTATGTTTTAAAATAATAGTCATATCTCACTCAATTACGGTTATCTATTATTCATATTTATTTTAAAATTAATATTTAGGTTATACAAGATGACTCAATTGATCCTTTAAGTTTTGGACATAACCAGGGTTAAGAAAATAGAACAAATAATCATTATAGCATTGTCCGATTTGATTCCAATTAATTTTTGAAGTTCATTTGATGTACTGTAAATTATTTTTAAAATTTTTCTTATGAATTGTTTTTTAAAAAAATAATTATATCTCACTCTATTACTGTTATCTATTATTCGAATAGAATTTAAATATACTATTTCGCATATACAAGATAGCCAAATGATGTTTTTTACGGTTTGAACACAACCAGAATTAAGAAAATATAATAATTGATAGCGTTAAAGATTGTTCCGATTTAATTTAATTTTTAGATATAATTTGATTAACCCTAAATAAATGACTTTTAAAAATATTTTGATGTATTTTGTTTAAAAAAAATAGTCATATCTCACTCAATTACGGTTATCTATTATTCAAATTTATTTTAAAATTAATATTTAGGTTATACAAGATGACTCAAATGATCCTATTTAAGTTTTGGACATAACCAGGATTATTAATTGTTTTTTAAAAAAATAATTATATCTCACTCTATTACTAATATCTATTATTCGAATATAATTTAAATTTACTATTTCGCATATACAAGATAGCCAAATGATGTTTTTTGCGGTTTGAACACAACCAGAGTTAAGAAAATGTAATAACTAATAGGGTTGGCGATTGTTCCGATTTAATTTTAATTCAATTTTTAGATATAGTTTGATTAACCCTAAATGATTTTTAAGAATAGTTTTATGTATTATGTTTTAAAAAAATAGTCATATCTCACTCAATTACGGTTATCTTTTATTCAAATATAATTTAAAATTAATATTTAGATTACACAAGATGACCCAAATGATCCTTTTTAAGTTTTAGACATAACCAGGGTTAAGAAAATAGAACAATTAATCATTATAGCATTGTCCGATTTGATTCCAATTTAATTTTTGAAGTTCATTTTGATGTACTGTCAATTATTTTTAAAATTTTTCTTATGAATTGTTTTTTAAAAAAATAATTCTATCACCCTCTATTACTAATATCTATTATTAGAATATAATTTAAATTAACTATTTCGCATATACAAGATAGCCAAATGATGTTTTTTGCGGTTTGAACATAACCAGAGTTAAGAAAATGTAATAACTAATAGGGTTGGCGATTGTTCCGATTTAATTTTAATTCAATTTTTAGATATAATTTGATTAACCCTAAATAATTTTTAAAAATAATTTTATGTATTATGTTTTAAAAAAATAGTCATATCGCACTCAATTACGGTTATCTTTTATTCAAATTTATTTTAAAATTAATATTTAGGTTATACAAGATGACTCAATTGATCCTTTTTAAGTTTTGGACATAACCAGGGTTAAGAAAATAGAACAAATAATCATTATAGCATTGTCCGATTTGATTCCAATTAATTTTTGAAGTTCATTTGATGTACTGTAAATTATTTTTAAAATTTTTCTTATGAATTGTTTTTTAAAAAAATAATTATATCTCACTCTATTACTGTTATCTATTATTCAAATTTATTTTAAAATTAATATTTAGGTTATACAAGATGACTCATATGATCCTTTTTAAGTTTTGGACATAACCAGGGTTAAGAAAATAGAACAACTAATCATTATAGCATTGTCCGATTTGATTTCAATTTAATCTTTAAAGTTCATTTGATGGACTGTAAATTATTTTTAAAATTTTCCCTATGAATTGTTTTCTAAAAAAATAATTATATCTCACTCTATTACTAATATCTATTATTCGAATATAATTTAAACTTAGTATTTGGCATATACAACACAGCCAAATGATGTTTTTTGCGGTTTGAACACAACCAGAGTTAAGAAAATGTAATAAACTAATAGCGTTTGCGATTGTTCCGATTTAATTTTAATTAAATTTTTAGATATAATTTGATTAACCCTAAATAATTTTTTAAAATAATTTTATGTATTATGTTTTAAAAAAATAGTCATATCTCACTCAATTACGGTTATCTATTATTCATATTTATTTTAAAATTAATATTTAGGTTATACAAGATGACTCAATTGATCCTTTTTAAGTTTTGGACATAACCAGGGTTAAGAAAATAGAACAAATAATCATTATAGCATTGTCCGATTTGATTCCAATTAATTTTTGAAGTTCATTTGATGTACTGTAAATTATTTTTAAAATTTTTCTTATGAATTGTTTTTTAAAAAAATAATTATATCTCACTCTATTACTGTTATCTATTATTCGAATAGAATTTAAATATACTATTTCGCATATACAAGATAGCCAAATGATGTTTTTTACGGTTTGAACACAACCAGAATTAACAAAATATAATAATTGATAGCGTTAAAGATTGTTCCGATTTAATTTAATTTTTAGATATAATTTGATAAACCCTAAATAAATGACTTTTAAAAATATTTTGATGTATTTTGTTTAAAAAAAATAGTCATATCTCACTCAATTACGGTTATCTATTATTCAAATTTATTTTAAAATTAATATTTAGGTTATACAAGATGACTCAAATGATCCTATTTAAGTTTTGGACATAACCAGGATTATTAATTGTTTTTTAAAAAAATAATTATATCTCACTCTATTACTAATATCTATTATTCGAATATAATTTAAATTTACTATTTCGCATATACAAGATAGCCAAATGATGTTTTTTGCGGTTTGAACACAACCAGAGTTAAGAAAATGTAATAACTAATAGGGTTGGCGATTGTTCCGATTTAATTTTAATTCAATTTTTAGATATAATTTGATGATGATCCTTTTTAAGTTTTGGACATAACCAGGGTTAAAAAAAAATAGAACAATTAATCATTATAGCATTGTCCGATTTGATTCCAATTAATTTTTGAAGTTCATTTGATGTACTGTAAATTATTTTTTAAATTTTTCTTATGAACTGTTTTTAAAAAAAAATAATTATATCTCACTCTATTACTGTTATCTATTATTCAAATTTATTTTAAAATTAATATTTAGGTTATACAAGATGACTCATATGATCCTTTTTAAGTTTTGGACATAACCAGGGTTAAGAAAATAGAACAACTAATCATTATAGCATTGTCCGATTTGATTTCAATTTAATCTTTAAAGTTCATTTGATGGACTGTAAATTATTTTTAAAATTTTTCTTATGAATTGTTTTCTAAAAAAATAATTATATCTCACTCTATTACTAATATCTATTATTCGAATATAATTTAAATTTAGTATTTGGCATATACAACACAGCCAAATGATGTTTTTTGCGGTTTGAACACAACCAGAGTTAAGAAAATGTAATAAACTAATAGCGTTTGCGATTGTTCCGATTTAATTTTAATTAAATTTTTAGATATAATTTGATTAACCCTAAATAATTTTTAAAAATAATTTTATGTATTTTGTTTTAAAATAATAGTCATATCTCACTCAATTACGGTTATCTATTATTCATATTTATTTTAAAATTAATATTTAGGTTATACAAGATGACTCAATTGATCCTTTTTAAGTTTTGGACATAACCAGGGTTAAGAAGATAGAACAAATAATCATTATAGCATTGTCCGATTTGATTCCAATTAATTTTTGAAGTTCATTTGATGTACTGTAAATTATTTTTAAAATTTTTCTTATGAATTGTTTTTTAAAAAAATAATTCTATCACCCTCTATTACTAATATCTATTATTAGAATATAATTTAAATTAACTATTTCGCATATACAAGATAGCCAAATGATGTTTTTTGCGGTTTGAACACAACCAGAGTTAAGAAAATGTAATAACTAATAGGGTTGGCGATTGTTCCGATTTAATTTTAATTCAATTTTTAGATATAATTTGATTAACCCTAAATGATTTTTAAGAATAGTTTTATGTATTATGTTTTAAAAAAATAGTCATATCTCACTCAATTACGGTTATCTTTTATTCAAATATAATTTAAAATTAATATTTAGATTACACAAGATGACCCAAATGATCCTTTTTAAGTTTTGGACATAACCAGGGTTAAAAAAAAATAGAACAATTTATCATTATAGCATTGTCCGATTTGATTCCAATTAATTTTTGAAGTTCATTTGATGTACTGTAAATTATTTTTTAAATTTTTCTTATGAACTGTTTTTTAAAAAAAAAAATTATATCTCACTCTATTACTGTTATCTATTATTCAAATTTATTTTAAAATTAATATTTAGGTTATACAAGATGACTCATATGATCCTTTTTAAGTTTTGGACATAACCAGGGTTAAGAAAATAGAACAACTAATCATTATAGCATTGTCCGATTTGATTCCAATTTAATTTTTGAAGTTCATTTTGATGTACTGTCAATTATTTTTAAAATTTTTCTTATGAATTGTTTTTTAAAAAAATAATTCTATCACCCTCTATTACTAATATCTATTATTAGAATATAATTTAAATTAACTATTTCGCATATACAAGATAGCCAAATGATGTTTTTTGCGGTTTGAACATAACCAGAGTTAAGAAAATGTAATAACTAATAGGGTTGGCGATTGTTCCGATTTAATTTTAATTCAATTTTTAGATATAATTTGATTAACCCTAAATAATTTTTAAAAATAATTTTATGTATTATGTTTTAAAAAAATAGTCATATCGCACTCAATTACGGTTATCTTTTATTCAAATTTATTTTAAAATTAATATTTAGGTTATACAAGATGACTCAATTGATCCTTTTTAAGTTTTGGACATAACCAGGGTTAAGAAAATAGAACAAATAATCATTATAGCATTGTCCGATTTGATTCCAATTAATTTTTGAAGTTCATTTGATGTACTGTAAATTATTTTTAAAATTTTTCTTATGAATTGTTTTTTAAAAAAATAATTATATCTCACTCTATTACTGTTATCTATTATTCAAATTTATTTTAAAATTAATATTTAGGTTATACAAGATGACTCATATGATCCTTTTTAAGTTTTGGACATAACCAGGGTTAAGAAAATAGAACAAATAATCATTATAGCATTGTCCGATTTGATTCCAATTAATTTTTGAAGTTCATTTGATGGACTGTAAATTATTTTTAAAATTTTTCTTATGAATTGTTTTCTAAAAAAATAATTATATCTCACTCTATTACTAATATCTATTATTCGAATATAATTTAAATATACTATTTCGCATATACAAGATAGCCAAATTATGTTTTTTGCGGTTTGAACACAACCAGAGTTAAGAAAATGTAATAACTAATAGCATTGGCGATTGTTCCGATTTAATTTTAATTAAATTTTTAGATATAATTTGATTAACCCTAAATAATTTTTTAAAATAATTTTATGTATTATGTTTTAAAAAAATAGTCATATCTCACTCAATTACGGTTATCTATTATTCATATTTATTTTAAAATTAATATTTAGGTTTTACAAGATGACTCCATATACATTATATATGCTATAACCCCATTATAGCATTATCCGATTTGATTTTAATTTAATCTTTGAAGTTCATTTGATGGACTGTAAATTATTTTTAAAATTTTTCTTATGAATTGTTTTCTAAAAAAATAATTATATCTCACTCTATTACTAATATCTATTATTCGAATATAATTTAAATATACTATTTCGCATATACAAGATAGCCAAATTATGTTTTTTGCGGTTTGAACACAACCAGAGTTAAGAAAATGTAATAACTAATAGCGTTGGCGATTGTTCCAATTTAATTTTAATTAAATTTTTAGATATAATTTCATTAACCCTAAATAATTTTTAAAAATAATTTTATGTATTATGTTTTAAAAAAATAGTCATATCGCACTCAATTACGGTTATCTTTTATTCAAATTTATTTTAAAATTAATATTTAGGTTATACAAGATGACTCAATTGATCCTTTTTAAGTTTTGGACATAACCAGGGTTATGAAAATAGAACAATTAATCAATATAGCATTATCCGATTTGATTTCAATTTAATCTTTGAAGTTCATTTGATGGACTGTAAATTATTTTTAAAATTTTTCCTATGAATTGTTTTCTAAAAAAATAATTATATCTCACTCTATTACTAATATCTATTATTCGAATATAATTTAAATTTACTATTTCGCATATACAAGATAGCCAAATGACGTTTTTTGCGGTTCGAACACAGAGTTAAGAAAATGTAATAACTAATAGGGTTGGCGATTGTTCCGATTTAATTTTATTTCAATTTTTAGATATAATTTGATTAACCCTAAATGATTTTTAAGAATAGTTTTATGTATTATGTTTTAAAAAAATAGTCATATCTCACTCAATTACGGTTATCTATTATTCATATTTATTTTAAAATTAATATTTAGGTTATACAAGATGACTCCATATACATTATATATGCTATAACCCCATTATAGCATTATCCAATTTGATTTCAATTTAATCTTTGAAGTTCATTTGATGGACTGTAAATTATTTTTAAAATTTTTCTTATGAATTGTTTTCTAAAAAAATAATTATATCTCACTCTATTACTAATATCTATTATTCGAATATAATTTAAATTTACTATTTGGCATATACAAGACAGCCAAATGATGTTTTTTGCGGTTTGAACACAACCAGAGTTAAGAAAATGTAATAACTAATAGCATTGGCTATTTACTATTTCGCATATACAAGATAGCCAAATGATGTTTTTTGCGGTTTGAACACAACCAGAATTAAGAAAATATAATAACTGATAGCGTTAAAGATTGTTCCGATTTAATTTAATTTTTAGATATTATTTGATTAACCCTAAATGACTTTTAAAAATATTTTGATGTATTTTGTTTAAAAAAAATAGTCATATCTCACTCAATTACGGTTATCTATTATTCAAATTTATTTTAAAATTAATATTTAGGTTATACAAGATGACTCAATTGATCCTTTTTAAGTTTTGGACATAACCAGGGTTAAGAAAATAGAACAAATAATCATTATAGCATTGTCCGATTTGATTCCAATTAATCTTTGAAGTTCATTTGATGTACTGTAAATTATTTTTAAAATTTTTCTTATGAATTGTTTTTTAAAAAAATAATTATATCTCACTCTATTACTGTTATCTATTATTCAAATTTATTTTAAAATTAATATTTAGGTTATACAAGATGACTCATATGATCCTTTTTAAGTTTTGGACATAACCAGGGTTAAGAAAATAGAACAACTAATCATTATAGCATTGTCCGATTTGATTTCAATTTAATCTTTAAAGTTCATTTGATGGACTGTAAATTATTTTTAAAATTTTCCCTATGAATTGTTTTCTAAAAAAATAATTATATCTCACACTATTACTAATATCTATTATTCGAATATAATTTAAATTTAGTATTTGGCATATACAACACAGCCAAATGATGTTTTTTGCGGTTTGAACACAACCAGAGTTAAGAAAATGTAATAAACTAATAGCGTTTGCGATTGTTCCGATTTAATTTTAATTAAATTTTTAGATATAATTTGATTAACCCTAAATAATTTTTAAAAATAATTTTATGTATTATGTTTTAAAATAATAGTCATATCTCACTCAATTACGGTTATCTATTATTCATATTTATTTTAAAATTAATATTTAGGTTATACAAGATGACTCAATTGATCCTTTAAGTTTTGGACATAACCAGGGTTAAGAAAATAGAACAAATAATCATTATAGCATTGTCCGATTTGATTCCAATTAATTTTTGAAGTTCATTTGATGTACTGTAAATTATTTTTAAAATTTTTCTTATGAATTGTTTTTTAAAAAAATAATTATATCTCACTCTATTACTAATATCTATTATTCGAATATAATTTAAATTTACTATTTCGCATATACAAGATAGCCAAATGATGTTTTTTGCGGTTTGAACACAACCAGAGTTAAGAAAATGTAATAACTAATAGGGTTTGCGATTGTTCCGATTTAATTTTAATTCAATTTTTAGATATAATTTGATTAACCCTAAATGATTTTTAAGAATAGTTTTATTATGTATTATGTTTTAAAAAAATAGTCATATCTCACTCAATTACGGTTATCTTTTATTCAAATATAATTTAAAATTAATATTTAGATTACACAAGATGACCCAAATGATCCTTTTTAAGTTTTAGACATAACCAGGGTTAAGAAAATAGAACAATTAATCATTATAGCATTGTCCGATTTGATTCCAATTTAATTTTTGAAGTTCATTTTGATGTACTGTCAATTATTTTTAAAATTTTTCTTATGAATTGTTTTTTAAAAAAATAATTATATCACCCTCTATTACTAATATCTATTATTAGAATATAATTTAAATTAACTATTTCGCATATACAAGATAGCCAAATGATGTTTTTTGCGGTTTGAACACAACCAGAGTTAAGAAAATGTAATAACTAATAGGGTTGGCGATTGTTCCGATTTAATTTTAATTCAATTTTTAGATATAATTTGATTAACCCTAAATGATTTTTAAGAATAGTTTTATGTATTATGTTTTAAAAAAATAGTCATATCTCACTCAATTACGGTTATCTTTTATTCAAATATAATTTAAAATTAATATTTAGATTACACAAGATGACTCAAATGATCCTTTTTAAGTTTTAGACATAACCAGGGTTAAGAAAATAGAACAATTAATCATTATAGCATTGTCCGATTTGATTTCAATTTAATCTTTGAAGATCATTAGATGTACTGTAAATTATTTTTTAAATTTTTCTTATGAACTGTTTTTAAAAAAAAATAATTATATCTCACTCTATTACTGTTATCTATTATTCAAATTTATTTTAAAATTAATATTTAGGTTATACAAGATGACTCATATGATCCTTTTTAAGTTTTGGACATAAACAGGGTTAAGAAAATAGAACAATTAATCATTATAGCATTATCCAATTTGATTTCAATTTAATCTTTGAAGTTCATTTGATGGACTGTAAATTATTTTTAAAATTTTTCTTATGAATTGTTTTCTAAAAAAATAATTATATCTCACTCTATTACTAATATCTATTATTCGAATATAATTTAAATTTACTATTTGGCATATACAAGACAGCCAAATGATGTTTTTTGCGGTTTGAACACAACCAGAGTTAAGAAAATGTAATAACTAATAGCATTGGCGATTGTTCCGATTTAATTTTAATTAAATTTTTAGATATAATTTGATTAACCCTAAATAATTTTTTAAAATAATTTTATGTATTATGTTTTAAAAAAATAGTCATATCTCACTCAATTACGGTTATCTATTATTCATATTTATTTTAAAATTAATATTTAGGTTTTACAAGATGACTCCATATACATTATATATGCTACAACCCCATTATAGCATTATCCAATTTGATTTCAATTTAATCTTTGAAGTTCATTTGATGGACTGTAAATTATTTTTAAAATTTTTCTTATGAATTGTTTTCTAAAAAAATAATTATATCTCACTCTATTACTAATATCTATTATTCGAATATAATTTAAATATACTATTTCGCATATACAAGATAGCCAAATTATGTTTTTTGCGGTTTGAACACAACCAGAGTTAAGAAAATGTAATAACTAATAGCATTGGCGATTGTTCCGATTTAATTTTAATTAAATTTTTAGATATAATTTGATTAACCCTAAATAATTTTTTAAAATAATTTTATGTATTATGTTTTAAAAAAATAGTCATATCTCACTCAATTACGGTTATCTATTATTCATATTTATTTTAAAATTAATATTTAGGTTTTACAAGATGACTCCATATACATTATATATGCTATAACCCCATTATATCATTATCCGATTTGATTTTAATTTAATCTTTGAAGTTCATTTGATGGACTGTAAATTATTTTTAAAATTTTTCTTATGAATTGTTTTCTAAAAAAATAATTATATCTCACTCTATTACTAATATCTATTATTCGAATATAATTTAAATTTAGTATTTGGCATATACAACACAGCCAAATGATGTTTTTTGCGGTTTGAACACAACCAGAGTTAAGAAAATGTAATAACTAATAGGGTTGGCGATTGTTCCGATTTAATTTTAATTCAATTTTTAGATATAATTTGATTAACCCTAAATGATTTTTAAGAATAGTTTTATGTATTATGTTTTAAAAAAATAGTCATATCTCACTCAATTACGGTTATCTTTTATTCAAATATAATTTAAAATTAATATTTAGATTACACAAGATGACCCAAATGATCCTTTTTAAGTTTTGGACATAACCAGGGTTAAAAAAAAATAGAACAATTTATCATTATAGCATTGTCCGATTTGATTCCAATTAATTTTTGAAGTTCATTTGATGTACTGTAAATTATTTTTTAAATTTTTCTTATGAACTGTTTTTTAAAAAAAATAATTATATCTCACTCTATTACTGTTATCTATTATTCAAATTTATTTTAAAATTAATATTTAGGTTATACAAGATGACTCATATGATCCTTTTTAAGTTTTGGACATAACCAGGGTTAAGAAAATAGAACAACTAATCATTATAGCATTGTCCGATTTGATTTCAATTTAATCTTTAAAGTTCATTTGATGGACTGTAAATTATTTTTAAAATTTTTCTTATGAATTGTTTTCTAAAAAAATAATTATATCTCACTCTATTACTAATATCTATTATTCGAATATAATTTAAATTTAGTATTTGGCATATACAACACAGCCAAATGATGTTTTTTGCGGTTTGAACACAACCAGAGTTAAGAAAATGTAATAAACTAATAGCGTTTGCGATTGTTCCGATTTAATTTTAATTAAATTTTTCGATATAATTTGATGATGATCCTTTTTAAGTTTTGGACATAACCAGGGTTAAAAAAAAATAGAACAATTAATCATTATAGCATTGTCCGATTTGATTCCAATTAATTTTTGAAGTTCATTTGATGTACTGTAAATTATTTTTTAAATTTTTCTTATGAACTGTTTTTTAAAAAAAATAATTATATCTCACTCTATTACTGTTATCTATTATTCAAATTTATTTTAAAATTAATATTTAGGTTATACAAGATGACTCATATGATCCTTTTTAAGTTTTGGACATAACCAGGGTTAAGAAAATAGAACAACTAATCATTATAGCATTGTCCGATTTGATTTCAATTTAATCTTTAAAGTTCATTTGATGGACTGTAAATTATTTTTAAAATTTTTCTTATGAATTGTTTTCTAAAAAAATATTTATATCTCACTCTATTACTAATATCTATTATTCGAATATAATTTAAATTTAGTATTTGGCATATACAACACAGCCAAATGATGTTTTTTGCGGTTTGAACACAACCAGAGTTAAGAAAATGTAATAAACTAATAGCGTTTGCGATTGTTCCGATTTAATTTTAATTAAATTTTTAGATATAATTTGATTAACCCTAAATAATTTTTAAAAATAATTTTATGTATTTTGTTTTAAAATAATAGTCATATCTCACTCAATTACGGTTATCTATTATTCATATTTATTTTAAAATTAATATTTAGGTTATACAAGATGACTCAATTGATCCTTTTTAAGTTTTGGACATAACCAGGGTTAAGAAGATAAAACAAATAATCATTATAGCATTGTCCGATTTGATTCCAATTAATTTTTGAAGTTCATTTGATGTACTGTAAATTATTTTTAAAATTTTTCTTATGAATTGTTTTTTAAAAGAATAATTATATCTCACTCTATTACTGTTATCTATTATTCAAATTTATTTTAAAATTAATATTTAGGTTATACAAGATGACTCATATGATCCTTTTTAAGTTTTGGACATAACCAGGGTTAAGAAAATAGAACAACTAATCATTATAGCATTGTCCGATTTGATTTCAATTTAATCTTTAAAGTTCATTTGATGGACTGTAAATTATTTTTAAAATTTTCCCTATGAATTGTTTTCTAAAAAAATAATTATATCTCACTCTATTACTAATATCTATTATTCGAATATAATTTAAACTTAGTATTTGGCATATACAACACAGCCAAATGATGTTTTTTGCGGTTTGAACACAACCAGAGTTAAGAAAATGTAATAACTAATAGCGTTGGCGATTGTTCCAATTTAATTTTAATTAAATTTTTAGATATAATTTCATTAACCCTAAATAATTTTTAAAAATAATTTTATGTATTATGTTTTAAAAAAATAGTCATATCGCACTCAATTACGGTTATCTTTTATTCAAATTTATTTTAAAATTAATATTTAGGTTATACAAGATGACTCAATTGATCCTTTTTAAGTTTTGGACATAACCAGGGTTATGAAAATAGAACAATTAATCAATATAGCATTATCCGATTTGATTTCAATTTAATCTTTGAAGTTCATTTGATGGACTGTAAATTATTTTTAAAATTTTTCCTATGAATTGTTTTCTAAAAAAATAATTATATCTCACTCTATTACTAATATCTATTATTCGAATATAATTTAAATTTACTATTTCGCATATACAAGATAGCCAAATGACGTTTTTTGCGGTTCGAACACAGAGTTAAGAAAATGTAATAACTAATAGGGTTGGCGATTGTTCCGATTTAATTTTATTTCAATTTTTAGATATAATTTGATTAACCCTAAATGATTTTTAAGAATAGTTTTATGTATTATGTTTTAAAAAAATAGTCATATCTCACTCAATTACGGTTATCTATTATTCATATTTATTTTAAAATTAATATTTAGGTTATACAAGATGACTCCATATACATTATATATGCTATAACCCCATTATAGCATTATCCAATTTGATTTCAATTTAATCTTTGAAGTTCATTTGATGGACTGTAAATTATTTTTAAAATTTTTCTTATGAATTGTTTTCTAAAAAAATAATTATATCTCACTCTATTACTAATATCTATTATTCGAATATAATTTAAATTTACTATTTGGCATATACAAGACAGCCAAATGATGTTTTTTGCGGTTTGAACACAACCAGAGTTAAGAAAATGTAATAACTAATAGCATTGGCTATTTACTATTTCGCATATACAAGATAGCCAAATGATGTTTTTTGCGGTTTGAACACAACCAGAATTAAGAAAATATAATAACTGATAGCGTTTGCGATTGTTCCGATTTAATTTTAATTAAATTTTTAGATATAATTTGATTAACCCTAAATAATTTTTAAAAATAATTTTATGTATTTTGTTTTAAAATAATAGTCATATCTCACTCAATTACGGTTATCTATTATTCATATTTATTTTAAAATTAATATTTAGGTTATACAAGATGACTCAATTGATCCTTTTTAAGTTTTGGACATAACCAGGGTTAAGAAGATAAAACAAATAATCATTATAGCATTGTCCGATTTGATTCCAATTAATTTTTGAAGTTCATTTGATGTACTGTAAATTATTTTTAAAATTTTTCTTATGAATTGTTTTTTAAAAGAATAATTATATCTCACTCTATTACTGTTATCTATTATTCAAATTTATTTTAAAATTAATATTTAGGTTATACAAGATGACTCATATGATCCTTTTTAAGTTTTGGACATAACCAGGGTTAAGAAAATAGAACAACTAATCATTATAGCATTGTCCGATTTGATTTCAATTTAATCTTTAAAGTTCATTTGATGGACTGTAAATTATTTTTAAAATTTTCCCTATGAATTGTTTTCTAAAAAAATAATTATATCTCACTCTATTACTAATATCTATTATTCGAATATAATTTAAACTTAGTATTTGGCATATACAACACAGCCAAATGATGTTTTTTGCGGTTTGAACACAACCAGAGTTAAGAAAATGTAATAACTAATAGCGTTGGCGATTGTTCCAATTTAATTTTAATTAAATTTTTAGATATAATTTCATTAACCCTAAATAATTTTTAAAAATAATTTTATGTATTATGTTTTAAAAAAATAGTCATATCGCACTCAATTACGGTTATCTTTTATTCAAATTTATTTTAAAATTAATATTTAGGTTATACAAGATGACTCAATTGATCCTTTTTAAGTTTTGGACATAACCAGGGTTATGAAAATAGAACAATTAATCAATATAGCATTATCCGATTTGATTTCAATTTAATCTTTGAAGTTCATTTGATGGACTGTAAATTATTTTTAAAATTTTTCCTATGAATTGTTTTCTAAAAAAATAATTATATCTCACTCTATTACTAATATCTATTATTCGAATATAATTTAAATTTACTATTTCGCATATACAAGATAGCCAAATGACGTTTTTTGCGGTTCGAACACAGAGTTAAGAAAATGTAATAACTAATAGGGTTGGCGATTGTTCCGATTTAATTTTATTTCAATTTTTAGATATAATTTGATTAACCCTAAATGATTTTTAAGAATAGTTTTATGTATTATGTTTTAAAAAAATAGTCATATCTCACTCAATTACGGTTATCTATTATTCATATTTATTTTAAAATTAATATTTAGGTTATACAAGATGACTCCATATACATTATATATGCTATAACCCCATTATAGCATTATCCAATTTGATTTCAATTTAATCTTTGAAGTTCATTTGATGGACTGTAAATTATTTTTAAAATTTTTCTTATGAATTGTTTTCTAAAAAAATAATTATATCTCACTCTATTACTAATATCTATTATTCGAATATAATTTAAATTTACTATTTGGCATATACAAGACAGCCAAATGATGTTTTTTGCGGTTTGAACACAACCAGAGTTAAGAAAATGTAATAACTAATAGCATTGGCTATTTACTATTTCGCATATACAAGATAGCCAAATGATGTTTTTTGCGGTTTGAACACAACCAGAATTAAGAAAATATAATAACTGATAGCGTTAAAGATTGTTCCGATTTAATTTAATTTTTAGATATTATTTGATTAACCCTAAATGACTTTTAAAAATATTTTGATGTATTTTGTTTAAAAAAAATAGTCATATCTCACTCAATTACGGTTATCTATTATTCAAATTTATTTTAAAATTAATATTTAGGTTATACAAGATGACTCAATTGATCCTTTTTAAGTTTTGGACATAACCAGGGTTAAGAAAATAGAACAAATAATCATTATAGCATTGTCCGATTTGATTCCAATTAATCTTTGAAGTTCATTTGATGTACTGTAAATTATTTTTAAAATTTTTCTTATGAATTGTTTTTTAAAAAAATAATTATATCTCACTCTATTACTGTTATCTATTATTCAAATTTATTTTAAAATTAATATTTAGGTTATACAAGATGACTCATATGATCCTTTTTAAGTTTTGGACATAACCAGGGTTAAGAAAATAGAACAACTAATCATTATAGCATTGTCCGATTTGATTTCAATTTAATCTTTAAAGTTCATTTGATGGACTGTAAATTATTTTTAAAATTTTCCCTATGAATTGTTTTCTAAAAAAATAATTATATCTCACACTATTACTAATATCTATTATTCGAATATAATTTAAATTTAGTATTTGGCATATACAACACAGCCAAATGATGTTTTTTGCGGTTTGAACACAACCAGAGTTAAGAAAATGTAATAAACTAATAGCGTTTGCGATTGTTCCGATTTAATTTTAATTAAATTTTTAGATATAATTTGATTAACCCTAAATAATTTTTAAAAATAATTTTATGTATTATGTTTTAAAATAATAGTCATATCTCACTCAATTACGGTTATCTATTATTCATATTTATTTTAAAATTAATATTTAGGTTATACAAGATGACTCAATTGATCCTTTAAGTTTTGGACATAACCAGGGTTAAGAAAATAGAACAAATAATCATTATAGCATTGTCCGATTTGATTCCAATTAATTTTTGAAGTTCATTTGATGTACTGTAAATTATTTTTAAAATTTTTCTTATGAATTGTTTTTTAAAAAAATAATTATATCTCACTCTATTACTAATATCTATTATTCGAATATAATTTAAATTTACTATTTCGCATATACAAGATAGCCAAATGATGTTTTTTGCGGTTTGAACACAACCAGAGTTAAGAAAATGTAATAACTAATAGGGTTTGCGATTGTTCCGATTTAATTTTAATTCAATTTTTAGATATAATTTGATTAACCCTAAATGATTTTTAAGAATAGTTTTATTATGTATTATGTTTTAAAAAAATAGTCATATCTCACTCAATTACGGTTATCTTTTATTCAAATATAATTTAAAATTAATATTTAGATTACACAAGATGACCCAAATGATCCTTTTTAAGTTTTAGACATAACCAGGGTTAAGAAAATAGAACAATTAATCATTATAGCATTGTCCGATTTGATTCCAATTTAATTTTTGAAGTTCATTTTGATGTACTGTCAATTATTTTTAAAATTTTTCTTATGAATTGTTTTTTAAAAAAATAATTATATCACCCTCTATTACTAATATCTATTATTAGAATATAATTTAAATTAACTATTTCGCATATACAAGATAGCCAAATGATGTTTTTTGCGGTTTGAACACAACCAGAGTTAAGAAAATGTAATAACTAATAGGGTTGGCGATTGTTCCGATTTAATTTTAATTCAATTTTTAGATATAATTTGATTAACCCTAAATGATTTTTAAGAATAGTTTTATGTATTATGTTTTAAAAAAATAGTCATATCTCACTCAATTACGGTTATCTTTTATTCAAATATAATTTAAAATTAATATTTAGATTACACAAGATGACTCAAATGATCCTTTTTAAGTTTTAGACATAACCAGGGTTAAGAAAATAGAACAATTAATCATTATAGCATTGTCCGATTTGATTTCAATTTAATCTTTGAAGATCATTAGATGTACTGTAAATTATTTTTTAAATTTTTCTTATGAACTGTTTTTAAAAAAAAATAATTATATCTCACTCTATTACTGTTATCTATTATTCAAATTTATTTTAAAATTAATATTTAGGTTATACAAGATGACTCATATGATCCTTTTTAAGTTTTGGACATAAACAGGGTTAAGAAAATAGAACAATTAATCATTATAGCATTATCCAATTTGATTTCAATTTAATCTTTGAAGTTCATTTGATGGACTGTAAATTATTTTTAAAATTTTTCTTATGAATTGTTTTCTAAAAAAATAATTATATCTCACTCTATTACTAATATCTATTATTCGAATATAATTTAAATTTACTATTTGGCATATACAAGACAGCCAAATGATGTTTTTTGCGGTTTGAACACAACCAGAGTTAAGAAAATGTAATAACTAATAGCATTGGCGATTGTTCCGATTTAATTTTAATTAAATTTTTAGATATAATTTGATTAACCCTAAATAATTTTTTAAAATAATTTTATGTATTATGTTTTAAAAAAATAGTCATATCTCACTCAATTACGGTTATCTATTATTCATATTTATTTTAAAATTAATATTTAGGTTTTACAAGATGACTCCATATACATTATATATGCTACAACCCCATTATAGCATTATCCAATTTGATTTCAATTTAATCTTTGAAGTTCATTTGATGGACTGTAAATTATTTTTAAAATTTTTCTTATGAATTGTTTTCTAAAAAAGTAATTATATCTCACTCTATTACTAATATCTATTATTCGAATATAATTTAAATATACTATTTCGCATATACAAGATAGCCAAATTATGTTTTTTGCGGTTTGAACACAACCAGAGTTAAGAAAATGTAATAACTAATAGCATTGGCGATTGTTCCGATTTAATTTTAATTAAATTTTTAGATATAATTTGATTAACCCTAAATAATTTTTTAAAATAATTTTATGTATTATGTTTTAAAAAAATAGTCATATCTCACTCAATTACGGTTATCTATTATTCATATTTATTTTAAAATTAATATTTAGGTTTTACAAGATGACTCCATATACATTATATATGCTATAACCCCATTATATCATTATCCGATTTGATTTTAATTTAATCTTTGAAGTTCATTTGATGGACTGTAAATTATTTTTAAAATTTTTCTTATGAATTGTTTTCTAAAAAAATAATTATATCTCACTCTATTACTAATATCTATTATTCGAATATAATTTAAATTTAGTATTTGGCATATACAACACAGCCAAATGATGTTTTTTGCGGTTTGAACACAACCAGAGTTAAGAAAATGTAATAACTAATAGGGTTGGCGATTGTTCCGATTTAATTTTAATTCAATTTTTAGATATAATTTGATTAACCCTAAATGATTTTTAAGAATAGTTTTATGTATTATGTTTTAAAAAAATAGTCATATCTCACTCAATTACGGTTATCTTTTATTCAAATATAATTTAAAATTAATATTTAGATTACACAAGATGACCCAAATGATCCTTTTTAAGTTTTGGACATAACCAGGGTTAAAAAAAAATAGAACAATTTATCATTATAGCATTGTCCGATTTGATTCCAATTAATTTTTGAAGTTCATTTGATGTACTGTAAATTATTTTTTAAATTTTTCTTATGAACTGTTTTTTAAAAAAAATAATTATATCTCACTCTATTACTGTTATCTATTATTCAAATTTATTTTAAAATTAATATTTAGGTTATACAAGATGACTCATATGATCCTTTTTAAGTTTTGGACATAACCAGGGTTAAGAAAATAGAACAACTAATCATTATAGCATTGTCCGATTTGATTTCAATTTAATCTTTAAAGTTCATTTGATGGACTGTAAATTATTTTTAAAATTTTTCTTATGAATTGTTTTCTAAAAAAATAATTATATCTCACTCTATTACTAATATCTATTATTCGAATATAATTTAAATTTAGTATTTGGCATATACAACACAGCCAAATGATGTTTTTTGCGGTTTGAACACAACCAGAGTTAAGAAAATGTAATAAACTAATAGCGTTTGCGATTGTTCCGATTTAATTTTAATTAAATTTTTCGATATAATTTGATGATGATCCTTTTTAAGTTTTGGACATAACCAGGGTTAAAAAAAAATAGAACAATTAATCATTATAGCATTGTCCGATTTGATTCCAATTAATTTTTGAAGTTCATTTGATGTACTGTAAATTATTTTTTAAATTTTTCTTATGAACTGTTTTTTAAAAAAAATAATTATATCTCACTCTATTACTGTTATCTATTATTCAAATTTATTTTAAAATTAATATTTAGGTTATACAAGATGACTCATATGATCCTTTTTAAGTTTTGGACATAACCAGGGTTAAGAAGATAAAACAAATAATCATTATAGCATTGTCCGATTTGATTCCAATTAATTTTTGAAGTTCATTTGATGTACTGTAAATTATTTTTAAAATTTTTCTTATGAATTGTTTTTTAAAAGAATAATTATATCTCACTCTATTACTGTTATCTATTATTCAAATTTATTTTAAAATTAATATTTAGGTTATACAAGATGACTCATATGATCCTTTTTAAGTTTTGGACATAACCAGGGTTAAGAAAATAGAACAACTAATCATTATAGCATTGTCCGATTTGATTTCAATTTAATCTTTAAAGTTCATTTGATGGACTGTAAATTATTTTTAAAATTTTCCCTATGAATTGTTTTCTAAAAAAATAATTATATCTCACTCTATTACTAATATCTATTATTCGAATATAATTTAAACTTAGTATTTGGCATATACAACACAGCCAAATGATGTTTTTTGCGGTTTGAACACAACCAGAGTTAAGAAAATGTAATAAACTAATAGCGTTTGCGATTGTTCCGATTTAATTTTAATTAAATTTTTAGATATAATTTGATTAACCCTAAATAATTTTTAAAAATAATTTTATGTATTATGTTTTAAAATAATAGTCATATCTCACTCAATTACGGTTATCTATTATTCATATTTATTTTAAAATTAATATTTAGGTTATACAAGATGACTCAATTGATCCTTTTTAAGTTTTGGACATAACCAGGGTTAAGAAAATAGAACAAATAATCATTATAGCATTGTCCGATTTGATTCCAATTAATTTTTGAAGTTCATTTGATGTACTGTAAATTATTTTTAAAATTTTTCTTATGAATTGTTTTTTAAAAAAATAATTATATCTCACTCTATTACTGTTATCTATTATTCGAATAGAATTTAAATATACTATTTCGCATATACAAGATAGCCAAATGATGTTTTTTACGGTTTGAACACAACCAGAATTAACAAAATATAATAATTGATAGCGTTAAAGATTGTTCCGATTTAATTTAATTTTTAGATATAATTTGATAAACCCTAAATAAATGACTTTTAAAAATATTTTGATGTATTTTGTTTAAAAAAAATAGTCATATCTCACTCAATTACGGTTATCTATTATTCAAATTTATTTTAAAATTAATATTTAGGTTATACAAGATGACTCAAATGATCCTATTTAAGTTTTGGACATAACCAGGATTATTAATTGTTTTTTAAAAAAATAATTATATCTCACTCTATTACTAATATCTATTATTCGAATATAATTTAAATTTACTATTTCGCATATACAAGATAGCCAAATGATGTTTTTTGCGGTTTGAACACAACCAGAGTTAAGAAAATATAATAACTAATAGGGTTTGCGATTGTTCCGATTTAATTTTAATTCAATTTTTAGATATAATTTGATTAACCCTAAATGATTTTTAAGAATAGTTTTATGTATTATGTTTTAAAAAAATAGTCATATCTCACTCAATTACGGTTATCTTTTATTCAAATATAATTTAAAATTAATATTTAGATTACACAAGATGACCCAAATGATCCTTTTTAAGTTTTAGACATAACCAGGGTTAAGAAAATAGAACAACTAATCATTATAGCATTGTCCGATTTGATTCCAATTTAATTTTTGAAGTTCATTTTGATGTACTGTCAATTATTTTTAAAATTTTTCTTATGAATTGTTTTTTAAAAAAATAATTATATCACCCTCTATTACTAATATCTATTATTAGAATATAATTTAAATTAACTATTTCGCATATACAAGATAGCCAAATGATGTTTTTTGCGGTTTGAACACAACCAGAGTTAAGAAAATGTAATAACTAATAGGGTTGGCGATTGTTCCGATTTAATTTTAATTCAATTTTTAGATATAATTTGATTAACCCTAAATGATTTTTAAGAATAGTTTTATGTATTATGTTTTAAAAAAATAGTCATATCTCACTCAATTACGGTTATCTTTTATTCAAATATAATTTAAAATTAATATTTAGATTACACAAGATGACTCAAATGATCCTTTTTAAGTTTTAGACATAACCAGGGTTAAGAAAATAGAACAATTAATCATTATAGCATTGTCCGATTTGATTTCAATTAATTTTTGAAGTTCATTTGATGTACTGTAAATTATTTTTAAAATTTTTCTTATGAATTGTTTTTTAAAAAAATAATTATATCTCACTCTATTACTGTTATCTATTATTCGAATAGAATTTAAATATACTATTTCGCATATACAAGATAGCCAAATGATGTTTTTTACGGTTTGAACACAACCAGAATTAACAAAATATAATAATTGATAGCGTTAAAGATTGTTCCGATTTAATTTAATTTTTAGATATAATTTGATAAACCCTAAATAAATGACTTTTAAAAATATTTTGATGTATTTTGTTTAAAAAAAATAGTCATATCTCACTCAATTACGGTTATCTATTATTCAAATTTATTTTAAAATTAATATTTAGGTTATACAAGATGACTCAAATGATCCTATTTAAGTTTTGGACATAACCAGGATTATTAATTGTTTTTTAAAAAAATAATTATATCTCACTCTATTACTAATATCTATTATTCGAATATAATTTAAATTTACTATTTCGCATATACAAGATAGCCAAATGATGTTTTTTGCGGTTTGAACACAACCAGAGTTAAGAAAATGTAATAACTAATAGGGTTTGCGATTGTTCCGATTTAATTTTAATTCAATTTTTAGATATAATTTGATTAACCCTAAATGATTTTTAAGAATAGTTTTATGTATTATGTTTTAAAAAAATAGTCATATCTCACTCAATTACGGTTATCTTTTATTCAAATATAATTTAAAATTAATATTTAGATTACACAAGATGACCCAAATGATCCTTTTTAAGTTTTAGACATAACCAGGGTTAAGAAAATAGAACAATTAATCATTATAGCATTGTCCGATTTGATTCCAATTTAATTTTTGAAGTTCATTTTGATGTACTGTCAATTATTTTTAAAATTTTTCTTATGAATTGTTTTTTAAAAAAATAATTATATCACCCTCTATTACTAATATCTATTATTAGAATATAATTTAAATTAACTATTTCGCATATACAAGATAGCCAAATGATGTTTTTTGCGGTTTGAACACAACCAGAGTTAAGAAAATGTAATAACTAATAGGGTTGGCGATTGTTCCGATTTAATTTTAATTCAATTTTTAGATATAATTTGATTAACCCTAAATGATTTTTAAGAATAGTTTTATGTATTATGTTTTAAAAAAATAGTCATATCTCACTCAATTACGGTTATCTTTTATTCAAATATAATTTAAAATTAATATTTAGATTACACAAGATGACCCAAATGATCCTTTTTAAGTTTTAGACATAACCAGGGTTAAGAAAATAGAACAATTAATCATTATAGCATTGTCCGATTTGGTTCCAATTTAATTTTTGAAGTTCATTTTGATGTACTGTAAATTATTTTTTAAATTTTTCTTATGAACTGTTTTTAAAAAAAAATAATTATATCTCACTCTATTACTGTTATCTATTATTCAAATTTATTTTAAAATTAATATTTAGGTTATACAAGATGACTCATATGATCATAACCCATATATCATATGATCATAAGTTTTGGACATAAACAGGGTTAAGAAAATAGAACAATTAATCATTATAGCATTATCCAATTTGATTTCAATTTAATCTTTGAAGTTCATTTGATGGACTGTAAATTATTTTTAAAATTTTTCTTATGAATTGTTTTCTAAAAAAATAATTATATCTCACTCTATTACTAATATCTATTATTCGAATATAATTTAAATTTACTATTTGGCATATACAAGACAGCCAAATGATGTTTTTTGTGGTTTGAACACAACCAGAGTTAAGAAAATGTAATAACTAATAGCATTGGCGATTGTTCCGATTTAATTTTAATTAAATTTTTAGATATAATTTGATTAACCCTAAAAAATTTTTTAAAATAATTTTATGTATTATGTTTTAAAAAAATAGTCATATCTCACTCAATTACGGTTATCTATTATTCATATTTATTTTAAAATTAATATTTAGGTTTTACAAGATGACTCCATATACATTATATATGCTACAACCCCATTATAGCATTATCCAATTTGATTTCAATTTAATCTTTGAAGTTCATTTGATGGACTGTAAATTATTTTTAAAATTTTTCTTATGAATTGTTTTCTAAAAAAATAATTATATCTCACTCTATTAATAATATCTATTATTCGAATATAATTTAAATATACTATTTCGCATATACAAGATAGCCAAATTATGTTTTTTGCGGTTTGAACACAACCAGAGTTAAGAAAATGTAATAACTAATAGCATTGGCGATTGTTCCGATTTAATTTTAATTAAATTTTTAGATATAATTTGATTAACCCTAAATAATTTTTTAAAATAATTTTATGTATTATGTTTTAAAAAAATAGTCATATCTCACTCAATTACGGTTATCTATTATTCATATTTATTTTAAAATTAATATTTAGGTTTTACAAGATGACTCCATATACATTATATATGCTATAACCCCATTATAGCATTATCCGATTTGATTTCAATTTAATCTTTGAAGTTCATTTGATGGACTGTAAATTATTTTTAAAATTTTTCTTATGAATTGTTTTCTAAAAAAATAATTATATCTCACTCTATTACTAATATCTATTATTCGAATATAATTTAAATATACTATTTCGCATATACAAGATAGCCAAATTATGTTTTTTGCGGTTTGAACACAACCAGAGTTAAGAAAATGTAATAACTAATAGCGTTGGCGATTGTTCCAATTTAATTTTAATTAAATTTTTAGATATAATTTCATTAACCCTAAATAATTTTTAAAAATAATTTTATGTATTATGTTTTAAAAAAATAGTCATATCGCACTCAATTACGGTTATCTTTTATTCAAATTTATTTTAAAATTAATATTTAGGTTATACAAGATGACTCAATTGATCCTTTTTAAGTTTTGGACATAACCAGGGTTAAGAAAATAGAACAATTAATCATTATAGCATTGTCCGATTTGATTCCAATTTAATTTTTGAAGTTCATTTTGATGTACTGTCAATTATTTTTAAAATTTTTCTTATGAATTGTTTTTTAAAAAAATAATTATATCACCCTCTATTACTAATATCTATTATTAGAATATAATTTAAATTAACTATTTCGCATATACAAGATAGCCAAATGATGTTTTTTGCGGTTTGAACACAACCAGAGTTAAGAAAATGTAATAACTAATAGGGTTGGCGATTGTTCCGATTTAATTTTAATTCAATTTTTAGATATAATTTGATTAACCCTAAATGATTTTTAAGAATAGTTTTATGTATTATGTTTTAAAAAAATAGTTATATCTCACTCAATTACGGTTATCTTTTATTCAAATATAATTTAAAATTAATATTTAGATTACACATATTACAAATTATTTTTAAAATTTTTCTTATGAATTGTTTTCTAAAAAAATAATTATATCTCACTCTATTACTAATATCTATTATTCGAATATAATTTAAATATACTATTTCGCATATACAAGATAGCCAAATTATGTTTTTTGCGGTTTGAACACAACCAGAGTTAAGAAAATGTAATAACTAATAGCGTTGGCGATTGTTCCAATTTAATTTTAATTAAATTTTTAGATATAATTTCATTAACCCTAAATAATTTTTAAAAATAATTTTATGTATTATGTTTTAAAAAAATAGTCATATCGCACTCAATTACGGTTATCTTTTATTCAAATTTATTTTAAAATTAATATTTAGGTTATACAAGATGACTCAATTGATCCTTTTTAAGTTTTGGACATAACCAGGGTTATGAAAATAGAACAATTAATCAATATAGCATTATCCGATTTGATTTCAATTTAATCTTTGAAGTTCATTTGATGGACTGTAAATTATTTTTAAAATTTTTCCTATGATTTGTTTTCTAAAAAAATAATTATATCTCACTCTATTACTAATATCTATTATTCGAATATAATTTAAATTTACTATTTCGCATATACAAGATAGCCAAATGACGTTTTTTGCGGTTCGAACACAGAGTTAAGAAAATGTAATAACTAATAGGGTTGGCGATTGTTCCGATTTAATTTTATTTCAATTTTTAGATATAATTTGATTAACCCTAAATGATTTTTAAGAATAGTTTTATGTATTATGTTTTAGAAAAATAGTCATATCTCACTCAATTACGGTTATCTATTATTCATATTTATTTTAAAATTAATATTTAGGTTATACAAGATGACTCCATATACATTATATATGCTATAACCCCATTATAGCATTATCCAATTTGATTTCAATTTAATCTTTGAAGTTCATTTGATGGACTGTAAATTATTTTTAAAATTTTTTTTATGAATTGTTTTCTAAAAAAATAATTATATCTCACTCTATTACTAATATCTATTATTCGAATATAATTTAAATTTACTATTTGGCATATACAAGACAGCCAAATGATGTTTTTTGCGGTTTGAACACAACCAGAGTTAAGAAAATGTAATAACTAATAGCATTGGCTATTTACTATTTCGCATATACAAGATAGCCAAATGATGTTTTTTGCGGTTTGAACACAACCAGAATTAAGAAAATATAATAACTGATAGCGTTAAAGATTGTTCCGATTTAATTTAATTTTTAGATATTATTTGATTAACCCTAAATGACTTTTAAAAATATTTTGATGTATTTTGTTTAAAAAAAATAGTCATATCTCACTCAATTACGGTTATCTATTATTCAAATTTATTTTAAAATTAATATTTAGGTTATACAAGATGACTCAATTGATCCTTTTTAAGTTTTGGACATAACCAGGGTTAAGAAAATAGAACAAATAATCATTATAGCATTGTCCGATTTGATTCCAATTAATTTTTGAAGTTCATTTGATGTACTGTAAATTATTTTTAAAATTTTTCTTATGAATTGTTTTTTAAAAAAATAATTATATCTCACTCTATTACTGTTATCTATTATTCAAATTTATTTTAAAATTAATATTTAGGTTATACAAGATGACTCATATGATCCTTTTTAAGTTTTGGACATAACCAGGGTTAAGAAAATAGAACAACTAATCATTATAGCATTGTCCGATTTGATTTCAATTTAATCTTTAAAGTTCATTTGATGGACTGTAAATTATTTTTAAAATTTTCCCTATGAATTGTTTTCTAAAAAAATAATTATATCTCACACTATTACTAATATCTATTATTCGAATATAATTTAAATATACTATTTCGCATATACAAGATAGCCAAATTATGTTTTTTGCGGTTTGAACACAACCAGAGTTAAGAAAATGTAATAACTAATAGCATTGGCGATTGTTCCGATTTAATTTTAATTAAATTTTTAGATATAATTTGATTAACCCTAAATAATTTTTTTAAAATAATTTTATGTATTATGTTTTAAAAAAATAGTCATATCTCACTCAATTACGGTTATCTATTATTCATATTTATTTTAAAATTAATATTTAGGTTTTACAAGATGACTCCATATACATTATAGGTGCTACAACCCCATTATAGCATTATCCAATTTGATTTCAATTTAATCTTTGAAGTTCATTTGATGGACTGTAAATTATTTTTAAAATTTTTCTTATGAATTGTTTTCTAAAAAAATAATTATATCTCACTCTATTACTAATATCTATTATTCGAATATAATTTAAATATACTATTTCGCATATACAAGATAGCCAAATTATGTTTTTTGCGGTTTGAACACAACCAGAGTTAAGAAAATGTAATAACTAATAGCATTGGCGATTGTTCCGATTTAATTTTAATTAAATTTTTAGATATAATTTGATTAACCCTAAATAATTTTTTAAAATAATTTTATGTATTATGTTTTAAAAAAATAGTCATATCTCACTCAATTACGGTTATCTATTATTCATATTTATTTTAAAATTAATATTTAGGTTTTACAAGATGACTCCATATACATTATATATGCTATAACCCCATTATAGCATTATCCGATTTGATTTTAATTTAATCTTTGAAGTTCATTTGATGGACTGTAAATTATTTTTAAAATTTTTCTTATGAATTGTTTTCTAAAAAAATAATTATATCTCACTCTATTACTAATATCTATTATTCGAATATAATTTAAATATACTATTTCGCATATACAAGATAGCCAAATTATGTTTTTTGCGGTTTGAACACAACCAGAGTTAAGAAAATGTAATAACTAATAGCGTTGGCGATTGTTCCAATTTAATTTTAATTAAATTTTTAGATATAATTTCATTAACCCTAAATAATTTTTAAAAATAATTTTATGTATTATGTTTTAAAAAAATAGTCATATCGCACTCAATTACGGTTATCTTTTATTCAAATTTATTTTAAAATTAATATTTAGGTTATACAAGATGACTCAATTGATCCTTTTTAAGTTTTGGACATAACCAGGGTTATGAAAATAGAACAATTAATCAATATAGCATTATCCGATTTGATTTCAATTTAATCTTTGAAGTTCATTTGATGGACTGTAAATTATTTTTAAAATTTTTCCTATGAATTGTTTTCTAAAAAAATAATTATATCTCACTCTATTACTAATATCTATTATTCGAATATAATTTAAATTTACTATTTCGCATATACAAGATAGCCAAATGACGTTTTTTGCGGTTCGAACACAGAGTTAAGAAAATGTAATAACTAATAGGGTTGGCGATTGTTCCGATTTAATTTTATTTCAATTTTTAGATATAATTTGATTAACCCTAAATGATTTTTAAGAATAGTTTTATGTATTATGTTTTAAAAAAATAGTCATATCTCACTCAATTACGGTTATCTATTATTCATATTTATTTTAAAATTAATATTTAGGTTATACAAGATGACTCCATATACATTATATATGCTATAACCCCATTATAGCATTATCCAATTTGATTTCAATTTAATCTTTGAAGTTCATTTGATGGACTGTAAATTATTTTTAAAATTTTTCTTATGAATTGTTTTCTAAAAAAATAATTATATCTCACTCTATTACTAATATCTATTATTCGAATATAATTTAAATTTACTATTTGGCATATACAAGACAGCCAAATGATGTTTTTTGCGGTTTGAACACAACCAGAGTTAAGAAAATGTAATAACTAATAGCATTGGCTATTTACTATTTCGCATATACAAGATAGCCAAATGATGTTTTTTGCGGTTTGAACACAACCAGAATTAAGAAAATATAATAACTGATAGCGTTAAAGATTGTTCCGATTTAATTTAATTTTTAGATATTATTTGATTAACCCTAAATGACTTTTAAAAATATTTTGATGTATTTTGTTTAAAAAAAATAGTCATATCTCACTCAATTACGGTTATCTATTATTCAAATTTATTTTAAAATTAATATTTAGGTTATACAAGATGACTCAATTGATCCTTTTTAAGTTTTGGACATAACCAGGGTTAAGAAAATAGAACAAATAATCATTATAGCATTGTCCGATTTGATTCCAATTAATTTTTGAAGTTCATTTGATGTACTGTAAATTATTTTTAAAATTTTTCTTATGAATTGTTTTTTAAAAAAATAATTATATCTCACTCTATTACTGTTATCTATTATTCAAATTTATTTTAAAATTAATATTTAGGTTATACAAGATGACTCATATGATCCTTTTTAAGTTTTGGACATAACCAGGGTTAAGAAAATAGAACAACTAATCATTATAGCATTGTCCGATTTGATTTCAATTTAATCTTTAAAGTTCATTTGATGGACTGTAAATTATTTTTAAAATTTTCCCTATGAATTGTTTTCTAAAAAAATAATTATATCTCACTCTATTACTAATATCTATTATTCGAATATAATTTAAATTTAGTATTTGGCATATACAACACAGCCAAATGATGTTTTTTGCGGTTTGAACACAACCAGAGTTAAGAAAATGTAATAAACTAATAGCGTTTGCGATTGTTCCGATTTAATTTTAATTAAATTTTTAGATATAATTTGATTAACCCTAAATAATTTTTAAAAATAATTTTATGTATTATGTTTTAAAATAATAGTCATATCTCACTCAATTACGGTTATCTATTATTCATATTTATTTTAAAATTAATATTTAGGTTATACAAGATGACTCAATTGATCCTTTAAGTTTTGGACATAACCAGGGTTAAGAAAATAGAACAAATAATCATTATAGCATTGTCCGATTTGATTCCAATTAATTTTTGAAGTTCATTTGATGTACTGTAAATTATTTTTAAAATTTTTCTTATGAATTGTTTTTTAAAAAAATAATTATATCTCACTCTATTACTGTTATCTATTATTCGAATAGAATTTAAATATACTATTTCGCATATACAAGATAGCCAAATGATGTTTTTTACGGTTTGAACACAACCAGAATTAAGAAAATATAATAATTGATAGCGTTAAAGATTGTTCCGATTTAATTTAATTTTTAGATATAATTTGATTAACCCTAAATAAATGACTTTTAAAAATATTTTGATGTATTTTGTTTAAAAAAAATAGTCATATCTCACTCAATTACGGTTATCTATTATTCAAATTTATTTTAAAATTAATATTTAGGTTATACAAGATGACTCAAATGATCCTATTTAAGTTTTGGACATAACCAGGATTATTAATTGTTTTTTAAAAAAATAATTATATCTCACTCTATTACTAATATCTATTATTCGAATATAATTTAAATTTACTATTTCGCATATACAAGATAGCCAAATGATGTTTTTTGCGGTTTGAACACAACCAGAGTTAAGAAAATGTAATAACTAATAGGGTTGGCGATTGTTCCGATTTAATTTTAATTCAATTTTTAGATATAGTTTGATTAACCCTAAATGATTTTTAAGAATAGTTTTATGTATTATGTTTTAAAAAAATAGTCATATCTCACTGAATTACGGTTATCTTTTATTCAAATATAATTTAAAATTAATATTTAGATTACACAAGATGACCCAAATGATCCTTTTTAAGTTTTAGACATAACCAGGGTTAAGAAAATAGAACAATTAATCATTATAGCATTGTCCGATTTGATTCCAATTTAATTTTTGAAGTTCATTTTGATGTACTGTCAATTATTTTTAAAATTTTTCTTATGAATTGTTTTTTAAAAAAATAATTCTATCACCCTCTATTACTAATATCTATTATTAGAATATAATTTAAATTAACTATTTCGCATATACAAGATAGCGAAATGATGTTTTTTGCGGTTTGAACATAACCAGAGTTAAGAAAATGTAATAACTAATAGGGTTGGCGATTGTTCCGATTTAATTTTAATTCAATTTTTAGATATAATTTGATTAACCCTAAATAATTTTTAAAAATAATTTTATGTATTATGTTTTAAAAAAATAGTCATATCGCACTCAATTACGGTTATCTTTTATTCAAATTTATTTTAAAATTAATATTTAGGTTATACAAGATGACTCAATTGATCCTTTTTAAGTTTTGGACATAACCAGGGTTAAGAAAATAGAACAAATAATCATTATAGCATTGTCCGATTTGATTCCAATTAATTTTTGAAATTCATTTGATGTACTGTAAATTATTTTTAAAATTTTTCTTATGAATTGTTTTTTAAAAAA
This sequence comes from Anthonomus grandis grandis, assembly GCF_022605725.1. Taxonomy (NCBI): domain Eukaryota; kingdom Metazoa; phylum Arthropoda; class Insecta; order Coleoptera; family Curculionidae; genus Anthonomus; species Anthonomus grandis. The sequence goes on from NC_065557.1 coordinate 25,160,751, forward strand.
ATAATTATATCTCACTCTATTACTGTTATCTATTATTCAAATTTATTTTAAAATTAATATTTAGGTTATACAAGATGACTCATATGATCCTTTTTAAGTTTTGGACATAACCAGGGTTAAGAAAATAGAACAACTAACCATTATAGCATTGTCCGATTTGATTTCAATTTAATCTTTAAAGTTCATTTGATGGACTGTAAATTATTTTTAAAATTTTCCCTATGAATTGTTTTCTAAAAAAATAATTATATCTCACTCTATTACTAATATCTATTATTCGAATATAATTTAAACTTAGTATTTGGCATATACAACACAGCCAAATGATGTTTTTTGCGGTTTGAACACAACCAGAGTTAAGAAAATGTAATAAACTAATAGCGTTTGCGATTGTTCCGATTTAATTTTAATTAAATTTTTAGATATAATTTGATTAACCCTAAATAATTTTTAAAAATAATTTTATGTATTATGTTTTAAAATAATAGTCATATCTCACTCAATTACGGTTATCTATTATTCATATTTAATTTAAAATTAATATTTAGGTTATACAAGATGACTCAATTGATCCTTTTTAAGTTTTGGACATAACCAGGGTTAAGAAAATAGAACAAATAATCATTATAGCATTGTCCGATTTGATTCCAATTAATTTTTGAAGTTCATTTGATGTACTGTAAATTATTTTTAAAATTTTTCTTATGAATTGTTTTTTAAAAAAATAATTATATCTCACTCTATTACTGTTATCTATTATTCGAATAGAATTTAAATATACTATTTCGCATATACAAGATAGCCAAATGATGTTTTTTACAGTTTGAACACAACCAGAATTAACAAAATATAATAATTGATAGCGTTAAAGATTGTTCCGATTTAATTTAATTTTTAGATATAATTTGATTAACCCTAAATAAATGACTTTTAAAAATATTTTGATGTATTTTGTTTAAAAAAAATAGTCATATCTCACTCAATTACGGTTATCTATTATTCAAATTTATTTTAAAATTAATATTTAGGTTATACAAGATGACTCAAATGATCCTATTTAAGTTTTGGACATAACCAGGATTATTAATTGTTTTTTAAAAAAATAATTATATCTCACTCTATTACTAATATCTATTATTCGAATATAATTTAAATTTACTATTTCGCATATACAAGATAGCCAAATGATGTTTTTTGCGGTTTGAACACAACCAGAGTTAAGAAAATGTAATAACTAATAGGGTTGGCGATTGTTCCGATTTAATTTTAATTCAATTTTTAGATATAATTTGATTAACCCTAAATGATTTTTAAGAATAGTTTTATGTATTATGTTTTAGAAAAATAGTCATATCTCACTCAATTACGGTTATCTTTTTTTCAAATATAATTTAAAATTAATATTTAGATTACACAAGATGACCCAAATGATCCTTTTTAAGTTTTAGACATAACCAGGGGTAAGAAAAAAGAACAATTAATCATTATAGCATTGTCCGATTTGATTCCAATTAATTTTTGAAGTTCATTTGATGTACTGTAAATTATTTTTTAAATTTTTCTTATGAACTGTTTTTTAAAAAAAATAATTATATCACCTTCTATTACTAATATCTATTATTAGAATATAATTTAAATTAACTATTTCGCATATACAAGATAGCCAAATGATGTTTTTTGCGGTTTGAACACAACCAGAGTTAAGAAAATGTAATAACTAATAGGGTTGGCGATTGCTCCGATTTAATTTTAATTCAATTTTTAGATATAATTTGATTAACCCTAAATGATTTTTAAGAATAGTTTTATGTATTATGTTTTAAAAAAATAGTCATATCTCACTCAATTACGGTTATCTTTTATTCAAATATAATTTAAAATTAATATTTAGATTACACAAGATGACCCAAATGATCCTTTTTAAGTTTTAGACATAACCAGGGTTAAGAAAATAGAACAATTAATCATTATAGCATTGTCCGATTTGATTTCAATTTAATCTTTGAAGATCATTAGATGTACTGTAAATTATTTTTAAAATTTTTCTTATGAATTGTTTTCTAAAAAAATAATTATATCTCACTCTATTACTAATATCTATTATTCGAATATAATTTAAATATACTATTTCGCATATACAAGATAGCCAAATTATGTTTTTTGCGGTTTGAACACAACCAGAGTTAAGAAAATGTAATAACTAATAGCGTTGGCGATTGTTCCAATTTAATTTTAATTAAATTTTTAGATATAGTTTCATTAACCCTAAATAATTTTTAAAAATAATTTTATGAATAATTTTTTAAAAAAATAGTCATATCGCACTCAATTACGGTTATCTTTTATTCAAATTTATTTTAAAATTAATATTTAGGTTATACAAGATGACTCAATTGATCCTTTTTAAGTTTTGGACATAACCAGGGTTATGAAAATAGAACAATTAATCAATATAGCATTATCCGATTTGATTTCAATTTAATCTTTGAAGTTCATTTGATGGACTGTAAGTTATTTTTAAAATTTTTCCTATGAATTGTTTTCTAAAAAAATAATTATATCTCACTCTATTACTAATATTTATTATTCGAATATAATTTAAATTTACTATTTCGCATATACAAGATAGCCAAATGACGTTTTTTGCGGTTCGAACACAGAGTTAAGAAAATGTAATAACTAATAGGGTTGGCAATTTAATCTTTGAAGTTCATTTGATGGACTGTAAATTATTTTTAAAATTTTTCTTATGAATTGTTTTCTAAAAAAATAATTATATCTCACTCTATTACTAATATCTATTATTCGAGTATAATTTAAATTTACTATTTGGCATATACAAGACAGCCAAATGATGTTTTTTGCGGTTTGAACACAACCAGAGTTAAGAAAATGTAATAACTAATAGCATTGGCTATTTACTATTTCGCATATACAAGATAGCCAAATGATGTTTTTTGCGGTTTGAACACAACCAGAATTAACAAAATATAATAATTGATAGCGTTAAAGATTGTTCCGATTTAATTTAATTTTTAGATATAATTTGATTAACCCTAAATGACTTTTAAAAATATTTTGATGTATTTTGTTTAAAAAAAATAGTCATATCTCACTCAATTACGGTTATCTATTATTCAAATTTATTTTAAAATTAATATTTAGGTTATACAAGATGACTCAAATGATCCTATTTAAGTTTTGGACATAACCAGGATTATTAATTGTTTTTTAAAAAAATAATTATATCTCACTCTATTACTAATATCTATTATTCGAATATAATTTAAATTTACTATTTCGCATATACAAGATAGCCAAATGATGTTTTTTGCGGTTTGAACACAACCAGAGTTAAGAAAATGTAATAACTAATAGGGTTGGCGATTGTTCCGATTTAATTTTAATTCAATTTTTAGATATAATTTGATTAACCCTAAATGATTTTTAAGAATAGTTTTATGTATTATGTTTTAGAAAAATAGTCATATCTCACTCAATTACGGTTATCTTTTATTCAAATATAATTTAAAATTAATATTTAGATTACACAAGATGACCCAAATGATCCTTTTTAAGTTTTAGACATAACCAGGGTTAAGAAAATAGAACAATTAATCATTATAGCATTGTCCGATTTGATTCCAATTTAATTTTTGAAGTTCATTTTGATGTACTGTCAATTATTTTTAAAATTTTTCTTATGAATTGTTTTTTAAAAAAATAATTATATCACCCTCTATTACTAATATCTATTATTAGAATATAATTTAAATTAACTATTTCGCATATACAAGATAGCCAAATGATGTTTTTTGCGGTTTGAACACAACCAGAGTTAAGAAAATGTAATAACTAATAGGGTTGGCGATTGTTCCGATTTAATTTTAATTCAATTTTTAGATATAATTTGATTAACCCTAAATGATTTTTAAGAATAGTTTTATGTATTATGTTTTAAAAAAATAGTCATATCTCACTCAATTACGGTTATCTTTTATTCAAATATAATTTAAAATTAATATTTAGATTACACAAGATGACCCAAATGATCCTTTTTAAGTTTTAGACATAACCAGGGTTAAGAAAATAGAACAATTAATCATTATAGCATTGTCCGATTTGATTTCAATTTAATCTTTGAAGATCATTAGATGTACTGTAAATTATTTTTAAAATTTTTCTTATGAATTGTTTTCTAAAAAAATAATTATATCTCACTCTATTACTAATATCTATTATTCGAATATAATTTAAATATACTATTTCGCATATACAAGATAGCCAAATTATGTTTTTTGCGGTTTGAACACAACCAGAGTTAAGAAAATGTAATAACTAATAGCATTGGCTATTTACTATTTCGCATATACAAGATAGCCAAATGATGTTTTTTGCGGTTTGAACACAACCAGAATTAACAAAATATAATAATTGATAGCGTTAAAGATTGTTCCGATTTAATTTAATTTTTAGATATAATTTGATTAACCCTAAATGACTTTTAAAAATATTTTGATGTATTTTGTTTAAAAAAAATAGTCATATCTCACTCAATTACGGTTATCTATTATTCAAATTTATTTTAAAATTAATATTTAGGTTATACAAGATGACTCAAATGATCCTATTTAAGTTTTGGACATAACCAGGATTATTAATTGTTTTTTAAAAAAATAATTATATCTCACTCTATTACTAATATCTATTATTCGAATATAATTTAAATTTACTATTTCGCATATACAAGATAGCCAAATGATGTTTTTTGCGGTTTGAACACAACCAGAGTTAAGAAAATGTAATAACTAATAGGGTTGGCGATTGTTCCGATTTAATTTTAATTCAATTTTTAGATATAATTTGATTAACCCTAAATGATTTTTAAGAATAGTTTTATGTATTATGTTTTAGAAAAATAGTCATATCTCACTCAATTACGGTTATCTTTTATTCAAATATAATTTAAAATTAATATTTAGATTACACAAGATGACCCAAATGATCCTTTTTAAGTTTTAGACATAACCAGGGTTAAGAAAATAGAACAATTAATCATTATAGCATTGTCCGATTTGATTCCAATTTAATTTTTGAAGTTCATTTTGATGTACTGTCAATTATTTTTAAAATTTTTCTTATGAATTGTTTTTTAAAAAAATAATTATATCACCCTCTATTACTAATATCTATTATTAGAATATAATTTAAATTAACTATTTCGCATATACAAGATAGCCAAATGATGTTTTTTGCGGTTTGAACACAACCAGAGTTAAGAAAATGTAATAACTAATAGGGTTGGCGATTGTTCCGATTTAATTTTAATTCAATTTTTAGATATAATTTGATTAACCCTAAATGATTTTTAAGAATAGTTTTATGTATTATGTTTTAAAAAAATAGTCATATCTCACTCAATTACGGTTATCTTTTATTCAAATATAATTTAAAATTAATATTTAGATTACACAAGATGACCCAAATGATCCTTTTTAAGTTTTAGACATAACCAGGGTTAAGAAAATAGAACAATTAATCATTATAGCATTGTCCGATTTGATTTCAATTTAATCTTTGAAGATCATTAGATGTACTGTAAATTATTTTTAAAATTTTTCTTATGAATTGTTTTCTAAAAAAATAATTATATCTCACTCTATTACTAATATCTATTATTCGAATATAATTTAAATATACTATTTCGCATATACAAGATAGCCAAATTATGTTTTTTGCGGTTTGAACACAACCAGAGTTAAGAAAATGTAATAACTAATAGCGTTGGCGATTGTTCCAATTTAATTTTAATTAAATTTTTAGATATAATTTCATTAACCCTAAATAATTTTAAAAAATAATTTTATATTATGTTTTAAAAAAATAGTCATATCGCACTCAATTACGGTTATCTTTTATTCAAATTTATTTTAAAATTAATATTTAGGTTATACAAGATGACTCAATTGATCCTTTTTAAGTTTTGGACATAACCAGGGTTATGAAAATAGAACAATTAATCAATATAGCATTATCCGATTTGATTTCAATTTAATCTTTGAAGTTCATTTGATGGACTGTAAATTATTTTTAAAATTTTTCCTATGAATTGTTTTCTAAAAAAATAATTATATCTCACTCTATTACTAATATCTATTATTCGAATATAATTTAAATTTACTATTTCGCATATACAAGATAGCCAAATGACGTTTTTTGCGGTTCGAACACAGAGTTAAGAAAATGTAATAACTAATAGGGTTGGCGATTGTTCCGATTTAATTTTATTTCAATTTTTAGATATAATTTGATTAACCCTAAATGATTTTTAAGAATAGTTTTATGTATTATGTTTTAAAAAAATAGTCATATCTCACTCAATTACGGTTATCTATTATTCATATTTATTTTAAAATTAATATTTAGGTTATACAAGATGACTCCATATACATTATATATGCTATAACCCCATTATAGCATTATCCAATTTGATTTCAATTTAATCTTTGAAGTTCATTTGATGGACTGTAAATTATTTTTAAAATTTTTCTTATGAATTGTTTTCTAAAAAAATAATTATATCTCACTCTATTACTAATATCTATTATTCGAATATAATTTAAATTTACTATTTGGCATATACAAGACAGCCAAATGATGTTTTTTGCGGTTTGAACACAACCAGAGTTAAGAAAATGTAATAACTAATAGCATTGGCTATTTACTATTTCGCATATACAAGATAGCCAAATGATGTTTTTTGCGGTTTGAACACAACCAGAATTAAGAAAATATAATAACTGATAGCGTTAAAGATTGTTCCGATTTAATTTAATTTTTAGATATAATTTGATTAACCCTAAATGACTTTTAAAAATATTTTGATGTATTTTGTTTAAAAAAAATAGTCATATCTCACTCAATTACGGTTATCTATTATTCAAATTTATTTTAAAATTAATATTTAGGTTATACAAGATGACTCAAATAATCCTATTTAAGTTTTGGACATAACCAGGGTTAAGAAAATAGAACAATTAATCATTATAGCATTATCCGATTTGATTTCAATTTAATCTTTGAAGTTCATTTGATGGACTGTAAATATTTTTAAAATTTTTCATATGAATTGTTTTCTAAAAAAATAATTATATCTCACTCTATTACTAATATCTATTATTCGAATATAATTTAAATTTACTATTTCGCATATACAAGATAGCCAAATGATGTTTTTTGCGGTTTGAACACAACCAGAGTTAAGAAAATGTTATAACTAATAGGGTTGGCGATTGTTCCGATTTAATTTTAATTCAATTTTTAGATATAATTTGATTAACCCTAAATGATTTTTAAGAATAGTTTTATGTATTATGTTTTAAAAAAATAGTCATATCTCACTCAATTACGGTTATCTTTTATTCAAATATAATTTAAAATTAATATTTAGATTACACAAGATGACCCAAATGATCCTTTTTAAGTTTTAGACATAACCAGGGTTAAGAAAATAGAACAATTAATCATTATAGCATTGTCCGATTTGATTCCAATTTAATCTTTGAAGATCATTAGATGTACTGTAAATTATTTTTTAAATTTTTCTTATGAACTGTTTTTTAAAAAAAATAATTATATCTCACTCTATTACTGTTATCTATTATTCAAATTTATTTTAAAATTAACATTTAGGTTATACAAGATGACTCATATGATCCTTTTTAAGTTTTGGACATAAACAGGGTTAAGAAAATAGAACAATTAATCATTATAGCATTATACAATTTGATTTCAATTTAATCTTTGAAGTTCATTTGATGGACTGTAAATTATTTTTAAAATTTTTCTTATGAATTGTTTTCTAAAAAAATAATTATATCTCACTCTATTACTAATATCTATTATTCGAATATAATTTAAATTTACTATTTGGCATATACAAGACAGCCAAATGATGTTTTTTGCGGTTTGAACACAACCAGAGTTAAGAAAATGTAATAACTAATAGCATTGGCGATTGTTTCGATTTAATTTTAATTAAATTTTTAGATATAATTTGATTAACCCTAAATAATTTTTTAAAATAATTTTATGTATTATGTTTTAAAAAAATAGTCATATCTCACTCAATTACGGTTATCTTTTATTCAAATATAATTTAAAATTAATATTTAGATTACACAAGATGACCCAAATGATCCTTTTTAAGTTTTGGCCATAACCAGGGTTAAGAAAATAGAACAATTAATCATTATAGCATTGTCCGATTTGATTCCAATTAATTTTTGAAGTTCATTTGATGTACTGTAAATTATTTTTTAAATTTTTCTTATGAACTGTTTTTTAAAAAAAATAATTATATCTCACTCTATTACTGTTATCTATTATTCAAATTTATTTTAAAATTAATATTTAGGTTATACAAGATGACTCATATGATCCTTTTTAAGTTTTGGACATAACCAGGGTTAAGAAAATAGAACAACTAATCATTATAGCATTGTCCGATTTGATTTCAATTTAATCTTTAAAGTTCATTTGATGGACTGTAAATTATTTTTAAAATTTTTCTTATGAATTGTTTTCTAAAAAAATAATTATATCTCACTCTATTACTAATATCTATTATTCGAATATAATTTAAATTTAGTATTTGGCATATACAACACAGCCAAATGATGTTTTTTGCGGTTTGAACACAACCAGAGTTAAGAAAATGTAATAAACTAATAGCGTTTGCGATTGTTCCGATTTAATTTTAATTAAATTTTTAGATATAATTTGATTAACCCTAAATAATTTTTAAAAATAATTTTATGTATTATGTTTTAAAATAATAGTCATATCTCACTCAATTACGGTTATCTATTATTCATATTTATTTTAAGATTAATATTTAGGTTATACAAGATGACTCAAATGATCCTATTTAAGTTTTGGACATAACCATGGTTAAGAAAATAGAACAAATAATCATTATAGCATTGTCCGATTTGATTCCAATTTAATCTTTGAAGTTCATTTGAAGGACTGTAAATTATTTTTAAAATTTTTCCTATGAATTGTTTTCTAAAAAAATAATTATATCTTACTCTATTACTAATATCTATTATTCGAATATAATTTAAATTTACTATTTCGCATATACAAGATAGCCAAATGATGTTTTTTGCGGTTTGAACACAACCAGAATTAAGAAAATATAATAACTGATAGCGTTAAAGATTGTTCCGATTTAATTTAATTTTTAGATATAATTTGATTAACCCTAAATGACTTTTAAAAATAGTTTGATGTATTTTGTTTTAAAAAAATAGTCATATCTCACTCAATTACGGTTATCTATTATTCAAATTTATTTTAAAATTAATATTTAGGTTATACAAGATGACTCAATTGATCCTTTAAGTTTTGGACATAACCAGGGTTAATAAAATAGAACAATTAATCATTATAGCATTGTCCGATTTGATTTCAATTTAATCTTTAAAGTTCATTTGATGGACTGTAAATTATTTTTAAAATTTTTCTTATGAATTGTTTTCTAAAAAAATAATTATATCTCACTCTATTACTAATATCTATTATTCGAATATAATTTAAATATACTATTTCGCATATACAAGATAGCCAAATGATGTTTTTTGCGGTTTGAACACAACCAGAGTTAAGAAAATGTAATAACTAATAGCGTTGGCGATTGATCCAATTTAATTTTAATTAAATTTTTAGATATAATTTCATTAACCCTAAATAATTTTTAAAAATAATTTTATGTATTATGTTTAAAAAAAATAGTCATATCTCACTCAATTACGGTTATCTATTATTCAAATTTATTTTAAAATTAATATTTAGGTTATACCAGAAGACTCAAATGATCCTATTTAAGTTTTGGACATAACCAGGGTTAAGAAAATAGAACAATTAATCATTATAGCATTATCCAATTTGATTTCAATTTAATCTTTGAAGTTCATTTGATGGACTGTAAATTATTTTTAAAATTTTTCTTATGAATTGTTTTCTAAAAAAATAATTATATCTCACTCTATTACTAATATCTATTATTCGAATAGAATTTAAATTTACTATTTCGCATATACAAGAGAGCCAAATGATGTTTTTTACGGTTTAAAGACAACCAAAATTAAGAAAATATAATAACTAATAGCGTTAAAGATTGTTCCGTTTTAATTTTAGTTTAATTTTTAGATATAATTTGATTAACCCTAAATGACTTTTAAAAATATATTGATATATTGTGTTTAAAAAGAATAGTCATATCTCACGCAATTACGGTTATCTATTATTCAAATTTTTTTTAAAATTAATATTTAGGTTATACAAGATGACTCAATTGATCCTTTAAGTTTTGGACATAACCAGGGTTAAGAAAATAGAACAATTAATCATTATAGCATTATCCAATTTGATTTCAATTTAATCTTTGAAGTTCATTTGATGGACTGTAAATTATTTTTAAAATTTTTCTTATGAATTGTTTTCTAAAAAAATAATTATATCTCACTCTATTACTAATATCTATTATTCGAATATAATTTAAATTTACTATTTGGCATATACAAGACAGCCAAATGATGTTTTTTGCGGTTTGAACACAACCAGAGTTAAGAAAATGTAATAACTAATAGCATTGGCGATGGTTCCGATTTCATTTAAATTAAATTTTAAGATATAATTTGATTAACCCTAAATAATTTTTTAAAATAATTTTATGTATTATGTTTTAAAAAAATAGTCATATCTCACTCAATTACGGTTATCTATTATTCAAATTTATTTTAAAATTAATATTTAGGTTATACAAGATGACTCAAATAATCCTATTTAAGTTTTAGACATACCCAGGGATAAGAAAATAAAATAAATAATCATTATAGCATTGTCCTATTTGATTCCAATTTAATTTTTGAAGTTCACTTGATGTACTGTATATTATTTTTAAAATTTTTCTTATGAATAGTTTTTAAAAAAAATAATTATATCTTACTCTATTACTGTTATCTATTATTCGAATTAAATTTAAATTTACTATTTCGCATATACAAGAGAGCCAAATGATGTTTTTTACGGTTTAAACACAACCAGAATTAAGAAAATATAATAACTAATAGCATTAAAGATTTTTCCGTTTTAATTTTAATTTAATTTTTAGATATAATTTGATTGACCCTAAATGACTTTTAAAAATATTTTGATGTATTGTGTTAAAAAAAAAAATAGTCATATCTCACTCAATTACGGTTATCTATTATTCAAATTTATTTTAAAATTAATATTTAGGTTATACAAGAAGACTCAAATGATCCTATTTAAGTTTTGGACATAACCAGGATTAAGAAAATAGAACAATTAATCATTATAGCATTGTCCGATTTGATTCCAATTTAATCTTTGAAGTTCATTTTGATGTACTGTAAATTATTTTTAAAATTTTTCTTATGAATTGTTTTTTAAAAAAATAATTATATCACCCTCTATTACTAATATCTATTATTAGAATATAATTTAAATTAACTATTTCGCATATACAAGATAGCCAAATGATGTTTTTTGCGGTTTGAACACAACCAGAGTTAAGAAAATGTAATAACTAATAGGGTTGGCGATTGTTCCGATTTAATTTTAATTCAATTTTTAGATATAATTTGATTAACCCTAAATGATTTTTAAGAATAGTTTTATGTATTATGTTTTAAAAAAATAGTCATATCTCACTCAATTACGGTTATCTTTCATTCAAATATAATTTAAAATTAATATTTAGATTACACAAGATGACCCAAATGATCCTTTTTAAGTTTTAGACATAACCAGGGTTAAGAAAATAGAACAATTAATCATTATAGCATTGTCCGATTTGATTCCAATTTAATCTTTGAAGATCATTAGATGTACTGTAAATTATTTTTTAAATTTTTCTTATGAACTGTTTTTTAAAAAAAATAATTATATCTCACTCTATTACTGTTATCTATTATTCAAATTTATTTTAAAATTAATATTTAGGTTATACAAGATGACTCATATGATCCTTTTTAAGTTTTGGACATAAACAGGGTTAAGAAAATAGAACAATTAATCATTATAGCATTATCCAATTTGATTTCAATTTAATCTTTGAAGTTCATTTGATGGACTGTAAATTATTTTTAAAATTTTTCTTATGAATTGTTTTCTAAAAAAATAATTATATCTCACTCTATTACTAATATCTATTATTCGAATATAATTTAAATTTACTATTTGGCATATACAAGACAGCCAAATGATGTTTTTTGCGGTTTGAACACATCCAGAGTTAAGAAAATGTAATAACTAATAGCATTGGCGATTGTTCCGATTTAATTTTAATTAAATTTTTAGATATAATTTGATTAACCCTAAATAGTTTTTTAAAATAATTTTATGTATTATGTTTTAAAAAAATAGTCATATCTCACTCAATTACGGTTATCTTTTATTCAAATATAATTTAAAATTAATATTTAGATTACACAAGATGACCCAAATGATCCTTTTTAAGTTTTGGCCATAACCAGGGTTAAGAAAATAGAACAATTAATCATTATAGCATTGTCCGATTTGATTCCAATTAATTTTTGAAGTTCATTTGATGTACTGTAAATTATTTTTTAAATTTTTCTTATGAACTGTTTTTTAAAAAAAATAATTATATCTCACTCTATTACCGTTATCTATTATTCAAATTTATTTTAAAATTAATATTTAGGTTATACAAGATGACTCATATGATCCTTTTTAAGTTTTGGACATAACCAGGGTTAAGAAAATAGAACAACTAATCATTATAGCATTGTCCGATTTGATTTCAATTTAATCTTTAAAGTTCATTTGATGGACTGTAAATTATTTTTAAAATTTTTCTTATGAATTGTTTTCTAAAAAAATAATTATATCTCACTCTATTACTAATATCTATTATTCGAATATAATTTAAATTTAGTATTTGGCATATACAACACAGCCAAATGATGTTTTTTGCGGTTTGAACACAACCAGAGTTAAGAAAATGTAATAAACTAATAGCGTTTGCGATTGTTCCGAGTTAATTTTAATTAAATTTTTAGATATAATTTGATTAACCCTAAATAATTTTTAAAAATAATTTTATGTATTATGTTTTAAAATAATAGTCATATCTCACTCAATTACGGTTATCTATTATTCATATTTATTTTAAGATTAGTATTTAGGTTATACAAGATGACTCAAATGATCCTATTTAAGTTTTGGACATAACCATGGTTAAGAAAATAGAACAAATAATCATTATAGCATTGTCCGATTTGATTCCAATTTAATTTTTGAAGTTCATTTTGATGTACTGTAAATTATTTTTAAAATTTTTCTTATGAATTGTTTTTTAAAAAAATAATTATATCTCACTCTATTACTGTTATCTATTATTCGAATAGAATTTAAATTTACTATTTCGCATATACAAGATAGCCAAATGATGGTTTTTATGGTTTGAACACAACCAGAATTAACAAAATATAATAATTGATAGCGTTAAAGATTGTTCCGATTTAATTTAATTTTTAAATATAATTTGATTAACCCTAAATAAATGACTTTTAAAAATATTTTGATGTATTTTGTTTAAAAAAAATAGTTATATCTCACTCAATTACGGATATCTATTATTCAAATTTATTTTAAAATTAATATTTAGGTTATACAAGATGACTTAAATGATCCTATTTAAGTTTTGGACATAACCAGGGTTAAGAAAATAGAACAATTAATCATTATAGCATTGTCCGATTTGATTTCAATTTAATCTTTGAAGTTCATTTGATGGACTGTAAATTATTTTTAAAATTTATTTTATGAATTGTTTTTTAAAAAAATAATTATATCTCACTCTATTACTGTTATCTATTATTCAAATTTATTTTAAAATTAATATTTAGGTTATACAAGATGACTCATATGATCCTTTTTAAGTTTTAGACATAACCAGGTTTAAGAAAATAAAACAAATAATCATTATAGCATTGTCCGATTTGATTCCAATTTAATTTTTGAAGTTCACTTGATGTACTGTAAATTATTTTTAAAATTTTTCTTATGAATTGTTTTTTAAAAAAATAATTATATCTCACTCTATTACTGTTATCTATTATTCGAATAGAATTTAAATTTACTATTTCGCATATACAAGAGAGCCAAATGATGTTTTTTACGGTTTAAACACAACCAGAATTAAGAAAATATAATAACTAATAGCGTTAAAGATTGTTCCGTTTTAATTTTAATTTAATTTTTAGATATAAGATAGATTAACCCTAAATGACTTTTAAAAATATTTTGATAAATTGTGTTTAAAAAAAATAGTCATATCTCACTCAATTCCGGTTATCTATTATTCAAATTTATTTTAAAATTAATATTTAGGTTATACAAGAAGACTCAAATGATCCTATTTAAGTTTTGGACATAACCAGGATTAAGAAAATACAACAATTAATCATTATAGCATTGTCCGATTTGATTCCAATTTAATCTTTGAAGTTCATTTGAAGGACTGTAAATTATTTTTAAAATTTTTCCTATGAATTGTTTTCTAAAAAAATAATTATATCTTACTCTATTACTAATATCTATTATTCGAATATAATTTAAATTTACTATTTCGCATATACAAGATAGCCAAATGATGTTTTTTGCGGTTTGAACACAACCAGAATTAAGAAAATATAATAACTGATAGCGTTAAAGATTGTTCCGATTTAATTTAATTTTTAGATATAATTTGATTAACCCTAAATGACTTTTAAAAATAGTTTGATGTATTTTGTTTAAAAAAAATAGTCATATCTCACTCAATTACGGTTATCTATTATTCAAATTTATTTTAAAATTAATATTTAGGTTATACCAGAAGACCCAAATGATCCTATTTAAGTTTTGGACATAACCAGGGTTAAGAAAATAGAACAATTAATCATTATAGCATTAACCCTAAATAATTTTTAAAAATAATTTTATGTATTATGTTTAAAAAAAATAGTCATATCTCACTCAATTACGGTTATCTATTATTCAAATTTATTTTAAAATTAATATTTAGGTTATACCAGAAGACTCAAATGATCCTATTTAAGTTTTGGACATAACCGGGGTTAAGAAAATAGAACAATTAATCATTATAGCATTATCCAATTTGATTTCAATTTAATCTTTAAAGTTCATTTGATGGACTGTAAATTATTTTTAAAATTTTTCTTATGAATTGTTTTCTAAAAAAATAATTATATCTCACTCTATTACTAATATCTATTATTCGAATAGAATTTAAATTTACTATTTCGCATATACAAGAGAGCCAAATGATGTTTTTTACGGTTTAAAGACAACCAGAATTAAGAAAATATAATAACTAATAGCGTTAAAGATTGTTCCGTTTTAATTTTAGTTTAATTTTTAGATATAATTTGATTAACCCTAAATGACTTTTAAAAATATTTTGATGTATTGTGTTTAAAAAGAATAGTCATATCTCACGCAATTACGGTTATCTATTATTCAAATTTATTTTAAAATTAATATTTAGGTTATACCAGAAGACCCAAATGATCCTATTTAAGTTTTGGACATAACCAGGGTTAAGAAAATAGAACAATTAATCATTATAGCATTAACCCTAAATAATTTTTAAAAATAATTTTATGTATTATGTTTAAAAAAAATAGTCATATCTCACTCAATTACGGTTATCTATTATTCAAATTTATTTTAAAATTAATATTTAGGTTATACCAGAAGACTCAAATGATCCTATTTAAGTTTTGGACATAACCGGGGTTAAGAAAATAGAACAATTAATCATTATAGCATTATCCAATTTGATTTCAATTTAATCTTTGAAGTTCATTTGATGGACTGTAAATTATTTTTAAAATTTTTCTTATGAATTGTTTTCTAAAAAAATAATTATATCTCACTCTATTACTAATATCTATTATTCGAATAGAATTTAAATTTACTATTTCGCATATACAAGAGAGCCAAATGATGTTTTTTACGGTTTAAAGACAACCAGAATTAAGAAAATATAATAACTAATAGCGTTAAAGATTGTTCCGTTTTAATTTTAGTTTAATTTTTAGATATAATTTGATTAACCCTAAATGACTTTTAAAAATATTTTGATGTATTGTGTTTAAAAAGAATAGTCATATCTCACGCAATTACGGTTATCTATTATTCAAATTTATTTTAAAATTAATATTTAGGTTATACCAGAAGACTCAAATGATCCTATTTAAGTTTTGGACATAACCAGGGTTAAGAAAATAGAACAATTAATCATTATAGCATTATCCAATTTGATTTCAATTTAATCTTTGAAGTTCATTTGATGGACTGTAAATTATTTTTAAAATTTTTCTTATGAATTGTTTTCTAAAAAAATAATTATATCTCACTCTATTACTAATATCTATTATTCGAATATAATTTAAATTTACTATTTCGCATATACAAGATGGCCAAATGATGTTTTTTTGCGGTTTGAACACAACCAGAGTTAAGAAAATGTAATAACTAATAGGGTTGGCGATTGTTCCGATTTAATTTTAATTCAATTTTTAGATATAATTTGATTAACCCTAAATGATTTTTAAGAATAGTTTTATGTATTATGTTTTAAAAAAATAGTCATATCTCACTCAATTACGGTTATCTTTTATTCAAATATAATTTAAAATTAATATTTAGATTACACAAGATGACCCAAATGATCCTTTTTAAGTTTTAGACATAACCAGGGTTAAGAAAATAGAACAATTAATCATTATAGCATTGTCCGATTTGATTCCAATTTAATCTTTGAAGATCATTAGATGTACTGTAAATTATTTTTTAAATTTTTCTTATGAACTGTTTTTAAAAAAAAATAATTATATCTCACTCTATTACTGTTATCTATTATTCAAATTTATTTTAAAATTAACATTTAGGTTATACAAGATGACTCATATGATCCTTTTTAAGTTTTGGACATAAACAGGGTTAAGAAAATAGAACAATTAATCATTATAGCATTATCCAATTTGATTTCAATTTAATCTTTGAAGTTCATTTGATGGACTGTAAATTATTTTTAAAATTTTTCTTATGAATTGTTTTCTAAAAAAATAATTATATCTCACTCTATTACTAATATCTATTATTCGAATATAATTTAAATTTACTATTTGGCATATACAAGACAGCCAAATGATGTTTTTTGCGGTTTGAACACAACCAGAGTTAAGAAAATGTAATAACTAATAGCATTGGCGATTGTTTCGATTTAATTTTAATTAAATTTTTAGATATAATTTGATTAACCCTAAATATTTTTTTAAAATAATTTTATGTATTATGTTTTAAAAAAATAGTCATATCTCACTCAATTACGGTTATCTTTTATTCAAATATAATTTAAAATTCATATTTAGATTACACAAGATGACCCAAATGATCCTTTTTAAGTTTCGGCCATAACCAGGTTTAAGAAAATAGAACAATTAATCATTATAGCATTGTCCGATTTGATTCCAATTAATTTTTGAAGTTCATTTGATGTACTGTAAATTATTTTTTAAATTTTTCTTATGAACTGTTTTTTAAAAAAAATAATTATATCTCACTCTATTACTGTTATCTATTATTCAAATTTATTTTAAAATTAATATTTAGGTTATACAAGATGACTCAAATAATCCTATTTAAGTTTTGGACATAACCAGGGTTAAGAAAATAGAACAATTAATCATTATAGCATTATCCGATTTGATTTCAATTTAATCTTTGAAGTTCATTTGATGGACTGTAAATTATTTTTAAAATTTTTCATATGAATTGTTTTCTAAAAAAATAATTATATCTCACTCTATTACTAATATCTATTATTCGAATATAATTTAAATTTACTATTTGGCATATACAAGACAGCCAAATGATGTTTTTTGCGGTTTGAACACAACCAGAGTTAAGAAAATGTAATAACTAATAGCATTGGCGATTGTTTCGATTTAATTTTAATTAAATTTTTAGATATAATTTCATTAACCCTAAATAATTTTTAAAAATAATTTTATGTATTATGTTTTAAAATAATAGTCATATCTCACTCAATTACGGTTATCTATTATTCATATTTATTTTAAGATTAATATTTAGGTTATACAAGATGACTCAAATGATCCTATTTAAGTTTTGGACATAACCATAATTAAGAAAATAGAACAAATAATCATTATAGCATTGTCCGATTTGATTCCAATTTAATCTTTGAAGTTCATTTGAAGGACTGTAAATTATTTTTAAAATTTTTCCTATGAATTGTTTTCTAAAAAAATAATTATATCTTACTCTATTACTAATATCTATTATTCGAATATAATTTAAATTTACTATTTCGCATATACAAGATAGCCAAATGATGTTTTTTGCGGTTTGAACACAACCAGAATTAAGAAAATATAATAACTGATAGCGTTAAAGATTGTTCCGATTTAATTTAATTTTTAGATATAATTTGATTAACCCTAAATGACTTTTAAAAATAGTTTGATGTATTTTGTTTAAAAAAAATAGTCATATCTCACTCAATTACGGTTATCTATTATTCAAATTTATTTTAAAATTAATATTTAGGTTATACCAGAAGACCCAAATGATCCTATTTAAGTTTTGGACATAACCAGGGTTAAGAAAATAGAACAATTAATCATTATAGCATTAACCCTAAATAATTTTTAAAAATAATTTTATGTATTATGTTTAAAAAAAATAGTCATATCTCACTCAATTACGGTTATCTATTATTCAAATTTATTTTAAAATTAATATTTAGGTTATACCAGAAGACTCAAATGATCCTATTTAAGTTTTGGACATAACCAGGGTTAAGAAAATAGAACAATTAATCATTATAGCATTATCCAATTTGATTTCAATTTAATCTTTGAAGTTCATTTGATGGACTGTAAATTATTTTTAAAATTTTTCTTATGAATTGTTTTCTAAAAAAATAATTATATCTCACTCTATTACTAATATCTATTATTCGAATAGAATTTAAATTTACTATTTCGCATATACAAGAGAGCCAAATGATGTTTTTTACGGTTTAAAGACAACCAGAATTAAGAAAATATAATAACTAATAGCGTTAAAGATTGTTCCGTTTTAATTTTAGTTTAATTTTTAGATATAATTTGATTAACCCTAAATAATTTTTTAAAATAATTTTATGTATTATGTTTTAAAAAAATAGTCATATCTCACTCAATTACGGTTATCTATTATTCAAATTTATTTTAAAATTAATATTTAGGTTATACAAGATGACTCAATTGATCCTTTAAGTTTTGGATATAACCAGGGTTAAGAAAATAGAACAATTAATCATTATAGCATTATCCAATTTGATTTCAATTTAATCTTTGAAGTTCATTTGATGGACTGTAAATTATTTTTAAAATTTTTCTTATGAATTGTTTTCTAAAAAAATAATTATATCTCACTCTATTACTAATATCTATTATTCGAATATAATTTAAATTTACTATTTGGCATATACAAGACAGCCAAATGATGTTTTTTGCGGTTTGAACACAACCAGAGTTAAGAAAATGTAATAACTAATAGCATTGGCGATTGTTCCGATTTTATTTTAATTAAATTTTAAGATATAATTTGATTAACCCTAAATAATTTTTTAAAATAATTTTATGTATTATGTTTTAAAAAAATAGTCATATCTCACTCAATTACGGTTATCTATTATTCAAATTTATTTTAAAATTAATATTTAGGTTATACAAGATGACTCAAATAATCCTATTTAAGTTTTAGACATACCCAGGGATAAGAAAAGAAAATAAATAATCATTATAGCATTGTCCTATTTGATTCCAATTTAATTTTTGAAGTTCACTTGATGTACTGTAAATTATTTTTAAAATTTTTCTTATGAATTGTTTTTTAAAAAAATAATTATATCTTACTCTATTACTGTTATCTATTATTCGAATTAAATTTAAATTTACTATTTCGCATATACAAGAGAGCCAAATGATGTTTTTTACGGTTTAAACACAACCAGAATTAAGAAAATATAATAACTAATAGCATTAAAGATTTTTCCGTTTTAATTTTAATTTAATTTTTAGATATAATTTGATTGACCCTAAATGACTTTTAAAAATATTTTAATGTATTGTGTTAAAAAAAAAAATAGTCATATCTCACTCAATTACGGTTATCTATTATTCAAATTTATTTTAAAATTAATATTTAGGTTATACAAGAAGACTCAAATGATCCTATTTAAGTTTTGGACATAACCAGGATTAAGAAAATAGAACAATTAATCATTATAGCATTGTCCGATTTGATTCCAATTTAATCTTTGAAGTTTATTTGATGGACTGTAAATTATTTTTAAAATTTTTCCTATGAATTGTTTTCTAAAAAAATAATTATATCTTACTCTATGACTAATATCTATTATTCGAATATAATTTAAATTTACTATTTCGCATATACAAGATAGCCAAATGATGTTTTTTGCGGTTTGAACACAACCAGAATTAAAAAAATATAATAACTGATAGCGTTAAAGATTGTTCCGATTTAATTTAATTTTTGGATATAATTTGATTAACCCTAAATGACTTTTAAAAATAGTTTGATGTATTTTGTTTAAAAAAAATAGTCATATCTCACTCAATTACGGTTATCTATTATTCAAATTTATTTTAAAATTAATATTTAGTTTATACAAGATGACTCAATTGATCCTTTAAGTTTTGGACATAACCAGGGTTAAGAAAATAGAACAATTAATCATTATAGCATTGTCCGATTTGATTTCAATTTAATCTTTGAAGATGATTACTACTGTAAATTATTTAAAAAATAATTTACAGATGTAATTTTTTATTGTATTTTTAATGTATTATGTTTTAAAATAATAGTCATATCTCACTCAATTACGGTTATCTATTATTCAAATTTATTTTAAAATTAATATTTAAGTTATACAAGATGACTCAATTGATCCTTTTTAAGTTTTGGACATAACCAGGGTTAAGAAAATAGAACAAATAATCATTATAGCATTGTCCGATTTGATTCCAATTTAATTTTTGAAGTTCATTTTGATGTACTGTAAATTATTTTTAAAATTTTTCTTATGAATTGTTTTTTAAAAAAATAATTATATCACCCTCTATTACTAATATCTATTATTAGAATATAATTTAAATTAACTATTTCGCATATACAAGATAGCCAAATGATGTTTTTTGCGGTTTGAACACAACCAGAGTTAAGAAAATGTAATAACTAATAGGGTTGGCGATTGTTCCGATTTAATTTTAATTCAATTTTTAGATATAATTTGATTAACCCTAAATGATTTTTAAGAATAGTTTTATGTATTATGTTTTAAAAAAATAGTCATATCTCACTCAATTACGGTTATCTTTTATTCAAATATAATTTAAAATTAATATTTAGATTACACAAGATGACCCAAATGATCCTTTTTAAGTTTTAGACATAACCAGGGTTAAGAAAATAGAACAATTAATCATTATAGCATTGTCCGATTTGATTCCAATTTAATCTTTGAAGATCATTAGATGTACTGTAAATTATTTTTTAAATTTTTCTTATGAACTGTTTTTTAAAAAAAATAATTATATCTCACTCTATTACTGTTATCTATTATTCAAATTTATTTTAAAATTAATATTTAGGTTATACAAGATGACTCATTTGATCCTTTTTAAGTTTTGGACATAAACAGGGTTAAGAAAATAGAACAATTAATCATTATAGCATTATCCAATTTGATTTCAATTTAATCTTTGAAGTTCATTTGATGGACTGTAAATTATTTTTAAAATTTTTCTTATGAATTGTTTTCTAAAAAAATAATTATATCTCCCTCTATTACTAATATCTATTATTCGAATATAATTTAAATTTACTATTTGGCATATACAAGACAGCCAAATGATGTTTTTTGCGGTTTGAACACATCCAGAGTTAAGAAAATGTAATAACTAATAGCATTGGCGATTGTTCCGATTTAATTTTAATTAAATTTTTAGATATAATTTCATTAACCCTAAATAATTTTTAAAAATAATTTTATGTATTATGTTTTAAAATAATAGTCATGTCTCACTCAATTACGGTTATCTATTATTCATATTTATTTTAAAATTAATATTTAGGTTATACAAGATGACTCATATGATCCTTTTTAAGTTTTGGACATAACCAGGGTTAAGAAAATAGAACAACTAATCATTATAGCATTGTCCGATTTGATTTCAATTTAATCTTTAAAGTTCATTTGATGGACTGTAAATTATTTTTAAAATTTTTCTTATGAATTGTTTTCTAAAAAAATAATTATATCTCACTCTATTACTAATATCTATTATTCGAATATAATTTAAATTTAGTATTTGGCATATACAACACAGCCAAATGATGTTTTTTGCGGTTTGAACACAACCAGAGTTAAGAAAATGTAATAAACTAATAGCGTTTGCGATTGTTCCGATTTAATTTTAATTAAATTTTTAGATATAATTTGATTAACCCTAAATAATTTTTAAAAATAATTTTATGTATTATGTTTTAAAAAAAGTCATATCTCACTCAATTACGGTTATCTTTTATTCAAATATAATTTAAAATTAATATTTAGATTACACAAGATGACCCAAATGATCCTTTTTAAGTTTTGGCCATAACCAGGGTTAAGAAAATAGAACAATTAATCATTATAGCATTGTCCGATTTGATTCCAATTAATTTTTGAAGTTCATTTGATGGACTGTAAATTATTTTTAAAATTTTTCTTATGAATTGTTTTCTAAAAAAATAATTATATCTCACTCTATTACTAATATCTATTATTCGAATATAATTTAAATTTACTATTTCGCATATACAAGATAGCCAAATGATGTTTTTTGCGGTTTGAACACAACCAGAATTAAAAAAATATAATAACTGATAGCGCTAAAGATTGTTCCGATTTAATTTAATTTTTAGATATAATTTGATTAACCCTAAATGACTTTTAAAAATAGTTTGATGTATTTTGTTTAAACAAAATAGTCATATCTCACTCAATTACGGTTATCTATTATTTAAATTTATTTTAAAATTAATATTTAGTTTATACAAGATGACTCAATTGATCCTTTAAGTTTTGGACATAACCAGGGTTAAGAAAATAGAACAATTAATCATTATAGCATTGTCCGATTTGATTTCAATTTAATCTTTGAAGATCATTACTACTGTAAATTATTTAAAAAATAATTTACAGATGTAATTTTTTATTGTATTTTTAATGTATTATGTTTTAAAATAATAGTCATATCTCACTCAATTACGGTTATCTATTATTCAAATTTATTTTAAAATTAATATTTAAGTTATACAAGATGACTCAATTGATCCTTTTTAAGTTTTGGACATAACCAGGGTTAAGAAAATAGAACAAATAATCATTATAGCATTGTCCGATTTGATTCCAATTTAATTTTTGAAGTTCATTTTGATGTACTGTAAATTATTTTTAAAATTTTTCTTATGAATTGTTTTTTAAAAAAATAATTATATCTCACTCTATTACTGTTATCTATTATTCGAATAGAATTTAAATTTACTATTTCGCATATACAAGATAGCCAAATGATGTTTTTTATGGTTTGAACACAACCAGAATTAACAAAATATAATAATTGATAGTGTTAAAGATTGTTCCGATTTAATTTAATTTTTAAATATAATTTGATTAACCCTAAATAAATGACTTTTAAAAATATTTTGATGTATTTTGTTTAAAAAAAATAGTCATATCTCACTCAATTACGGTTATCTATTATTCAAATTTATTTTAAAATTAATATTTAGGTTATACAAGATGACTCAAATAATCCTATTTAAGTTTTGGACATAACCAGGGTTAAGAAAATAGAACAATTAATCATTATAGCATTATCCGATTTGATTTCAATTTAATCTTTGAAGTTCATTTGATGGACTGTAAATTATTTTTAAAATTTTTCATATGAATTGTTTTCTAAAAAAATAATTATATCTCACTCTATTACTAATATCTATTATTCGAATATAATTTAAATTTACTATTTGGCATATACAAGACAGCCAAATGATGTTTTTTGCGGTTTGAACACAACCAGAGTTAAGAAAATGTAATAACTAATAGCATTGGCGATTGTTTCGATTTAATTTTAATTAAATTTTTAGATATAATTTCATTAACCCTAAATAATTTTTAAAAATAATTTTATGTATTATGTTTTAAAATAATAGTCATATCTCACTCAATTACGGTTATCTATTATTCATATTTATTTTAAGATTAATATTTAGGTTATACAAGATGACTCAATTGATCCTTTAAGTTTTGGACATAACCAGGGTTAAGAAAATAGAACAATTAATCATTATAGCATTATCCGATTTGATTTCAATTTAATCTTTGAAGTTCATTTGATGGACTGTAAATTATTTTTAAAATTTTTCATATGAATTGTTTTCTAAAAAAATAATTATAGCTCACTCTATTACTAATATCTATTATTTGAATATAATTTAAATATACTATTTCGCATATACAAGATAGCCAAATGATGTTTTTTGCGGTTTGAACACAACCAGAGTTAAGAAAATGTAATAACTAATAGCGTTGGCGATTGTTCCAATTTAATTTTAATTAAATTTTTAGATATAATTTCATTAACCCTAAATAATTTTTAAAAATAATTTTATGTATTATGTTTTAAAAAAATAGTCATATCTCACTCTATTACTGTTATCTATTATTCGAATAGAATTTAAAATTAATATTTAGGTTATACAAGATGACTCAATTGATCCTTTAAG
Organism: Anthonomus grandis grandis; assembly: GCF_022605725.1. Lineage (NCBI taxonomy): Eukaryota > Metazoa > Arthropoda > Insecta > Coleoptera > Curculionidae > Anthonomus > Anthonomus grandis. Next base: position 25,185,744 of record NC_065557.1, read on the forward strand.
TTTTGGACATAACCAGGGTTAAGAAAATAGAACAATTAATCATTATAGCATTGTCCGATTTGATTTCAATTTAATCTTTAAAGTTCATTTGATGGACTGTAAATTATTTTTAAAATTTTTCTTATGAATTGTTTTCTAAAAAAATAATTATATCTCACTCTATTACTAATATCTATTATTCGAATATAATTTAAATTTACTATTTCGCATATACAAGATAGCCAAATGACGTTTTTTGCCGTTCGAACACAGAGTTAAGAAAATGTAATAACTAATAGGGTTGGCGATTGTTCCGATTTAATTTTATTTCAATTTTTAGATATAATTTGATTAACCCTAAATGATTTTTAAGAATAGTTTTATGTATTATGTTTTAAAAAAATAGTCATATCTCACTCAATTACGGTTATCTATTATTCATATTTATTTTAAAATTAATATTTGGGTTATACAAGATGACTCCATATACATTATATATGCTATAACCCCATTATAGCATTATCCAATTTGATTTCAATTTAATCTTTGAAGTTCATTTGATGGACTGTAAATTATTTTTAAAATTTTTCTTATGAATTGTTTTCTAAAAAAATAATTATATCTCACTCTATTACTAATATCTATTATTCGAATATAATTTAAATTTACTATTTGGCATATACAAGACAGCCAAATGATGTTTTTTGCGGTTTGAACACAACCAGAGTTAAGAAAATGTAATAACTAATAGCATTGGCTATTTACTATTTCGCATATACAAGATAGCCAAATGATGTTTTTTGCGGTTTGAACACAACCAGAATTAAGAAAATATAATAACTGATAGCGTTAAAGATTGTTCCGATTTAATTTAATTTTTAGATATAATTTGATTAACCCTAAATGACTTTTAAAAATATTTTGATGTATTTTGTTTAAAAAAAATAGTCATATCTCACTCAATTACGGTTATCTATTATTCAAATTTATTTTAAAATTAATATTTAGGTTATACAAGATGACTCAAATAATCCTATTTAAGTTTTGGACATAACCAGGGTTAAGAAAATAGAACAATTAATCATTATAGCATTATCCGATTTGATTTCAATTTAATCTTTGAAGTTCATTTGATGGACTGTAAATTATTTTTAAAATTTTTCATATGAATTGTTTTCTAAAAAAATAATTATATCTCACTCTATTACTAATATCTATTATTCGAATATAATTTAAATTTACTATTTGGCATATACAAGACAGCCAAATGATGTTTTTTGCGGTTTGAACACAACCAGAGTTAAGAAAATGTAATAACTAATAGCATTGGCGATTGTTTCGATTTAATTTTAATTAAATTTTTAGATATAATTTCATTAACCCTAAATAATTTTTAAAAATAATTTTATGTATTATATTTTAAAATAATAGTCATATCTCACTCAATTACGGTTATCTATTATTCATATTTATTTTAAGATTAATTTAATTTTTAGATATAATTTGATTAACCCTAAATGACTTTTAAAAATAGTTTGATGTATTTTGTTTAAAAAAAATAGTCATATCTCACTCAATTACGGTTATCTATTATTCAAATTTATTTTAAAATTAATATTTAGGTTATACCAGAAGACCCAAATGATCCTATTTAAGTTTTGGACATAACCAGGGTTAAGAAAATAGAACAATTAATCATTATAGCATTAACCCTAAATAATTTTTAAAAATAATTTTATGTATTATGTTTAAAAAAAATAGTCATATCTCACTCAATTACGGTTATCTATTATTCAAATTTATTTTAAAATTAATATTTAGGTTATACCAGAAGACTCAAATGATCCTATTTAAGTTTTGGACATAACCAGGGTTAAGAAAATAGAACAATTAATCATTATCCAATTTGATTTCAATTTAATCTTTGAAATTATTTTTAAAATTTATTTTATGAATTGTTTTTTAAAAAAATAATTATATCTCACTCTATTACTGTTATCTATTATTCAAATTTATTTTAAAATTAATATTTAGGTTATACAAGATGACTCATATGATCCTTTTTAAGTTTTAGGTTATACCAGAAGACTCAAATGATCCTATTTAAGTTTTGGACATAACCAGGGTTAAGAAAATAGAACAATTAATCATTATCCAATTTGATTTCAATTTAATCTTTGAAATTATTTTTAAAATTTATTTTATGAATTGTTTTTTAAAAAAATAATTATATCTCACTCTATTACTGTTATCTATTATTCAAATTTATTTTAAAATTAATATTTAGGTTATACAAGATGACTCATATGATCCTTTTTAAGTTTTAGACATAACCAGGTTTAAGAAAATAAAACAAATAATCATTATAGCATTGTCCGATTTGATTCCAATTTAATTTTTGAAGTTCACTTGATGTACTGTAAATTATTTTTAAAATTTTTCTTATGAATTGTTTTTTAAAAAAATAATTATATCTCACTCTATTACTGTTATCTATTATTCGAATAGAATTTAAATTTACTATTTCGCATATACAAGAGAGCCAAATGATGTTTTTTACGGTTTAAACACAACCAGAATTAAGAAAATATAATAACTAATAGCGTTAAAGATTGTTCCGTTTTAATTTTAATTTAATTTTTAGATATAAGATAGATTAACCCTAAATGACTTTTAAAAATATTTTGATAAATTGTGTTTAAAAAAAATAGTCATATCTCACTCAATTACGGTTATCTATTATTCAAATTTATTTTAAAATTAATATTTAGGTTATACAAGAAGACTCAAATGATCCTATTTAAGTTTTGGACATAACCAGGATTAAGAAAATACAACAATTAATCATTATAGCATTGTCCGATTTGATTCCAATTTAATCTTTGAAGTTCATTTGAAGGACTGTAAATTATTTTTAAAATTTTTCCTATGAATTGTTTTCTAAAAAAATAATTATATCTTACTCTATTACTAATATCTATTATTCGAATATAATTTAAATTTACTATTTCGCATATACAAGATAGCCAAATGATGTTTTTTGCGGTTTGAACACAACCAGAATTAAGAAAATATAATAACTGATAGCGTTAAAGATTGTTCCGATTTAATTTAATTTTTAGATATAATTTGATTAACCCTAAATGACTTTTAAAAATAGTTTGATGTATTTTGTTTAAAAAAAATAGTCATATCTCACTCAATTACGGTTATCTATTATTCAAATTTATTTTAAAATTAATATTTAGGTTATACCAGAAGACCCAAATGATCCTATTTAAGTTTTGGACATAACCAGGGTTAAGAAAATAGAACAATTAATCATTATAGCATTAACCCTAAATAATTTTTAAAAATAATTTTATGTATTATGTTTAAAAAAAATAGTCATATCTCACTCAATTACGGTTATCTATTATTCAAATTTATTTTAAAATTAATATTTAGGTTATACCAGAAGACTCAAATGATCCTATTTAAGTTTTGGACATAACCGGGGTTAAGAAAATAGAACAATTAATCATTATAGCATTATCCAATTTGATTTCAATTTAATCTTTAAAGTTCATTTGATGGACTGTAAATTATTTTTAAAATTTTTCTTATGAATTGTTTTCTAAAAAAATAATTATATCTCACTCTATTACTAATATCTATTATTCGAATAGAATTTAAATTTACTATTTCGCATATACAAGAGAGCCAAATGATGTTTTTTACGGTTTAAAGACAACCAGAATTAAGAAAATATAATAACTAATAGCGTTAAAGATTGTTCCGTTTTAATTTTAGTTTAATTTTTAGATATAATTTGATTAACCCTAAATGACTTTTAAAAATATTTTGATGTATTGTGTTTAAAAAGAATAGTCATATCTCACGCAATTACGGTTATCTATTATTCAAATTTATTTTAAAATTAATATTTAGGTTATACCAGAAGACCCAAATGATCCTATTTAAGTTTTGGACATAACCAGGGTTAAGAAAATAGAACAATTAATCATTATAGCATTAACCCTAAATAATTTTTAAAAATAATTTTATGTATTATGTTTAAAAAAAATAGTCATATCTCACTCAATTACGGTTATCTATTATTCAAATTTATTTTAAAATTAATATTTAGGTTATACCAGAAGACTCAAATGATCCTATTTAAGTTTTGGACATAACCGGGGTTAAGAAAATAGAACAATTAATCATTATAGCATTATCCAATTTGATTTCAATTTAATCTTTGAAGTTCATTTGATGGACTGTAAATTATTTTTAAAATTTTTCTTATGAATTGTTTTCTAAAAAAATAATTATATCTCACTCTATTACTAATATCTATTATTCGAATAGAATTTAAATTTACTATTTCGCATATACAAGAGAGCCAAATGATGTTTTTTACGGTTTAAAGACAACCAGAATTAAGAAAATATAATAACTAATAGCGTTAAAGATTGTTCCGTTTTAATTTTAGTTTAATTTTTAGATATAATTTGATTAACCCTAAATGACTTTTAAAAATATTTTGATGTATTGTGTTTAAAAAGAATAGTCATATCTCACGCAATTACGGTTATCTATTATTCAAATTTATTTTAAAATTAATATTTAGGTTATACCAGAAGACTCAAATGATCCTATTTAAGTTTTGGACATAACCGGGGTTAAGAAAATAGAACAATTAATCATTATAGCATTATCCAATTTGATTTCAATTTAATCTTTGAAGTTCATTTGATGGACTGTAAATTATTTTTAAAATTTTTCTTATGAATTGTTTTCTAAAAAAATAATTATATCTCACTCTATTACTAATATCTATTATTCGAATATAATTTAAATTTACTATTTCGCATATACAAGATGGCCAAATGATGTTTTTTTGCGGTTTGAACACAACCAGAGTTAAGAAAATGTAATAACTAATAGGGTTGGCGATTGTTCCGATTTAATTTTAATTCAATTTTTAGATATAATTTGATTAACCCTAAATGATTTTTAAGAATAGTTTTATGTATTATGTTTTAAAAAAATAGTCATATCTCACTCAATTACGGTTATCTTTTATTCAAATATAATTTAAAATTAATATTTAGATTACACAAGATGACCCAAATGATCCTTTTTAAGTTTTAGACATAACCAGGGTTAAGAAAATAGAACAATTAATCATTATAGCATTGTCCGATTTGATTCCAATTTAATCTTTGAAGATCATTAGATGTACTGTAAATTATTTTTTAAATTTTTCTTATGAACTGTTTTTAAAAAAAAATAATTATATCTCACTCTATTACTGTTATCTATTATTCAAATTTATTTTAAAATTAACATTTAGGTTATACAAGATGACTCATATGATCCTTTTTAAGTTTTGGACATAAACAGGGTTAAGAAAATAGAACAATTAATCATTATAGCATTATCCAATTTGATTTCAATTTAATCTTTGAAGTTCATTTGATGGACTGTAAATTATTTTTAAAATTTTTCTTATGAATTGTTTTCTAAAAAAATAATTATATCTCACTCTATTACTAATATCTATTATTCGAATATAATTTAAATTTACTATTTGGCATATACAAGACAGCCAAATGATGTTTTTTGCGGTTTGAACACAACCAGAGTTAAGAAAATGTAATAACTAATAGCATTGGCGATTGTTTCGATTTAATTTTAATTAAATTTTTAGATATAATTTGATTAACCCTAAATATTTTTTTAAAATAATTTTATGTATTATGTTTTAAAAAAATAGTCATATCTCACTCAATTACGGTTATCTTTTATTCAAATATAATTTAAAATTCATATTTAGATTACACAAGATGACCCAAATGATCCTTTTTAAGTTTCGGCCATAACCAGGTTTAAGAAAATAGAACAATTAATCATTATAGCATTGTCCGATTTGATTCCAATTAATTTTTGAAGTTCATTTGATGTACTGTAAATTATTTTTTAAATTTTTCTTATGAACTGTTTTTTAAAAAAAATAATTATATCTCACTCTATTACTGTTATCTATTATTCAAATTTATTTTAAAATTAATATTTAGGTTATACAAGATGACTCAAATAATCCTATTTAAGTTTTGGACATAACCAGGGTTAAGAAAATAGAACAATTAATCATTATAGCATTATCCGATTTGATTTCAATTTAATCTTTGAAGTTCATTTGATGGACTGTAAATTATTTTTAAAATTTTTCATATGAATTGTTTTCTAAAAAAATAATTATATCTCACTCTATTACTAATATCTATTATTCGAATATAATTTAAATTTACTATTTGGCATATACAAGACAGCCAAATGATGTTTTTTGCGGTTTGAACACAACCAGAGTTAAGAAAATGTAATAACTAATAGCATTGGCGATTGTTTCGATTTAATTTTAATTAAATTTTTAGATATAATTTCATTAACCCTAAATAATTTTTAAAAATAATTTTATGTATTATGTTTTAAAATAATAGTCATATCTCACTCAATTACGGTTATCTATTATTCATATTTATTTTAAGATTAATATTTAGGTTATACAAGATGACTCAAATGATCCTATTTAAGTTTTGGACATAACCATAATTAAGAAAATAGAACAAATAATCATTATAGCATTGTCCGATTTGATTCCAATTTAATCTTTGAAGTTCATTTGAAGGACTGTAAATTATTTTTAAAATTTTTCCTATGAATTGTTTTCTAAAAAAATAATTATATCTTACTCTATTACTAATATCTATTATTCGAATATAATTTAAATTTACTATTTCGCATATACAAGATAGCCAAATAATGTTTTTTGCGGTTTGAACACAACCAGAATTAAGAAAATATAATAACTGATAGCGTTAAAGATTGTTCCGATTTAATTTAATTTTTAGATATAATTTGATTAACCCTAAATGACTTTTAAAAATAGTTTGATGTATTTTGTTTAAAAAAAATAGTCATATCTCACTCAATTACGGTTATCTATTATTCAAATTTATTTTAAAATTAATATTTAGGTTATACCAGAAGACCCAAATGATCCTATTTAAGTTTTGGACATAACCAGGGTTAAGAAAATAGAACAATTAATCATTATAGCATTAACCCTAAATAATTTTTAAAAATAATTTTATGTATTATGTTTAAAAAAAATAGTCATATCTCACTCAATTACGGTTATCTATTATTCAAATTTATTTTAAAATTAATATTTAGGTTATACCAGAAGACTCAAATGATCCTATTTAAGTTTTGGACATAACCAGGGTTAAGAAAATAGAACAATTAATCATTATAGCATTATCCAATTTGATTTCAATTTAATCTTTGAAGTTCATTTGATGGACTGTAAATTATTTTTAAAATTTTTCTTATGAATTGTTTTCTAAAAAAATAATTATATCTCACTCTATTACTAATATCTATTATTCGAATAGAATTTAAATTTACTATTTCGCATATACAAGAGAGCCAAATGATGTTTTTTACGGTTTAAAGACAACCAGAATTAAGAAAATATAATAACTAATAGCGTTAAAGATTGTTCCGTTTTAATTTTAGTTTAATTTTTAGATATAATTTGATTAACCCTAAATGACTTTTAAAAATATTTTGATGTATTGTGTTTAAAAAGAATAGTCATATCTCACGCAATTACGGTTATCTATTATTCAAATTTATTTTAAAATTAATATTTAGGTTATACAAGATGACTCAATTGATCCTTTAAGTTTTGGATATAACCAGGGTTAAGAAAATAGAACAATTAATCATTATAGCATTATCCAATTTGATTTCAATTTAATCTTTGAAGTTCATTTGATGGACTGTAAATTATTTTTAAAATTTTTCTTATGAATTGTTTTCTAAAAAAATAATTATATCTCACTCTATTACTAATATCTATTATTCGAATATAATTTAAATTTACTATTTGGCATATACAAGACAGCCAAATGATGTTTTTTGCGGTTTGAACACAACCAGAGTTAAGAAAATGTAATAACTAATAGCATTGGCGATTGTTCCGATTTTATTTTAATTAAATTTTAAGATATAATTTGATTAACCCTAAATAATTTTTTAAAATAATTTTATGTATTATGTTTTAAAAAAATAGTCATATCTCACTCAATTACGGTTATCTATTATTCAAATTTATTTTAAAATTAATATTTAGGTTATACAAGATGACTCAAATAATCCTATTTAAGTTTTAGACATACCCAGGGATAAGAAAAGAAAATAAATAATCATTATAGCATTGTCCTATTTGATTCCAATTTAATTTTTGAAGTTCACTTGATGTACTGTAAATTATTTTTAAAATTTTTCTTATGAATTGTTTTTTAAAAAAATAATTATATCTTACTCTATTACTGTTATCTATTATTCGAATTAAATTTAAATTTACTATTTCGCATATACAAGAGAGCCAAATGATGTTTTTTACGGTTTAAACACAACCAGAATTAAGAAAATATAATAACTAATAGCATTAAAGATTTTTCCGTTTTAATTTTAATTTAATTTTTAGATATAATTTGATTGACCCTAAATGACTTTTAAAAATATTTTAATGTATTGTGTTAAAAAAAAAAATAGTCATATCTCACTCAATTACGGTTATCTATTATTCAAATTTATTTTAAAATTAATATTTAGGTTATACAAGAAGACTCAAATGATCCTATTTAAGTTTTGGACATAACCAGGATTAAGAAAATAGAACAATTAATCATTATAGCATTGTCCGATTTGATTCCAATTTAATCTTTGAAGTTTATTTGATGGACTGTAAATTATTTTTAAAATTTTTCCTATGAATTGTTTTCTAAAAAAATAATTATATCTTACTCTATGACTAATATCTATTATTCGAATATAATTTAAATTTACTATTTCGCATATACAAGATAGCCAAATGATGTTTTTTGCGGTTTGAACACAACCAGAATTAAAAAAATATAATAACTGATAGCGTTAAAGATTGTTCCGATTTAATTTAATTTTTAGATATAATTTGATTAACCCTAAATGACTTTTAAAAATAGTTTGATGTATTTTGTTTAAAAAAAATAGTCATATCTCACTCAATTACGGTTATCTATTATTCAAATTTATTTTAAAATTAATATTTAGTTTATACAAGATGACTCAATTGATCCTTTAAGTTTTGGACATAACCAGGGTTAAGAAAATAGAACAATTAATCATTATAGCATTGTCCGATTTGATTTCAATTTAATCTTTGAAGATGATTACTACTGTAAATTATTTAAAAAATAATTTACAGATGTAATTTTTTATTGTATTTTTAATGTATTATGTTTTAAAATAATAGTCATATCTCACTCAATTACGGTTATCTATTATTCAAATTTATTTTAAAATTAATATTTAAGTTATACAAGATGACTCAATTGATCCTTTTTAAGTTTTGGACATAACCAGGGTTAAGAAAATAGAACAAATAATCATTATAGCATTGTCCGATTTGATTCCAATTTAATTTTTGAAGTTCATTTTGATGTACTGTAAATTATTTTTAAAATTTTTCTTATGAATTGTTTTTTAAAAAAATAATTATATCACCCTCTATTACTAATATCTATTATTAGAATATAATTTAAATTAACTATTTCGCATATACAAGATAGCCAAATGATGTTTTTTGCGGTTTGAACACAACCAGAGTTAAGAAAATGTAATAACTAATAGGGTTGGCGATTGTTCCGATTTAATTTTAATTCAATTTTTAGATATAATTTGATTAACCCTAAATGATTTTTAAGAATAGTTTTATGTATTATGTTTTAAAAAAATAGTCATATCTCACTCAATTACGGTTATCTTTTATTCAAATATAATTTAAAATTAATATTTAGATTACACAAGATGACCCAAATGATCCTTTTTAAGTTTTAGACATAACCAGGGTTAAGAAAATAGAACAATTAATCATTATAGCATTATCCAATTTGATTTCAATTTAATCTTTGAAGTTCATTTGATGGACTGTAAATTATTTTTAAAATTTTTCTTATGAATTGTTTTCTAAAAAAATAATTATATCTCCCTCTATTACTAATATCTATTATTCGAATATAATTTAAATTTACTATTTGGCATATACAAGACAGCCAAATGATGTTTTTTGCGGTTTGAACACATCCAGAGTTAAGAAAATGTAATAACTAATAGCATTGGCGATTGTTCCGATTTAATTTTAATTAAATTTTTAGATATAATTTCATTAACCCTAAATAATTTTTAAAAATAATTTTATGTATTATGTTTTAAAATAATAGTCATGTCTCACTCAATTACGGTTATCTATTATTCATATTTATTTTAAAATTAATATTTAGGTTATACAAGATGACTCATATGATCCTTTTTAAGTTTTGGACATAACCAGGGTTAAGAAAATAGAACAACTAATCATTATAGCATTGTCCGATTTGATTTCAATTTAATCTTTAAAGTTCATTTGATGGACTGTAAATTATTTTTAAAATTTTTCTTATGAATTGTTTTCTAAAAAAATAATTATATCTCACTCTATTACTAATATCTATTATTCGAATATAATTTAAATTTAGTATTTGGCATATACAACACAGCCAAATGATGTTTTTTGCGGTTTGAACACAACCAGAGTTAAGAAAATGTAATAAACTAATAGCGTTTGCGATTGTTCCGATTTAATTTTAATTAAATTTTTAGATATAATTTGATTAACCCTAAATAATTTTTAAAAATAATTTTATGTATTATGTTTTAAAAAAAGTCATATCTCACTCAATTACGGTTATCTTTTATTCAAATATAATTTAAAATTAATATTTAGATTACACAAGATGACCCAAATGATCCTTTTTAAGTTTTGGCCATAACCAGGGTTAAGAAAATAGAACAATTAATCATTATAGCATTGTCCGATTTGATTCCAATTAATTTTTGAAGTTCATTTGATGGACTGTAAATTATTTTTAAAATTTTTCTTATGAATTGTTTTCTAAAAAAATAATTATATCTCACTCTATTACTAATATCTATTATTCGAATATAATTTAAATTTACTATTTCGCATATACAAGATAGCCAAATGATGTTTTTTGCGGTTTGAACACAACCAGAATTAAAAAAATATAATAACTGATAGCGCTAAAGATTGTTCCGATTTAATTTAATTTTTAGATATAATTTGATTAACCCTAAATGACTTTTAAAAATAGTTTGATGTATTTTGTTTAAACAAAATAGTCATATCTCACTCAATTACGGTTATCTATTATTTAAATTTATTTTAAAATTAATATTTAGTTTATACAAGATGACTCAATTGATCCTTTAAGTTTTGGACATAACCAGGGTTAAGAAAATAGAACAATTAATCATTATAGCATTGTCCGATTTGATTTCAATTTAATCTTTGAAGATCATTACTACTGTAAATTATTTAAAAAATAATTTACAGATGTAATTTTTTATTGTATTTTTAATGTATTATGTTTTAAAATAATAGTCATATCTCACTCAATTACGGTTATCTATTATTCAAATTTATTTTAAAATTAATATTTAAGTTATACAAGATGACTCAATTGATCCTTTTTAAGTTTTGGACATAACCAGGGTTAAGAAAATAGAACAAATAATCATTATAGCATTGTCCGATTTGATTCCAATTTAATTTTTGAAGTTCATTTTGATGTACTGTAAATTATTTTTAAAATTTTTCTTATGAATTGTTTTTTAAAAAAATAATTATATCTCACTCTATTACTGTTATCTATTATTCGAATAGAATTTAAATTTACTATTTCGCATATACAAGATAGCCAAATGATGTTTTTTATGGTTTGAACACAACCAGAATTAACAAAATATAATAATTGATAGTGTTAAAGATTGTTCCGATTTAATTTAATTTTTAAATATAATTTGATTAACCCTAAATAAATGACTTTTAAAAATATTTTGATGTATTTTGTTTAAAAAAAATAGTCATATCTCACTCAATTACGGTTATCTATTATTCAAATTTATTTTAAAATTAATATTTAGGTTATACAAGATGACTCAAATAATCCTATTTAAGTTTTGGACATAACCAGGGTTAAGAAAATAGAACAATTAATCATTATAGCATTATCCGATTTGATTTCAATTTAATCTTTGAAGTTCATTTGATGGACTGTAAATTATTTTTAAAATTTTTCATATGAATTGTTTTCTAAAAAAATAATTATATCTCACTCTATTACTAATATCTATTATTCGAATATAATTTAAATTTACTATTTGGCATATACAAGACAGCCAAATGATGTTTTTTGCGGTTTGAACACAACCAGAGTTAAGAAAATGTAATAACTAATAGCATTGGCGATTGTTTCGATTTAATTTTAATTAAATTTTTAGATATAATTTCATTAACCCTAAATAATTTTTAAAAATAATTTTATGTATTATGTTTTAAAATAATAGTCATATCTCACTCAATTACGGTTATCTATTATTCATATTTATTTTAAGATTAATATTTAGGTTATACAAGATGACTCAATTGATCCTTTAAGTTTTGGACATAACCAGGGTTAAGAAAATAGAACAATTAATCATTATAGCATTATCCGATTTGATTTCAATTTAATCTTTGAAGTTCATTTGATGGACTGTAAATTATTTTTAAAATTTTTCATATGAATTGTTTTCTAAAAAAATAATTATAGCTCACTCTATTACTAATATCTATTATTTGAATATAATTTAAATATACTATTTCGCATATACAAGATAGCCAAATGATGTTTTTTGCGGTTTGAACACAACCAGAGTTAAGAAAATGTAATAACTAATAGCGTTGGCGATTGTTCCAATTTAATTTTAATTAAATTTTTAGATATAATTTCATTAACCCTAAATAATTTTTAAAAATAATTTTATGTATTATGTTTTAAAAAAATAGTCATATCTCACTCTATTACTGTTATCTATTATTCGAATAGAATTTAAAATTAATATTTAGGTTATACAAGATGACTCAATTGATCCTTTAAGTTTTGGACATAACCAGGGTTAAGAAAATAGAACAATTAATCATTATAGCATTGTCCGATTTGATTTCAATTTAATCTTTAAAGTTCATTTGATGGACTGTAAATTATTTTTAAAATTTTTCTTATGAATTGTTTTCTAAAAAAATAATTATATCTCACTCTATTACTAATATCTATTATTCGAATATAATTTAAATTTACTATTTCGCATATACAAGATAGCCAAATGACGTTTTTTGCCGTTCGAACACAGAGTTAAGAAAATGTAATAACTAATAGGGTTGGCGATTGTTCCGATTTAATTTTATTTCAATTTTTAGATATAATTTGATTAACCCTAAATGATTTTTAAGAATAGTTTTATGTATTATGTTTTAAAAAAATAGTCATATCTCACTCAATTACGGTTATCTATTATTCATATTTATTTTAAAATTAATATTTGGGTTATACAAGATGACTCCATATACATTATATATGCTATAACCCCATTATAGCATTATCCAATTTGATTTCAATTTAATCTTTGAAGTTCATTTGATGGACTGTAAATTATTTTTAAAATTTTTCTTATGAATTGTTTTCTAAAAAAATAATTATATCTCACTCTATTACTAATATCTATTATTCGAATATAATTTAAATTTACTATTTGGCATATACAAGACAGCCAAATGATGTTTTTTGCGGTTTGAACACAACCAGAGTTAAGAAAATGTAATAACTAATAGCATTGGCTATTTACTATTTCGCATATACAAGATAGCCAAATGATGTTTTTTGCGGTTTGAACACAACCAGAATTAAGAAAATATAATAACTGATAGCGTTAAAGATTGTTCCGATTTAATTTAATTTTTAGATATAATTTGATTAACCCTAAATGACTTTTAAAAATATTTTGATGTATTTTGTTTAAAAAAAATAGTCATATCTCACTCAATTACGGTTATCTATTATTCAAATTTATTTTAAAATTAATATTTAGGTTATACAAGATGACTCAAATAATCCTATTTAAGTTTTGGACATAACCAGGGTTAAGAAAATAGAACAATTAATCATTATAGCATTATCCGATTTGATTTCAATTTAATCTTTGAAGTTCATTTGATGGACTGTAAATTATTTTTAAAATTTTTCATATGAATTGTTTTCTAAAAAAATAATTATATCTCACTCTATTACTAATATCTATTATTCGAATATAATTTAAATTTACTATTTGGCATATACAAGACAGCCAAATGATGTTTTTTGCGGTTTGAACACAACCAGAGTTAAGAAAATGTAATAACTAATAGCATTGGCGATTGTTTCGATTTAATTTTAATTAAATTTTTAGATATAATTTCATTAACCCTAAATAATTTTTAAAAATAATTTTATGTATTATATTTTAAAATAATAGTCATATCTCACTCAATTACGGTTATCTATTATTCATATTTATTTTAAGATTAATATTTAGGTTATACAAGATGACTCAAATGATCCTATTTAAGTTTTGGACATAACCATAATTAAGAAAATAGAACAAATAATCATTATAGCATTGTCCGATTTGATTCCAATTTAATCTTTGAAGTTCATTTGAAGGACTGTAAATTATTTTTAAAATTTTTCCTATGAATTGTTTTCTAAAAAAATAATTATATCTTACTCTATTACTAATATCTATTATTCGAATATAATTTAAATTTACTATTTCGCATATACAAGATAGCCAAATGATGTTTTTTGCGGTTTGAACACAACCAGAATTAAGAAAATATAATAACTGATAGCGTTAAAGATTGTTCCGATTTAATTTAATTTTTAGATATAATTTGATTAACCCTAAATGACTTTTAAAAATAGTTTGATGTATTTTGTTTAAAAAAAATAGTCATATCTCACTCAATTACGGTTATCTATTATTCAAATTTATTTTAAAATTAATATTTAGGTTATACCAGAAGACCCAAATGATCCTATTTAAGTTTTGGACATAACCAGGGTTAAGAAAATAGAACAATTAATCATTATAGCATTAACCCTAAATAATTTTTAAAAATAATT
Source organism: Anthonomus grandis grandis (assembly GCF_022605725.1). Classification (NCBI taxonomy): domain Eukaryota; kingdom Metazoa; phylum Arthropoda; class Insecta; order Coleoptera; family Curculionidae; genus Anthonomus; species Anthonomus grandis. The sequence goes on from NC_065557.1 coordinate 25,200,857, forward strand.
TTATGTATTATGTTTAAAAAAAATAGTCATATCTCACTCAATTACGGTTATCTATTATTCAAATTTATTTTAAAATTAATATTTAGGTTATACCAGAAGACTCAAATGATCCTATTTAAGTTTTGGACATAACCAGGGTTAAGAAAATAGAACAATTAATCATTATCCAATTTGATTTCAATTTAATCTTTGAAGTTCATTTGATGGACTGTAAATTATTTTTAAAATTTTTCTTATGAATTGTTTTCTAAAAAAATAATTATATCTCACTCTATTACTAATATCTATTATTCGAATAGAATTTAAATTTACTATTTCGCATATACAAGAGAGCCAAATGATGTTTTTTACGGTTTAAACACAACCAGAATTAAGAAAATATAATAACTAATAGCATTAAAGATTTTTCCGTTTTAATTTTAATTTAATTTTTAGATATAATTTGATTGACCCTAAATGACTTTTAAAAATATTTTAATGTATTGTGTTAAAAAAAAAAATAGTCATATCTCACTCAATTACGGTTATCTATTATTCAAATTTATTTTAAAATTAATATTTAGGTTATACAAGAAGACTCAAATGATCCTATTTAAGTTTTGGACATAACCAGGATTAAGAAAATAGAACAATTAATCATTATAGCATTGTCCGATTTGATTCCAATTTAATCTTTGAAGTTCATTTGATGGACTGTAAATTATTTTTAAAATTTTTCCTATGAATTGTTTTCTAAAAAAATAATTATATCTTACTCTATGACTAATATCTATTATTCGAATATAATTTAAATTTACTATTTCGCATATACAAGATAGCCAAATGATGTTTTTTGCGGTTTGAACACAACCAGAATTAAAAAAATATAATAACTGATAGCGTTAAAGATTGTTCCGATTTAATTTAATTTTTAGATATAATTTGATTAACCCTAAATGACTTTTAAAAATAGTTTGATGTATTTTGTTTAAAAAAAATAGTCATATCTCACTCAATTACGGTTATCTATTATTCAAATTTATTTTAAAATTAATATTTAGTTTATACAAGATGACTCAATTGATCCTTTAAGTTTTGGACATAACCAGGGTTAAGAAAATAGAACAATTAATCATTATAGCATTGTCCGATTTGATTTCAATTTAATCTTTGAAGATCATTACTACTGTAAATTATTTAAAAAATAATTTACAGATGTAATTTTTTATTGTATTTTTAATGTATTATGTTTTAAAATAATAGTCATATCTCACTCAATTACGGTTATCTATTATTCAAATTTATTTTAAAATTAATATTTAAGTTATACAAGATGACTCAATTGATCCTTTTTAAGTTTTGGACATAACCAGGGTTAAGAAAATAGAACAAATAATCATTATAGCATTGTCCGATTTGATTCCAATTTAATTTTTGAAGTTCATTTTGATGTACTGTAAATTATTTTTAAAATTTTTCTTATGAATTGTTTTTTAAAAAAATAATTATATCACCCTCTATTACTAATATCTATTATTAGAATATAATTTAAATTAACTATTTCGCATATACAAGATAGCCAAATGATGTTTTTTGCGGTTTGAACACAACCAGAGTTAAGAAAATGTAATAACTAATAGGGTTGGCGATTGTTCCGATTTAATTTTAATTCAATTTTTAGATATAATTTGATTAACCCTAAATGATTTTTAAGAATAGTTTTATGTATTATGTTTTAAAAAAATAGTCATATCTCACTCAATTACGGTTATCTTTTATTCAAATATAATTTAAAATTAATATTTAGATTACACAAGATGACCCAAATGATCCTTTTTAAGTTTTAGACATAACCAGGGTTAAGAAAATAGAGCAATTAATCATTATAGCATTGTCCGATTTGATTCCAATTTAATCTTTGAAGATCATTAGATGTACTGTAAATTATTTTTTAAATTTTTCTTATGAACTGTTTTTTAAAAAAAATAATTATATCTCACTCTATTACTGTTATCTATTATTCAAATTTATTTTAAAATTAATATTTAGGTTATACAAGATGACTCATATGATCCTTTTTAAGTTTTGGACATAAACAGGGTTAAGAAAATAGAACAATTAATCATTATAGCATTATCCAATTTGATTCCAATTTAATTTTTGAAGTTCATTTTGATGTACTGTAAATTATTTTTAAAATTTTTCTTATGAATTGTTTTTTAAAAAAATAATTATATCTCACTCTATTACTGTTATCTATTATTCGAATAGAATTTAAATTTACTATTTCGCATATACAAGATAGCCAAATGATGTTTTTTATGGTTTGAACACAACCAGAATTAACAAAATATAATAATTGATAGCGTTAAAGATTGTTCCGATTTAATTTAATTTTTAAATATAATTTGATTAACCCTAAATAAATGACTTTTAAAAATATTTTGATGTATTTTGTTTAAAAAAAATAGTTATATCTCACTCAATTACGGATATCTATTATTCAAATTTATTTTAAAATTAATATTTAGGTTATACAAGATGACTCAATTGATCCTTTAAGTTTTGGACATAACCAGGGTTAAGAAAATAGAACAATTAATCATTATAGCATTAACCCTAAATAATTTTTAAAAATAATTTTATGTATTATGTTTAAAAAAAATAGTCATATCTCACTCAATTACGGTTATCTATTATTTAAATTTATTTTAAAATTACTATTTAGGTTATACAATTTCAAATGATCCTATTTAAGTTTTGGACATAACCAGGATTAAGAAAATAGAACAATTAATCATTATAGCATTATCCGATTTGATTCCAATTTAATCTTTGAAGTTCATTTGAAGGACTGTAAATTATTTTTAAAATTTTTCCTATGAATTGTTTTCTAAAAAAATAATTATATCTTACTCTATTACTAATATCTATTATTCGAATATAATTTAAATTTACTATTTCGCATATACAAGATAGCCAAATGATGTTTTTTGCGGTTTGAACACAACCAGAATTAAGAAAATATAATAACTGATAGCGTTAAAGATTGTTCCGATTTAATTTAATTTTTAGATATAATCTGATTAACCCTAAATGACTTTTAAAAATAGTTTGATGTATTTTGTTTAAAAAAAATAGTCATATCTCACTCTATTACTAATATCTATTATTCGAATATAATTTAAATTTACTATTTCGCATATACAAGATAGCCAAATGACGTTTTTTGCGGTTCGAACACAGAGTTAAGAAAATGTAATAACTAATAGGGTTGGCGATTGTTCCGATTTAATTTTATTTCAATTTTTAGATATAATTTGATTAACCCTAAATGATTTTTAAGAATAGTTTTATGTATTATGTTTTAAAAAAATAGTCATATCTCACTCAATTACGGTTATCTTTCATATTTATTTTAAAATTAATATTTAGGTTATACAAGATGACTCCATATACATTATATATGCTATAACCCCATTATAGCATTATCCAATTTGATTTCAATTTAATCTTTGAAGTTCATTTGATGGACTGTAAATTATTTTTAAAATTTTTCTTATGAATTGTTTTCTAAAAAAATAATTATATCTCACTCTATTACTAATATCTATTATTCGAATATAATTTAAATTTACTATTTGGCATATACAAGACAGCCAAATGATGTTTTTTGCGGTTTGAACACAACCAGAGTTAAGAAAATGTAATAACTAATAGCATTGGCTATTTACTATTTCGCATATACAAGATAGCCAAATGATGTTTTTTGCGGTTTGAACACAACCAGAATTAAGAAAATATAATAACTGATAGCGTTAAAGATTGTTCCGATTTAATTTAATTTTTAGATATAATTTGATAAACCCTAAATAAATGACTTTTAAAAATATTTTGATGTATTTTGTTTAAAAAAAATAGTCATATCTCACTCAATTACGGTTATCTATTATTCAAATTTATTTTAAAATTAATATTTAGGTTATACAAGATGACTCAAATGATCCTATTTAAGTTTTGGACATAACCAGGATTATAAATTGTTTTTTAAAAAAATAATTATATCTCACTCTATTACTAATATCTATTATTCGAATATAATTTAAATTTACTATTTCGCATATACAAGATAGCCAAATGATGTTTTTTGCGGTTTGAACACAACCAGAGTTAAGAAAATGTAATAACTAATAGGGTTGGCGATTGTTCCGATTTAATTTTAATTCAATTTTTAGATATAATTTGATTAACCCTAAATGATTTTTAAGAATAGTTTTATGTATTATGTTTTAAAAAAATAGTCATATCTCACTCAATTACGGTTATCTTTTATTCAAATATAATTTAAAATTAATATTTAGATTACACAAGATGACCCAAATGATCCTTTTTAAGTTTTAGACATAACCAGGGTTAAGAAAATAGAACAATTAATCATTATAGCATTGTCCGATTTGATTCCAATTTAATTTTTGAAGTTCATTTTGATGTACTGTCAATTATTTTTAAAATTTTTCTTATGAATTGTTTTTTAAAAAAATAATTATATCACCCTCTATTACTAATATCTATTATTAGAATATAATTTAAATTAACTATTTCGCATATACAAGATAGCCAAATGATGTTTTTTGCGGTTTGAACACAACCAGAGTTAAGAAAATGTAATAACTAATAGGGTTGGCGATTGTTCCGATTTAATTTTAATTCAATTTTTAGATATAATTTGATTAACCCTAAATGATTTTTAAGAATAGTTTTATGTATTATGTTTTAAAAAAATAGTCATATCTCACTCAATTACGGTTATCTTTTATTCAAATATAATTTAAAATTAATATTTAGATTACACAAGATGACTCAAATGATCCTTTTTAAGTTTTAGACATAACCAGGGTTAAGAAAATAGAACAATTAATCATTATAGCATTGTCCGATTTGATTTCAATTTAATCTTTGAAGATCATTAGATGTACTGTAAATTATTTTTTAAATTTTTCTTATGAACTGTTTTTAAAAAAAAATAATTATATCTCACTCTATTACTGTTATCTATTATTCAAATTTATTTTAAAATTAATATTTAGGTTATACAAGATGACTCATATGATCCTTTTTAAGTTTTGGACATAAACAGGGTTAAGAAAATAGAACAATTAATCATTATAGCATTATCCAATTTGATTTCAATTTAATCTTTGAAGTTCATTTGATGGACTGTAAATTATTTTTAAAATTTTTCTTATGAATTGTTTTCTAAAAAAATAATTATATCTCACTCTATTACTAATATCTATTATTCGAATATAATTTAAATTTACTATTTGGCATATACAAGACAGCCAAATGATGTTTTTTGCGGTTTGAACACAACCAGAGTTAAGAAAATGTAATAACTAATAGCATTGGCTATTTACTATTTCGCATATACAAGATAGCCAAATGATGTTTTTTGCGGTTTGAACACAACCAGAATTAAGAAAATATAATAACTGATAGCGTTAAAGATTGTTCCGATTTAATTTAATTTTTAGATATAATTTGATTAACCCTAAATGACTTTTAAAAATATTTTGATGTATTTTGTTTAAAAAAAATAGTCATATCTCACTCAATTACGGTTATCTATTATTCAAATTTATTTTAAAATTAATATTTAGGTTATACAAGATGACTCAATTGATCCTTTTTAAGTTTTGGACATAACCAGGGTTAAGAAAATAGAACAAATAATCATTATAGCATTGTCCGATTTGATTCCAATTAATTTTTGAAGTTCATTTGATGTACTGTAAATTATTTTTAAAATTTTTCTTATGAATTGTTTTTTAAAAAAATAATTATATCTCACTCTATTACTGTTATCTATTATTCAAATTTATTTTAAAATTAATATTTAGGTTATACAAGATGACTCATATGATCCTTTTTAAGTTTTGGAGATAACCAGGGTTAAGAAAATAGAACAACTAATCATTATAGCATTGTCCGATTTGATTTCAATTTAATCTTTAAAGTTCATTTGATGGACTGTAAATTATTTTTAAAATTTTCCCTATGAATTGTTTTCTAAAAAAATAATTATATCTCACTCTATTACTAATATCTATTATTCGAATATAATTTAAATTTAGGATTTGGCATATACAACACAGCCAAATGATGTTTTTTGCGGTTTGAACACAACCAGAGTTAAGAAAATGTAATAAACTAATAGCGTTTGCGATTGTTCCGATTTAATTTTAATTAAATTTTTAGATATAATTTGATTAACCCTAAATAATTTTTAAAAATAATTTTATGTATTATGTTTTAAAATAATAGTCATATCTCACTCAATTACGGTTATCTATTATTCATATTTATTTTAAAATTAATATTTAGGTTATACAAGATGACTCAATTGATCCTTTAAGTTTTGGACATAACCAGGGTTAAGAAAATAGAACAAATAATCATTATAGCATTGTCCGATTTGATTCCAATTAATTTTTGAAGTTCATTTGATGTACTGTAAATTATTTTTAAAATTTTTCTTATGAATTGTTTTTTAAAAAAATAAATATATCTCACTCTATTACTGTTATCTATTATTCGAATAGAATTTAAATATACTATTTCGCATATACAAGATAGCCAAATGATGTTTTTTACGGTTTGAACACAACCAGAATTAAGAAAATATAATAATTGATAGCGTTAAAGATTGTTCCGATTTAATTTAATTTTTAGATATATTTTGATTAACCCTAAATAAATGACTTTTAAAAATATTTTGATGTATTTTGTTTAAAAAAAATAGTCATATCTCACTCAATTACGGTTATCTATTATTCAAATTTATTTTAAAATTAATATTTAGGTTATACAAGATGACTCAAATTATCCTATTTAAGTTTTGGACATAACCAGGATTATTAATTGTTTTTTAAAAAAATAATTATATCTCACTCTATTACTAATATCTATTATTCGAATATAATTTAAATTTACTATTTCGCATATACAAGATAGCCAAATGATGTTTTTTGCGGTTTGAATACAACCAGAGTTAAGAAAATGTAATAACTAATAGGGTTGGCGATTGTTCCGATTTAATTTTAATTCAATTTTTAGATATAATTTGATTAACCCTAAATGATTTTTAAGAATAGTTTTATGTATTATGTTTTAAAAAAATAGTCATATCTCACTCAATTACGGTTATCTTTTATTCAAATATAATTTAAAATTAATATTTAGATTACACAAGATGACCCAAATGATCCTTTTTAAGTTTTAGACATAACCAGGGTTAAGAAAATAGAACAATTAATCATTATAGCATTGTCCGATTTGATTCCAATTTAATTTTTGAAGTTCATTTTGATGTACTGTCAATTATTTTTAAAATTTTTCTTATGAATTGTTTTTTAAAAAAATAATTCTATCACCCTCTATTACTAATATCTAGTATTAGAATATAATTTAAATTAACTATTTCGCATATACAAGATAGCCAAATGATGTTTTTTGCGGTTTGAACATAACCAGAGTTAAGAAAATGTAATAACTAATAGGGTTGGCGATTGTTCCGATTTAATTTTAATTCAATTTTTAGATATAATTTGATTAACCCTAAATAATTTTTAAAAATAATTTTATGTATTATGTTTTAAAAAAATAGTCATATCGCACTCAATTACGGTTATCTTTTATTCAAATTTATTTTAAAATTAATATTTAGGTTATACAAGATGACTCAATTGATCCTTTTTAAGTTTTGGACATAACCAGGGTTAAGAAAATAGAACAAATAATCATTATAGCATTGTCCGATTTGATTCCAATTAATTTTTGAAGTTCATTTGATGTACTGTAAATTATTTTTAAAATTTTTCTTATGAATTGTTTTTTAAAAAAATAATTATATCTCACTCTATTACTGTTATCTATTATTCAAATTTATTTTAAAATTAATATTTAGGTTATACAAGATGACTCATATGATCCTTTTTAAGTTTTGGACATAACCAGGGTTAAGAAAATAGAACAACTAATCATTATAGCATTGTCCGATTTGATTTCAATTTAATCTTTGAAGTTCATTTGAAGGACTGTAAATTATTTTTAAAATTTTTCCTATGAATTGTTTTCTAAAAAAATAATTATATCTTACTCTATTACTAATATCTATTATTCGAATATAATTTAAATTTACTATTTCGCATATACAAGATAGCCCAATGATGTTTTTTGCGGTTTGAACACAACCAGAATTAAGAAAATATAATAACTGATAGCGTTAAAGATTGTTCCGATTTAATTTAATTTTTAGATATAATTTGATTAACCCTAAATAATTTTTAAAAATAATTTTATGTATTATGTTTTAAAATAATAGTCATATCTCACTCAATTACGGTTATCTATTATTCATATTTATTTTAAAATTAATATTTAGGTTATACAAGATGACTCAATTGATCCTTTTTAAGTTTTGGACATAACCAGGGTTAAGAAAATAGAACAAATAATCATTATAGCATTGTCCGATTTGATTCCAATTAATTTTTGAAGTTTATTTGATGTACTGTAAATTATTTTTAAAATTTTCCTTATGAATTGTTTTTTAAAAAAATAATTATATCTCACTCTATTACTGTTATCTATTATTCGAATAGAATTTAAATATACTATTTCGCATATACAAGATAGCCAAATGATGTTTTTTACGGTTTGAACACAACCAGAATTAACAAAATATAATAATTGATAGCGTTATAGATTGTTCCGATTTAATTTAATTTTTAGATATAATTTGATTAACCCTAAATAAATGACTTTTAAAAATTTTTTGATGTATTTTGTTTAAAAAAAATAGTCATATCTCACTCAATTACGGTTATCTATTATTCAAATTTATTTTAAAATTAATATTTAGGTTATACAAGATGACTCAAATGATCCTATTTAAGTTTTGGACATAACCAGGATTATTAATTGTTTTTTAAAAAAAATAATTATATCTCACTCTATTACTAATATCTATTATTCGAATATAATTTAAATTTACTATTTCGCATATACAAGATAGCCAAATGATGTTTTTTGCGGTTTGAACACAACCAGAGTTAAGAAAATGTAATAACTAATAGGGTTGGCGATTGTTCCGATTTAATTTTAATTCAATTTTTAGATATAATTTGATTAACCCTAAATGATTTTTAAGAATAGTTTTATGTATTATGTTTTAGAAAAATAGTCATATCTCACTCAATTACGGTTATCTTTTATTCAAATATAATTTAAAATTAATATTTAGATTACACAAGATGACCCAAATGATCCTTTTTAAGTTTTAGACATAACCAGGGTTAAGAAAATAGAACAATTAATCATTATAGCATTGTCCGATTTGATTCCAATTAATTTTTGAAGTTCATTTGATGTACTGTAAATTATTTTTAAAATTTTTCTTATGAACTGTTTTTTAAAAAAAATAATTATATCTCACTCTATTACTGTTATCTATTATTCAAATTTATTTTAAAATTAATATTTAGGTTATACAAGATGACTCATATGATCCTTTTTAAGTTTTGGACATAACCAGGGTTAAGAAAATAGAACAACTAATCATTATAGCATTGTCCGATTTGATTTCAATTTAATCTTTAAAGTTCATTTGATGGACTGTAAATTATTTTTAAAATTTTTCTTATGAATTGTTTTCTAAAAAAATAATTATATCTCACTCTATTACTAATATCTATTATTCGAATATAATTTAAATTTAGTATTTGGCATATACAACACAGCCAAATGATGTTTTTTGCGGTTTGAACACAACCAGAGTTAAGAAAATGTAATAAACTAATAGCGTTTGCGATTGTTCCGATTTAATTTTAATTAAATTTTTAGATATAATTTGATTAACCCTAAATAATTTTTAAAAATAATTTTATGTATTATGTTTTAAAAAAATAGTCATATCGCACTCAATTACGGTTATCTTTTATTCAAATTTATTTTAAAATTAATATTTAGGTTATACAAGATGACTCAATTGATCCTTTTTAAGTTTTGGACATAACCAGGGTTATGAAAATAGAACAATTAATCAATATAGCATTATCCGATTTGATTTCAATTTAATCTTTGAAGTTCATTTGATGGACTGTAAATTATTTTTAAAATTTTTCCTATGAATTGTTTTCTAAAAAAATAATTATATCTCCCTCTATTACTAATATCTATTATTCGAATATAATTTAAATTTACTATTTCGCATATACAAGATAGCCAAATGACGTTTTTTGCGGTTCGAACACAGAGTTAAGAAAATGTAATAACTAATAGGGTTGGCGATTGTTCCGATTTAATTTTATTTCAATTTTTAGATATAATTTGATTAACCCTAAATGATTTTTAAGAATAGTTTTATGTATTATGTTTTAAAAAAATAGTCATATCTCACTCAATTACGGTTATCTATTATTCATATTTATTTTAAAATTAATATTTAGGTTATACAAGATGACTCCATATACATTATATATGCTATAACCCCATTATAGCATTATCCAATTTGATTTCAATTTAATCTTTGAAGTTCATTTGATGGACTGTAAATTATTTTTAAAATTTTTCTTATGAATTGTTTTCTAAAAAAATAATTATATCTCACTCTATTACTAATATCTATTATTCGAATATAATTTAAATTTACTATTTGGCATATACAAGACAGCCAAATGATGTTTTTTGCGGTTTGAACACAACCAGAGTTAAGAAAATGTAATAACTAATAGCATTGGCTATTTACTATTTCGCATATACAAGATAGCCAAATGATGTTTTTTGCGGTTTGAACACAACCAGAATTAACAAAATATAATAATTGATAGCGTTAAAGATTGTTCCGATTTAATTTAATTTTTAGATATAATTTGATTAACCCTAAATGACTTTTAAAAATATTTTGATGTATTTTGTTTAAAAAAAATAGTCATATCTCACTCAATTACGGTTATCTATTATTCAAATTTATTTTAAAATTAATATTTAGGTTATACAAGATGACTCAAATGATCCTATTTAAGTTTTGGACATAACCAGGATTATTAATTGTTTTTTAAAAAAATAATTATATCTCACTCTATTACTAATATCTATTATTCGAATATAATTTAAATTTACTATTTCGCATATACAAGATAGCCAAATGATGTTTTTTGCGGTTTGAACACAACCAGAGTTAAGAAAATGTAATAACTAATAGGGTTGGCGATTGTTCCGATTTAATTTTAATTCAATTTTTAGATATAATTTGATTAACCCTAAATGATTTTTAAGAATAGTTTTATGTATTATGTTTTAGAAAAATAGTCATATCTCACTCAATTACGGTTATCTTTTATTCAAATATAATTTAAAATTAATATTTAGATTACACAAGATGACCCAAATGATCCTTTTTAAGTTTTAGACATAACCAGGGTTAAGAAAATAGAACAATTAATCATTATAGCATTGTCCGATTTGATTCCAATTTAATTTTTGAAGTTCATTTTGATGTACTGTCAATTATTTTTAAAATTTTTCTTATGAATTGTTTTTTAAAAAAATAATTATATCACCCTCTATTACTAATATCTATTATTAGAATATAATTTAAATTTACTATTTGGCATATACAAGACAGCCAAATGATGTTTTTTGCGGTTTGAACACAACCAGAGTTAAGAAAATGTAATAACTAATAGCATTGGCTATTTACTATTTCGCATATACAAGATAGCCAAATGATGTTTTTTGCGGTTTGAACACAACCAGAATTAAGAAACTATAATAACTGATAGCGTTAAAGATTGTTCCGATTTAATTTAATTTTTAGATATAATTTGATTAACCCTAAATGACTTTTAAAAATATTTTGATGTATTTTGTTTAAAAAAAATAGTCATATCTCACTCAATTACGGTTATCTATTATTCAAATTTATTTTAAAATTAATATTTAGGTTATACAAGATGACTCAAATGATCCTATTTAAGTTTTGGACATAACCAGGATTATTAATTGTTTTTTAAAAAAATAATTATATCTCACTCTATTACTAATATCTATTATTCGAATATAATTTAAATTTACTATTTCGCATATACAAGATAGCCAAATGATGTTTTTTGCGGTTTGAACACAACCAGAGTTAAGAAAATGTAATAACTAATAGGGTTGGCGATTGTTCCGATTTAATTTTAATTCAATTTTTAGATATAATTTGATTAACCCTAAATGATTTTTAAGAATAGTTTTATGTATTATGTTTTAGAAAAATAGTCATATCTCACTCAATTACGGTTATCTTTTATTCAAATATAATTTAAAATTAATATTTAGATTACACAAGATGACCCAAATGATCCTTTTTAAGTTTTAGACATAACCAGGGTTAAGAAAATAGAACAATTAATCATTATAGCATTGTCCGATTTGATTCCAATTTAATCTTTGAAGATCATTAGATGTACTGTAAATTATTTTTTAAATTTTTCTTATGAACTGTTTTTTAAAAAAAATAATTATATCTCACTCTATTACTGTTATCTATTATTCAAATTTATTTTAAAATTAACATTTAGGTTATACAAGATGACTCATATGATCCTTTTTAAGTTTTGGACATAAACAGGGTTAAGAAAATAGAACAATTAATCATTATAGCATTATCCAATTTGATTTCAATTTAATCTTTGAAGTTCATTTGATGGACAGTAAATTATTTTTAAAATTTTTCTTATGAATTGTTTTCTAAAAAAATAATTATATCTCAATCTATTACTAATATCTATTATTCGAATATAATTTAAATTTACTATTTGGCATATACAAGACAGCCAAATGATGTTTTTTGCGGTTTGAACACAACCAGAGTTAAGAAAATGTAATAACTAATAGCATTGGCGATTGTTTCGATTTAATTTTAATTAAATTTTTAGATATAATTTGATTAACCCTAAATAATTTTTTAAAATAATTTTATGTATTATGTTTTAAAAAAATAGTCATATCTCACTCAATTACGGTTATCTTTTATTCAAATATAATTTAAAATTAATATTTAGATTACACAAGATAACCCAAATGATCCTTTTTAAGTTTTGGCCATAACCAGGGTTATGAAAATAGAACAATTAATCATTATAGCATTGTCCGATTTGATTCCAATTAATTTTTGAAGTTCATTTGATGTAATGTAAATTATTTTTAAAATTTTTCTTATGAACTGTTTTTTAAAAAAAATAATTATATCTCACTCTATTACTGTTATCTATTATTCAAATTTATTTTAAAATTAACATTTAGGTTATACAAGATGACTCATATGATCCTTTTTAAGTTTTGGACATAAACAGGGTTAAGAAAATAGAACAATTAATCATTATAGCATTATCCAATTTGATTTCAATTTAATCTTTGAAGTTCATTTGATGGACTGTAAATTATTTTTAAAATTTTTCTTATGAATTGTTTTCTAAAAAAATAATTATATCTCAATCTATTACTAATATCTATTATTCGAATATAATTTAAATTTACTATTTGGCATATACAAGACAGCCAAATGATGTTTTTTGCGGTTTGAACACAACCAGAGTTAAGAAAATGTAATAACTAATAGCGTTGGCGACTGTTCCAATTTAATTTTAATTAAATTTTTAGATATAATTTCATTAACCCTTAATAATTTTTAAAAATAATTTTATGTATTATGTTTAAAAAAAATAGTCATATCTCACTCAATTACGGTTATCTATTATTCAAATTTATTTTAAAATTAATATTTAGGTTATACCAGAAGACTCAAATGATCCTATTTAAGTTTTGGACATAACCAGGGTTAAGAAAATAGAACAATTAATCATTATAGCATTATCCAATTTGATTTCAATTTAATCTTTGAAGTTCATTTGATGGACTGTAAATTATTTTTAAAATTTTTCTTATGAATTGTTTTCTAAAAAAATAATTATATCTCACTCTATTACTAATATCTATTATTCGAATATAATTTAAATTTACTATTTCGCATATACAAGATAGCCAAATGATGTTTTTTGCGGTTTGAACACAACCAGAATTAAAAAAATATAATAACTGATAGCGCTAAAGATTGTTCCGATTTAATTTAATTTTTAGATATAATTTGATTAACCCTAAATGACTTTTAAAAATAGTTTGATGTATTTTGTTTAAACAAAATAGTCATATCTCACTCAATTACGGTTATCTATTATTCAAATTTATTTTAAAATTAATATTTAGGTTATACAAGATGACTCAATTGATCCTATTTAAGTTTTGGACATAACCAGGGTTAAGAAAATAGAACAATTAATCATTATAGCATTAACCCTAAATAATTTTTAAAAATAATTTTATGTATTATGTTTAAAAAAAATAGTCATATCTCACTTAATTACGGTTATCTATTATTCAAATTTATTTTAAAATTAATATTTAGGTTATACCAGAAGACTCAAATGATCCTATTTAAGTTTTGGACATAACCAGGGTTAAGAAAATAGAACAATTAATGATTATAGCATTATCCAATTTGATTTCAATTTAATCTTTGAAGTTCATTTGATGGACTGTAAATTATTTTTAAAATTTTTCTTATGAATTGTTTTCTAAAAAAATAATTATATGTCACTCTATTACTAATATCTATTATTCGAATAGAATTTAAATTTACTATTTCGCATATACAAGAGAGCCAAATGATGTTTTTTACGGTTTAAAGACAACCAGAATTAAGAAAATATAATAACTAATAGCGTTAAAGATTGTTCCGTTTTAATTTTAGTTTAATTTTTAGATATAATTTGATTAACCCTAAATGACTTTTAAAAATATTTTGATGTATTGTGTTTAAAAAGAATAGTCATATCTCACGCAATTACGGTTATCTATTATTCAAATTTATTTTAAAATTAATATTTAGGTTATACAAGATGACTCAATTGATCCTTTAAGTTTTGGACATAACCAGGGTTAAGAAAATAGAACAATTAATCATTATAGCATTAACCCTAAATAATTTTTAAAAATAATTTTATGTATTATGTTTAAAAAAAATAGTCATATCTCACTCAATTACGGTTATCTATTATTCAAATTTATTTTAAAATTAATATTTAGGTTATACCAGAAGACTCAAATGATCCTATTTAAGTTTTGGACATAACCAGGGTTAAGAAAATAGAACAATTAATCATTATAGCATTATCCAATTTGATTTCAATTTAATCTTTGAAGTTCATTTGATGGACTGTAAATTATTTTTAAAATTTTTCTTATGAATTGTTTTCTAAAAAAATAATTATATCTCACTCTATTACTAATATCTATTATTCGAATATAATTTAAATTTACTATTTCGCATATACAAGATAGCCAAATGATGTTTTTTGCGGTTTGAACACAACCAGAATTAAAAAAATATAATAACTGATAGCGCTAAAGATTGTTCCGATTTAATTTAATTTTTAGATATAATTTGATTAACCCTAAATGACTTAAAAATAGTTTGATGTATTTTGTTTAAACAAAATAGTCATATCTCACTCAATTACGGTTATCTATTATTCAAATTTATTTTAAAATTAATATTTAGGTTATACAAGATGACTCAATTGATCCTATTTAAGTTTTGGACATAACCAGGGTTAAGAAAATAGAACAATTAATCATTATAGCATTAACCCTAAATAATTTTTAAAAATAATTTTATGTATTATGTTTAAAAAAAATAGTCATATCTCACTTAATTACGGTTATCTATTATTCAAATTTATTTTAAAATTAATATTTAGGTTATACCAGAAGACTCAAATGATCCTATTTAAGTTTTGGACATAACCAGGGTTAAGAAAATAGAACAATTAATGATTATAGCATTATCCAATTTGATTTCAATTTAATCTTTGAAGTTCATTTGATGGACTGTAAATTATTTTTAAAATTTTTCTTATGAATTGTTTTCTAAAAAAATAATTATATGTCACTCTATTACTAATATCTATTATTCGAATAGAATTTAAATTTACTATTTCGCATATACAAGAGAGCCAAATGATGTTTTTTACGGTTTAAAGACAACCAGAATTAAGAAAATATAATAACTAATAGCGTTAAAGATTGTTCCGTTTTAATTTTAGTTTAATTTTTAGATATAATTTGATTAACCCTAAATGACTTTTAAAAATATTTTGATGTATTGTGTTTAAAAAGAATAGTCATATCTTACGCAATTACGGTTATCTATTATTCAAATTTATTTTAAAATTAATATTTAGGTTATACAAGATGACTCAATTGATCCTTTAAGTTTTGGACATAACCAGGGTTAAGAAAATAGAACAATTAATCATTATAGCATTAACCCTAAATAATTTTTAAAAATAATTTTATGTATTATGTTTAAAAAAAATAGTCATATCTCACTCAATTACGGTTATCTATTATTTAAATTTATTTTAAAATTACTATTTAGGTTATACAATTTCAAATGATCCTATTTAAGTTTTGGACATAACCAGGATTAAGAAAATAGAACAATTAATCATTATAGCATTATCCGATTTGATTCCAATTTAATCTTTGAAGTTCATTTGAAGGACTGTAAATTATTTTTAAAATTTTTCCTATGAATTGTTTTCTAAAAAAATAATTATATCTTACTCTATTACTAATATCTATTATTCGAATATAATTTAAATTTACTATTTCGCATATACAAGATAGCCAAATGATGTTTTTTGCGGTTTGAACACAACCAGAATTAAGAAAATATAATAACTGATAGCGTTAAAGATTGTTCCGATTTAATTTAATTTTTAGATATAATCTGATTAACCCTAAATGACTTTTAAAAATAGTTTGATGTATTTTGTTTAAAAAAAATAGTCATATCTCACTCTATTACTAATATCTATTATTCGAATATAATTTAAATTTACTATTTCGCATATACAAGATAGCCAAATGACGTTTTTTGCGGTTCGAACACAGAGTTAAGAAAATGTAATAACTAATAGGGTTGGCGATTGTTCCGATTTAATTTTATTTCAATTTTTAGATATAATTTGATTAACCCTAAATGATTTTTAAGAATAGTTTTATGTATTATGTTTTAAAAAAATAGTCATATCTCACTCAATTACGGTTATCTTTCATATTTATTTTAAAATTAATATTTAGGTTATACAAGATGACTCCATATACATTATATATGCTATAACCCCATTATAGCATTATCCAATTTGATTTCAATTTAATCTTTGAAGTTCATTTGATGGACTGTAAATTATTTTTAAAATTTTTCTTATGAATTGTTTTCTAAAAAAATAATTATATCTCACTCTATTACTAATATCTATTATTCGAATATAATTTAAATTTACTATTTGGCATATACAAGACAGCCAAATGATGTTTTTTGCGGTTTGAACACAACCAGAGTTAAGAAAATGTAATAACTAATAGCATTGGCTATTTACTATTTCGCATATACAAGATAGCCAAATGATGTTTTTTGCGGTTTGAACACAACCAGAATTAAGAAAATATAATAACTGATAGCGTTAAAGATTGTTCCGATTTAATTTAATTTTTAGATATAATTTGATAAACCCTAAATAAATGACTTTTAAAAATATTTTGATGTATTTTGTTTAAAAAAAATAGTCATATCTCACTCAATTACGGTTATCTATTATTCAAATTTATTTTAAAATTAATATTTAGGTTATACAAGATGACTCAAATGATCCTATTTAAGTTTTGGACATAACCAGGATTATAAATTGTTTTTTAAAAAAATAATTATATCTCACTCTATTACTAATATCTATTATTCGAATATAATTTAAATTTACTATTTCGCATATACAAGATAGCCAAATGATGTTTTTTGCGGTTTGAACACAACCAGAGTTAAGAAAATGTAATAACTAATAGGGTTGGCGATTGTTCCGATTTAATTTTAATTCAATTTTTAGATATAATTTGATTAACCCTAAATGATTTTTAAGAATAGTTTTATGTATGTATTATGTTTTAAAAAAATAGTCATATCTCACTCAATTACGGTTATCTTTTATTCAAATATAATTTAAAATTAATATTTAGATTACACAAGATGACCCAAATGATCCTTTTTAAGTTTTAGACATAACCAGGGTTAAGAAAATAGAACAATTAATCATTATAGCATTGTCCGATTTGATTCCAATTTAATTTTTGAAGTTCATTTTGATGTACTGTCAATTATTTTTAAAATTTTTCTTATGAATTGTTTTTAAAAAAAATAATTATATCACCCTCTATTACTAATATCTATTATTAGAATATAATTTAAATTAACTATTTCGCATATACAAGATAGCCAAATGATGTTTTTTGCGGTTTGAACACAACCAGAGTTAAGAAAATGTAATAACTAATAGGGTTGGCGATTGTTCCGATTTAATTTTAATTCAATTTTTAGATATAATTTGATTAACCCTAAATGATTTTTAAGAATAGTTTTATGTATTATGTTTTAAAAAAATAGTCATATCTCACTCAATTACGGTTATCTTTTATTCAAATATAATTTAAAATTAATATTTAGATTACACAAGATGACTCAAATGATCCTTTTTAAGTTTTAGACATAACCAGGGTTAAGAAAATAGAACAATTAATCATTATAGCATTGTCCGATTTGATTTCAATTTAATCTTTGAAGATCATTAGATGTACTGTAAATTATTTTTTAAATTTTTCTTATGAACTGTTTTTAAAAAAAAATAATTATATCTCACTCTATTACTGTTATCTATTATTCAAATTTATTTTAAAATTAATATTTAGGTTATACAAGATGACTCATATGATCCTTTTTAAGTTTTGGACATAAACAGGGTTAAGAAAATAGAACAATTAATCATTATAGCATTATCCAATTTGATTTCAATTTAATCTTTGAAGTTCATTTGATGGACTGTAAATTATTTTTAAAATTTTTCTTATGAATTGTTTTCTAAAAAAATAATTATATCTCACTCTATTACTAATATCTATTATTCGAATATAATTTAAATTTACTATTTGGCATATACAAGACAGCCAAATGATGTTTTTTGCGGTTTGAACACAACCAGAGTTAAGAAAATGTAATAACTAATAGCATTGGCGATTGTTCCGATTTAATTTTAATTAAATTTTTAGATATAATTTGATTAACCCTAAATAATTTTTTAAAATAATTTTATGTATTATGTTTTAAAAAAATAGTCATATCTCACTCAATTACGGTTATCTATTATTCATATTTATTTTAAAATTAATATTTAGGTTTTACAAGATGACTCCATATACATTATATATGCTATAACCCCATTATAGCATTATCCAATTTGATTTCAATTTAATCTTTGAAGTTCATTTGATGGACTGTAAATTATTTTTAAAATTTTTCTTATGAATTGTTTTCTAAAAAAATAATTATATCTCACCCTATTACTAATATCTATTATTCGAATATAATTTAAATATACTATTTCGCATATACAAGATAGCCAAATTATGTTTTTTGCGGTTTGAACACAACCAGAGTTAAGAAAATGTAATAACTAATAGCGTTGGCGATTGTTCCAATTTAATTTTAATTAAATTTTTAGATATAATTTCATTAACCCTAAATAATTTTTAAAAATAATTTTATGTATTATGTTTTAAAAAAATAGTCATATCGCACTCAATTACGGTTATCTTTTATTCAAATTTATTTTAAAATTAATATTTAGGTTATACAAGATGACTCAATTGATCCTTTTTAAGTTTTGGACATAACCAGGGTTATGAAAATAGAACAATTAATCAATATAGCATTATCCGATTTGATTTCAATTTAATCTTTGAAGTTCATTTGATGGACTGTAAATTATTTTTAAAATTTTTCCTATGAATTGTTTTCTAAAAAAATAATTATATCTCACTCTATTACTAATATCTATTATTCGAATATAATTTAAATTTAGGATTTGGCATATACAAGACAGCCAAATGATGTTTTTTGCGGTTTGAACACAACCAGAGTTAAGAAAATGTAATAACTAATAGCATTGGCTATTTACTATTTCGCATATACAAGATAGCCAAATGACGTTTTTTGCGGTTCGAACACAGAGTTAAGAAAATGTAATAACTAATAGGGTTGGCGATTGTTCCGATTTAATTTTATTTCAATTTTTAGATATAATTTGATTAACCCTAAATGATTTTTAAGAATAGTTTTATGTATTATGTTTTAAAAAAATAGTCATATCTCACTCAATTACGGTTATCTATTATTCATATTTATTTTAAAATTAATATTTAGGTTATACAAGATGACTCCATATACATTATATATGCTATAACCCCATTATAGCATTATCCAATTTGATTTCAATTTAATCTTTGAAGTTCATTTGATGGACTGTAAATTATTTTTAAAATTTTTCTTATGAATTGTTTTCTAAAAAAATAATTATATCTCACTCTATTACTAATATCTATTATTCGAATATAATTTAAATTTACTATTTGGCATATACAAGACAGCCAAATGATGTTTTTTGCGGTTTGAACACAACCAGAGTTAAGAAAATGTAATAACTAATAGCATTGGCTATTTACTATTTCGCATATACAAGATAGCCAAATGATGTTTTTTGCGGTTTGAACACAACCAGAATTAAGAAAATATAATAACTGATAGCGTTAAAGATTGTTCCGATTTAATTTAATTTTTAGATATAATTTGATTAACCCTAAATGACTTAAAAATATTTTGATGTATTTTGTTTAAAAAAAATAGTCATATCTCACTCAATTACGGTTATCTATTATTCAAATTTATTTTAAAATTAATATTTAGGTTATACAAGATGACTCAATTGATCCTTTTTAAGTTTTGGACATAACCAGGGTTAAGAAAATAGAACAAATAATCATTATAGCATTGTCCGATTTGATTCCAATTAATTTTTGAAGTTCATTTGATGTACTGTAAATTATTTTTAAAATTTTTCTTATGAATTGTTTTTTAAAAAAATTATTATATCTCACTCTATTACTTTTATCTATTATTCAAATTTATTTTAAAATTAATATTTAGGTTATACAAGATGACTCATATGATCCTTTTTAAGTTTTGGACATAACCAGGGTTAAGAAAATAGAACAACTAATCATTATAGCATTGTCCGATTTGATTTCAATTTAATCTTTAAAGTTCATTTGATGGACTGTAAATTATTTTTAAAATTTTCCCTATGAATTGTTTTCTAAAAAAATAATTATATCTCACTCTATTACTAATATCTATTATTCGAATATAATTTAAATTTAGGATTTGGCATATACAACACAGCCAAATGATGTTTTTTGCGGTTTGAACACAACCAGAGTTAAGAAAATGTAATAAACTAATAGCGTTTGCGATTGTTCCGATTTAATTTTAATTAAATTTTTAGATATAATTTGATTAACCCTAAATAATTTTTAAAAATAATTTTATGTATTATGTTTTAAAATAATAGTCATATCTCACTCAATTACGGTTATCTATTATTCATATTTATTTTAAAATTAATATTTAGGTTATACAAGATGACTCAATTGATCCTTTAAGTTTTGGACATAACCAGGGTTAAGAAAATAGAACAAATAATCATTATAGCATTGTCCGATTTGATTCCAATTAATTTTTGAAGTTCATTTGATGTACTGTAAATTATTTTTAAAATTTTTCTTATGAATTGTTTTTTAAAAAAATAATTATATCTCACTCTATTACTGTTATCTATTATTCGAATAGAATTTAAATATACTATTTCGCATATACAAGATAGCCAAATGATGTTTTTTACGGTTTGAACACAACCAGAATTAAGAAAATATAATAATTGATAGCGTTAAAGATTGTTCCGATTTAATTTAATTTTTAGATATATTTTGATTAACCCTAAATAAATGACTTTTAAAAATATTTTGATGTATTTTGTTTAAAAAAAATAGTCATATCTCACTCAATTACGGTTATCTATTATTCAAATTTATTTTAAAATTAATATTTAGGTTATACAAGATGACTCAAATGATCCTATTTAAGTTTTGGACATAACCAGGATTATTAATTGTTTTTTAAAAAAATAATTATATCTCACTCTATTACTAATATCTATTATTCGAATATAATTTAAATTTACTATTTCGCATATACAAGATAGCCAAATGATGTTTTTTGCCGTTTGAACACAACCAGAGTTAAGAAAATGTAATAACTAATAGGGTTGGCGATTGTTCCGATTTAATTTTAATTCAATTTTTAGATATAATTTGATTAACCCTAAATGATTTTTAAGAATAGTTTTATGTATTATGTTTTAAAAAAATAGTCATATCTCACTCAATTACGGTTATCTTTTATTCAAATATAATTTAAAATTAATATTTAGATTACACAAGATGACCCAAATGATCCTTTTTAAGTTTTAGACATAACCAGGGTTAAGAAAATAGAACAATTAATCATTATAGCATTGTCCGATTTGATTCCAATTTAATTTTTGAAGTTCATTTTGATGTACTGTCAATTATTTTTAAAATTTTTCTTATGAATTGTTTTTTAAAAAAATAATTCTATCACCCTCTATTACTAATATCTAGTATTAGAATATAATTTAAATTAACTATTTCGCATATACAAGATAGCCAAATGATGTTTTTTGCGGTTTGAACATAACCAGAGTTAAGAAAATGTAATAACTAATAGGGTTGGCGATTGTTCCGATTTAATTTTAATTCAATTTTTAGATATAATTTGATTAACCCTAAATAATTTTTAAAAATAATTTTATGTATTATGTTTTAAAAAAATAGTCATATCGCACTCAATTACGGTTATCTTTTATTCAAATTTATTTTAAAATTAATATTTAGGTTATACAAGATGACTCAATTGATCCTTTTTAAGTTTTGGACATAACCAGGGTTAAGAAAATAGAACAAATAATCATTATAGCATTGTCCGATTTGATTCCAATTAATTTTTGAAGTTCATTTGATGTACTGTAAATTATTTTTAAAATTTTTCTTATGAATTGTTTTTTAAAAAAATAATTATATCTCACTCTATTACTGTTATCTATTATTCAAATTTATTTTAAAATTAATATTTAGGTTATACAAGATGACTCATATGATCCTTTTTAAGTTTTGGACATAACCAGGGTTAAGAAAATAGAACAACTAATCATTATAGCATTGTCCGATTTGATTTCAATTTAATCTTTAAAGTTCATTTGATGGACTGTAAATTATTTTTAAAATTTTCCCTATGAATTGTTTTCTAAAAAAATAATTATATCTCACTCTATTACTAATATCTATTATTCGAATATAATTTAAACTTAGTATTTGGCATATACAACACAGCCAAATAATGTTTTTTGCGGTTTGAACACAACCAGAGTTAAGAAAATGTAATAAACTAATAGCGTTTGCGATTGTTCCGATTTAATTTTAATTAAATTTTTAGATATAATTTGATTAACCCTAAATAATTTTTAAAAATAATTTTATGTATTATGTTTTAAAATAATAGTCATATCTCACTCATTTACGGTTATCTATTATTCATATTTATTTTAAAATTAATATTTAGGTTATACAAGATGACTCAATTGATCCTTTTTAAGTTTTGGACATAACCAGGGTTAAGAAAATAGAACAAATAATCATTATAGCATTGTCCGATTTGATTCCAATTAATTTTTGAAGTTCATTTGATGTACTGTAAATTATTTTTAAAATTTTCCTTATGAATTGTTTTTTAAAAAAATAATTATATCTCACTCTATTACTGTTATCTATTATTCGAATAGAATTTAAATATACTATTTCGCATATACAAGATAGCCAAATGATGTTTTTTACGGTTTGAACACAACCAGAATTAACAAAATATAATAATTGATAGCGTTATAGATTGTTCCGATTTAATTTAATTTTTAGATTTAATTTGATTAACCCTAAATAAATGACTTTTAAAAATTTTTTGATGTATTTTGTTTAAAAAAAATAGTCATATCTCACTCAACTACGGTTATCTATTATTCAAATTTATTTTAAAATTAATATTTAGGTTATACAAGATGACTCAAATGATCCTATTTAAGTTTTGGACATAACCAGGATTATTAATTGTTTTTTAAAAAAAATAATTATATCTCACTCTATTACTAATATCTATTATTCGAATATAATTTAAATTTACTATTTCGCATATACAAGATAGCCAAATGATGTTTTTTGCGGTTTGAACACAACCAGAGTTAAGAAAATGTAATAACTAATAGGGTTGGCGATTGTTCCGATTTAATTTTAATTCAATTTTTAGATATAATTTGATTAACCCTAAATGATTTTTAAGAATAGTTTTATGTATTATGTTTTAGAAAAATAGTCATATCTCACTCAATTACGGTTATCTTTTATTCAAATATAATTTAAAATTAATATTTAGATTACACAAGATGACCCAAATGATCCTTTTTAAGTTTTAGACATAACCAGGGTTAAGAAAATAGAACAATTAATCATTATAGCATTGTCCGATTTGATTCCAATTAATTTTTGAAGTTCATTTGATGTACTGTAAATTATTTTTTAAATTTTTCTTATGAACTGTTTTTTAAAAAAAATAATTATATCACCCTCTATTACTAATATCTATTATTAGAATATAATTTAAATTAACTATTTCGCATATACAAGATAGCCAAATGATGTTTTTTGCGGTTTGAACACAACCAGAGTTAAGAAAATGTAATAACTAATAGGGTTGGCGATTGCTCCGATTTAATTTTAATTCAATTTTTAGATATAATTTGATTAACCCTAAATGATTTTTAAGAATAGTTTTATGTATTATGTTTTAAAAAAATAGTCATATCTCACTCAATTACGGTTATCTTTTATTCAAATATAATTTAAAATTAATATTTAGATTACACAAGATGACCCAAATGATCCTTTTTAAGTTTTAGACATAACCAGGGTTAAGAAAATAGAACAATTAATCATTATAGCATTGTCCGATTTGATTTCAATTTAATCTTTGAAGATCATTAGATGTACTGTAAATTATTTTTAAAATTTTTCTTATGAATTGTTTTCTAAAAAAATAATTATATCTCACTCTATTACTAATATCTATTATTCGAATATAATTTAAATATACTATTTCGCATATACAAGATAGCCAAATTATGTTTTTTGCGGTTTGAACACAACCAGAGTTAAGAAAATGTAATAACTAATAGCGTTGGCGATTGTTCCAATTTAATTTTAATTAAATTTTTAGATATAGTTTCATTAACCCTAAATAATTTTTAAAAATAATTTTATGTATTATGTTTTAAAAAAATAGTCATATCGCACTCAATTACGGTTATCTTTTATTCAAATTTATTTTAAAATTAATATTTAGGTTATACAAGATGACTCAATTGATCCTTTTTAAGTTTTGGACATAACCAGGGTTATGAAAATAGAACAATTAATCAATATAGCATTATCCGATTTGATTTCAATTTAATCTTTGAAGTTCATTTGATGGACTGTAAATTATTTTTAAAATTTTTCCTATGAATTGCTTTCTAAAAAAATAATTATATCTCACTCTATTACTAATATCTATTATTCGAATATAATTTAAATTTACTATTTCGCATATACAAGATAGCCAAATGACGTTTTTTGCGGTTCGAACACAGAGTTAAGAAAATGTAATAACTAATAGGGTTGGCGATTGTTCCGATTTAATTTTATTTCAATTTTTAGATATAATTTGATTAACCCTAAATGATTTTTAAGAATAGTTTTATGTATTATGTTTTAAAAAAATAGTCATATCTCACTCAATTACGGTTATCTATTATTCATATTTATTTTAAAATTAATATTTAGGTTATACAAGATGACTCCATATACATTATATATGCTATAACCCCATTATAGCATTATCCAATTTGATTTCAATTTAATCTTTGAAGTTCATTTGATGGACTGTAAATTATTTTTAAAATTTTTCTTATGAATTGTTTTCTAAAAAAATAATTATATCTCACTCTATTACTAATATCTATTATTCGAATATAATTTAAATTTACTATTTGGCATATACAAGACAGCCAAATGATGTTTTTTGCGGTTTGAACACAACCAGAGTTAAGAAAATGTAATAACTAATAGCATTGGCTATTTACTATTTCGCATATACAAGATAGCCAAATGATGTTTTTTGCGGTTTGAACACAACCAGAATTAACAAAATATAATAATTGATAGCGTTAAAGATTGTTCCGATTTAATTTAATTTTTAGATATAATTTGATTAACCCTAAATGACTTTTAAAAATATTTTGATGTATTTTGTTTAAAAAAAATAGTCATATCTCACTCAATTACGGTTATCTATTATTCAAATTTATTTTAAAATTAATATTTAGGTTATACAAGATGACTCAAATGATCCTATTTAAGTTTTGGACATAACCAGGATTATTAATTGTTTTTTAAAAAAATAATTATATCTCACTCTATTACTAATATCTATTATTCGAATATAATTTAAATTTACTATTTCGCATATACAAGATAGCCAAATAATGTTTTTTGCGGTTTGAACACAACCAGAGTTAAGAAAATGTAATAACTAATAGGGTTGGCGATTGTTCCGATTTAATTTTAATTCAATTTTTAGATATAATTTGATTAACCCTAAATGATTTTTAAGAATAGTTTTATGTATTATGTTTTAGAAAAATAGTCATATCTCACTCAATTACGGTTATCTTTTATTCAAATATAATTTAAAATTAATATTTAGATTACACAAGATGACCCAAATGATCCTTTTTAAGTTTTAGACATAACCAGGGTTAAGAAAATAGAACAATTAATCATTATAGCATTGTCCGATTTGATTCCAATTTAATTTTTGAAGTTCATTTTGATGTACTGTCAATTATTTTTAAAATTTTTCTTATGAATTGTTTTTTAAAAAAATAATTATATCACCCTCTATTACTAATATCTATTATTAGAATATAATTTAAATTAACTATTTCGCATATACAAGATAGCCAAATGATGTTTTTTGCGGTTTGAACACAACCAGAGTTAAGAAAATGTAATAACTAATAGGGTTGGCGATTGTTCCGATTTAATTTTAATTCAAATTTTAGATATAATTTGATTAACCCTAAATGATTTTTAAGAATAGTTTTATGTATTATATTTTAAAAAAATAGTCATATCTCACTCAATTACGGTTATCTTTTATTCAAATATAATTTAAAATTAATATTTAGATTACACAAGATGACCCAAATGATCCTTTTTAAGTTTTAGACATAACCAGGGTTAAGAAAATAGAACAATTAATCATTATAGCATTGTCCGATTTGATTTCAATTTAATCTTTGAAGATCATTAGATGTACTGTAAATTATTTTTAAAATTTTTCTTATGAATTGTTTTCTAAAAAAATAATTATATCTCACTCTATTACTAATATCTATTATTCGAATATAATTTAAATATACTATTTCGCATATACAAGATAGCCAAATTATGTTTTTTGCGGTTTGAACACAACCAGAGTTAAGAAAATGTAATAACTAATAGCGTTGGCGATTGTTCCAATTTAATTTTAATTAAATTTTTAGATATAATTTCATTAACCCTAAATAATTTTTAAAAATAATTTTATGTATTATGTTTTAAAAAAATAGTCATATCGCACTCAATTACGGTTATCTTTTATTCAAATTTATTTTAAAATTAATATTTAGGTTATACAAGATGACTCAATTGATCCTTTTTAAGTTTTGGACATAACCAGGGTTATGAAAATAGAACAATTAATCAATATAGCATTATCCGATTTGATTTCAATTTAATCTTTGAAGTTCATTTGATGGACTGTAAATTATTTTTAAAATTTTTCCTATGAATTGTTTTCTAAAAAAATAATTATATCTCACTCTATTACTAATATCTATTATTCGAATATAATTTAAATTTACTATTTCGCATATACAAGATAGCCTAATGACGTTTTTTGCGGTTCGAACACAGAGTTAAGAAAATGTAATAACTAATAGGGTTGGCGATTGTTCCGATTTAATTTTATTTCAATTTTTAGATATAATTTGATTAACCCTAAATGATTTTTAAGAATAGTTTTATGTATTATGTTTTAAAAAAATAGTCATATCTCACTCAATTACGGTTATCTATTATTCATATTTATTTTAAAATTAATATTTAGGTTATACAAGATGACTCCATATACATTATATATGCTATAACCCCATTATAGCATTATCCAATTTGATTTCAATTTAATCTTTGAAGTTCATTTGATGGACTGTAAATTATTTTTAAAATTTTTCTTATGAATTGTTTTCTAAAAAAATAATTATATCTCACTCTATTACTAATATCTATTATTCGAATATAATTTAAATTTACTATTTGGCATATACAAGACAGCCAAATGATGTTTTTTGCGGTTTGAACACAACCAGAGTTAAGAAAATGTAATAACTAATAGCATTGGCTATTTACTATTTCGCATATACAAGATAGCCAAATGATGTTTTTTGCGGTTTGAACACAACCAGAATTAAGAAAATATAATAACTGATAGCGTTAAAGATTGTTCCGATTTAATTTAATTTTTAGATATAATTTGATTAACCCTAAATGACTTTTAAAAATATTTTGATGTATTTTGTTTAAAAAAAATAGTCATATCTCACTCAATTACGGTTATCTATTATTCAAATTTATTTTAAAATTAATATTTAGGTTATACAAGATGACTCAAATAATCCTATTTAAGTTTTGGACATAACCAGGGTTAAGAAAATAGAACAATTAATCATTATAGCATTATCCGATTTGATTTCAATTTAATCTTTGAAGTTCATTTGATGGACTGTAAATTATTTTTAAAATTTTTCATATGAATTGTTTTCTAAAAAAATAATTATATCTCACTCTATTACTAATATCTATTATTCGAATATAATTTAAATTTACTATTTCGCATATACAAGATAGCCAAATGATGTTTTTTGCGGTTTGAACACAACCAGAGTTAAGAAAATGTAATAACTAATAGGGTTGGCGATTGTTCCGATTTAATTTTAATTCAATTTTTAGATATAATTTGATTAACCCTAAATGATTTTTAAGAATAGTTTTATGTATTATGTTTTAAAAAAATAGTCATATCTCACTCAATTACGGTTATCTTTTATTCAAATATAATTTAAAATTAATATTTAGATTACATAAGATGACCCAAATGATCCTTTTTAAGTTTTAGACATAACCAGGGTTAAGAAAATAGAACAATTAATCATTATAGCATTGTCCGATTTGATTCCAATTTAATCTTTGAAGATCATTAGATGTACTGTAAATTATTTTTTAAATTTTTCTTATGAACTGTTTTTTAAAAAAAATAATTATATCTCACTCTATTACTGTTATCTATTATTCAAATTTATTTTAAAATTAACATTTAGGTTATACAAGATGACTCATATGATCCTTTTTAAGTTTTGGACATAAACAGGGTTAAGAAAATAGAACAATTAATCATTATAGCATTATCCAATTTGATTTCAATTTAATCTTTGAAGTTCATTTGATGGACTGTAAATTATTTTTAAAATTTTTCTTATGAATTGTTTTCTAAAAAAATAATTATATCTCAATCTATTACTAATATCTATTATTCGAATATAATTTAAATTTACTATTTGGCATATACAAGACAGCCAAATGATGTTTTTTGCGGTTTGAACACAACCAGAGTTAAGAAAATGTAATAACTAATAGCATTGGCGATTGTTTCGATTTAATTTTAATTAAATTTTTAGATATAATTTGATTAACCCTAAATAATTTTTTAAAATAATTTTATGTATTATGTTTTAAAAAAATAGTCATATCTCACTCAATTACGGTTATCTTTTATTCAAATATAATTTAAAATTAATATTTAGATTACACAAGATAACCCAAATGATCCTTTTTAAGTTTTGGACATAACCAGGGTTATGAAAATAGAACAATTAATCAATATAGCATTATCCGATTTGATTTCAATTTAATCTTTGAAGTTCATTTGATGGACTGTAAATTATTTTTAAAATTTTTCCTATGAATTGTTTTCTAAAAAAATAATTATATCTCACTCTATTACTAATATCTATTATTCGAATATAATTTAAATTTACTATTTCGCATATACAAGATAGCCAAATGACGTTTTTTGCGGTTCGAACACAGAGTTAAGAAAATGTAATAACTAATAGGGTTGGCGATTGTTCCGATTTAATTTTATTTCAATTTTTAGATATAATTTGATTAACCCTAAATGATTTTTAAGAATAGTTTTATGTATTATGTTTTAAAAAAATAGTCATATCTCACTCAATTACGGTTATCTATTATTCATATTTATTTTAAAATTAATATTTAGGTTATACAAGATGACTCCATATACATTATATATGCTATAACCCCATTATAGCATTATCCAATTTGATTTCAATTTAATCTTTGAAGTTCATTTGATGGACTGTAAAAAAATAATTATATCACCCTCTATTACTGTTATCTATTATTCAAATTTATTTTAAAATTAATATTTAGGTTATACAAGATGACTCATATGATCCTTTTTAAGTTTTGGACATAACCAGGGTTAAGAAAATAGAACAACTAATCATTATAGCATTGTCCGATTTGATTTCAATTTAATCTTTAAAGTTCATTTGATGGACTGTAAATTATTTTTAAAATTTTTCTTATGAATTGTTTTCTAAAAAAATAATTATATCTCACTCTATTACTAATATCTATTATTCGAATATAATTTAAATTTAGTATTTGGCATATACAACACAGCCAAATGATGTTTTTTGCGGTTTGAACACAACCAGAGTTAAGAAAATGTAATAAACTAATAGCGTTTGCGATTGTTCCGATTTAATTTTAATTAAATTTTTAGATATAATTTGATTAACCCTAAATAATTTTAAAAAATAATTTTATGTATTATGTTTTAAAAAAATAGTCATATCGCACTCAATTACGGTTATCTTTTATTCAAATTTATTTTAAAATTAATATTTAGGTTATACAAGATGACTCAATTGATCCTTTTTAAGTTTTGGACATAACCAGGGTTATGAAAATAGAACAATTAATCAATATAGCATTATCCGATTTGATTTCAATTTAATCTTTGAAGTTCATTTGATGGACTGTAAATTATTTTTAAAATTTTTCCTATGAATTGTTTTCTAAAAAAATAATTATATCTCACTCTATTACTAATATCTATTATTCGAATATAATTTAAATTTACTATTTCGCATATACAAGATAGCCAAATGACGTTTTTTGCGGTTCGAACACAGAGTTAAGAAAATGTAATAACTAATAGGGTTGGCGATTGTTCCGATTTAATTTTATTTCAATTTTTAGATATAATTTGATTAACCCTAAATGATTTTTAAGAATAGTTTTATGTATTATGTTTTAAAAAAATAGTCATATCTCACTCAATTACGGTTATCTATTATTCATATTTATTTTAAAATTAATATTTAGGTTATACAAGATGACTCCATATACATTATATATGCTATAACCCCATTATAGCATTATCCAATTTGATTTCAATTTAATCTTTGAAGTTCATTTGATGGACTGTAAATTATTTTTAAAATTTTTCTTATGAATTGTTTTCTAAAAAAATAATTATATCTCACTCTATTACTAATATCTATTATTCGAATATAATTTAAATTTACTATTTGGCATATACAAGACAGCCAAATGATGTTTTTTGCGGTTTGAACACAACCAGAGTTAAGAAAATGTAATAACTAATAGCATTGGCTATTTACTATTTCGCATATACAAGATAGCCAAATGATGTTTTTTGCGGTTTGAACACAACCAGAATTAACAAAATATAATAATTGATAGCGTTAAAGATTGTTCCGATTTAATTTAATTTTTAGATATAATTTGATTAACCCTAAATGACTTTTAAAAATATTTTGATGTATTTTGTTTAAAAAAAATAGTCATATCTCACTCAATTACGGTTATCTATTATTCAAATTTATTTTAAAATTAATATTTAGGTTATACAAGATGACTCAAATGATCCTATTTAAGTTTTGGACATAACCAGGATTATTAATTGTTTTTTAAAAAAATAATTATATCTCACTCTATTACTAATATCTATTATTCGAATATAATTTAAATTTACTATTTCGCATATGCAAGATAGCCAAATGATGTTTTTTGCGGTTTGAACACAACCAGAGTTAAGAAAATGTAATAACTAATAGGGTTGGCGATTGTTCCGATTTAATTTTAATTCAATTTTTAGATATAATTTGATTAACCCTAAATGATTTTTAAGAATAGTTTTATGTATTATGTTTTAGAAAAATAGTCATATCTCACTCAATTACGGTTATCTTTTATTCAAATATAATTTAAAATTAATATTTAGATTACACAAGATGACCCAAATGATCCTTTTTAAGTTTTAGACATAACCAGGGTTAAGAAAATAGAACAATTAATCATTATAGCATTGTCCGATTTGATTCCAATTTAATTTTTGAAGTTCATTTTGATGTACTGTCAATTATTTTTAAAATTTTTCTTATGAATTGTTTTTTAAAAAAATAATTATATCACCCTCTATTACTAATATCTATTATTAGAATATAATTTAAATTAACTATTTCGCATATACAAGATAGCCAAATGATGTTTTTTGCGGTTTGAACACAACCAGAGTTTAGAAAATGTAATAACTAATAGGGTTGGCGATTGTTCCGATTTAATTTTAATTCAATTTTTAGATATAATTTGATTAACCCTAAATGATTTTTAAGAATAGTTTTATGTATTATGTTTTAAAAAAATAGTCATATCTCACTCAATTACGGTTATCTTTTATTCAAATATAATTTAAAATTAATATTTAGATTACACAAGATGACCCAAATGATCCTTTTTAAGTTTTAGACATAACCAGGGTTAAGAAAATAGAACAATTAATCATTATAGCATTGTCCGATTTGATTTCAATTTAATCTTTGAAGATCATTAGATGTACTGTAAATTATTTTTAAAATTTTTCTTATGAATTGTTTTCTAAAAAAATAATTATATCTCACTCTATTACTAATATCTATTATTCGAATATAATTTAAATATACTATTTCGCATATACAAGATAGCCAAATTATGTTTTTTGCGGTTTGAACACAACCAGAGTTAAGAAAATGTAATAACTAATAGCGTTGGCGATTGTTCCAATTTAATTTTAATTAAATTTTTAGATATAATTTCATTAACCCTAAATAATTTTTAAAAATAATTTTATGTATTATGTTTTAAAAAAATAGTCATATCGCACTCAATTACGGTTATCTTTTATTCAAATTTATTTTAAAATTAATATTTAGGTTATACAAGATGACTCAATTGATCCTTTTTAAGTTTTGGACATAACCAGGGTTATGAAAATAGAACAATTAATCAATATAGCATTATCCGATTTGATTTCAATTTAATCTTTGAAGTTCATTTGATGGACTGTAAATTATTTTTAAAATTTTTCCTATGAATTGTTTTCTAAAAAAATAATTATATCTCACTCTATTACTAATATCTATTATTCGAATATAATTTAAATTTACTATTTCGCATATACAAGATAGCCTAATGACGTTTTTTGCGGTTCGAACACAGAGTTAAGAAAATGTAATAACTAATAGGGTTGGCGATTGTTCCGATTTAATTTTATTTCAATTTTTAGATATAATTTGATTAACCCTAAATGATTTTTAAGAATAGTTTTATGTATTATGTTTTAAAAAAATAGTCATATCTCACTCAATTACGGTTATCTATTATTCATATTTATTTTAAAATTAATATTTAGGTTATACAAGATGACTCCATATACATTATATATGCTATAACCCCATTATAGCATTATCCAATTTGATTTCAATTTAATCTTTGAAGTTCATTTGATGGACTGTAAATTATTTTTAAAATTTTTCTTATGAATTGTTTTCTAAAAAAATAATTATATCTCACTCTATTACTAATATCTATTATTCGAATATAATTTAAATTTACTATTTGGCATATACAAGACAGCCAAATGATGTTTTTTGCGGTTTGAACACAACCAGAGTTAAGAAAATGTAATAACTAATAGCATTGGCTATTTACTATTTCGCATATACAAGATAGCCAAATGATGTTTTTTGCGGTTTGAACACAACCAGAATTAAGAAAATATAATAACTGATAGCGTTAAAGATTGTTCCGATTTAATTTAATTTTTAGATATAATTTGATTAACCCTAAATGACTTTTAAAAATATTTTGATGTATTTTGTTTAAAAAAAATAGTCATATCTCACTCAATTACGGTTATCTATTATTCAAATTTATTTTAAAATTAATATTTAGGTTATACAAGATGACTCAAATAATCCTATTTAAGTTTTGGACATAACCAGGGTTAAGAAAATAGAACAATTAATCATTATAGCATTATCCGATTTGATTTCAATTTAATCTTTGAAGTTCATTTGATGGACTGTAAATTATTTTTAAAATTTTTCATATCAATTGTTTTCTAAAAAAATAATTATATCTCACTCTATTACTAATATCTATTTTTCGAATATAATTTAAATTTACTATTTCGCATATACAAGATAGCCAAATGATGTTTTTTGCGGTTTGAACACAACCAGAGTTAAGAAAATGTAATAACTAATAGGGTTGGCGATTGTTCCGATTTAATTTTAATTCAATTTTTAGATATAATTTGATTAACCCTAAATGATTTTTAAGAATAGTTTTATGTATTATGTTTTAAAAAAATAGTCATATCTCACTCAATTACGGTTATCTTTTATTCAAATATAATTTAAAATTAATATTTAGATTACATAAGATGACCCAAATGATCCTTTTTAAGTTTTAGACATAACCAGGGTTAAGAAAATAGAACAATTAATCATTATAGCATTGTCCGATTTGATTCCAATTTAATCTTTGAAGATCATTAGGTGTACTGTAAATTATTTTTTAAATTTTTCTTATGAACTGTTTTTTAAAAAAAATAATTATATCTCACTCTATTACTGTTATCTATTATTCAAATTTATTTTAAAATTAACATTTAGGTTATACAAGATGACTCATATGATCCTTTTTAAGTTTTGGACATAAACAGGGTTAAGAAAATAGAACAATTAATCATTATAGCATTATCCAATTTGATTTCAATTTAATCTTTGAAGTTCATTTGATGGACTGTAAATTATTTTTAAAATTTTTCTTATGAATTGTTTTCTAAAAAAATAATTATATCTCAATCTATTACTAATATCTATTATTCGAATATAATTTAAATTTACTATTTGGCATATACAAGACAGCCAAATGATGTTTTTTGCGGTTTGAACACAACCAGAGTTAAGAAAATGTAATAACTAATAGCATTGGCGATTGTTTCGATTTAATTTTAATTAAATTTTTAGATATAATTTGATTAACCCTAAATAATTTTTTAAAATAATTTTATGTATTATGTTTTAAAAAAATAGTCATATCTCACTCAATTACGGTTATCTTTTATTCAAATATAATTTAAAATTAATATTTAGATTACACAAGATAACCCAAATGATCCTTTTTAAGTTTTGGCCATAACCAGGGTTATGAAAATAGAACAATTAATCATTATAGCATTGTCCGATTTGATTCCAATTAATTTTTGAAGTTCATTTGATGTAATGTAAATTATTTTTAAAATTTTTCTTATGAACTGTTTTTTAAAAAAAATAATTATATCTCACTCTATTACTGTTATCTATTATTCAAATTTATTTTAAAATTAACATTTAGGTTATACAAGATGACTCATATGATCCTTTTTAAGTTTTGGACATAAACAGGGTTAAGAAAATAGAACAATTAATCATTATAGCATTATCCAATTTGATTTCAATTTAATCTTTGAAGTTCATTTGATGGACTGTAAATTATTTTTAAAATTTTTCTTATGAATTGTTTTCTAAAAAAATAATTATATCTCAATCTATTACTAATATCTATTATTCGAATATAATTTAAATTTACTATTTGGCATATACAAGACAGCCAAATGATGTTTTTTGCGGTTTGAACACAACCAGAGTTAAGAAAATGTAATAACTAATAGCGTTGGCGACTGTTCCAATTTAATTTTAATTAAATTTTTAGATATAATTTCATTAACCCTTAATAATTTTTAAAAATAATTTTATGTATTATGTTTAAAAAAAATAGTCATATCTCACTCAATTACGGTTATCTATTATTCAAATTTATTTTAAAATTAATATTTAGGTTATACCAGAAGACTCAAATGATCCTATTTAAGTTTTGGACATAACCAGGGTTAAGAAAATAGAACAATTAATCATTATAGCATTATCCAATTTGATTTCAATTTAATCTTTGAAGTTCATTTGATGGACTGTAAATTATTTTTAAAATTTTTCTTATGAATTGTTTTCTAAAAAAATAATTATATCTCACTCTATTACTAATATCTATTATTCGAATATAATTTAAATTTACTATTTCGCATATACAAGATAGCCAAATGATGTTTTTTGCGGTTTGAACACAACCAGAATTAAAAAAATATAATAACTGATAGCGCTAAAGATTGTTCCGATTTAATTTAATTTTTAGATATAATTTGATTAACCCTAAATGACTTTTAAAAATAGTTTGATGTATTTTGTTTAAACAAAATAGTCATATCTCACTCAATTACGGTTATCTATTATTCAAATTTATTTTAAAATTAATATTTAGGTTATACAAGATGACTCAATTGATCCTATTTAAGTTTTGGACATAACCAGGGTTAAGAAAATAGAACAATTAATCATTATAGCATTAACCCTAAATAATTTTTAAAAATAATTTTATGTATTATGTTTAAAAAAAATAGTCATATCTCACTTAATTACGGTTATCTATTATTCAAATTTATTTTAAAATTAATATTTAGGTTATACCAGAAGACTCAAATGATCCTATTTAAGTTTTGGACATAACCAGGGTTAAGAAAATAGAACAATTAATGATTATAGCATTATCCAATTTGATTTCAATTTAATCTTTGAAGTTCATTTGATGGACTGTAAATTATTTTTAAAATTTTTCTTATGAATTGTTTTCTAAAAAAATAATTATATGTCACTCTATTACTAATATCTATTATTCGAATAGAATTTAAATTTACTATTTCGCATATACAAGAGAGCCAAATGATGTTTTTTACGGTTTAAAGACAACCAGAATTAAGAAAATATAATAACTAATAGCGTTAAAGATTGTTCCGTTTTAATTTTAGTTTAATTTTTAGATATAATTTGATTAACCCTAAATGACTTTTAAAAATATTTTGATGTATTGTGTTTAAAAAGAATAGTCATATCTCACGCAATTACGGTTATCTATTATTCAAATTTATTTTAAAATTAATATTTAGGTTATACAAGATGACTCAATTGATCCTTTAAGTTTTGGACATAACCAGGGTTAAGAAAATAGAACAATTAATCATTATAGCATTAACCCTAAATAATTTTTAAAAATAATTTTATGTATTATGTTTAAAAAAAATAGTCATATCTCACTCAATTACGGTTATCTATTATTCAAATTTATTTTAAAATTAATATTTAGGTTATACCAGAAGACTCAAATGATCCTATTTAAGTTTTGGACATAACCAGGGTTAAGAAAATAGAACAATTAATCATTATAGCATTATCCAATTTGATTTCAATTTAATCTTTGAAGTTCATTTGATGGACTGTAAATTATTTTTAAAATTTTTCTTATGAATTGTTTTCTAAAAAAATAATTATATCTCACTCTATTACTAATATCTATTATTCGAATATAATTTAAATTTACTATTTCGCATATACAAGATAGCCAAATGATGTTTTTTGCGGTTTGAACACAACCAGAATTAAAAAAATATAATAACTGATAGCGCTAAAGATTGTTCCGATTTAATTTAATTTTTAGATATAATTTGATTAACCCTAAATGACTTAAAAATAGTTTGATGTATTTTGTTTAAACAAAATAGTCATATCTCACTCAATTACGGTTATCTATTATTCAAATTTATTTTAAAATTAATATTTAGGTTATACAAGATGACTCAATTGATCCTATTTAAGTTTTGGACATAACCAGGGTTAAGAAAATAGAACAATTAATCATTATAGCATTAACCCTAAATAATTTTTAAAAATAATTTTATGTATTATGTTTAAAAAAAATAGTCATATCTCACTTAATTACGGTTATCTATTATTCAAATTTATTTTAAAATTAATATTTAGGTTATACCAGAAGACTCAAATGATCCTATTTAAGTTTTGGACATAACCAGGGTTAAGAAAATAGAACAATTAATGATTATAGCATTATCCAATTTGATTTCAATTTAATCTTTGAAGTTCATTTGATGGACTGTAAATTATTTTTAAAATTTTTCTTATGAATTGTTTTCTAAAAAAATAATTATATGTCACTCTATTACTAATATCTATTATTCGAATAGAATTTAAATTTACTATTTCGCATATACAAGAGAGCCAAATGATGTTTTTTACGGTTTAAAGACAACCAGAATTAAGAAAATATAATAACTAATAGCGTTAAAGATTGTTCCGTTTTAATTTTAGTTTAATTTTTAGATATAATTTGATTAACCCTAAATGACTTTTAAAAATATTTTGATGTATTGTGTTTAAAAAGAATAGTCATATCTCACGCAATTACGGTTATCTATTATTCAAATTTATTTTAAAATTAATATTTAGGTTATACAAGATGACTCAATTGATCCTTTAAGTTTTGGACATAACCAGGGTTAAGAAAATAGAACAATTAATCATTATAGCATTAACCCTAAATAATTTTTAAAAATAATTTTATGTATTATGTTTAAAAAAAATAGTCATATCTCACTCAATTACGGTTATCTATTATTTAAATTTATTTTAAAATTACTATTTAGGTTATACAATTTCAAATGATCCTATTTAAGTTTTGGACATAACCAGGATTAAGAAAATAGAACAATTAATCATTATAGCATTATCCGATTTGATTCCAATTTAATCTTTGAAGTTCATTTGAAGGACTGTAAATTATTTTTAAAATTTTTCCTATGAATTGTTTTCTAAAAAAATAATTATATCTTACTCTATTACTAATATCTATTATTCGAATATAATTTAAATTTACTATTTCGCATATACAAGATAGCCAAATGATGTTTTTTGCGGTTTGAACACAACCAGAATTAAGAAAATATAATAACTGATAGCGTTAAAGATTGTTCCGATTTAATTTAATTTTTAGATATAATCTGATTAACCCTAAATGACTTTTAAAAATAGTTTGATGTATTTTGTTTAAAAAAAATAGTCATATCTCACTCTATTACTAATATCTATTATTCGAATATAATTTAAATTTACTATTTCGCATATACAAGATAGCCAAATGACGTTTTTTGCGGTTCGAACACAGAGTTAAGAAAATGTAATAACTAATAGGGTTGGCGATTGTTCCGATTTAATTTTATTTCAATTTTTAGATATAATTTGATTAACCCTAAATGATTTTTAAGAATAGTTTTATGTATTATGTTTTAAAAAAATAGTCATATCTCACTCAATTACGGTTATCTTTCATATTTATTTTAAAATTAATATTTAGGTTATACAAGATGACTCCATATACATTATATATGCTATAACCCCATTATAGCATTATCCAATTTGATTTCAATTTAATCTTTGAAGTTCATTTGATGGACTGTAAATTATTTTTAAAATTTTTCTTATGAATTGTTTTCTAAAAAAATAATTATATCTCACTCTATTACTAATATCTATTATTCGAATATAATTTAAATTTACTATTTGGCATATACAAGACAGCCAAATGATGTTTTTTGCGGTTTGAACACAACCAGAGTTAAGAAAATGTAATAACTAATAGCATTGGCTATTTACTATTTCGCATATACAAGATAGCCAAATGATGTTTTTTGCGGTTTGAACACAACCAGAATTAAGAAAATATAATAACTGATAGCGTTAAAGATTGTTCCGATTTAATTTAATTTTTAGATATAATTTGATAAACCCTAAATAAATGACTTTTAAAAATATTTTGATGTATTTTGTTTAAAAAAAATAGTCATATCTCACTCAATTACGGTTATCTATTATTCAAATTTATTTTAAAATTAATATTTAGGTTATACAAGATGACTCAAATGATCCTATTTAAGTTTTGGACATAACCAGGATTATAAATTGTTTTTTAAAAAAATAATTATATCTCACTCTATTACTAATATCTATTATTCGAATATAATTTAAATTTACTATTTCGCATATACAAGATAGCCAAATGATGTTTTTTGCGGTTTGAACACAACCAGAGTTAAGAAAATGTAATAACTAATAGGGTTGGCGATTGTTCCGATTTAATTTTAATTCAATTTTTAGATATAATTTGATTAACCCTAAATGATTTTTAAGAATAGTTTTATGTATGTATTATGTTTTAAAAAAATAGTCATATCTCACTCAATTACGGTTATCTTTTATTCAAATATAATTTAAAATTAATATTTAGATTACACAAGATGACCCAAATGATCCTTTTTAAGTTTTAGACATAACCAGGGTTAAGAAAATAGAACAATTAATCATTATAGCATTGTCCGATTTGATTCCAATTTAATTTTTGAAGTTCATTTTGATGTACTGTCAATTATTTTTAAAATTTTTCTTATGAATTGTTTTTAAAAAAAATAATTATATCACCCTCTATTACTAATATCTATTATTAGAATATAATTTAAATTAACTATTTCGCATATACAAGATAGCCAAATGATGTTTTTTGCGGTTTGAACACAACCAGAGTTAAGAAAATGTAATAACTAATAGGGTTGGCGATTGTTCCGATTTAATTTTAATTCAATTTTTAGATATAATTTGATTAACCCTAAATGATTTTTAAGAATAGTTTTATGTATTATGTTTTAAAAAAATAGTCATATCTCACTCAATTACGGTTATCTTTTATTCAAATATAATTTAAAATTAATATTTAGATTACACAAGATGACTCAAATGATCCTTTTTAAGTTTTAGACATAACCAGGGTTAAGAAAATAGAACAATTAATCATTATAGCATTGTCCGATTTGATTTCAATTTAATCTTTGAAGATCATTAGATGTACTGTAAATTATTTTTTAAATTTTTCTTATGAACTGTTTTTAAAAAAAAATAATTATATCTCACTCTATTACTGTTATCTATTATTCAAATTTATTTTAAAATTAATATTTAGGTTATACAAGATGACTCATATGATCCTTTTTAAGTTTTGGACATAAACAGGGTTAAGAAAATAGAACAATTAATCATTATAGCATTATCCAATTTGATTTCAATTTAATCTTTGAAGTTCATTTGATGGACTGTAAATTATTTTTAAAATTTTTCTTATGAATTGTTTTCTAAAAAAATAATTATATCTCACTCTATTACTAATATCTATTATTCGAATATAATTTAAATTTACTATTTGGCATATACAAGACAGCCAAATGATGTTTTTTGCGGTTTGAACACAACCAGAGTTAAGAAAATGTAATAACTAATAGCATTGGCGATTGTTCCGATTTAATTTTAATTAAATTTTTAGATATAATTTGATTAACCCTAAATAATTTTTTAAAATAATTTTATGTATTATGTTTTAAAAAAATAGTCATATCTCACTCAATTACGGTTATCTATTATTCATATTTATTTTAAAATTAATATTTAGGTTTTACAAGATGACTCCATATACATTATATATGCTATAACCCCATTATAGCATTATCCAATTTGATTTCAATTTAATCTTTGAAGTTCATTTGATGGACTGTAAATTATTTTTAAAATTTTTCTTATGAATTGTTTTCTAAAAAAATAATTATATCTCACCCTATTACTAATATCTATTATTCGAATATAATTTAAATATACTATTTCGCATATACAAGATAGCCAAATTATGTTTTTTGCGGTTTGAACACAACCAGAGTTAAGAAAATGTAATAACTAATAGCGTTGGCGATTGTTCCAATTTAATTTTAATTAAATTTTTAGATATAATTTC
This sequence comes from Anthonomus grandis grandis, assembly GCF_022605725.1. NCBI lineage: Eukaryota > Metazoa > Arthropoda > Insecta > Coleoptera > Curculionidae > Anthonomus > Anthonomus grandis. Next base: position 25,243,355 of record NC_065557.1, read on the forward strand.
ATTAACCCTAAATAATTTTTAAAAATAATTTTATGTATTATGTTTTAAAAAAATAGTCATATCGCACTCAATTACGGTTATCTTTTATTCAAATTTATTTTAAAATTAATATTTAGGTTATACAAGATGACTCAATTGATCCTTTTTAAGTTTTGGACATAACCAGGGTTATGAAAATAGAACAATTAATCAATATAGCATTATCCGATTTGATTTCAATTTAATCTTTGAAGTTCATTTGATGGACTGTAAATTATTTTTAAAATTTTTCCTATGAATTGTTTTCTAAAAAAATAATTATATCTCACTCTATTACTAATATCTATTATTCGAATATAATTTAAATTTAGGATTTGGCATATACAAGACAGCCAAATGATGTTTTTTGCGGTTTGAACACAACCAGAGTTAAGAAAATGTAATAACTAATAGCATTGGCTATTTACTATTTCGCATATACAAGATAGCCAAATGACGTTTTTTGCGGTTCGAACACAGAGTTAAGAAAATGTAATAACTAATAGGGTTGGCGATTGTTCCGATTTAATTTTATTTCAATTTTTAGATATAATTTGATTAACCCTAAATGATTTTTAAGAATAGTTTTATGTATTATGTTTTAAAAAAATAGTCATATCTCACTCAATTACGGTTATCTATTATTCATATTTATTTTAAAATTAATATTTAGGTTATACAAGATGACTCCATATACATTATATATGCTATAACCCCATTATAGCATTATCCAATTTGATTTCAATTTAATCTTTGAAGTTCATTTGATGGACTGTAAATTATTTTTAAAATTTTTCTTATGAATTGTTTTCTAAAAAAATAATTATATCTCACTCTATTACTAATATCTATTATTCGAATATAATTTAAATTTACTATTTGGCATATACAAGACAGCCAAATGATGTTTTTTGCGGTTTGAACACAACCAGAGTTAAGAAAATGTAATAACTAATAGCATTGGCTATTTACTATTTCGCATATACAAGATAGCCAAATGATGTTTTTTGCGGTTTGAACACAACCAGAATTAAGAAAATATAATAACTGATAGCGTTAAAGATTGTTCCGATTTAATTTAATTTTTAGATATAATTTGATTAACCCTAAATGACTTAAAAATATTTTGATGTATTTTGTTTAAAAAAAATAGTCATATCTCACTCAATTACGGTTATCTATTATTCAAATTTATTTTAAAATTAATATTTAGGTTATACAAGATGACTCAATTGATCCTTTTTAAGTTTTGGACATAACCAGGGTTAAGAAAATAGAACAAATAATCATTATAGCATTGTCCGATTTGATTCCAATTAATTTTTGAAGTTCATTTGATGTACTGTAAATTATTTTTAAAATTTTTCTTATGAATTGTTTTTTAAAAAAATTATTATATCTCACTCTATTACTTTTATCTATTATTCAAATTTATTTTAAAATTAATATTTAGGTTATACAAGATGACTCATATGATCCTTTTTAAGTTTTGGACATAACCAGGGTTAAGAAAATAGAACAACTAATCATTATAGCATTGTCCGATTTGATTTCAATTTAATCTTTAAAGTTCATTTGATGGACTGTAAATTATTTTTAAAATTTTCCCTATGAATTGTTTTCTAAAAAAATAATTATATCTCACTCTATTACTAATATCTATTATTCGAATATAATTTAAATTTAGGATTTGGCATATACAACACAGCCAAATGATGTTTTTTGCGGTTTGAACACAACCAGAGTTAAGAAAATGTAATAAACTAATAGCGTTTGCGATTGTTCCGATTTAATTTTAATTAAATTTTTAGATATAATTTGATTAACCCTAAATAATTTTTAAAAATAATTTTATGTATTATGTTTTAAAATAATAGTCATATCTCACTCAATTACGGTTATCTATTATTCATATTTATTTTAAAATTAATATTTAGGTTATACAAGATGACTCAATTGATCCTTTAAGTTTTGGACATAACCAGGGTTAAGAAAATAGAACAAATAATCATTATAGCATTGTCCGATTTGATTCCAATTAATTTTTGAAGTTCATTTGATGTACTGTAAATTATTTTTAAAATTTTTCTTATGAATTGTTTTTTAAAAAAATAATTATATCTCACTCTATTACTGTTATCTATTATTCGAATAGAATTTAAATATACTATTTCGCATATACAAGATAGCCAAATGATGTTTTTTACGGTTTGAACACAACCAGAATTAAGAAAATATAATAATTGATAGCGTTAAAGATTGTTCCGATTTAATTTAATTTTTAGATATATTTTGATTAACCCTAAATAAATGACTTTTAAAAATATTTTGATGTATTTTGTTTAAAAAAAATAGTCATATCTCACTCAATTACGGTTATCTATTATTCAAATTTATTTTAAAATTAATATTTAGGTTATACAAGATGACTCAAATGATCCTATTTAAGTTTTGGACATAACCAGGATTATTAATTGTTTTTTAAAAAAATAATTATATCTCACTCTATTACTAATATCTATTATTCGAATATAATTTAAATTTACTATTTCGCATATACAAGATAGCCAAATGATGTTTTTTGCCGTTTGAACACAACCAGAGTTAAGAAAATGTAATAACTAATAGGGTTGGCGATTGTTCCGATTTAATTTTAATTCAATTTTTAGATATAATTTGATTAACCCTAAATGATTTTTAAGAATAGTTTTATGTATTATGTTTTAAAAAAATAGTCATATCTCACTCAATTACGGTTATCTTTTATTCAAATATAATTTAAAATTAATATTTAGATTACACAAGATGACCCAAATGATCCTTTTTAAGTTTTAGACATAACCAGGGTTAAGAAAATAGAACAATTAATCATTATAGCATTGTCCGATTTGATTCCAATTTAATTTTTGAAGTTCATTTTGATGTACTGTCAATTATTTTTAAAATTTTTCTTATGAATTGTTTTTTAAAAAAATAATTCTATCACCCTCTATTACTAATATCTAGTATTAGAATATAATTTAAATTAACTATTTCGCATATACAAGATAGCCAAATGATGTTTTTTGCGGTTTGAACATAACCAGAGTTAAGAAAATGTAATAACTAATAGGGTTGGCGATTGTTCCGATTTAATTTTAATTCAATTTTTAGATATAATTTGATTAACCCTAAATAATTTTTAAAAATAATTTTATGTATTATGTTTTAAAAAAATAGTCATATCGCACTCAATTACGGTTATCTTTTATTCAAATTTATTTTAAAATTAATATTTAGGTTATACAAGATGACTCAATTGATCCTTTTTAAGTTTTGGACATAACCAGGGTTAAGAAAATAGAACAAATAATCATTATAGCATTGTCCGATTTGATTCCAATTAATTTTTGAAGTTCATTTGATGTACTGTAAATTATTTTTAAAATTTTTCTTATGAATTGTTTTTTAAAAAAATAATTATATCTCACTCTATTACTGTTATCTATTATTCAAATTTATTTTAAAATTAATATTTAGGTTATACAAGATGACTCATATGATCCTTTTTAAGTTTTGGACATAACCAGGGTTAAGAAAATAGAACAACTAATCATTATAGCATTGTCCGATTTGATTTCAATTTAATCTTTAAAGTTCATTTGATGGACTGTAAATTATTTTTAAAATTTTCCCTATGAATTGTTTTCTAAAAAAATAATTATATCTCACTCTATTACTAATATCTATTATTCGAATATAATTTAAACTTAGTATTTGGCATATACAACACAGCCAAATAATGTTTTTTGCGGTTTGAACACAACCAGAGTTAAGAAAATGTAATAAACTAATAGCGTTTGCGATTGTTCCGATTTAATTTTAATTAAATTTTTAGATATAATTTGATTAACCCTAAATAATTTTTAAAAATAATTTTATGTATTATGTTTTAAAATAATAGTCATATCTCACTCAATTACGGTTATCTATTATTCATATTTATTTTAAAATTAATATTTAGGTTATACAAGATGACTCAATTGATCCTTTTTAAGTTTTGGACATAACCAGGGTTAAGAAAATAGAACAAATAATCATTATAGCATTGTCCGATTTGATTCCAATTAATTTTTGAAGTTCATTTGATGTACTGTAAATTATTTTTAAAATTTTCCTTATGAATTGTTTTTTAAAAAAATAATTATATCTCACTCTATTACTGTTATCTATTATTCGAATAGAATTTAAATATACTATTTCGCATATACAAGATAGCCAAATGATGTTTTTTACGGTTTGAACACAACCAGAATTAACAAAATATAATAATTGATAGCGTTATAGATTGTTCCGATTTAATTTAATTTTTAGATTTAATTTGATTAACCCTAAATAAATGACTTTTAAAAATTTTTTGATGTATTTTGTTTAAAAAAAATAGTCATATCTCACTCAACTACGGTTATCTATTATTCAAATTTATTTTAAAATTAATATTTAGGTTATACAAGATGACTCAAATGATCCTATTTAAGTTTTGGACATAACCAGGATTATTAATTGTTTTTTAAAAAAAATAATTATATCTCACTCTATTACTAATATCTATTATTCGAATATAATTTAAATTTACTATTTCGCATATACAAGATAGCCAAATGATGTTTTTTGCGGTTTGAACACAACCAGAGTTAAGAAAATGTAATAACTAATAGGGTTGGCGATTGTTCCGATTTAATTTTAATTCAATTTTTAGATATAATTTGATTAACCCTAAATGATTTTTAAGAATAGTTTTATGTATTATGTTTTAGAAAAATAGTCATATCTCACTCAATTACGGTTATCTTTTATTCAAATATAATTTAAAATTAATATTTAGATTACACAAGATGACCCAAATGATCCTTTTTAAGTTTTAGACATAACCAGGGTTAAGAAAATAGAACAATTAATCATTATAGCATTGTCCGATTTGATTCCAATTAATTTTTGAAGTTCATTTGATGTACTGTAAATTATTTTTTAAATTTTTCTTATGAACTGTTTTTTAAAAAAAATAATTATATCACCCTCTATTACTAATATCTATTATTAGAATATAATTTAAATTAACTATTTCGCATATACAAGATAGCCAAATGATGTTTTTTGCGGTTTGAACACAACCAGAGTTAAGAAAATGTAATAACTAATAGGGTTGGCGATTGCTCCGATTTAATTTTAATTCAATTTTTAGATATAATTTGATTAACCCTAAATGATTTTTAAGAATAGTTTTATGTATTATGTTTTAAAAAAATAGTCATATCTCACTCAATTACGGTTATCTTTTATTCAAATATAATTTAAAATTAATATTTAGATTACACAAGATGACCCAAATGATCCTTTTTAAGTTTTAGACATAACCAGGGTTAAGAAAATAGAACAATTAATCATTATAGCATTGTCCGATTTGATTTCAATTTAATCTTTGAAGTTCATTTGATGGACTGTAAATTATTTTTAAAATTTTTCTTATGAATTGTTTTCTAAAAAAATAATTATATCTCAATCTATTACTAATATCTATTATTCGAATATAATTTAAATTTACTATTTGGCATATACAAGACAGCCAAATGATGTTTTTTGCGGTTTGAACACAACCAGAGTTAAGAAAATGTAATAACTAATAGCATTGGCGATTGTTTCGATTTAATTTTAATTAAATTTTTAGATATAATTTGATTAACCCTAAATAATTTTTTAAAATAATTTTATGTATTATGTTTTAAAAAAATAGTCATATCTCACTCAATTACGGTTATCTTTTATTCAAATATAATTTAAAATTAATATTTAGATTACACAAGATAACCCAAATGATCCTTTTTAAGTTTTGGACATAACCAGGGTTATGAAAATAGAACAATTAATCAATATAGCATTATCCGATTTGATTTCAATTTAATCTTTGAAGTTCATTTGATGGACTGTAAATTATTTTTAAAATTTTTCCTATGAATTGTTTTCTAAAAAAATAATTATATCTCACTCTATTACTAATATCTATTATTCGAATATAATTTAAATTTACTATTTCGCATATACAAGATAGCCAAATGACGTTTTTTGCGGTTCGAACACAGAGTTAAGAAAATGTAATAACTAATAGGGTTGGCGATTGTTCCGATTTAATTTTATTTCAATTTTTAGATATAATTTGATTAACCCTAAATGATTTTTAAGAATAGTTTTATGTATTATGTTTTAAAAAAATAGTCATATCTCACTCAATTACGGTTATCTATTATTCATATTTATTTTAAAATTAATATTTAGGTTATACAAGATGACTCCATATACATTATATATGCTATAACCCCATTATAGCATTATCCAATTTGATTTCAATTTAATCTTTGAAGTTCATTTGATGGACTGTAAAAAAATAATTATATCACCCTCTATTACTGTTATCTATTATTCAAATTTATTTTAAAATTAATATTTAGGTTATACAAGATGACTCATATGATCCTTTTTAAGTTTTGGACATAACCAGGGTTAAGAAAATAGAACAACTAATCATTATAGCATTGTCCGATTTGATTTCAATTTAATCTTTAAAGTTCATTTGATGGACTGTAAATTATTTTTAAAATTTTTCTTATGAATTGTTTTCTAAAAAAATAATTATATCTCACTCTATTACTAATATCTATTATTCGAATATAATTTAAATTTAGTATTTGGCATATACAACACAGCCAAATGATGTTTTTTGCGGTTTGAACACAACCAGAGTTAAGAAAATGTAATAAACTAATAGCGTTTGCGATTGTTCCGATTTAATTTTAATTAAATTTTTAGATATAATTTGATTAACCCTAAATAATTTTAAAAAATAATTTTATGTATTATGTTTTAAAAAAATAGTCATATCGCACTCAATTACGGTTATCTTTTATTCAAATTTATTTTAAAATTAATATTTAGGTTATACAAGATGACTCAATTGATCCTTTTTAAGTTTTGGACATAACCAGGGTTATGAAAATAGAACAATTAATCAATATAGCATTATCCGATTTGATTTCAATTTAATCTTTGAAGTTCATTTGATGGACTGTAAATTATTTTTAAAATTTTTCCTATGAATTGTTTTCTAAAAAAATAATTATATCTCACTCTATTACTAATATCTATTATTCGAATATAATTTAAATTTACTATTTCGCATATACAAGATAGCCAAATGACGTTTTTTGCGGTTCGAACACAGAGTTAAGAAAATGTAATAACTAATAGGGTTGGCGATTGTTCCGATTTAATTTTATTTCAATTTTTAGATATAATTTGATTAACCCTAAATGATTTTTAAGAATAGTTTTATGTATTATGTTTTAAAAAAATAGTCATATCTCACTCAATTACGGTTATCTATTATTCATATTTATTTTAAAATTAATATTTAGGTTATACAAGATGACTCCATATACATTATATATGCTATAACCCCATTATAGCATTATCCAATTTGATTTCAATTTAATCTTTGAAGTTCATTTGATGGACTGTAAATTATTTTTAAAATTTTTCTTATGAATTGTTTTCTAAAAAAATAATTATATCTCACTCTATTACTAATATCTATTATTCGAATATAATTTAAATTTACTATTTGGCATATACAAGACAGCCAAATGATGTTTTTTGCGGTTTGAACACAACCAGAGTTAAGAAAATGTAATAACTAATAGCATTGGCTATTTACTATTTCGCATATACAAGATAGCCAAATGATGTTTTTTGCGGTTTGAACACAACCAGAATTAACAAAATATAATAATTGATAGCGTTAAAGATTGTTCCGATTTAATTTAATTTTTAGATATAATTTGATTAACCCTAAATGACTTTTAAAAATATTTTGATGTATTTTGTTTAAAAAAAATAGTCATATCTCACTCAATTACGGTTATCTATTATTCAAATTTATTTTAAAATTAATATTTAGGTTATACAAGATGACTCAAATGATCCTATTTAAGTTTTGGACATAACCAGGATTATTAATTGTTTTTTAAAAAAATAATTATATCTCACTCTATTACTAATATCTATTATTCGAATATAATTTAAATTTACTATTTCGCATATGCAAGATAGCCAAATGATGTTTTTTGCGGTTTGAACACAACCAGAGTTAAGAAAATGTAATAACTAATAGGGTTGGCGATTGTTCCGATTTAATTTTAATTCAATTTTTAGATATAATTTGATTAACCCTAAATGATTTTTAAGAATAGTTTTATGTATTATGTTTTAGAAAAATAGTCATATCTCACTCAATTACGGTTATCTTTTATTCAAATATAATTTAAAATTAATATTTAGATTACACAAGATGACCCAAATGATCCTTTTTAAGTTTTAGACATAACCAGGGTTAAGAAAATAGAACAATTAATCATTATAGCATTGTCCGATTTGATTCCAATTTAATTTTTGAAGTTCATTTTGATGTACTGTCAATTATTTTTAAAATTTTTCTTATGAATTGTTTTTTAAAAAAATAATTATATCACCCTCTATTACTAATATCTATTATTAGAATATAATTTAAATTAACTATTTCGCATATACAAGATAGCCAAATGATGTTTTTTGCGGTTTGAACACAACCAGAGTTTAGAAAATGTAATAACTAATAGGGTTGGCGATTGTTCCGATTTAATTTTAATTCAATTTTTAGATATAATTTGATTAACCCTAAATGATTTTTAAGAATAGTTTTATGTATTATGTTTTAAAAAAATAGTCATATCTCACTCAATTACGGTTATCTTTTATTCAAATATAATTTAAAATTAATATTTAGATTACACAAGATGACCCAAATGATCCTTTTTAAGTTTTAGACATAACCAGGGTTAAGAAAATAGAACAATTAATCATTATAGCATTGTCCGATTTGATTTCAATTTAATCTTTGAAGATCATTAGATGTACTGTAAATTATTTTTAAAATTTTTCTTATGAATTGTTTTCTAAAAAAATAATTATATCTCACTCTATTACTAATATCTATTATTCGAATATAATTTAAATATACTATTTCGCATATACAAGATAGCCAAATTATGTTTTTTGCGGTTTGAACACAACCAGAGTTAAGAAAATGTAATAACTAATAGCGTTGGCGATTGTTCCAATTTAATTTTAATTAAATTTTTAGATATAATTTCATTAACCCTAAATAATTTTTAAAAATAATTTTATGTATTATGTTTTAAAAAAATAGTCATATCGCACTCAATTACGGTTATCTTTTATTCAAATTTATTTTAAAATTAATATTTAGGTTATACAAGATGACTCAATTGATCCTTTTTAAGTTTTGGACATAACCAGGGTTATGAAAATAGAACAATTAATCAATATAGCATTATCCGATTTGATTTCAATTTAATCTTTGAAGTTCATTTGATGGACTGTAAATTATTTTTAAAATTTTTCCTATGAATTGTTTTCTAAAAAAATAATTATATCTCACTCTATTACTAATATCTATTATTCGAATATAATTTAAATTTACTATTTCGCATATACAAGATAGCCTAATGACGTTTTTTGCGGTTCGAACACAGAGTTAAGAAAATGTAATAACTAATAGGGTTGGCGATTGTTCCGATTTAATTTTATTTCAATTTTTAGATATAATTTGATTAACCCTAAATGATTTTTAAGAATAGTTTTATGTATTATGTTTTAAAAAAATAGTCATATCTCACTCAATTACGGTTATCTATTATTCATATTTATTTTAAAATTAATATTTAGGTTATACAAGATGACTCCATATACATTATATATGCTATAACCCCATTATAGCATTATCCAATTTGATTTCAATTTAATCTTTGAAGTTCATTTGATGGACTGTAAATTATTTTTAAAATTTTTCTTATGAATTGTTTTCTAAAAAAATAATTATATCTCACTCTATTACTAATATCTATTATTCGAATATAATTTAAATTTACTATTTGGCATATACAAGACAGCCAAATGATGTTTTTTGCGGTTTGAACACAACCAGAGTTAAGAAAATGTAATAACTAATAGCATTGGCTATTTACTATTTCGCATATACAAGATAGCCAAATGATGTTTTTTGCGGTTTGAACACAACCAGAATTAAGAAAATATAATAACTGATAGCGTTAAAGATTGTTCCGATTTAATTTAATTTTTAGATATAATTTGATTAACCCTAAATGACTTTTAAAAATATTTTGATGTATTTTGTTTAAAAAAAATAGTCATATCTCACTCAATTACGGTTATCTATTATTCAAATTTATTTTAAAATTAATATTTAGGTTATACAAGATGACTCAAATAATCCTATTTAAGTTTTGGACATAACCAGGGTTAAGAAAATAGAACAATTAATCATTATAGCATTATCCGATTTGATTTCAATTTAATCTTTGAAGTTCATTTGATGGACTGTAAATTATTTTTAAAATTTTTCATATGAATTGTTTTCTAAAAAAATAATTATATCTCACTCTATTACTAATATCTATTATTCGAATATAATTTAAATTTACTATTTCGCATATACAAGATAGCCAAATGATGTTTTTTGCGGTTTGAACACAACCAGAGTTAAGAAAATGTAATAACTAATAGGGTTGGCGATTGTTCCGATTTAATTTTAATTCAATTTTTAGATATAATTTGATTAACCCTAAATGATTTTTAAGAATAGTTTTATGTATTATGTTTTAAAAAAATAGTCATATCTCACTCAATTACGGTTATCTTTTATTCAAATATAATTTAAAATTAATATTTAGATTACATAAGATGACCCAAATGATCCTTTTTAAGTTTTAGACATAACCAGGGTTAAGAAAATAGAACAATTAATCATTATAGCATTGTCCGATTTGATTCCAATTTAATCTTTGAAGATCATTAGGTGTACTGTAAATTATTTTTTAAATTTTTCTTATGAACTGTTTTTTAAAAAAAATAATTATATCTCACTCTATTACTGTTATCTATTATTCAAATTTATTTTAAAATTAACATTTAGGTTATACAAGATGACTCATATGATCCTTTTTAAGTTTTGGACATAAACAGGGTTAAGAAAATAGAACAATTAATCATTATAGCATTATCCAATTTGATTTCAATTTAATCTTTGAAGTTCATTTGATGGACTGTAAATTATTTTTAAAATTTTTCTTATGAATTGTTTTCTAAAAAAATAATTATATCTCAATCTATTACTAATATCTATTATTCGAATATAATTTAAATTTACTATTTGGCATATACAAGACAGCCAAATGATGTTTTTTGCGGTTTGAACACAACCAGAGTTAAGAAAATGTAATAACTAATAGCATTGGCGATTGTTTCGATTTAATTTTAATTAAATTTTTAGATATAATTTGATTAACCCTAAATAATTTTTTAAAATAATTTTATGTATTATGTTTTAAAAAAATAGTCATATCTCACTCAATTACGGTTATCTTTTATTCAAATATAATTTAAAATTAATATTTAGATTACACAAGATAACCCAAATGATCCTTTTTAAGTTTTGGCCATAACCAGGGTTAAGAAAATAGAACAATTAATCATTATAGCATTGTCCGATTTGATTCCAATTAATTTTTGAAGTTCATTTGATGTAATGTATATTATTTTTAAAATTTTTCTTATGAACTGTTTTTTAAAAAAAATAATTATATCTCACTCTATTACTGTTATCTATTATTCAAATTTATTTTAAAATTAATATTTAGGTTATACAAGATGACTCATATGATCCTTTTTAAGTTTTGGACATAACCAGGGTTAAGAAAATAGAACAACTAATCATTATAGCATTGTCCGATTTGATTTCAATTTAATCTTTAAAGTTCATTTGATGGACTGTAAATTATTTTTAAAATTTTTCTTATGAATTGTTTTCTAAAAAAATAATTATATCTCACTCTATTACTAATATCTATTATTCGAATATAATTTAAATTTAGTATTTGGCATATACAACACAGCCAAATGATGTTTTTTGCGGTTTGAACACAACCAGAGTTAAGAAAATGTAATAAACTAATAGCGTTTGCGATTGTTCCGATTTAATTTTAATTAAATTTTTAGATATAATTTGATTAACCCTAAATAATTTTTAAAAATAATTTTATGTATTATGTTTTAAAATAATAGTCATATCTCACTCAATTACGGTTATCTATTATTCATATTTATTTTAAGATTAATATTTAGGTTATACAAGATGACTCAAATGATCCTATTTAAGTTTTGGACATAACCATGGTTAAGAAAATAGAACAAATAATCATTATAGCATTGTCCGATTTGATTCCAATTTAATCTTTGAAGTTCATTTGAAGGACTGTAAATTATTTTTAAAATTTTTCCTATGAATTGTTTTCTAAAAAAATAATTATATCTTACTCTATTACTAATATCTATTATTCGAATATAATTTAAATTTACTATTTCGCATATACAAGATAGCCAAATGATGTTTTTTGCGGTTTGAACACAACCAGAATTAAGAAAATATAATAACTGATAGCGTTAAAGATTGTTCCGATTTAATTTAATTTTTAGATATAATTTGATTAACCCTAAATGACTTTTAAAAATAGTTTGATGTATTTTGTTTAAAAAAAATAGTCATATCTCACTCAATTACGGTTATCTATTATTCAAATTTATTTTAAAATTAATATTTAGGTTATACAAGATGACTCAATTGATCCTTTAAGTTTTGGACATAACCAGGGTTAATAAAATAGAACAATTAATCATTATAGCATTGTCCGATTTGATTTCAATTTAATCTTTAAAGTTCATTTGATGGACTGTAAATTATTTTTAAAATTTTTCTTATGAATTGTTTTCTAAAAAAATAATTATATCTCACTCTATTACTAATATCTATTATTCGAATATAATTTAAATATACTATTTCGCATATACAAGATAGCCAAATGATGTTTTTTGCGGTTTGAACACAACCAGAGTTAAGAAAATGTAATAACTAATAGCGTTGGCGATTGATCCAATTTAATTTTAATTAAATTTTTAGATATAATTTCATTAACCCTAAATAATTTTTAAAAATAATTTTATGTATTATGTTTAAAAAAAATAGTCATATCTCACTCAATTACGGTTATCTATTATTCAAATTTATTTTAAAATTAATATTTAGGTTATACCAGAAGACTCAAATGATCCTATTTAAGTTTTGGACATAACCAGGGTTAAGAAAATAGAACAATTAATCATTATAGCATTATCCAATTTGATTTCAATTTAATCTTTGAAGTTCATTTGATGGACTGTAAATTATTTTTAAAATTTTTCTTATGAATTGTTTTCTAAAAAAATAATTATATCTCACTCTATTACTAATATCTATTATTCGAATAGAATTTAAATTTACTATTTCATATATACAAGAGAGCCAAATGATGTTTTTTACGGTTTAAAGACAACCAGAATTAAGAAAATTAAATAACTAATAGCGTTAAAGATTGTTCCGTTTTAATTTTAGTTTAATTTTTAGATATAATTTGATTAACCCTAAATGACTTTTAAAAATATTTTGATGTATTGTGTTTAAAAAGAATAGTCATATCTCACGCAATTACGGTTATCTATTATTCAAATTTTTTTTAAAATTAATATTTAGGTTATACAAGATGACTCAATTGATCCTTTAAGTTTTGGACATAACCAGGGTTAAGAAAATAGAACAATTAATCATTATAGCATTATCCAATTTGATTTCAATTTAATCTTTGAAGTTCATTTGATGGACTGTAAATTATTTTTAAAATTTTTCTTATGAATTGTTTTCTAAAAAAATAATTATATCTCACTCTATTACTAATATCTATTATTCGAATATAATTTAAATTTACTATTTGGCATATACAAGACAGCCAAATGATGTTTTTTGCGGTTTGAACACATCCAGAGTTAAGAAAATGTAATAACTAATAGCATTGGCGATTGTTCCGATTTAATTTTAATTAAATTTTTAGATATAATTTGATTAACCCTAAATAATTTTTTAAAATAATTTTATGTATTATGTTTTAAAAAAATAGTCATATCTCACTCAATTACGGTTATCTTTTATTCAAATATAATTTAAAATTAATATTTAGATTACACAAGATGACCCAAATGATCCTTTTTAAGTTTTGGCCATAACCAGGGTTAAGAAAATAGAACAATTAATCATTATAGCATTGTCCGATTTGATTCCAATTAATTTTTGAAGTTCATTTGATGTACTGTAAATTATTTTTTAAATTTTTCTTATGAACTGTTTTTTAAAAAAAAATAATTATATCTCACTCTATTACTGTTATCTATTATTCAAATTTATTTTAAAATTAATATTTAGGTTATACAAGATGACTCATATGATCCTTTTTAAGTTTTGGACATAACCAGGGTTAAGAAAATAGAACAACTAATCATTATAGCATTGTCCGATTTGATTTCAATTTAATCTTTAAAGTTCATTTGATGGACTGTAAATTATTTTTAAAATTTTTCTTATGAATTGTTTTCTAAAAAAATAATTATATCTCACTCTATTACTAATATCTATTATTCGAATATAATTTAAATTTAGTATTTGGCATATACAACACAGCCAAATGATGTTTTTTGCGGTTTGAACACAACCAGAGTTAAGAAAATGTAATAAACTAATAGCGTTTGCGATTGTTCCGAGTTAATTTTAATTAAATTTTTAGATATAATTTGATTAACCCTAAATAATTTTTAAAAATAATTTTATGTATTATGTTTTAAAATAATAGTCATATCTCACTCAATTACGGTTATCTATTATTCATATTTATTTTAAGATTAGTATTTAGGTTATACAAGATGACTCAAATGATCCTATTTAAGTTTTGGACATAACCATGGTTAAGAAAATAGAACAAATAATCATTATAGCATTGTCCGATTTGATTCCAATTTAATTTTTGAAGTTCATTTTGATGTACTGTAAATTATTTTTAAAATTTATTTTATGAATTGTTTTTTAAAAAAATAATTATATCTCACTCTATTACTGTTATCTATTATTCAAATTTATTTTAAAATTAATATTTAGGTTATACAAGATGACTCATATGATCCTTTTTAAGTTTTAGACATAACCAGGTTTAAGAAAATAAAACAAATAATCATTATAGCATTGTCCGATTTGATTCCAATTTAATTTTTGAAGTTCACTTGATGTACTGTAAATTATTTTTAAAATTTTTCTTATGAATTGTTTTTTAAAAAAATAATTATATCTCACTCTATTACTGTTATCTATTATTCGAATAGAATTTAAATTTACTATTTCGCATATACAAGAGAGCCAAATGATGTTTTTTACGGTTTAAACACAACCAGAATTAAGAAAATATAATAACTAATAGCATTAAAGATTTTTCCGTTTTAATTTTAATTTAATTTTTAGATATAATTTGATTGACCCTAAATGACTTTTAAAAATATTTTGATGTATTGTGTTAAAAAAAAAATAGTCATATCTCACTCAATTACGGTTATCTATTATTCAAATTTATTTTAAAATTAATATTTAGGTTATACAAGAAGACTCAAATGATCCTATTTAAGTTTTGGACATAACCAGGATTAAGAAAATAGAACAATTAATCATTATAGCATTGTCCGATTTGATTCCAATTTAATCTTTGAAGTTCATTTTGATGTACTGTAAATTATTTTTAAAATTTTTCTTATGAATTGTTTTTTAAAAAAATAATTATATCACCCTCTATTACTAATATCTATTATTAGAATATAATTTAAATTAACTATTTCGCATATACAAGATAGCCAAATGATGTTTTTTGCGGTTTGAACACAACCAGAGTTAAGAAAATGTAATAACTAATAGGGTTGGCGATTGTTCCGATTTAATTTTAATTCAATTTTTAGATATAATTTGATTAACCCTAAATGATTTTTAAGAATAGTTTTATGTATTATGTTTTAAAAAAATAGTCATATCTCACTCAATTACGGTTATCTTTCATTCAAATATAATTTAAAATTAATATTTAGATTACACAAGATGACCCAAATGATCCTTTTTAAGTTTTAGACATAACCAGGGTTAAGAAAATAGAACAATTAATCATTATAGCATTGTCCGATTTGATTCCAATTTAATCTTTGAAGATCATTAGATGTACTGTAAATTATTTTTTAAATTTTTCTTATGAACTGTTTTTTAAAAAAAATAATTATATCTCACTCTATTACTGTTATCTATTATTCAAATTTATTTTAAAATTAATATTTAGGTTATACAAGATGACTCATATGATCCTTTTTAAGTTTTGGACATAAACAGGGTTAAGAAAATAGAACAATTAATCATTATAGCATTATCCAATTTGATTTCAATTTAATCTTTGAAGTTCATTTGATGGACTGTAAATTATTTTTAAAATTTTTCTTATGAATTGTTTTCTAAAAAAATAATTATATCTCACTCTATTACTAATATCTATTATTCGAATATAATTTAAATTTACTATTTGGCATATACAAGACAGCCAAATGATGTTTTTTGCGGTTTGAACACATCCAGAGTTAAGAAAATGTAATAACTAATAGCATTGGCGATTGTTCCGATTTAATTTTAATTAAATTTTTAGATATAATTTGATTAACCCTAAATAATTTTTTAAAATAATTTTATGTATTATGTTTTAAAAAAATAGTCATATCTCACTCAATTACGGTTATCTTTTATTCAAATATAATTTAAAATTAATATTTAGATTACACAAGATGACCCAAATGATCCTTTTTAAGTTTTGGCCATAACCAGGGTTAAGAAAATAGAACAATTAATCATTATAGCATTGTCCGATTTGATTCCAATTAATTTTTGAAGTTCATTTGATGTACTGTAAATTATTTTTTAAATTTTTCTTATGAACTGTTTTTTAAAAAAAAATAATTATATCTCACTCTATTACTGTTATCTATTATTTCAAATTTATTTTAAAATTAATATTTAGGTTATACAAGATGACTCATATGATCCTTTTTAAGTTTTGGACATAACCAGGGTTAAGAAAATAGAACAACTAATCATTATAGCATTGTCCGATTTGATTTCAATTTAATCTTTAAAGTTCATTTGATGGACTGTAAATTATTTTTAAAATTTTTCTTATGAATTGTTTTCTAAAAAAATAATTATATCTCACTCTATTACTAATATCTATTATTCGAATATAATTTAAATTTAGTATTTGGCATATACAACACAGCCAAATGATGTTTTTTGCGGTTTGAACACAACCAGAGTTAAGAAAATGTAATAAACTAATAGCGTTTGCGATTGTTCCGAGTTAATTTTAATTAAATTTTTAGATATAATTTGATTAACCCTAAATAATTTTTAAAAATAATTTTATGTATTATGTTTTAAAATAATAGTCATATCTCACTCAATTACGGTTATCTATTATTCATATTTATTTTAAGATTAGTATTTAGGTTATACAAGATGACTCAAATGATCCTATTTAAGTTTTGGACATAACCATGGTTAAGAAAATAGAACAAATAATCATTATAGCATTGTCCGATTTGATTCCAATTTAATTTTTGAAGTTCATTTGATGGACTGTAAATTATTTTTAAAATTTATTTTATGAATTGTTTTTTAAAAAAATAATTATATCTCACTCTATTACTGTTATCTATTATTCAAATTTATTTTAAAATTAATATTTAGGTTATACAAGATGACTCATATGATCCTTTTTAAGTTTTAGACATAACCAGGTTTAAGAAAATAAAACAAATAATCATTATAGCATTGTCCGATTTGATTCCAATTTAATTTTTGAAGTTCACTTGATGTACTGTAAATTATTTTTAAAATTTTTCTTATGAATTGTTTTTTAAAAAAATAATTATATCTCACTCTATTACTGTTATCTATTATTCGAATAGAATTTAAATTTACTATTTCGCATATACAAGAGAGCCAAATGATGTTTTTTACGGTTTAAACACAACCAGAATTAAGAAAATATAATAACTAATAGCGTTAAAGATTTTTCCGTTTTAATTTTAATTTAATTTTTAGATATAATTTGATTAACCCTAAATGACTTTTAAAAATATTTTGATGTATTGTGTTAAAAAAAAATAGTCATATCTCACTCAATTACGGTTATCTATTATTCAAATTTATTTTAAAATTAATATTTAGGTTATACAAGAAGACTCAAATGATCCTATTTAAGTTTTGGACATAACCAGGATTAAGAAAATAGAACAATTAATCATTATAGCATTGTCCGATTTGATTCCAATTTAATCTTTGAAGTTCATTTGAAGGACTGTAAATTATTTTTAAAATTTTTCCTATGAATTGTTTTCTAAAAAAATAATTATATCTCACTCTATTACTAATATCTATTATTCGAATATAATTTAAATTTACTATTTGGCATATACAAGACAGCCAAATGATGTTTTTTGCGGTTTGAACACATCCAGAGTTAAGAAAATGTAATAACTAATAGCATTGGCGATTGTTCCGATTTAATTTTAATTAAATTTTTAGATATAATTTGATTAACCCTAAATAATTTTTTAAAATAATTTTATGTATTATGTTTTAAAAAAATAGTCATATCTCACTCAATTACGGTTATCTTTTATTCAAATATAATTTAAAATTAATATTTAGATTACACAAGATGACCCAAATGATCCTTTTTAAGTTTTGGCCATAACCAGGGTTAAGAAAATAGAACAATTAATCATTATAGCATTGTCCGATTTGATTCCAATTAATTTTTGAAGTTCATTTGATGTACTGTAAATTATTTTTTAAATTTTTCTTATGAACTGTTTTTTAAAAAAAAATAATTATATCTCACTCTATTACTGTTATCTATTATTCAAATTTATTTTAAAATTAATATTTAGGTTATACAAGATGACTCATATGATCCTTTTTAAGTTTTGGACATAACCAGGGTTAAGAAAATAGAACAACTAATCATTATAGCATTGTCCGATTTGATTTCAATTTAATCTTTAAAGTTCATTTGATGGACTGTAAATTATTTTTAAAATTTTTCTTATGAATTGTTTTCTAAAAAAATAATTATATCTCACTCTATTACTAATATCTATTATTCGAATATAATTTAAATTTAGTATTTGGCATATACAACACAGCCAAATGATGTTTTTTGCGGTTTGAACACAACCAGAGTTAAGAAAATGTAATAAACTAATAGCGTTTGCGATTGTTCCGATTTAATTTTAATTAAATTTTTAGATATAATTTGATTAACCCTAAATAATTTTTAAAAATAATTTTATGTATTATGTTTTAAAATAATAGTCATATCTCACTCAATTACGGTTATCTATTATTCATATTTATTTTAAGATTAATATTTAGGTTATACAAGATGACTCAAATGATCCTATTTAAGTTTTGGACATAACCATGGTTAAGAAAATAGAACAAATAATCATTATAGCATTGTCCGATTTGATTCCAATTTAATCTTTGAAGTTCATTTGAAGGACTGTAAATTATTTTTAAAATTTTTCCTATGAATTGTTTTCTAAAAAAATAATTATATCTTACTCTATTACTAATATCTATTATTCGAATATAATTTAAATTTACTATTTCGCATATACAAGATAGCCAAATGATGTTTTTTGCGGTTTGAACACAACCAGAATTAAGAAAATATAATAACTGATAGCGTTAAAGATTGTTCCGATTTAATTTAATTTTTAGATATAATTTGATTAACCCTAAATGACTTTTAAAAATAGTTTGATGTATTTTGTTTAAAAAAAATAGTCATATCTCACTCAATTACGGTTATCTATTATTCAAATTTATTTTAAAATTAATATTTAGGTTATACAAGATGACTCAATTGATCCTTTAAGTTTTGGACATAACCAGGGTTAATAAAATAGAACAATTAATCATTATAGCATTGTCCGATTTGATTTCAATTTAATCTTTAAAGTTCATTTGATGGACTGTAAATTATTTTTAAAATTTTTCTTATGAATTGTTTTCTAAAAAAATAATTATATCTCACTCTATTACTAATATCTATTATTCGAATATAATTTAAATATACTATTTCGCATATACAAGATAGCCAAATGATGTTTTTTGCGGTTTGAACACAACCAGAGTTAAGAAAATGTAATAACTAATAGCGTTGGCGATTGATCCAATTTAATTTTAATTAAATTTTTAGATATAATTTCATTAACCCTAAATAATTTTTAAAAATAATTTTATGTATTATGTTTAAAAAAAATAGTCATATCTCACTCAATTACGGTTATCTATTATTCAAATTTATTTTAAAATTAATATTTAGGTTATACCAGAAGACTCAAATGATCCTATTTAAGTTTTGGACATAACCAGGGTTAAGAAAATAGAACAATTAATCATTATAGCATTATCCAATTTGATTTCAATTTAATCTTTGAAGTTCATTTGATGGACTGTAAATTATTTTTAAAATTTTTCTTATGAATTGTTTTCTAAAAAAATAATTATATCTCACTCTATTACTAATATCTATTATTCGAATAGAATTTAAATTTACTATTTCATATATACAAGAGAGCCAAATGATGTTTTTTACGGTTTAAAGACAACCAGAATTAAGAAAATTAAATAACTAATAGCGTTAAAGATTGTTCCGTTTTAATTTTAGTTTAATTTTTAGATATAATTTGATTAACCCTAAATGACTTTTAAAAATATTTTGATGTATTGTGTTTAAAAAGAATAGTCATATCTCACGCAATTACGGTTATCTATTATTCAAATTTTTTTTAAAATTAATATTTAGGTTATACAAGATGACTCAATTGATCCTTTAAGTTTTGGACATAACCAGGGTTAAGAAAATAGAACAATTAATCATTATAGCATTATCCAATTTGATTTCAATTTAATCTTTGAAGTTCATTTGATGGACTGTAAATTATTTTTAAAATTTTTCTTATGAATTGTTTTCTAAAAAAATAATTATATCTCACTCTATTACTAATATCTATTATTCGAATATAATTTAAATTTACTATTTGGCATATACAAGACAGCCAAATGATGTTTTTTGCGGTTTGAACACATCCAGAGTTAAGAAAATGTAATAACTAATAGCATTGGCGATTGTTCCGATTTAATTTTAATTAAATTTTTAGATATAATTTGATTAACCCTAAATAATTTTTTAAAATAATTTTATGTATTATGTTTTAAAAAAATAGTCATATCTCACTCAATTACGGTTATCTTTTATTCAAATATAATTTAAAATTAATATTTAGATTACACAAGATGACCCAAATGATCCTTTTTAAGTTTTGGCCATAACCAGGGTTAAGAAAATAGAACAATTAATCATTATAGCATTGTCCGATTTGATTCCAATTAATTTTTGAAGTTCATTTGATGTACTGTAAATTATTTTTTAAATTTTTCTTATGAACTGTTTTTTAAAAAAAAATAATTATATCTCACTCTATTACTGTTATCTATTATTCAAATTTATTTTAAAATTAATATTTAGGTTATACAAGATGACTCATATGATCCTTTTTAAGTTTTGGACATAACCAGGGTTAAGAAAATAGAACAACTAATCATTATAGCATTGTCCGATTTGATTTCAATTTAATCTTTAAAGTTCATTTGATGGACTGTAAATTATTTTTAAAATTTTTCTTATGAATTGTTTTCTAAAAAAATAATTATATCTCACTCTATTACTAATATCTATTATTCGAATATAATTTAAATTTAGTATTTGGCATATACAACACAGCCAAATGATGTTTTTTGCGGTTTGAACACAACCAGAGTTAAGAAAATGTAATAAACTAATAGCGTTTGCGATTGTTCCGAGTTAATTTTAATTAAATTTTTAGATATAATTTGATTAACCCTAAATAATTTTTAAAAATAATTTTATGTATTATGTTTTAAAATAATAGTCATATCTCACTCAATTACGGTTATCTATTATTCATATTTATTTTAAGATTAGTATTTAGGTTATACAAGATGACTCAAATGATCCTATTTAAGTTTTGGACATAACCATGGTTAAGAAAATAGAACAAATAATCATTATAGCATTGTCCGATTTGATTCCAATTTAATTTTTGAAGTTCATTTTGATGTACTGTAAATTATTTTTAAAATTTATTTTATGAATTGTTTTTTAAAAAAATAATTATATCTCACTCTATTACTGTTATCTATTATTCAAATTTATTTTAAAATTAATATTTAGGTTATACAAGATGACTCATATGATCCTTTTTAAGTTTTAGACATAACCAGGTTTAAGAAAATAAAACAAATAATCATTATAGCATTGTCCGATTTGATTCCAATTTAATTTTTGAAGTTCACTTGATGTACTGTAAATTATTTTTAAAATTTTTCTTATGAATTGTTTTTTAAAAAAATAATTATATCTCACTCTATTACTGTTATCTATTATTCGAATAGAATTTAAATTTACTATTTCGCATATACAAGAGAGCCAAATGATGTTTTTTACGGTTTAAACACAACCAGAATTAAGAAAATATAATAACTAATAGCATTAAAGATTTTTCCGTTTTAATTTTAATTTAATTTTTAGATATAATTTGATTGACCCTAAATGACTTTTAAAAATATTTTGATGTATTGTGTTAAAAAAAAAATAGTCATATCTCACTCAATTACGGTTATCTATTATTCAAATTTATTTTAAAATTAATATTTAGGTTATACAAGAAGACTCAAATGATCCTATTTAAGTTTTGGACATAACCAGGATTAAGAAAATAGAACAATTAATCATTATAGCATTGTCCGATTTGATTCCAATTTAATCTTTGAAGTTCATTTTGATGTACTGTAAATTATTTTTAAAATTTTTCTTATGAATTGTTTTTTAAAAAAATAATTATATCACCCTCTATTACTAATATCTATTATTAGAATATAATTTAAATTAACTATTTCGCATATACAAGATAGCCAAATGATGTTTTTTGCGGTTTGAACACAACCAGAGTTAAGAAAATGTAATAACTAATAGGGTTGGCGATTGTTCCGATTTAATTTTAATTCAATTTTTAGATATAATTTGATTAACCCTAAATGATTTTTAAGAATAGTTTTATGTATTATGTTTTAAAAAAATAGTCATATCTCACTCAATTACGGTTATCTTTCATTCAAATATAATTTAAAATTAATATTTAGATTACACAAGATGACCCAAATGATCCTTTTTAAGTTTTAGACATAACCAGGGTTAAGAAAATAGAACAATTAATCATTATAGCATTGTCCGATTTGATTCCAATTTAATCTTTGAAGATCATTAGATGTACTGTAAATTATTTTTTAAATTTTTCTTATGAACTGTTTTTTAAAAAAAATAATTATATCTCACTCTATTACTGTTATCTATTATTCAAATTTATTTTAAAATTAATATTTAGGTTATACAAGATGACTCATATGATCCTTTTTAAGTTTTGGACATAAACAGGGTTAAGAAAATAGAACAATTAATCATTATAGCATTATCCAATTTGATTTCAATTTAATCTTTGAAGTTCATTTGATGGACTGTAAATTATTTTTAAAATTTTTCTTATGAATTGTTTTCTAAAAAAATAATTATATCTCACTCTATTACTAATATCTATTATTCGAATATAATTTAAATTTACTATTTGGCATATACAAGACAGCCAAATGATGTTTTTTGCGGTTTGAACACATCCAGAGTTAAGAAAATGTAATAACTAATAGCATTGGCGATTGTTCCGATTTAATTTTAATTAAATTTTTAGATATAATTTGATTAACCCTAAATAATTTTTTAAAATAATTTTATGTATTATGTTTTAAAAAAATAGTCATATCTCACTCAATTACGGTTATCTTTTATTCAAATATAATTTAAAATTAATATTTAGATTACACAAGATGACCCAAATGATCCTTTTTAAGTTTTGGCCATAACCAGGGTTAAGAAAATAGAACAATTAATCATTATAGCATTGTCCGATTTGATTCCAATTAATTTTTGAAGTTCATTTGATGTACTGTAAATTATTTTTTAAATTTTTCTTATGAACTGTTTTTTAAAAAAAAATAATTATATCTCACTCTATTACTGTTATCTATTATTTCAAATTTATTTTAAAATTAATATTTAGGTTATACAAGATGACTCATATGATCCTTTTTAAGTTTTGGACATAACCAGGGTTAAGAAAATAGAACAACTAATCATTATAGCATTGTCCGATTTGATTTCAATTTAATCTTTAAAGTTCATTTGATGGACTGTAAATTATTTTTAAAATTTTTCTTATGAATTGTTTTCTAAAAAAATAATTATATCTCACTCTATTACTAATATCTATTATTCGAATATAATTTAAATTTAGTATTTGGCATATACAACACAGCCAAATGATGTTTTTTGCGGTTTGAACACAACCAGAGTTAAGAAAATGTAATAAACTAATAGCGTTTGCGATTGTTCCGAGTTAATTTTAATTAAATTTTTAGATATAATTTGATTAACCCTAAATAATTTTTAAAAATAATTTTATGTATTATGTTTTAAAATAATAGTCATATCTCACTCAATTACGGTTATCTATTATTCATATTTATTTTAAGATTAGTATTTAGGTTATACAAGATGACTCAAATGATCCTATTTAAGTTTTGGACATAACCATGGTTAAGAAAATAGAACAAATAATCATTATAGCATTGTCCGATTTGATTCCAATTTAATTTTTGAAGTTCATTTGATGGACTGTAAATTATTTTTAAAATTTATTTTATGAATTGTTTTTTAAAAAAATAATTATATCTCACTCTATTACTGTTATCTATTATTCAAATTTATTTTAAAATTAATATTTAGGTTATACAAGATGACTCATATGATCCTTTTTAAGTTTTAGACATAACCAGGTTTAAGAAAATAAAACAAATAATCATTATAGCATTGTCCGATTTGATTCCAATTTAATTTTTGAAGTTCACTTGATGTACTGTAAATTATTTTTAAAATTTTTCTTATGAATTGTTTTTTAAAAAAATAATTATATCTCACTCTATTACTGTTATCTATTATTCGAATAGAATTTAAATTTACTATTTCGCATATACAAGAGAGCCAAATGATGTTTTTTACGGTTTAAACACAACCAGAATTAAGAAAATATAATAACTAATAGCGTTAAAGATTTTTCCGTTTTAATTTTAATTTAATTTTTAGATATAATTTGATTAACCCTAAATGACTTTTAAAAATATTTTGATGTATTGTGTTAAAAAAAAATAGTCATATCTCACTCAATTACGGTTATCTATTATTCAAATTTATTTTAAAATTAATATTTAGGTTATACAAGAAGACTCAAATGATCCTATTTAAGTTTTGGACATAACCAGGATTAAGAAAATAGAACAATTAATCATTATAGCATTGTCCGATTTGATTCCAATTTAATCTTTGAAGTTCATTTGAAGGACTGTAAATTATTTTTAAAATTTTTCCTATGAATTGTTTTCTAAAAAAATAATTATATCTCACTCTATTACTAATATCTATTATTCGAATATAATTTAAATTTACTATTTGGCATATACAAGACAGCCAAATGATGTTTTTTGCGGTTTGAACACATCCAGAGTTAAGAAAATGTAATAACTAATAGCATTGGCGATTGTTCCGATTTAATTTTAATTAAATTTTTAGATATAATTTGATTAACCCTAAATAATTTTTTAAAATAATTTTATGTATTATGTTTTAAAAAAATAGTCATATCTCACTCAATTACGGTTATCTTTTATTCAAATATAATTTAAAATTAATATTTAGATTACACAAGATGACCCAAATGATCCTTTTTAAGTTTTGGCCATAACCAGGGTTAAGAAAATAGAACAATTAATCATTATAGCATTGTCCGATTTGATTCCAATTAATTTTTGAAGTTCATTTGATGTACTGTAAATTATTTTTTAAATTTTTCTTATGAACTGTTTTTTAAAAAAAAATAATTATATCTCACTCTATTACTGTTATCTATTATTCAAATTTATTTTAAAATTAATATTTAGGTTATACAAGATGACTCATATGATCCTTTTTAAGTTTTGGACATAACCAGGGTTAAGAAAATAGAACAACTAATCATTATAGCATTGTCCGATTTGATTTCAATTTAATCTTTAAAGTTCATTTGATGGACTGTAAATTATTTTTAAAATTTTTCTTATGAATTGTTTTCTAAAAAAATAATTATATCTCACTCTATTACTAATATCTATTATTCGAATATAATTTAAATTTAGTATTTGGCATATACAACACAGCCAAATGATGTTTTTTGCGGTTTGAACACAACCAGAGTTAAGAAAATGTAATAAACTAATAGCGTTTGCGATTGTTCCGAGTTAATTTTAATTAAATTTTTAGATATAATTTGATTAACCCTAAATAATTTTTAAAAATAATTTTATGTATTATGTTTTAAAATAATAGTCATATCTCACTCAATTACGGTTATCTATTATTCATATTTATTTTAAGATTAGTATTTAGGTTATACAAGATGACTCAAATGATCCTATTTAAGTTTTGGACATAACCATGGTTAAGAAAATAGAACAAATAATCATTATAGCATTGTCCGATTTGATTCCAATTTAATTTTTGAAGTTCATTTGATGGACTGTAAATTATTTTTAAAATTTATTTTATGAATTGTTTTTTAAAAAAATAATTATATCTCACTCTATTACTGTTATCTATTATTCAAATTTATTTTAAAATTAATATTTAGGTTATACAAGATGACTCATATGATCCTTTTTAAGTTTTAGACATAACCAGGTTTAAGAAAATAAAACAAATAATCATTATAGCATTGTCCGATTTGATTCCAATTTAATTTTTGAAGTTCACTTGATGTACTGTAAATTATTTTTAAAATTTTTCTTATGAATTGTTTTTTAAAAAAATAATTATATCTCACTCTATTACTGTTATCTATTATTCGAATAGAATTTAAATTTACTATTTCGCATATACAAGAGAGCCAAATGATGTTTTTTACGGTTTAAACACAACCAGAATTAAGAAAATATAATAACTAATAGCGTTAAAGATTTTTCCGTTTTAATTTTAATTTAATTTTTAGATATAATTTGATTAACCCTAAATGACTTTTAAAAATATTTTGATGTATTGTGTTAAAAAAAAATAGTCATATCTCACTCAATTACGGTTATCTATTATTCAAATTTATTTTAAAATTAATATTTAGGTTATACAAGAAGACTCAAATGATCCTATTTAAGTTTTGGACATAACCAGGATTAAGAAAATAGAACAATTAATCATTATAGCATTGTCCGATTTGATTCCAATTTAATCTTTGAAGTTCATTTGAAGGACTGTAAATTATTTTTAAAATTTTTCCTATGAATTGTTTTCTAAAAAAATAATTATATCTTACTCTATTACTAATATCTATTATTCGAATATAATTTAAATTTACTATTTCGCATATACAAGATAGCCAAATGATGTTTTTTGCGGTTTGAACACAACCAGAATTAAGAAAATATAATAACTGATAGCGTTAAAGATTGTTCCGATTTAATTTAATTTTTAGATATAATTTGATTAACCCTAAATGACTTTTAAAAATAGTTTGATGTATTTTGTTTAAAAAAAATAGTCATATCTCACTCAATTACGGTTATCTATTATTCAAATTTATTTTAAAATTAATATTTAGGTTATACCAGAAGACCCAAATGATCCTATTTAAGTTTTGGACATAACCAGGGTTAAGAAAATAGAACAATTAATCATTATAGCATTAACCCTAAATAATTTTTAAAAATAATTTTATGTATTATGTTTAAAAAAAATAGTCATATCTCACTCAATTACGGTTATCTATTATTCAAATTTATTTTAAAATTAATATTTAGGTTATACCAGAAGACTCAAATGATCCTATTTAAGTTTTGGACATAACCAGGGTTAAGAAAATAGAACAATTAATCATTATAGCATTATCCAATTTGATTTCAATTTAATCTTTGAAGTTCATTTGATGGACTGTAAATTATTTTTAAAATTTTTCTTATGAATTGTTTTCTAAAAAAATAATTATATCTCACTCTATTACTAATATCTATTATTCGAATAGAATTTAAATTTACTATTTCGCATATACAAGAGAGCCAAATGATGTTTTTTACGGTTTAAAGACAACCAGAATTAAGAAAATATAATAACTAATAGCGTTAAAGATTGTTCCGTTTTAATTTTAGTTTAATTTTTAGATATAATTTGATTAACCCTAAATGACTTTTAAAAATATTTTGATGTATTGTGTTTAAAAAGAATAGTCATATCTCACGCAATTACGGTTATCTATTATTCAAATTTATTTTAAAATTAATATTTAGGTTATACCAGAAGACCCAAATGATCCTATTTAAGTTTTGGACATAACCAGGGTTAAGAAAATAGAACAATTAATCATTATAGCATTAACCCTAAATAATTTTTAAAAATAATTTTATGTATTATGTTTAAAAAAAATAGTCATATCTCACTCAATTACGGTTATCTATTATTCAAATTTATTTTAAAATTAATATTTAGGTTATACCAGAAGACTCAAATGATCCTATTTAAGTTTTGGACATAACCAGGGTTAAGAAAATAGAACAATTAATCATTATAGCATTATCCAATTTGATTTCAATTTAATCTTTGAAGTTCATTTGATGGACTGTAAATTATTTTTAAAATTTTTCTTATGAATTGTTTTCTAAAAAAATAATTATATCTCACTCTATTACTAATATCTATTATTCGAATATAATTTAAATTTACTATTTCGCATATACAAGATGGCCAAATGATGTTTTTTTGCGGTTTGAACACAACCAGAGTTAAGAAAATGTAATAACTAATAGGGTTGGCGATTGTTCCGATTTAATTTTAATTCAATTTTTAGATATAATTTGATTAACCCTAAATGATTTTTAAGAATAGTTTTATGTATTATGTTTTAAAAAAATAGTCATATCTCACTCAATTACGGTTATCTTTTATTCAAATATAATTTAAAATGATATTTAGATTACACAAGATGACCCAAATGATCCTTTTTAAGTTTTAGACATAACCAGGGTTAAGAAAATAGAACAATTAATCATTATAGCATTGTCCGATTTGATTCCAATTTAATCTTTGAAGATCATTAGATGTACTGTAAATTATTTTTAAAATTTTTCTTATGAACTGTTTTTAAAAAAAAATAATTATATCTCACTCTATTACTGTTATCTATTATTCAAATTTATTTTAAAATTAACATTTAGGTTATACAAGATGACTCATATGATCCTTTTTAAGTTTTGGACATAAACAGGGTTAAGAAAATAGAACAATTAATCATTATAGCATTATCCAATTTGATTTCAATTTAATCTTTGAAGTTCATTTGATGGACTGTAAATTATTTTTAAAATTTTTCTTATGAATTGTTTTCTAAAAAAATAATTATATCTCACTCTATTACTAATATCTATTATTCGAATATAATTTAAATTTACTATTTGGCATATACAAGACAGCCAAATGATGTTTTTTGCGGTTTGAACACAACCAGAGTTAAGAAAATGTAATAACTAATAGCATTGGCGATTGTTTCGATTTAATTTTAATTAAATTTTTAGATATAATTTGATTAACCCTAAATAATTTTTTAAAATAATTTTATGTATCATGTTTTAAAAAAATAGTCATATCTCACTCAATTACGGTTATCTTTTATTCAAATATAATTTAAAATTAATATTTAGATTACACAAGATGACCCAAATGATCCTTTTTAAGTTTTGGCCATAACCAGGGTTAAGAAAATAGAACAATTAATCATTATAGCATTGTCCGATTTGATTCCAATTAATTTTTGAAGTTCATTTGATGTACTGTAAATTATTTTTTAAATTTTTCTTATGAACTGTTTTTAAAAAAAAATAATTATATCTCACTCTATTACTAATATCTATTATTCGAATATAATTTAAATTTAGTATTTGGCATATACAACACAGCCAAATGATATTTTTTGCGGTTTGAACACAACCAGAGTTAAGAAAATGTAATAAACTAATAGCGTTTGCGATTGTTCCGATTTAATTTTAATTAAATTTTTAGATATAATTTGATTAACCCTAAATAATTTTATGTATTATGTTTTAAAAAAATAGTCATATCTCACTCAATTACGGTTATCTTTTATTCAAATATAATTTAAAATTAATATTTAGATTACACAAGATGACCCAAATGATCCTTTTTAAGTTTTGGCCATAACCAGGGTTAAGAAAATAGAACAATTAATCATTATAGCATTGTCCGATTTGATTCCAATTAATTTTTGAAGTTCATTTGATGTACTGTAAATTATTTTTTAAATTTTTCTTATGAACTGTTTTTTAAAAAAAATAATTATATCTCACTCTATTACTGTTATCTATTATTCAAATTTATTTTAAAATTAATATTTAGGTTATACCAGAAGACTCAAATGATCCTATTTAAGTTTTGGACATAACCAGGGTTAAGAAAATAGAACAATTAATCATTATAGCATTATCCAATTTGAATTCAATTTAATCTTTGAAGTTCATTTGATGGACTGTAAATTATTTTTAAAATTTTTCTTATGAATTGTTTTCTAAAAAAATAATTATATCTCACTCTATTACTAATATCTATTATTCGAATATAATTTAAATTTACTATTTCGCATATACAAGATAGCCAAATGACGTTTTTTGCGGTTCGAACACAGAGTTAAGAAAATGTAATAACTAATAGGGTTGGCGATTGTTCCGATTTAATTTTATTTCAATTTTTAGATATAATTTGATTAACCCTAAATGATTTTTAAGAATAGTTTTATGTATTATGTTTTAAAAAAATAGTCATATCTCACTCAATTACGGTTATCTATTATTCATATTTATTTTAAAATTAATATTTAGGTTATACAAGATGACTCCATATACATTATATATGCTATAACCCCATTATAGCATTATCCAATTTGATTTCAATTTAATCTTTGAAGTTCATTTGATGGACTGTAAATTATTTTTAAAATTTTTCTTATGAATTGTTTTCTAAAAAAATAATTATATCTCACTCTATTACTAATATCTATTATTCGAATATAATTTAAACTTAGTATTTGGCATATACAACACAGCCAAATGATGTTTTTTGCGGTTTGAACACAACCAGAGTTAAGAAAATGTAATAAACTAATAGCGTTTGCGATTGTTCCGATTTAATTTTAATTAAATTTTTAGATATAATTTGATTAACCCTAAATAATTTTTAAAAATAATTTTATGTATTATGTTTTAAAATAATAGTCATATCTCACTCAATTACGGTTATCTATTATTCATATTTATTTTAAAATTATTATTTAGGTTATACAAGATGACTCAATTGATCCTTTTTAAGTTTTGGACATAACCAGGGTTAAGAAAATAGAACAAATAATCATTATAGCACTGTCCGATTTGATTCCAATTAATTTTTGAAGTTCATTTGATGTACTGTAAATTATTTTTAAAATTTTTCTTATGAATTGTTTTTTAAAAAAATAATTATATCTCACTCTATTACTGTTATCTATTATTCGAATAGAATTTAAATATACTATTTCGCATATACAAGATAGCCAAATGATGTTTTTTACGGTTTGAACACAACCAGAATTAACAAAATATAATAATTGATAGCGTTATAGATTGTTCCGATTTAATTTAATTTTTAGATATAATTTGATTAACC
Source organism: Anthonomus grandis grandis (assembly GCF_022605725.1). Classification (NCBI taxonomy): domain Eukaryota; kingdom Metazoa; phylum Arthropoda; class Insecta; order Coleoptera; family Curculionidae; genus Anthonomus; species Anthonomus grandis. Next base: position 25,275,448 of record NC_065557.1, read on the forward strand.
CTAAATAAATGACTTTTAAAAATATTTTGATGTATTTTGTTTAAAAAAAATAGTCATATCTCACTCAATTACGGTTATCTATTATTCAAATTTATTTTAAAATTAATATTTAGGTTATACAAGATGACTCAAATGATCCTATTTAAGTTTTGGACATAACCAGGATTATTAATTGTTTTTTAAAAAAAATAATTATATCTCACTCTATTACTAATATCTATTATTCGAATATAATTTAAATTTACTATTTCGCATATACAAGATAGCCAAATGATGTTTTTTGCGGTTTGAACACAACCAGAGTTAAGAAAATGTAATAACTAATAGGGTTGGCGATTGTTCCGATTTAATTTTAATTCAATTTTTAGATATAATTTGATTAACCCTAAATGATTTTTAAGAATAGTTTTATGTATTATGTTTTAGAAAAATAGTCATATCTCACTCAATTACGGTTATCTTTTATTCAAATATAATTTAAAATTAATATTTAGATTACACAAGATGACCCAAATGATCCTTTTTAAGTTTTAGACATAACCAGGGTTAAGAAAATAGAACAATTAATCACTATAGCATTGTCCGATTTGATTCCAATTAATTTTTGAAGTTCATTTGATGTACTGTAAATTATTTTTTAAATTTTTCTTATGAACTGTTTTTTAAAAAAAATAATTATATCACCCTCTATTACTAATATCTATTATTAGAATATAATTTAAATTAACTATTTCGCATATACAAGATAGCCAAATGATGTTTTTTGCGGTTTGAACACAACCAGAGTTAAGAAAATGTAATAACTAATAGGGTTGGCGATTGCTCCGATTTAATTTTAATTCAATTTTTAGATATAATTTGATTAACCCTAAATGATTTTTAAGAATAGTTTTATGTATTATGTTTTAAAAAAATAGTCATATCTCACTCAATTACGGTTATCTTTTATTCAAATATAATTTAAAATTAATATTTAGATTACACAAGATGACCCAAATGATCCTTTTTAAGTTTTAGACATAACCAGGGTTAAGAAAATAGAACAATTAATCATTATAGCATTGTCCGATTTGATTTCAATTTAATCTTTGAAGATCATTAGATGTACTGTAAATTATTTTTAAAATTTTTCTTATGAATTGTTTTCTAAAAAAATAATTATATCTCACTCTATTACTAATATCTATTATTCGAATATAATTTAAATATACTATTTCGCATATACAAGATAGCCAAATTATGTTTTTTGCGGTTTGAACACAACCAGAGTTAAGAAAATGTAATAACTAATAGCGTTGGCGATTGTTCCAATTTAATTTTAATTAAATTTTTAGATATAGTTTCATTAACCCTAAATAATTTTTAAAAATAATTTTATGTATTATGTTTTAAAAAAATAGTCATATCGCACTCAATTACGGTTATCTTTTATTCAAATTTATTTTAAAATTAATATTTAGGTTATACAAGATGACTCAATTGATCCTTTTTAAGTTTTGGACATAACCAGGGTTATGAAAATAGAACAATTAATCAATATAGCATTATCCGATTTGATTTCAATTTAATCTTTGAAGTTCATTTGATGGACTGTAAATTATTTTTAAAATTTTTCCTATGAATTGTTTTCTAAAAAAATAATTATATCTCACTCTATTACTAATATCTATTATTCGAATATAATTTAAATTTACTATTTCGCATATACAAGATAGCCAAATGACGTTTTTTGCGGTTCGAACACAGAGTTAAGAAAATGTAATAACTAATAGGGTTGGCGATTGTTCCGATTTAATTTTATTTCAATTTTTAGATATAATTTGATTAACCCTAAATGATTTTTAAGAATAGTTTTATGTATTATGTTTTAAAAAAATAGTCATATCTCACTCAATTACGGTTATCTATTATTCATATTTATTTTAAAATTAATATTTAGGTTATACAAGATGACTCCATATACATTATATATGCTATAACCCCATTATAGCATTATCCAATTTGATTTCAATTTAATCTTTGAAGTTCATTTGATGGACTGTAAATTATTTTTAAAATTTTTCTTATGAATTGTTTTCTAAAAAAATAATTATATCTCACTCTATTACTAATATCTATTATTCGAATATAATTTAAATTTACTATTTGGCATATACAAGACAGCCAAATGATGTTTTTTGCGGTTTGAAGACAACCAGAGTTAAGAAAATGTAATAACTAATAGCATTGGCTATTTACTATTTCGCATATACAAGATAGCCAAATGATGTTTTTTGCGGTTTGAACACAACCAGAATTAACAAAATATAATAATTGATAGCGTTAAAGATTGTTCCGATTTAATTTAATTTTTAGATATAATTTGATTAACCCTAAATGACTTTTAAAAATATTTTGATGTATTTTGTTTAAAAAAAATAGTCATATCTCACTCAATTACGGTTATCTATTATTCAAATTTATTTTAAAATTAATATTTAGGTTATACAAGATGACTCAAATGATCCTATTTAAGTTTTGGACATAACCAGGATTATTAATTGTTTTTTAAAAAAATAATTATATCTCACTCTATTACTAATATCTATTATTCGAATATAATTTAAATTTACTATTTCGCATATACAAGATAGCCAAATGATGTTTTTTGCGGTTTGAACACAACCAGAGTTAAGAAAATGTAATAACTAATAGGGTTGGCGATTGTTCCGATTTAATTTTAATTCAATTTTTAGATATAATTTGATTAACCCTAAATGATTTTTAAGAATAGTTTTATGTATTATGTTTTAGAAAAATAGTCATATCTCACTCAATTACGGTTATCTTTTATTCAAATATAATTTAAAATTAATATTTAGATTACACAAGATGACCCAAATGATCCTTTTTAAGTTTTAGACATAACCAGGGTTAAGAAAATAGAACAATTAATCATTATAGCATTGTCCGATTTGATTCCAATTTAATTTTTGAAGTTCATTTTGATGTACTGTCAATTATTTTTAAAATTTTTCTTATGAATTGTTTTTTAAAAAAATAATTATATCACCCTCTATTACTAATATCTATTATTAGAATATAATTTAAATTAACTATTTCGCATATACAAGATAGCCAAATGATGTTTTTTGCGGTTTGAACACAACCAGAGTTAAGAAAATGTAATAACTAATAGGGTTGGCGATTGTTCCGATTTAATTTTAATTCAATTTTTAGATATAATTTGATTAACCCTAAATGATTTTTAAGAATAGTTTTATGTATTATGTTTTAAAAAAATAGTCATATCTCACTCAATTACGGTTATCTTTTATTCAAATATAATTTAAAATTAATATTTAGATTACACAAGATGACCCAAATGATCCTTTTTAAGTTTTAGACATAACCAGGGTTAAGAAAATAGAACAATTAATCATTATAGCATTGTCCGATTTGATTTCAATTTAATCTTTGAAGATCATTAGATGTACTGTAAATTATTTTTAAAATTTTTCCTATGAATTGTTTTCTAAAAAAATAATTATATCTTACTCTATTACTAATATCTATTATTCGAATATAATTTAAATTTACTATTTCGCATATACAAGATAGCCAAATGATGTTTTTTGCGGTTTGAACACAACCAGAATTAAGAAAATATAATAACTGATAGCGTTAAAGATTGTTCCGATTTAATTTAATTTTTAGATATAATTTGATTAACCCTAAATGACTTTTAAAAATAGTTTGATGTATTTTGTTTAAAAAAAATAGTCATATCTCACTCAATTACGGTTATCTATTATTCAAATTTATTTTAAAATTAATATTTAGGTTATACCAGAAGACCCAAATGATCCTATTTAAGTTTTGGACATAACCAGGGTTAAGAAAATAGAACAATTAATCATTATAGCATTAACCCTAAATAATTTTTAAAAATAATTTTATGTATTATGTTTAAAAAAAATAGTCATATCTCACTCAATTACGGTTATCTATTATTCAAATTTATTTTAAAATTAATATTTAGGTTATACCAGAAGACTCAAATGATCCTATTTAAGTTTTGGACATAACCAGGGTTAAGAAAATAGAACAATTAATCATTATAGCATTATCCAATTTGATTTCAATTTAATCTTTGAAGTTCATTTGATGGACTGTAAATTATTTTTAAAATTTTTCTTATGAATTGTTTTCTAAAAAAATAATTATATCTCACTCTATTACTAATATCTATTATTCGAATAGAGTTTAAATTTACTATTTCGCATATACAAGAGAGCCAAATGATGTTTTTTACGGTTTAAAGACAACCAGAATTAAGAAAATATAATAACTAATAGCGTTAAAGATTGTTCCGTTTTAATTTTAGTTTAATTTTTAGATATAATTTGATTAACCCTAAATGACTTTTAAAAATATTTTGATGTATTGTGTTTAAAAAGAATAGTCATATCTCACGCAATTACGGTTATCTATTATTCAAATTTATTTTAAAATTAATATTTAGGTTATACCAGAAGACCCAAATGATCCTATTTAAGTTTTGGACATAACCAGGGTTAAGAAAATAGAACAAATAATCATTATAGCATTGTCCGATTTGATTCCAATTAATTTTTGAAGTTCATTTGATGTACTGTAAATTATTTTTAAAATTTTTCTTATGAATTGTTTTTTAAAAAAATAATTATATCTCACTCTATTACTGTTATCTATTATTCGAATAGAATTTAAATATACTATTTCGCATATACAAGATAGCCAAATGATGTTTTTTACGGTTTGAACACAACCAGAATTAAGAAAATATAATAATTGATAGCGTTAAAGATTGTTCCGATTTAATTTAATTTTTAGATATAATTTGATTAACCCTAAATAAATGACTTTTAAAAATATTTTGATGTATTTTGTTTAAAAAAAATAGTCATATCTCACTCAATTACGGTTATCTATTATTCAAATTTATTTTAAAATTAATATTTAGGTTATACAAGATGACTCAAATGATCCTATTTAAGTTTTGGACATAACCAGGATTATTAATTGTTTTTTAAAAAAATAATTATATCTCACTCTATTACTAATATCTATTATTCGAATATAATTTAAATTTACTATTTCGCATATACAAGATAGCCAAATGATGTTTTTTGCGGTTTGAACACAACCAGAGTTAAGAAAATGTAATAACTAATAGGGTTGGCGATTGTTCCGATTTAATTTTAATTCAATTTTTAGATATAATTTGATTAACCCTAAATGATTTTTAAGAATAGTTTTATGTATTATGTTTTAAAAAAATAGTCATATCTCACTCAATTACGGTTATCTTTTATTCAAATATAATTTAAAATTAATATTTAGATTACACAAGATGACCCAAATGATCCTTTTTAAGTTTTAGACATAACCAGGGTTAAGAAAATAGAACAATTAATCATTATAGCATTGTCCGATTTGATTCCAATTTAATTTTTGAAGTTCATTTTGATGTACTGTCAATTATTTTTAAAATTTTTCTTATGAATTGTTTTTTAAAAAAATAATTCTATCACCCTCTATCACTAATATCTAGTATTAGAATATAATTTAAATTAACTATTTCGCATATACAAGATAGCCAAATGATGTTTTTTGCGGTTTGAACATAACCAGAGTTAAGAAAATGTAATAACTAATAGGGTTGGCGATTGTTCCGATTTAATTTTAATTCAATTTTTAGATATAATTTGATTAACCCTAAATAATTTTTAAAAATAATTTTATGTATTATGTTTTAAAAAAATAGTCATATCGCACTCAATTACGGTTATCTTTTATTCAAATTTATTTTAAAATTAATATTTAGGTTATACAAGATGACTCAATTGATCCTTTTTATGTTTTGGACATAACCAGGGTTAAGAAAATAGAACAAATAATCATTATAGCATTGTCCGATTTGATTCCAATTAATTTTTGAAGTTCATTTGATGTACTGTAAATTATTTTTAAAATTTTTCTTATGAATTGTTTTTTAAAAAAATAATTATATCTCACTCTATTACTGTTATCTATTATTCAAATTTATTTTAAAATTAATATTTAGGTTATACAAGATGACTCATATGATCCTTTTTAAGTTTTGGACATAACCAGGGTTAAGAAAATAGAACAACTAATCATTATAGCATTGTCCGATTTGATTTCAATTTAATCTTTAAAGTTCATTTGATGGACTGTAAATTATTTTTAAAATTTTCCCTATGAATTGTTTTCTAAAAAAATAATTATATCTCACTCTATTACTAATATCTATTATTCGAATATAATTTAAACTTAGTATTTGGCATATACAACACAGCCAAATGATGTTTTTTGCGGTTTGAACACAACCAGAGTTAAGAAAATGTAATAAACTAATAGCGTTTGCGATTGTTCCGATTTAATTTTAATTAAATTTTTAGATATAATTTGATTAACCCTAAATAATTTTTAAAAATAATTTTATGTATTATGTTTTAAAATAATAGTCATATCTCACTCAATTACGGTTATCTATTATTCATATTTATTTTAAAATTATTATTTAGGTTATACAAGATGACTCAATTGATCCTTTTTAAGTTTTGGACATAACCAGGGTTAAGAAAATAGAACAAATAATCATTATAGCACTGTCCGATTTGATTTCAATTAATTTTTGAAGTTCATTTGATGTACTGTAAATTATTTTTAAAATTTTTCTTATGAATTGTTTTTTAAAAAAATAATTATATCTCACTCTATTACTGTTATCTATTATTCGAATAGAATTTAAATATACTATTTCGCATATACAAGATAGCCAAATGATGTTTTTTACGGTTTGAACACAACCAGAATTAACAAAATATAATAATTGATAGCGTTATAGATTGTTCCGATTTAATTTAATTTTTAGATATAATTTGATTAACCCTAAATAAATGACTTTTAAAAATATTTTGATGTATTTTGTTTAAAAAAAATAGTCATATCTCACTCAATTACGGTTATCTATTATTCAAATTTATTTTAAAATTAATATTTAGGTTATACAAGATGACTCAAATGATCCTATTTAAGTTTTGGACATAACCAGGATTATTAATTGTTTTTTAAAAAAAATAATTATATCTCACTCTATTACTAATATCTATTATTCGAATATAATTTAAATTTACTATTTCGCATATACAAGATAGCCAAATGATGTTTTTTGCGGTTTGAACACAACCAGAGTTAAGAAAATGTAATAACTAATAGGGTTGGCGATTGTTCCGATTTAATTTTAATTCAATTTTTAGATATAATTTGATTAACCCTAAATGATTTTTAAGAATAGTTTTATGTATTATGTTTTAGAAAAATAGTCATATCTCACTCAATTACGGTTATCTTTTATTCAAATATAATTTAAAATTAATATTTAGATTACACAAGATGACCCAAATGATCCTTTTTAAGTTTTAGACATAACAAGGGTTAAGAAAATAGAACAATTAATCATTATAGCATTGTCCCATTTGATTCCAATTAATTTTTGAAGTTCATTTGATGTACTGTAAATTATTTTTTAAATTTTTCTTATGAACTGTTTTTTAAAAAAAATAATTATATCACCCTCTATTACTAATATCTATTATTAGAATATAATTTAAATTAACTATTTCGCATATACAAGATAGCCAAATGATGTTTTTTGCGGTTTGAACACAACCAGAGTTAAGAAAATGTAATAACTAATAGGGTTGGCGATTGCTCCGATTTAATTTTAATTCAATTTTTAGATATAATTTGATTAACCCTAAATGATTTTTAAGAATAGTTTTATGTATTATGTTTTAAAAAAATAGTCATATCTCACTCAATTACGGTTATCTTTTATTCAAATATAATTTAAAATTAATATTTAGATTACACAAGATGACCCAAATGATCCTTTTTAAGTTTTAGACATAACCAGGGTTAAGAAAATAGAACAATTAATCATTATAGCATTGTCCGATTTGATTTCAATTTAATCTTTGAAGATCATTAGATGTACTGTAAATTATTTTTAAAATTTTTCTTATGAATTGTTTTCTAAAAAAATAATTATATCTCACTCTATTACTAATATCTATTATTCGAATATAATTTAAATATACTATTTCGCATATACAAGATAGCCAAATTATGTTTTTTGCGGTTTGAACACAACCAGAGTTAAGAAAATGTAATAACTAATAGCGTTGGCGATTGTTCCAATTTAATTTTAATTAAATTTTTAGATATAGTTTCATTAACCCTAAATAATTTTTAAAAATAATTTTATGTATTATGTTTTAAAAAAATAGTCATATCGCACTCAATTACGGTTATCTTTTATTCAAATTTATTTTAAAATTAATATTTAGGTTATACAAGATGACTCAATTGATCCTTTTTAAGTTTTGGACATAACCAGGGTTATGAAAATAGAACAATTAATCAATATAGCATTATCCGATTTGATTTCAATTTAATCTTTGAAGTTCATTTGATGGACTGTAAATTATTTTTAAAATTTTTCCTATGAATTGTTTTCTAAAAAAATAATTATATCTCACTCTATTACTAATATCTATTATTCGAATATAATTTAAATTTACTATTTCGCATATACAAGATAGCCAAATGACGTTTTTTGCGGTTCGAACACAGAGTTAAGAAAATGTAATAACTAATAGGGTTGGCGATTGTTCCGATTTAATTTTATTTCAATTTTTAGATATAATTTGATTAACCCTAAATGATTTTTAAGAATAGTTTTATGTATTATGTTTTAAAAAAATAGTCATATCTCACTCAATTACGGTTATCTATTATTCATATTTATTTTAAAATTAATATTTAGGTTATACAAGATGACTCCATATACATTATATATGCTATAACCCCATTATAGCATTATCCAATTTGATTTCAATTTAATCTTTGAAGTTCATTTGATGGACTGTAAATTATTTTTAAAATTTTTCTTATGAATTGTTTTCTAAAAAAATAATTATATCTCACTCTATTACTAATATCTATTATTCGAATATAATTTAAATTTACTATTTGGCATATACAAGACAGCCAAATGATGTTTTTTGCGGTTTGAACACAACCAGAGTTAAGAAAATGTAATAACTAATAGCATTGGCTATTTACTATTTCGCATATACAAGATAGCCAAATGATGTTTTTTGCGGTTTGAACACAACCAGAATTAACAAAATATAATAATTGATAGCGTTAAAGATTGTTCCGATTTAATTTAATTTTTAGATATAATTTGATTAACCCTAAATGACTTTTAAAAATATTTTGATGTATTTTGTTTAAAAAAAATAGTCATATCTCACTCAATTACGGTTATCTATTATTCAAATTTATTTTAAAATTAATATTTAGGTTATACAAGATGACTCAAATGATCCTATTTAAGTTTTGGACATAACCAGGATTATTAATTGTTTTTTAAAAAAATAATTATATCTCACTCTATTACTAATATCTATTATTCGAATATAATTTAAATTTACTATTTCGCATATACAAGATAGCCAAATGATGTTTTTTGCGGTTTGAACACAACCAGAGTTAAGAAAATGTAATAACTAATAGGGTTGGCGATTGTTCCGATTTAATTTTAATTCAATTTTTAGATATAATTTGATTAACCCTAAATGATTTTTAAGAATAGTTTTATGTATTATGTTTTAGAAAAATAGTCATATCTCACTCAATTACGGTTATCTTTTATTCAAATATAATTTAAAATTAATATTTAGATTACACAAGATGACCCAAATGATCCTTTTTAAGTTTTAGACATAACCAGGGTTAAGAAAATAGAACAATTAATCATTATAGCATTGTCCGATTTGATTTCAATTTAATTTTTGAAGTTCATTTTGATGTACTGTCAATTATTTTTAAAATTTTTCTTATGAATTGTTTTTTAAAAAAATATTTATATCACCCTCTATTACTAATATCTATTATTAGAATATAATTTAAATTAACTATTTCGCATATACAAGATAGCCAAATGATGTTTTTTGCGGTTTGAACACAACCAGAGTTAAGAAAATGTAATAACTAATAGGGTTGGCGATTGTTCCGATTTAATTTTAATTCAATTTTTAGATATAATTTGATTAACCCTAAATGATTTTTAAGAATAGTTTTATGTATTATGTTTTAAAAAAATAGTCATATCTCACTCAATTACGGTTATCTTTTATTCAAATATAATTTAAAATTAATATTTAGATTACACAAGATGACCCAAATGATCCTTTTTAAGTTTTAGACATAACCAGGGTTAAGAAAATAGAACAATTAATCATTATAGCATTGTCCGATTTGATTTCAATTTAATCTTTGAAGATCATTAGATGTACTGTAAATTATTTTTAAAATTTTTCTTATGAATTGTTTTCTAAAAAAATAATTATATCTCACTCTATTACTAATATCTATTATTCGAATATAATTTAAATATACTATTTCGCATATACAAGATAGCCAAATTATGTTTTTTGCGGTTTGAACACAACCAGAGTTAAGAAAATGTAATAACTAATAGCGTTGGCGATTGTTCCAATTTAATTTTAATTAAATTTTTAGATATAATTTCATTAACCCTAAATAATTTTTAAAAATAATTTTATGTATTATGTTTTAAAAAAATAGTCATATCGCACTCAATTACGGTTATCTTTTATTCAAATTTATTTTAAAATTAATATTTAGGTTATACAAGATGACTCAATTGATCCTTTTTAAGTTTTGGACATAACCAGGGTTATGAAAATAGAACAATTAATCAATATAGCATTATCCGATTTGATTTCAATTTAATCTTTGAAGTTCATTTGATGGACTGTAAATTATTTTTAAAATTTTTCCTATGAATTGTTTTCTAAAAAAATAATTATATCTCACTCTATTACTAATATCTATTATTCGAATATAATTTAAATTTACTATTTCGCATATACAAGATAGCCAAATGACGTTTTTTGCGGTTCGAACACAGAGTTAAGAAAATGTAATAACTTATAGGGTTGGCAATTGTTCCGATTTAATTTTATTTCAATTTTTAGATATAATTTGATTAACCCTAAATGATTTTTAAGAATAGTTTTATGTATTATGTTTTAAAAAAATAGTCATATCTCACTCAATTACGGTTATCTATTATTCATATTTATTTTAAAATTAATATTTAGGTTATACAAGATGACTCCATATACATTATATATGCTATAACCCCATTATAGCATTATCCAATTTGATTTCAATTTAATCTTTGAAGTTCATTTGATGGACTGTAAATTATTTTTAAAATTTTTCTTATGAATTGTTTTCTAAAAAAATAATTATATCTCACTCTATTACTAATATCTATTATTCGAATATAATTTAAATTTACTATTTGGCATATACAAGACAGCCAAATGATGTTTTTTGCGGTTTGAACACAACCAGAGTTAAGAAAATGTAATAACTAATAGCATTGGCTATTTACTATTTCGCATATACAAGATAGCCAAATGATGTTTTTTGCGGTTTGAACACAACCAGAATTAAGAAAATATAATAACTGATAGCGTTAAAGATTGTTCCGATTTAATTTAATTTTTAGATATAATTTGATTAACCCTAAATGACTTTTAAAAATATTTTGATGTATTTTGTTTAAAAAAAATAGTCATATCTCACTCAATTACGGTTATCTATTATTCAAATTTATTTTAAAATTAATATTTAGGTTATACAAGATGACTCAAATAATCCTATTTAAGTTTTGGACATAACCAGGGTTAAGAAAATAGAACAATTAATCATTATAGCATTATCCGATTTGATTTCAATTTAATCTTTGAAGTTCATTTGATGGACTGTAAATTATTTTTAAAATTTTTCATATGAATTGTTTTCTAAAAAAATAATTATATCTCACTCTATTACTAATATCTATTATTCGAATATAATTTAAATTTACTATTTCGCATATACAAGATAGCCAAATGATGTTTTTTGCGGTTTGAACACAACCAGAGTTAAGAAAATGTAATAACTAATAGGGTTGGCGATTGTTCCGATTTAATTTTAATTCAATTTTTAGATATAATTTGATTAACCCTAAATGATTTTTAAGAATAGTTTTATGTATTATGTTTTAAAAAAATAGTCATATCTCACTCAATTACGGTTATCTTTTATTCAAATATAATTTAAAATTAATATTTAGATTACACAAGATGACCCAAATGATCCTTTTTAAGTTTTAGACATAACCAGGGTTAAGAAAATAGAACAATTAATCATTATAGCATTGTCCGATTTGATTCCAATTTAATCTTTGAAGATCATTAGATGTACTGTAAATTATTTTTTAAATTTTTCTTATGAACTGTTTTTTAAAAAAAATAATTATATCTCACTCTATTACTGTTATCTATTATTCAAATTTATTTTAAAATTAACATTTAGGTTATACAAGATGACTCATATGATCCTTTTTAAGTTTTGGACATAAACAGGGTTAAGAAAATAGAACAATTAATCATTATAGCATTATCCAATTTGATTTCAATTTAATCTTTGAAGTTCATTTGATGGACTGTAAATTATTTTTAAAATTTTTCTTATGAATTGTTTTCTAAAAAAATAATTATATCTCACTCTATTACTAATATCTATTATTCGAATATAATTTAAATTTAGTATTTGGCATATACAACACAGCCAAATGATGTTTTTTGCGGTTTGAACACAACCAGAGTTAAGAAAATGTAATAAACTAATAGCGTTTGCGATTGTTCCGATTTAATTTTAATTAAATTTTTAGATATAATTTGATTAACCCTAAATAATTTTTAAAAATAATTTTATGTATTATGTTTTAAAATAATAGTCATATCTCACTCAATTACGGTTATCTATTATTCATATTTATTTTAAGATTAATATTTAGGTTATACAAGATGACTCAAATGATCCTATTTAAGTTTTGGACATAACCATGGTTAAGAAAATAGAACAAATAATCATTATAGCATTGTCCGATTTGATTCCAATTTAATCTTTGAAGTTCATTTGAAGGACTGTAAATTATTTTTAAAATTTTTCCTATGAATTGTTTTCTAAAAAAATAATTATATCTTACTCTATTACTAATATCTATTATTCGAATATAATTTAAATTTACTATTTCGCATATACAAGATAGCCAAATGATGTTTTTTGCGGTTTGAACACAACCAGAATTAAGAAAATATAATAACTGATAGCGTTAAAGATTGTTCCGATTTAATTTAATTTTTAGATATAATTTGATTAACCCTAAATGACTTTTAAAAATAGTTTGATGTATTTTGTTTAAAAAAAATAGTCATATCTCACTCAATTACGGTTATCTATTATTCAAATTTATTTTAAAATTAATATTTAGGTTATACAAGATGACTCAATTGATCCTTTAAGTTTTGGACATAACCAGGGTTAATAAAATAGAACAATTAATCATTATAGCATTGTCCGATTTGATTTCAATTTAATCTTTAAAGTTCATTTGATGGACTGTAAATTATTTTTAAAATTTTTCTTATGAATTGTTTTCTAAAAAAATAATTATATCTCACTCTATTACTAATATCTATTATTCGAATATAATTTAAATATACTATTTCGCATATACAAGATAGCCAAATGATGTTTTTTGCGGTTTGAACACAACCAGAGTTAAGAAAATGTAATAACTAATAGCGTTGGCGATTGATCCAATTTAATTTTAATTAAATTTTTAGATATAATTTCATTAACCCTAAATAATTTTTAAAAATAATTTTATGTATTATGTTTAAAAAAAATAGTCATATCTCACTCAATTACGGTTATCTATTATTCAAATTTATTTTAAAATTAATATTTAGGTTATACCAGAAGACTCAAATGATCCTATTTAAGTTTTGGACATAACCAGGGTTAAGAAAATAGAACAATTAATCATTATAGCATTATCCAATTTGATTTCAATTTAATCTTTGAAGTTCATTTGATGGACTGTAAATTATTTTTAAAATTTTTCTTATGAATTGTTTTCTAAAAAAATAATTATATCTCACTCTATTACTAATATCTATTATTCGAATAGAATTTAAATTTACTATTTCGCATATACAAGAGAGCCAAATGATGTTTTTTACGGTTTAAAGACAACCAGAATTAAGAAAATTAAATAACTAATAGCGTTAAAGATTGTTCCGTTTTAATTTTAGTTTAATTTTTAGATATAATTTGATTAACCCTAAATGACTTTTAAAAATATTTTGATGTATTGTGTTTAAAAAGAATAGTCATATCTCACGCAATTACGGTTATCTATTATTCAAATTTTTTTTAAAATTAATATTTAGGTTATACAAGATGACTCAATTGATCCTTTAAGTTTTGGACATAACCAGGGTTAAGAAAATAGAACAATTAATCATTATAGCATTATCCAATTTGATTTCAATTTAATCTTTGAAGTTCATTTGATGGACTGTAAATTATTTTTAAAATTTTTCTTATGAATTGTTTTCTAAAAAAATAATTATATCTCACTCTATTACTAATATCTATTATTCGAATATAATTTAAATTTACTATTTGGCATATACAAGACAGCCAAATGATGTTTTTTGCGGTTTGAACACAACCAGAGTTAAGAAAATGTAATAACTAATAGCATTGGCGATTGTTCCGATTTCATTTAAATTAAATTTTAAGATATAATTTGATTAACCCTAAATAATTTTTTAAAATAATTTTATGTATTGTTTTAAAAAAATAGTCATATCTCACTCAATTACGGTTATCTATTATTCAAATTTATTTTAAAATTAATATTTAGGTTATACAAGATGACTCAAATAATCCTATTTAAGTTTTAGACATACCCAGGGATAAGAAAATACAATAAATAATCATTATAGCATTGTCCTATTTGATTCCAATTTAATTTTTGAAGTTCACTTGATGTACTGTATATTATTTTTAAAATTTTTCTTATGAATAGTTTTTAAAAAAAATAATTATATCTTACTCTATTACTGTTATCTATTATTCGAATTAAATTTAAATTTACTATTTCGCATATACAAGAGAGCCAAATGATGTTTTTTACGGTTTAAACACAACCAGAATTAAGAAAATATAATAACTAATAGCATTAAAGATTTTTCCGTTTTAATTTTAATTTAATTTTTAGATATAATTTGATTGACCCTAAATGACTTTTAAAAATATTTTGATGTATTGTGTTAAAAAAAAAAATAGTCATATCTCACTCAATTACGGTTATCTATTATTCAAATTTATTTTAAAATTAATATTTAGGTTATACAAGAAGACTCAAATGATCCTATTTAAGTTTTGGACATAACCAGGATTAAGAAAATAGAACAATTAATCATTATAGCATTGTCCGATTTGATTCCAATTTAATCTTTGAAGTTCATTTTGATGTACTGTAAATTATTTTTAAAATTTTTCTTATGAATTGTTTTTTAAAAAAATAATTATATCACCCTCTATTACTAATACCTATTATTAGAATATAATTTAAATTAACTATTTCGCATATACAAGATAGCCAAATGATGTTTTTTGCGGTTTGAACAGAACCAGAGTTAAGAAAATGTAATAACTAATAGGGTTGGCGATTGTTCCGATTTAATTTTAATTCAATTTTTAGATATAATTTGATTAACCCTAAATGATTTTTAAGAATAGTTTTATGTATTATGTTTTAAAAAAATAGTCATATCTCACTCAATTACGGTTATCTTTCATTCAAATATAATTTAAAATTAATATTTAGATTACACAAGATGACCCAAATGATCCTTTTTAAGTTTTAGACATAACCAGGGTTAAGAAAATAGAACAATTAATCATTATAGCATTGTCCGATTTGATTCCAATTTAATCTTTGAAGATCATTAGATGTACTGTAAATTATTTTTTAAATTTTTCTTATGAACTGTTTTTTAAAAAAAATAATTATATCTCACTCTATTACTGTTATCTATTATTCAAATTTATTTTAAAATTAATATTTAGGTTATACAAGATGACTCATATGATCCTTTTTAAGTTTTGGACATAACCAGGGTTAAGAAAATAGAACAACTAATCATTATAGCATTGTCCGATTTGATTTCAATTTAATCTTTAAAGTTCATTTGATGGACTGTAAATTATTTTTAAAATTTTTCTTATGAATTGTTTTCTAAAAAAATAATTATATCTCACTCTATTACTAATATCTATTATTCGAATATAATTTAAATTTAGTATTTGGCATATACAACACAGCCAAATGATGTTTTTTGCGGTTTGAACACAACCAGAGTTAAGAAAATGTAATAACTAATAGCATTGGCGATTGTTCCGATTTAATTTTAATTAAATTTTTAGATATAATTTGATTAACCCTAAATAATTTTTTTAAATAATTTTATGTATTATGTTTTAAAAAAATAGTCATATCTCACTCAATTACGGTTATCTTTTATTCAAATATAATTTAAAATTAATATTTAGATTACACAAGATGACCCAAATGATCCTTTTTAAGTTTTGGCCATAACCAGGGTTAAGAAAATAGAACAATTAATCATTATAGCATTGTCCGATTTGATTCCAATTAATTTTTGAAGTTCATTTGATGTACTGTAAATTATTTTTTAAATTTTTCTTATGAACTGTTTTTTAAAAAAAAATAATTATATCTCACTCTATTACTGTTATCTATTATTCAAATTTATTTTAAAATTAATATTTAGGTTATACAAGATGACTCATATGATCCTTTTTAAGTTTTGGACATAACCAGGGTTAAGAAAATAGAACAACTAATCATTATAGCATTGTCCGATTTGATTTCAATTTAATCTTTAAAGTTCATTTGATGGACTGTAAATTATTTTTAAAATTTTTCTTATGAATTGTTTTCTAAAAAAATAATTATATCTCACTCTATTACTAATATCTATTATTCGAATATAATTTAAATTTAGTATTTGGCATATACAACACAGCCAAATGATGTTTTTTGCGGTTTGAACACAACCAGAGTTAAGAAAATGTAATAAACTAATAGCGTTTGCGATTGTTCCGAGTTAATTTTAATTAAATTTTTAGATATAATTTGATTAACCCTAAATAATTTTTAAAAATAATTTTATGTATTATGTTTTAAAATAATAGTCATATCTCACTCAATTACGGTTATCTATTATTCATATTTATTTTAAGATTAGTATTTAGGTTATACAAGATGACTCAAATGATCCTATTTAAGTTTTGGACATAACCATGGTTAAGAAAATAGAACAAATAATCATTATAGCATTGTCCGATTTGATTCCAATTTAATTTTTGAAGTTCATTTGATGGACTGTAAATTATTTTTAAAATTTATTTTATGAATTGTTTTTTAAAAAAATAATTATATTTCACTCTATTACTGTTATCTATTATTCAAATTTATTTTAAAATTAATATTTAGGTTATACCAGAAGACTCAAATGATCCTATTTAAGTTCTGGACATAACCAGGGTTAAGAAAATAGAACAAATAATCATTATAGCATTGTCCGATTGGATTCAAATTAGTTTTTGAAGTTCATTTGATGTACTGTAAATTATTTTTAAAATTTTTCTTATGAATTGTTTTTTAAAAAAATAATTATATCTCACTCTATTACTGTTATCTATTATTCGAATAGAATTTAAATTTACTATTTCGCATATACAAGATAGCCAAATGATGTTTTTTACGGTTTGAACACAACCAGAGTTAAGAAAATGTAATAACTAATAGCGTTGGCAATTGTTCCGATTTAATTTTAATTAAATTTTTAGATATAATTTGATTAACCCTAAATAATTTTTAAAAATAATTTTATGTATTATGTTTTAAAATAATAGTCATATCTCACTCAATTACGGTTATCTATTATTCATATTTATTTTAAAATTAGTATTTAGGTTATACAAGATGACTCAATTGATCCTATTTAAGTTTTGGACATAACCAGGGTTAAGAAAATAGAACAATTAATCATTATAGCATTATCCAATTTGATTTCAATTTAATCTTTGAAGTTCATTTGATGGACTGTAAATTATTTTTAAAATTTTTCTTATGAATTGTTTTCTAAAAAAATAATTATATCTCACTCTATTACTGTTATCTATTATTCGAATAGAATTTAAATTTACTATTTCGCATATACAAGAGAACCAAATGATGTTTTTTACGGTTTAAACACAACCAGAATTAAGAAAATATAATAACTAATAGCGTTAAAGATTGTTCCGTTTTAATTTTAATTTAATTTTTAGATATAAGATAGATTAACCCTAAATGACTTTTAAAAATATTTTGATAAATTGTGTTTAAAAAAAATAGTCATATCTCACTCAATTACGGTTATCTATTATTCAAATTTATTTTAAAATTAATATTTAGGTTATACAAGATGACTCAAATGATCCTATTTAAGTTTTGGACATAACCAGGATTAAGAAAATAGAACAATTAATCATTATAGCATTGTCCGATTTGATTTCAATTTAATCTTTGAAGTTCATTTGATGGACTGAAAATTATTTTTAAAATTTTTCTTATGAATTGTTTTTTAAAAAAATAATTATATCTCACTCTATTACTGTTATCTATTATTCGAATAGAATTTAAATTTACTATTACGCATATACAAAATAGCCAAATGATGTTTTTTACGGTTTGAACACAACCAGAATTAAGAAAATATAATAACTAATAGCGTTAAAGATTGTTCCGTTTTAATTTTAATTTAATTTTTAGATATAATTTGATTAACCCTAAATGACTTTTAAAAATATTTTGATGTATTGTGTTTAAAAAGAATAGTCATATCTCACTCAATTACGGTTATCTATTATTCAAATTTATTTTAAAATTAATATTTAGGTTATACAAGATGACTCAAATGATCCTATTTAAGTTTTGGACATAACCAGGGTTAAGAAAATAGAACAATTAATCATTATAGCATTGTCCGATTTGATTCCAATTTAATCTTTGAAGTTCATTTGATGGACTGTAAATTATTTTTAAAATTTTTCCTATGAATTGTTTTCTAAAAAAATAATTATATCTTACTCTATGACTAATATCTATTATTCGAATATAATTTAAATTTACTATTTCGCATATACAAGATAGCCAAATGATGTTTTTTGCGGTTTGAACACAACCAGAGTTAAGAAAATGTAATAACTAATAGGGTTGGCGATTGTTCCGATTTAATTTTAATTCAATTTTTAGATATAATTTGATTAACCCTAAATGATTTTTAAGAATAGTTTTATGCATTATGTTTTAAAAAAATAGTCATATCTCACTCAATTAGGGTTATCTTTTATTCAAATATAATTTAAAATTAATATTTAGATTACACAAGATGACCCAAATGATCCTTTTTAAGTTTTAGACATAACCAGGGTTAAGAAAATAGAACAATTAATCATTATAGCATTGTCCGATTTGATTCCAATTTAATTTTTGAAGTTCATTTTGATGTACTGTAAATTATTTTTAAAATTTTTCTTATGAATTGTTTTTTAAAAAAATAATTATATCACCCTCTATTACTAATATCTATTATTAGAATATAATTTAAATTAACTATTTGGCATATACAAGACAGCCAAATGATGTTTTTTGCGGTTTGAACACATCCAGAGTTAAGAAAATGTAATAACTAATAGCATTGGCGATTGTTCCGATTTAATTTTAATTAAATTTTTAGATATAATTTGATTAACCCTAAATAATTTTTTAAAATAATTTTATGTATTATGTTTTAAAAAAATAGTCATATCTCACTCAATTACGGTTATCTTTTATTCAAATATAATTTAAAATTAATATTTAGATTACACAAGATGACCCAAATGATCCTTTTTAAGTTTTGGCCATAACCAGGGTTAAGAAAATAGAACAATTAATCATTATAGCATTGTCCGATTTGATTCCAATTAATTTTTGAAGTTCATTTGATGTACTGTAAATTATTTTTTAAATTTTTCTTATGAACTGTTTTTTAAAAAAAAATAATTATATCTCACTCTATTACTGTTATCTATTATTCAAATTTATTTTAAAATTAATATTTAGGTTATACAAGATGACTCATATGATCCTTTTTAAGTTTTGGACATAACCAGGGTTAAGAAAATAGAACAACTAATCATTATAGCATTGTCCGATTTGATTTCAATTTAATCTTTAAAGTTCATTTGATGGACTGTAAATTATTTTTAAAATTTTTCTTATGAATTGTTTTCTAAATATCTCACTCTATTACTAATATCTATTATTCGAATATAATTTAAATTTAGTATTTGGCATATACAACACAGCCAAATGATGTTTTTTGCGGTTTGAACACAACCAGAGTTAAGAAAATGTAATAAACTAATAGCGTTTGCGATTGTTCCGAGTTAATTTTAATTAAATTTTTAGATATAATTTGATTAACCCTAAATAATTTTTAAAAATAATTTTATGTATTATGTTTTAAAATAATAGTCATATCTCACTCAATTACGGTTATCTATTATTCATATTTATTTTAAGATTAGTATTTAGGTTATACAAGATGACTCAAATGATCCTATTTAAGTTTTGGACATAACCATGGTTAAGAAAATAGAACAAATAATCATTATAGCATTGTCCGATTTGATTCCAATTTAATTTTTGAAGTTCATTTGATGGACTGTAAATTATTTTTAAAATTTATTTTATGAATTGTTTTTTAAAAAAATAATTATATCTCACTCTATTACTGTTATCTATTATTCAAATTTATTTTAAAATTAATATTTAGGTTATACAAGATGACTCATATGATCCTTTTTAAGTTTTAGACATAACCAGGTTTAAGAAAATAAAACAAATAATCATTATAGCATTGTCCGATTTGATTCCAATTTAATTTTTGAAGTTCACTTGATGTACTGTAAATTATTTTTAAAATTTTTCTTATGAATTGTTTTTTAAAAAAATAATTATATCTCACTCTATTACTGTTATCTATTATTCGAATAGAATTTAAATTTACTATTTCGCATATACAAGAGAGCCAAATGATGTTTTTTACGGTTTAAACACAACCAGAATTAAGAAAATATAATAACTAATAGCGTTAAAGATTTTTCCGTATTAATTTTAATTTAATTTTTAGATATAATTTGATTAACCCTAAATGACTTTTAAAAATATTTTGATGTATTGTGTTAAAAAAAAATAGTCATATCTCACTCAATTACGGTTATCTATTATTCAAATTTATTTTAAAATTAATATTTAGGTTAATTACTAATATTAACACACAATATTAACACTCTATTACTGTTATCTATTATTCGAATAGAATTTAAATTTACTATTTCGCATATACAAGAGAGCCAAATGATGTTTTTTACGGTTTAAACACAACCAGAATTAAGAAAATATAATAACTAATAGCGTTAAAGATTTTTCCGTTTTAATTTTAATTTAATTTTTAGATATAATTTGATTAACCCTAAATGACTTTTAAAAATATTTTGATGTATTGTGTTAAAAAAAAATAGTCATATCTCACTCAATTACGGTTATCTATTATTCAAATTTATTTTAAAATTAATATTTAGGTTATACAAGAAGACTCAAATGATCCTATTTAAGTTTTGGACATAACCAGGATTAAGAAAATAGAACAATTAATCATTATAGCATTGTCCGATTTGATTCCAATTTAATCTTTGAAGTTCATTTGAAGGACTGTAAATTATTTTTAAAATTTTTCCTATGAATTGTTTTCTAAAAAAATAATTATATCTTACTCTATTACTAATATCTATTATTCGAATATAATTTAAATTTACTATTTCGCATATACAAGATAGCCAAATGATGTTTTTTGCGGTTTGAACACAACCAGAATTAAGAAAATATAATAACTGATAGCGTTAAAGATTGTTTCGATTTAATTTAATTTTTAGATATAATTTGATTAACCCTAAATGACTTTTAAAAATAGTTTGATGTATTTTGTTTAAAAAAAATAGTCATATCTCACTCAATTACGGTTATCTATTATTCAAATTTATTTTAAAATTAATATTTAGGTTATACCAGAAGACCCAAATGATCCTATTTAAGTTTTGGACATAACCAGGGTTAAGAAAATATAACAATTAATCATTATAGCATTAACCCTAAATAATTTTTAAAAATAATTTTATGTATTATGTTTAAAAAAAATAGTCATATCTCACTCAATTACGGTTATCTATTATTCAAATTTATTTTAAAATTAATATTTAGGTTATACCAGAAGACTCAAATGATCCTATTTAAGTTTTGGACATAACCAGGGTTAAGAAAATAGAACAATTAATCATTATAGCATTATCCAATTTGATTTCAATTTAATCTTTGAAGTTCATTTGATGGACTGTAAATTATTTTTAAAATTTTTCTTATGAATTGTTTTCTAAAAAAATAATTATATCTCACTCTATTACTAATATCTATTATTCGAATAGAATTTAAATTTACTATTTCGCATATACAAGAGAGCCAAATGATGTTTTTTACGGTTTAAAGACAACCAGAATTAAGAAAATATAATAACTAATAGCGTTAAAGATTGTTCCGTTTTAATTTTAGTTTAATTTTTAGATATAATTTGATTAACCCTAAATGACTTTTAAAAATATTTTGATGTATTGTGTTTAAAAAGAATAGTCATATCTCACGCAATTACGGTTATCTATTATTCAAATTTATTTTAAAATTAATATTTAGGTTATACCAGAAGACCCAAATGATCCTATTTAAGTTTTGGACATAACCAGGGTTAAGAAAATAGAACAATTAATCATTATAGCATTAACCCTAAATAATTTTTAAAAATAATTTTATGTATTATGTTTAAAAAAAATAGTCATATCTCACTCAATTACGGTTATCTATTATTCAAATTTATTTTAAAATTAATATTTAGGTTATACCAGAAGACTCAAATGATCCTATTTAAGTTTTGGACATAACCAGGGTTAAGAAAATAGAACAATTAATCATTATAGCATTATCCAATTTGATTTCAATTTAATCTTTGAAGTTCATTTGATGGACTGTAAATTATTTTTAAAATTTTTCTTATGAATTGTTTTCTAAAAAAATAATTATATCTCACTCTATTACTAATATCTATTATTCGAATATAATTTAAATTTACTATTTCGCATATACAAGATAGCCAAATGATGCTTTTTGCGGTTCGAACACAATCAGAGTTAAGAAAATGTAATAACTAATAGGGTTGGCGATTGTTCCGATTTAATTTTATTTCAATTTTTAGATATAATTTGATTAACCCTAAATGATTTTTAAGAATAGTTTTATGTATTATGTTTTAAAAAAATAGTCATATCTCACTCAATTACGGTTATCTTTTATTCAAATATAATTTAAAATTAATATTTAGAATACACAAGATGACCCAAATGATCCTTTTTAAGTTTTAGACATAACCAGGGTTAAGAAAATAGAACAGTTAATCATTATAGCATTGTCCGATTTGATTCCAATTTAATCTTTAAAGTTCATTTGATGGACTGTAAATTATTTTTAAAATTTTTCTTATGAATTGTTTTCTAAAAAAATAATTATATCTCACTCTATTTCTAATATCTATTATTCGAATATAATTTAAATATACTATTTCGCATTTACAAGATAGCCAAATGATGTTTTTTGCGGTTTGAACACAACCAGAGTTAAGAAAATGTAATAACTAATAGCGTTGGCGATTGTTCCAATTTAATTTTAATTAAATATTTAGATATAATTTCATTAACCCTAAATAATTTTAAAAAATAATTTTATGTATTATGTTTTAAAAAAATAGTCATATCTCACTCAATTACGGTTATCTATTATTCAAATTTATTTTAAAATTAATATTTACGTTATACAAGATGACTCAATTGATCCTTTTTAAGTTTTGGACATAACCAGGGTTAAGAAAATAGAACAATTAATCATTATAGCATTGTCCGATTTGATTCCAATTTAATCTTTTAAGTTCATTTAATGGACTGTAAATTATTTTTAAAATTTTTCTTATGAATTGTTTTTTAAAAAAATAATTATATCTCACTCTATTACTGTTATCTATTATTCGAATAGAATTTAAATTTACTATTACGCATATACAAAATAGCCAAATGATGTTTTTTACGGTTTGAACACAACCAGAATTAAGAAAATATAATAACTAATAGCGTTAAAGATTGTTCCGTTTTAATTTTAATTTAATTTTTAGATATAATTTGATTAACCCTAAATGACTTTTAAAAATATTTTGATGTATTGTGTTTAAAAAGAATAGTCATATCTCACTCAATTACGGTTATCTATTATTCAAATTTATTTTAAAATTAATATTTAGGTTATACAAGATGACTCAAATGATCCTATTTAAGTTTTGGACATAACCAGGGTTAAGAAAATAGAACAATTAATCATTATAGCATTGTCCGATTTGATTCCAATTTAATCTTTGAAGTTCATTTGATGGACTGTAAATTATTTTTAAAATTTTTCCTATGAATTGTTTTCTAAAAAAATAATTATATCTTACTCTATGACTAATATCTATTATTCGAATATAATTTAAATTTACTATTTCGCATATACAAGATAGCCAAATGATGTTTTTTGCGGTTTGAACACAACCAGAGTTAAGAAAATGTAATAACTAATAGGGTTGGCGATTGTTCCGATTTAATTTTAATTCAATTTTTAGATATAATTTGATTAACCCTAAATGATTTTTAAGAATAGTTTTATGCATTATGTTTTAAAAAAATAGTCATATCTCACTCAATTAGGGTTATCTTTTATTCAAATATAATTTAAAATTAATATTTAGATTACACAAGATGACCCAAATGATCCTTTTTAAGTTTTAGACATAACCAGGGTTAAGAAAATAGAACAATTAATCATTATAGCATTGTCCGATTTGATTCCAATTTAATTTTTGAAGTTCATTTTGATGTACTGTAAATTATTTTTAAAATTTTTCTTATGAATTGTTTTTTAAAAAAATAATTATATCACCCTCTATTACTAATATCTATTATTAGAATATAATTTAAATTAACTATTTGGCATATACAAGACAGCCAAATGATGTTTTTTGCGGTTTGAACACATCCAGAGTTAAGAAAATGTAATAACTAATAGCATTGGCGATTGTTCCGATTTAATTTTAATTAAATTTTTAGATATAATTTGATTAACCCTAAATAATTTTTTAAAATAATTTTATGTATTATGTTTTAAAAAAATAGTCATATCTCACTCAATTACGGTTATCTTTTATTCAAATATAATTTAAAATTAATATTTAGATTACACAAGATGACCCAAATGATCCTTTTTAAGTTTTGGCCATAACCAGGGTTAAGAAAATAGAACAATTAATCATTATAGCATTGTCCGATTTGATTCCAATTAATTTTTGAAGTTCATTTGATGTACTGTAAATTATTTTTTAAATTTTTCTTATGAACTGTTTTTTAAAAAAAAATAATTATATCTCACTCTATTACTGTTATCTATTATTCAAATTTATTTTAAAATTAATATTTAGGTTATACAAGATGACTCATATGATCCTTTTTAAGTTTTGGACATAACCAGGGTTAAGAAAATAGAACAACTAATCATTATAGCATTGTCCGATTTGATTTCAATTTAATCTTTAAAGTTCATTTGATGGACTGTAAATTATTTTTAAAATTTTTCTTATGAATTGTTTTCTAAATATCTCACTCTATTACTAATATCTATTATTCGAATATAATTTAAATTTAGTATTTGGCATATACAACACAGCCAAATGATGTTTTTTGCGGTTTGAACACAACCAGAGTTAAGAAAATGTAATAAACTAATAGCGTTTGCGATTGTTCCGAGTTAATTTTAATTAAATTTTTAGATATAATTTGATTAACCCTAAATAATTTTTAAAAATAATTTTATGTATTATGTTTTAAAATAATAGTCATATCTCACTCAATTACGGTTATCTATTATTCATATTTATTTTAAGATTAGTATTTAGGTTATACAAGATGACTCAAATGATCCTATTTAAGTTTTGGACATAACCATGGTTAAGAAAATAGAACAAATAATCATTATAGCATTGTCCGATTTGATTCCAATTTAATTTTTGAAGTTCATTTGATGGACTGTAAATTATTTTTAAAATTTATTTTATGAATTGTTTTTTAAAAAAATAATTATATCTCACTCTATTACTGTTATCTATTATTCAAATTTATTTTAAAATTAATATTTAGGTTATACAAGATGACTCATATGATCCTTTTTAAGTTTTAGACATAACCAGGTTTAAGAAAATAAAACAAATAATCATTATAGCATTGTCCGATTTGATTCCAATTTAATTTTTGAAGTTCACTTGATGTACTGTAAATTATTTTTAAAATTTTTCTTATGAATTGTTTTTTAAAAAAATAATTATATCTCACTCTATTACTGTTATCTATTATTCGAATAGAATTTAAATTTACTATTTCGCATATACAAGAGAGCCAAATGATGTTTTTTACGGTTTAAACACAACCAGAATTAAGAAAATATAATAACTAATAGCGTTAAAGATTTTTCCGTATTAATTTTAATTTAATTTTTAGATATAATTTGATTAACCCTAAATGACTTTTAAAAATATTTTGATGTATTGTGTTAAAAAAAAATAGTCATATCTCACTCAATTACGGTTATCTATTATTCAAATTTATTTTAAAATTAATATTTAGGTTAATTACTAATATTAACACACAATATTAACACTCTATTACTGTTATCTATTATTCGAATAGAATTTAAATTTACTATTTCGCATATACAAGAGAGCCAAATGATGTTTTTTACGGTTTAAACACAACCAGAATTAAGAAAATATAATAACTAATAGCGTTAAAGATTTTTCCGTTTTAATTTTAATTTAATTTTTAGATATAATTTGATTAACCCTAAATGACTTTTAAAAATATTTTGATGTATTGTGTTAAAAAAAAATAGTCATATCTCACTCAATTACGGTTATCTATTATTCAAATTTATTTTAAAATTAATATTTAGGTTATACAAGAAGACTCAAATGATCCTATTTAAGTTTTGGACATAACCAGGATTAAGAAAATAGAACAATTAATCATTATAGCATTGTCCGATTTGATTCCAATTTAATCTTTGAAGTTCATTTGAAGGACTGTAAATTATTTTTAAAATTTTTCCTATGAATTGTTTTCTAAAAAAATAATTATATCTTACTCTATTACTAATATCTATTATTCGAATATAATTTAAATTTACTATTTCGCATATACAAGATAGCCAAATGATGTTTTTTGCGGTTTGAACACAACCAGAATTAAGAAAATATAATAACTGATAGCGTTAAAGATTGTTTCGATTTAATTTAATTTTTAGATATAATTTGATTAACCCTAAATGACTTTTAAAAATAGTTTGATGTATTTTGTTTAAAAAAAATAGTCATATCTCACTCAATTACGGTTATCTATTATTCAAATTTATTTTAAAATTAATATTTAGGTTATACCAGAAGACCCAAATGATCCTATTTAAGTTTTGGACATAACCAGGGTTAAGAAAATATAACAATTAATCATTATAGCATTAACCCTAAATAATTTTTAAAAATAATTTTATGTATTATGTTTAAAAAAAATAGTCATATCTCACTCAATTACGGTTATCTATTATTCAAATTTATTTTAAAATTAATATTTAGGTTATACCAGAAGACTCAAATGATCCTATTTAAGTTTTGGACATAACCAGGGTTAAGAAAATAGAACAATTAATCATTATAGCATTATCCAATTTGATTTCAATTTAATCTTTGAAGTTCATTTGATGGACTGTAAATTATTTTTAAAATTTTTCTTATGAATTGTTTTCTAAAAAAATAATTATATCTCACTCTATTACTAATATCTATTATTCGAATAGAATTTAAATTTACTATTTCGCATATACAAGAGAGCCAAATGATGTTTTTTACGGTTTAAAGACAACCAGAATTAAGAAAATATAATAACTAATAGCGTTAAAGATTGTTCCGTTTTAATTTTAGTTTAATTTTTAGATATAATTTGATTAACCCTAAATGACTTTTAAAAATATTTTGATGTATTGTGTTTAAAAAGAATAGTCATATCTCACGCAATTACGGTTATCTATTATTCAAATTTATTTTAAAATTAATATTTAGGTTATACCAGAAGACCCAAATGATCCTATTTAAGTTTTGGACATAACCAGGGTTAAGAAAATAGAACAATTAATCATTATAGCATTAACCCTAAATAATTTTTAAAAATAATTTTATGTATTATGTTTAAAAAAAATAGTCATATCTCACTCAATTACGGTTATCTATTATTCAAATTTATTTTAAAATTAATATTTAGGTTATACCAGAAGACTCAAATGATCCTATTTAAGTTTTGGACATAACCAGGGTTAAGAAAATAGAACAATTAATCATTATAGCATTATCCAATTTGATTTCAATTTAATCTTTGAAGTTCATTTGATGGACTGTAAATTATTTTTAAAATTTTTCTTATGAATTGTTTTCTAAAAAAATAATTATATCTCACTCTATTACTAATATCTATTATTCGAATATAATTTAAATTTACTATTTCGCATATACAAGATGGCCAAATGATGTTTTTTTGCGGTTTGAACACAACCAGAGTTAAGAAAATGTAATAACTAATAGGGTTGGCGATTGTTCCGATTTAATTTTAATTCAATTTTTAGATATAATTTGATTAACCCTAAATGATTTTTAAGAATAGTTTTATGTATTATGTTTTAAAAAAATAGTCATATCTCACTCAATTACGGTTATCTTTTATTCAAATATAATTTAAAATAATATTTAGATTACACAAGATGACCCAAATGATCCTTTTTAAGTTTTAGACATAACCAGGGTTAAGAAAATAGAACAATTAATCATTATAGCATTGTCCGATTTGATTCCAATTTAATCTTTGAAGATCATTAGATATACTGTAAATTATTTTTTAAATTTTTCTTATGAACTGTTTTTAAAAAAAAATAATTATATCTCACTCTATTACTGTTATCTATTATTCAAATTTATTTTAAAATTAACATTTAGGTTATACAAGATGACTCATATGATCCTTTTTAAGTTTTGGACATAAACAGGGTTAAGAAAATAGAACAATTAATCATTATAGCATTATCCAATTTGATTTCAATTTAATCTTTGAAGTTCATTTGATGGACTGTAAATTATTTTTAAAATTTTTCTTATGAATTGTTTTCTAAAAAAATAATTATATCTCACTCTATTACTAATATCTATTATTCGAATATAATTTAAATTTACTATTTGGCATATACAAGACAGCCAAATGATGTTTTTTGCGGTTTGAACACAACCAGAGTTAAGAAAATGTAATAACTAATAGCATTGGCGATTGTTTCGATTTAATTTTAATTAAATTTTTAGATATAATTTGATTAACCCTAAATAATTTTTTAAAATAATTTTATGTATCATGTTTTAAAAAAATAGTCATATCTCACTCAATTACGGTTATCTTTTATTCAAATATAATTTAAAATTAATATTTAGATTACACAAGATGACCCAAATGATCCTTTTTAAGTTTTGGCCATAACCAGGGTTAAGAAAATAGAACAATTAATCATTATAGCATTGTCCGATTTGATTCCAATTAATTTTTGAAGTTCATTTGATGTACTGTAAATTATTTTTTAAATTTTTCTTATGAACTGTTTTTAAAAAAAAATAATTATATCTCACTCTATTACTAATATCTATTATTCGAATATAATTTAAATTTAGTATTTGGCATATACAACACAGCCAAATGATGTTTTTTGCGGTTTGAACACAACCAGAGTTAAGAAAATGTAATAAACTAATAGCGTTTGCGATTGTTCCGATTTAATTTTAATTAAATTTTTAGATATAATTTGATTAACCCTAAATAATTTTATGTATTATGTTTTAAAAAAATAGTCATATCTCACTCAATTACGGTTATCTTTTATTCAAATATAATTTAAAATTAATATTTAGATTACACAAGATGACCCAAATGATCCTTTTTAAGTTTTGGCCATAACCAGGGTTAAGAAAATAGAACAATTAATCATTATAGCATTGTCCGATTTGATTCCAATTAATTTTTGAAGTTCATTTGATGTACTGTAAATTATTTTTTAAATTTTTCTTATGAACTGTTTTTTAAAAAAAATAATTATATCTCACTCTATTACTGTTATCTATTATTCAAATTTATTTTAAAATTAATATTTAGGTTATACCAGAAGACTCAAATGATCCTATTTAAGTTTTGGACATAACCAGGGTTAAGAAAATAGAACAATTAATCATTATAGCATTATCCAATTTGATTTCAATTTAATCTTTGAAGTTCATTTGATGGACTGTAAATTATTTTTAAAATTTTTCTTATGAATTGTTTTCTAAAAAAATAATTATATCTCACTCTATTACTAATATCTATTATTCGAATATAATTTAAATTTACTATTTCGCATATACAAGATAGCCAAATGACGTTTTTTGCGGTTCGAACACAGAGTTAAGAAAATGTAATAACTAATAGGGTTGGCGATTGTTCCGATTTAATTTTATTTCAATTTTTAGATATAATTTGATTAACCCTAAATGATTTTTAAGAATAGTTTTATGTATTATGTTTTAAAAAAATAGTCATATCTCACTCAATTACGGTTATCTATTATTCATATTTATTTTAAAATTAATATTTAGGTTATACAAGATGACTCCATATACATTATATATGCTATAACCCCATTATAGCATTATCCAATTTGATTTCAATTTAATCTTTGAAGTTCATTTGATGGACTGTAAATTATTTTTAAAATTTTTCTTATGAATTGTTTTCTAAAAAAATAATTATATCTCACTCTATTACTAATATCTATTATTCGAATATAATTTAAATTTACTATTTGGCATATACAAGACATCCAAATGATGTTTTTTGCGGTTTGAACACAACCAGAGTTAAGAAAATGTAATAACTAATAGCATTGGCTATTTACTATTTCGCATATACAAGATAGCCAAATGATGTTTTTTGCGGTTTGAACACAACCAGAATTAAGAAAATATAATAACTGATAGCGTTAAAGATTGTTCCGATTTAATTTAATTTTTAGATATAATTTGATTAACCCTAAATGACTTTTAAAAATATTTTGATGTATTTTGTTTAAAAAAAATAGTCATATCTCACTCAGTTACGGTTATCTATTATTCAAATTTATTTTAAAATTAATATTTAGGTTATACAAGATGACTCAAATAATCCTATTTAAGTTTTGGACATAACCAGGGTTAAGAAAATAGAACAATTAATCATTATAGCATTATCCGATTTGATTTCAATTTAATCTTTGAAGTTCATTTGATGGACTGTAAATTATTTTTAAAATTTTTCATATGAATTGTTTTCTAAAAAAATAATTATATCTCACTCTATTACTAATATCTATTATTCGAATATAATTTAAATTTACTATTTCGCATATACAAGATAGCCAAATGATGTTTTTTGCGGTTTGAACACAACCAGAGTTAAGAAAATGTAATAACTAATAGGGTTGGCGATTGTTCCGATTTAATTTTAATTCAATTTTTAGATATAATTTGATTAACCCTAAATGATTTTTAAGAATAGTTTTATGTATTATGTTTTAAAAAAATAGTCATATCTCACTCAATTACGGTTATCTTTTATTCAAATATAATTTAAAATTAATATTTAGATTACACAAGATGACCCAAATGATCCTTTTTAAGTTTTAGACATAACCAGGGTTAAGAAAATAGAACAATTAATCATTATAGCATTGTCCGATTTGATTCCAATTTAATCTTTGAAGATCATTAGATGTACTCTAAATTATTTTTTAAATTTTTCTTATGAACTGTTTTTTAAAAAAAATAATTATATCTCACTCTATTACTGTTATCTATTATTCAAATTTATTTTAAAATTAACATTTAGGTTATACAAGATGACTCATATGATCCTTTTTAAGTTTTGGACATAAACAGGGTTAAGAAAATAGAACAATTAATCATTATAGCATTATCGAATTTGATTTCAATTTAATCTTTGAAGTTCATTTGATGGACTGTAAATTATTTTTAAAATTTTTCTTATGAATTGTTTTCTAAAAAAATAATTATATCTCAATCTATTACTAATATCTATTATTCGAATATAATTTAAATTTACTATTTGGCATATACAAGACAGCCAAATGTTGTTTTTTGCGGTTTGAACACAACCAGAGTTAAGAAAATGTAATAACTAATAGCATTGGCGATTGTTTCGATTTAATTTTAATTAAATTTTTAGATATAATTTGATTAACCCTAAATAATTTTTTAAAATAATTTTATGTATTATGTTTTAAAAAAATAGTCATATCTCACTCAATTACGGTTATCTTTTATTCAAATATAATTTAAAATTAATATTTAGATTACACAAGATAACCCAAATGATCCTTTTTAAGTTTTGGCCATAACCAGGGTTAAGAAAATAGAACAATTAATCATTATAGCATTGTCCGATTTGATTCCAATTAATTTTTGAAGTTCATTTGATGTACTGTAAATTATTTTTTAAATTTTTCTTATGAACTGTTTTTTAAAAAAAATAATTATATCTCACTCTATTACTGTTGTCTATTATTCAAATTTATTTTAAAATTAATATTTAGGTTATACAAGATGACTCATATGATCCTTTTTAAGTTTTGGACATAACCAGGGTTAAGAAAATAGAACAA
This sequence comes from Anthonomus grandis grandis, assembly GCF_022605725.1. Classification (NCBI taxonomy): domain Eukaryota; kingdom Metazoa; phylum Arthropoda; class Insecta; order Coleoptera; family Curculionidae; genus Anthonomus; species Anthonomus grandis. The sequence goes on from NC_065557.1 coordinate 25,308,563, forward strand.
CTAATCATTATAGCATTGTCCGATTTGATTTCAATTTAATCTTTAAAGTTCATTTGATGGACTGTAAATTATTTTTAAAATTTTTCTTATGAATTGTTTTCTAAAAAAATAATTATATCTCACTCTATTACTAATATCTATTATTCGAATATAATTTAAATTTAGTATTTGGCATATACAACACAGCCAAATGATGTTTTTTGCGGTTTGAACACAACCAGAGTTTAGAAAATGTAATAAACTAATAGCGTTTGCGATTGTTCCGATTTAATTTTAATTAAATTTTTAGATATAATTTGATTAACCCTAAATAATTTTTAAAAATAATTTTATGTATTATGTTTTAAAATAATAGTCATATCTCACTCAATTACGGTTATCTATTATTCATATTTATTTTAAGATTAATATTTAGGTTATACAAGATGACTCAAATGATCCTATTTAAGTTTTGGACATAACCATGGTTAAGAAAATAGAACAAATAATCATTATAGCATTGTCCGATTTGATTCCAATTTAATCTTTGAAGTTCATTTGAAGGACTGTAAATTATTTTTAAAATTTTTCTTATGAATTGTTTTCTAAAAAAATAATTATATCTCACTCTATTACTAATATCTATTATTCGAATATAATTTAAATATACTATTTCGCATATACAAGATAGCCAAATGATGTTTTTTGCGGTTTGAACACAACCAGAGTTAAGAAAATGTAATAACTAATAGCGTTGGCGATTGATCCAATTTAATTTTAATTAAATTTTTAGATATAATTTCATTAACCCTAAATAATTTTTAAAAATAATTTTATGTATTATGTTTAAAAAAAATAGTCATATCTCACTCAATTACGGTTATCTATTATTCAAATTTATTTTAAAATTAATATTTAGGTTATACCAGAAGACTCAAATGATCCTATTTAAGTTTTGGACATAACCAGGGTTAAGAAAATAGAACAATTAATCATTATAGCATTATCCAATTTGATTTCAATTTAATCTTTGAAGTTCATTTGATGGACTGTAAATTATTTTTAAAATTTTTCTTATGAATTGTTTTCTAAAAAAATAATTATATCTCACTCTATTACTAATATCTATTATTCGAATAGAATTTAAATTTACTATTTCGCATATACAAGAGAGCCAAATGATGTTTTTTACGGTTTAAAGACAACCAGAATTAAGAAAATTAAATAACTAATAGCGTTAAAGATTGTTCCGTTTTAATTTTAGTTTAATTTTTAGATATAATTTGATTAACCCTAAATGACTTTTAAAAATATTTTGATGTATTGTGTTTAAAAAGAATAGTCATATCTCACGCAATTACGGTTATCTATTATTCAAATTTTTTTTAAAATTAATATTTAGGTTATACAAGATGACTCAATTGATCCTTTAAGTTTTGGACATAACCAGGGTTAAGAAAATAGAACAATTAATCATTATAGCATTATCCAATTTGATTTCAATTTAATCTTTGAAGTTCATTTGATGGACTGTAAATTATTTTTAAAATTTTTCTTATGAATTGTTTTCTAAAAAAATAATTATATCTCACTCTATTACTAATATCTATTATTCGAATATAATTTAAATTTACTATTTGGCATATACAAGACAGCCAAATGATGTTTTTTGCGGTTTGAACACAACCAGAGTTAAGAAAATGTAATAACTAATAGCATTGGCGATTGTTCCGATTTCATTTAAATTAAATTTTAAGATATAATTTGATTAACCCTAAATAATTTTTTAAAATAATTTTATGTATTGTTTTAAAAAAATAGTCATATCTCACTCAATTACGGTTATCTATTATTCAAATTTATTTTAAAATTAATATTTAGGTTATACAAGATGACTCAAATAATCCTATTTAAGTTTTAGACATACCCAGGGATAAGAAAATAAAATAAATAATCATTATAGCATTGTCCTATTTGATTCCAATTTAATTTTTGAAGTTCACTTGATGTACTGTATATTATTTTTAAAATTTTTCTTATGAATAGTTTTTAAAAAAAATAATTATATCTTACTCTATTACTGTTATCTATTATTCGAATTAAATTTAAATTTACTATTTCGCATATACAAGAGAGCCAAATGATGTTTTTTACGGTTTAAACACAACCAGAATTAAGAAAATATAATAACTAATAGCATTAAAGATTTTTCCGTTTTAATTTTAATTTAATTTTTAGATATAATTTGATTGACCCTAAATGACTTTTAAAAATATTTTGATGTATTGTGTTAAAAAAAAAAATAGTCATATCTCACTCAATTACGGTTATCTATTATTCAAATTTATTTTAAAATTAATATTTAGGTTATACAAGAAGACTCAAATGATCCTATTTAAGTTTTGGACATAACCAGGATTAAGAAAATAGAACAATTAATCATTATAGCATTGTCCGATTTGATTCCAATTTAATCTTTGAAGTTCATTTTGATGTACTGTAAATTATTTTTAAAATTTTTCTTATGAATTGTTTTTTAAAAAAATAATTATATCACCCTCTATTACTAATACCTATTATTAGAATATAATTTAAATTAACTATTTCGCATATACAAGATAGCCAAATGATGTTTTTTGCGGTTTGAACAGAACCAGAGTTAAGAAAATGTAATAACTAATAGGGTTGGCGATTGTTCCGATTTAATTTTAATTCAATTTTTAGATATAATTTGATTAACCCTAAATGATTTTTAAGAATAGTTTTATGTATTATGTTTTAAAAAAATAGTCATATCTCACTCAATTACGGTTATCTTTCATTCAAATATAATTTAAAATTAATATTTAGATTACACAAGATGACCCAAATGATCCTTTTTAAGTTTTAGACATAACCAGGGTTAAGAAAATAGAACAATTAATCATTATAGCATTGTCCGATTTGATTCCAATTTAATCTTTGAAGATCATTAGATGTACTGTAAATTATTTTTTAAATTTTTCTTATGAACTGTTTTTTAAAAAAAATAATTATATCTCACTCTATTACTGTTATCTATTATTCAAATTTATTTTAAAATTAATATTTAGGTTATACAAGATGACTCATATGATCCTTTTTAAGTTTTGGACATAACCAGGGTTAAGAAAATAGAACAACTAATCATTATAGCATTGTCCGATTTGATTTCAATTTAATCTTTAAAGTTCATTTGATGGACTGTAAATTATTTTTAAAATTTTTCTTATGAATTGTTTTCTAAAAAAATAATTATATCTCACTCTATTACTAATATCTATTATTCGAATATAATTTAAATTTAGTATTTGGCATATACAACACAGCCAAATGATGTTTTTTGCGGTTTGAACACAACCAGAGTTAAGAAAATGTAATAACTAATAGCATTGGCGATTGTTCCGATTTAATTTTAATTAAATTTTTAGATATAATTTGATTAACCCTAAATAATTTTTTAAAATAATTTTATGTATTATGTTTTAAAAAAATAGTCATATCTCACTCAATTACGGTTATCTTTTATTCAAATATAATTTAAAATTAATATTTAGATTACACAAGATGACCCAAATGATCCTTTTTAAGTTTTGGCCATAACCAGGGTTAAGAAAATAGAACAATTAATCATTATAGCATTGTCCGATTTGATTCCAATTAATTTTTGAAGTTCATTTGATGTACTGTAAATTATTTTTTAAATTTTTCTTATGAATTGTTTTCTAAAAAAATAATTATATCTCACTCTATTACTGTTATCTATTATTCGAATAGAATTTAAATTTACTATTTCGCATATACAAGATAGCCAAATGATGTTTTTTACGGTTTGAACACAACCAGAGTTAAGAAAATGTAATAACTAATAGCGTTGGCAATTGTTCCGATTTAATTTTAATTAAATTTTTAGATATAATTTGATTAACCCTAAATAATTTTTAAAAATAATTTTATGTATTATGTTTTAAAATAATAGTCATATCTCACTCAATTACGGTTATCTATTATTCATATTTATTTTAAGATTAGTATTTAGGTTATACAAGATGACTCAAATGATCCTATTTAAGTTTTGGACATAACCATGGTTAAGAAAATAGAACAAATAATCATTATAGCATTGTCCGATTTGATTCCAATTTAATTTTTGAAGTTCATTTGATGGACTGTAAATTATTTTTAAAATTTATTTTATGAATTGTTTTTTAAAAAAATAATTATATTTCACTCTATTACTGTTATCTATTATTCAAATTTATTTTAAAATTAATATTTAGGTTATACCAGAAGACTCAAATGATCCTATTTAAGTTCTGGACATAACCAGGGTTAAGAAAATAGAACAAATAATCATTATAGCATTGTCCGATTGGATTCAAATTAGTTTTTGAAGTTCATTTGATGTACTGTAAATTATTTTTAAAATTTTTCTTATGAATTGTTTTTTAAAAAAATAATTATATCTCACTCTATTACTGTTATCTATTATTCGAATAGAATTTAAATTTACTATTTCGCATATACAAGATAGCCAAATGATGTTTTTTACGGTTTGAACACAACCAGAGTTAAGAAAATGTAATAACTAATAGCGTTGGCAATTGTTCCGATTTAATTTTAATTAAATTTTTAGATATAATTTGATTAACCCTAAATAATTTTTAAAAATAATTTTATGTATTATGTTTTAAAATAATAGTCATATCTCACTCAATTACGGTTATCTATTATTCATATTTATTTTAAAATTAGTATTTAGGTTATACAAGATGACTCAATTGATCCTATTTAAGTTTTGGACATAACCAGGGTTAAGAAAATAGAACAATTAATCATTTTAGCATTATCCAATTTGATTTCAATTTAATCTTTGAAGTTCATTTGATGGACTGTAAATTATTTTTAAAATTTTTCTTATGAATTGTTTTCTAAAAAAATAATTATATCTCACTCTATTACTGTTATCTATTATTCGAATAGAATTTAAATTTACTATTTCGCATATACAAGAGAACCAAATGATGTTTTTTACGGTTTAAACACAACCAGAATTAAGAAAATATAATAACTAATAGCGTTAAAGATTGTTCCGTTTTAATTTTAATTTAATTTTTAGATATAAGATAGATTAACCCTAAATGACTTTTAAAAATATTTTGATAAATTGTGTTTAAAAAAAATAGTCATATCTCACTCAATTACGGTTATCTATTATTCAAATTTATTTTAAAATTAATATTTAGGTTATACAAGATGACTCAAATGATCCTATTTAAGTTTTGGACATAACCAGGATTAAGAAAATAGAACAATTAATCATTATAGCATTGTCCGATTTGATTTCAATTTAATCTTTGAAGTTCATTTGATGGACTGAAAATTATTTTTAAAATTTTTCCTATGAGTTGTTTTCTAAAAAATCAATTATATCTTACTCTATTACTAATATCTATTATTCGAATATAATTTAAATTTACTATTTCGCATATACAAGATAGCCAAATGATGCTTTTTGCGGTTCGAACACAATCAGAGTTAAGAAAATGTAATAACTAATAGGGTTGGCGATTGTTCCGATTTAATTTTATTTCAATTTTTAGATATAATTTGATTAACCCTAAATGATTTTTAAGAATAGTTTTATGTATTATGTTTTAAAAAAATAGTCATATCTCACTCAATTACGGTTATCTTTTATTCAAATATAATTTAAAATTAATATTTAGAATACACAAGATGACCCAAATGATCCTTTTTAAGTTTTAGACATAACCAGGGTTAAGAAAATAGAACAGTTAATCATTATAGCATTGTCCGATTTGATTCCAATTTAATCTTTAAAGTTCATTTGATGGACTGTAAATTATTTTTAAAATTTTTCTTATGAATTGTTTTCTAAAAAAATAATTATATCTCACTCTATTTCTAATATCTATTATTCGAATATAATTTAAATATACTATTTCGCATTTACAAGATAGCCAAATGATGTTTTTTGCGGTTTGAACACAACCAGAGTTAAGAAAATGTAATAACTAATAGCGTTGGCGATTGTTCCAATTTAATTTTAATTAAATATTTAGATATAATTTCATTAACCCTAAATAATTTTAAAAAATAATTTTATGTATTATGTTTTAAAAAAATAGTCATATCTCACTCAATTACGGTTATCTATTATTCAAATTTATTTTAAAATTAATATTTACGTTATACAAGATGACTCAATTGATCCTTTTTAAGTTTTGGACATAACCAGGGTTAAGAAAATAGAACAATTAATCATTATAGCATTGTCCGATTTGATTCCAATTTAATCTTTTATGTTCATTTAATGGACTGTAAATTATTTTTAAAATTTTTCTTATGAATTGTTTTTTAAAAAAATAATTATATCTCACTCTATTACTGTTATCTATTATTCGAATAGAATTTAAATTTACTATTACGCATATACAAAATAGCCAAATGATGTTTTTTACGGTTTGAACACAACCAGAATTAAGAAAATATAATAACTAATAGCGTTAAAGATTGTTCCGTTTTAATTTTAATTTAATTTTTAGATATAATTTGATTAACCCTAAATGACTTTTAAAAATATTTTGATGTATTGTGTTTAAAAAGAATAGTCATATCTCACTCAATTACGGTTATCTATTATTCAAATTTATTTTAAAATTAATATTTAGGTTATACAAGATGACTCAAATGATCCTATTTAAGTTTTGGACATAACCAGGGTTAAGAAAATAGAACAATTAATCATTATAGCATTGTCCGATTTGATTCCAATTTAATCTTTGAAGTTCATTTGATGGACTGTAAATTATTTTTAAAATTTTTCCTACGAATTGTTTTCTAAAAAAATAATTATATCTTACTCTATGACTAATATCTATTATTCGAATATAATTTAAATTTACTATTTCGCATATACAAGATAGCCAAATGATGTTTTTTGCGGTTTGAACACAACCAGAGTTAAGAAAATGTAATAACTAATAGGGTTGGCGATTGTTCCGATTTAATTTTAATTCAATTTTTAGATATAATTTGATTAACCCTAAATGATTTTTAAGAATAGTTTTATGCATTATGTTTTAAAAAAATAGTCATATCTCACTCAATTAGGGTTATCTTTTATTCAAATATAATTTAAAATTAATATTTAGATTACACAAGATGACCCAAATGATCCTTTTTAAGTTTTAGACATAACCAGGGTTAAGAAAATAGAACAATTAATCATTATAGCATTGTCCGATTTGATTCCAATTTAATTTTTGAAGTTCATTTTGATGTACTGTAAATTATTTTTAAAATGTTTCTTATGAATTGTTTTTTAAAAAAATAATTATATCACCCTCTATTACTAATATCTATTATTAGAATATAATTTAAATTAACTATTTCGCATATACAAGATAGCCAAATGATGTTTTTTGCGGTTTGAACACAACCAGAGTTAAGAAAATGTAATAACTAATAGGGTTGGCGATTGTTCCGATTTAATTTTAATTCAATTTTTAGATATAATTTGATTAACCCTAAATAATTTTTTAAAATAATTTTATGTATTATGTTTTAAAAAAAAAGGCATATCTCACTCAATTACGGTTATCTTTTATTCAAATATAATTTAAAATTAATATTTAGATTACACAAGATGACCCAAATGATCCTTTTTAAGTTTTGGCCATAACCAGGGTTAAGAAAATAGAACAATTAATCATTATAGCATTGTCCGATTTGATTCCAATTAATTTTTGAAGTTCATTTGATGTACTGTAAATTATTTTTTAAATTTTTCTTATGAACTGTTTTTTAAAAAAAATAATTATATCTCACTCTATTACTGTTATCTATTATTCAAATTTATTTTAAAATTAATATTTAGGTTATACAAGATGACTCATATGATCCTTTTTAAGTTTTGGACATAACCAGGGTTAAGAAAATAGAACAACTAATCATTATAGCATTGTCCGATTTGATTTCAATTTAATCTTTAAAGTTCATTTGATGGACTGTAAATTATTTTTAAAATTTTTCTTATGAAATGTTTTCTAAAAAAATAATTATATCTCACTCTATTACTAATATCTATTATTCGAATATAATTTAAATTTAGTATTTGGCATATACAACACAGCCAAATGATGTTTTTTGCGGTTTGAACACAACCAGAGTTAAGAAAATGTAATAAACTAATAGCGTTTGCGATTGTTCCGATTTAATTTTAATTAAATTTTTAGATATAATTTGATTAACCCTAAATAATTTTTAAAAATAATTTTATGTATTATGTTTTAAAATAATAGTCATATCTCACTCAATTACGGTTATCTATTATTCATATTTATTTTAAGATTAATATTTAGGTTATACAAGATGACTCAAATGATCCTTTTTAAGTTTTAGACATAACCAGGTTTAAGAAAATAAAACAAATAATCATTATAGCATTGTCCGATTTGATTCCAATTTAATTTTTGAAGTTCACTTGATGTACTGTAAATTATTTTTAAAATTTTTCTTATGAATTGTTTTTTAAAAAAATAATTATATCTCACTCTATTACTGTTATCTATTATTCGAATAGAATTTAAATTTACTATTTCGCATATACAAGAGAGCCAAATAATGTTTTTTACGGTTTAAACACAACCAGAATTAAGAAAATATAATAACTAATAGCGTTAAAGATTTTTCCGTTTTAATTTTAATTTAATTTTCAGATATAATTTGATTAACCCTAAATGACTTTTAAAAATATTTTGATGTATTGTGTTAAAAAAGAATAGTCATATCTCACGCAATTACGGTTATCTATTATTCAAATTTATTTTAAAATTAATATTTAGGTTATACAAGATGACTCAATTGATCCTTTAAGTTTTGGACATAACCAGGGTTAAGAAAATAGAACCTTTAATCATTATAGCATTATCCAATTTGATTTCAATTTAATCTTTGAAGTTCATTTGAAGGACTGTAAATTATTTTTAAAATTTTTCCTATGAATTGTTTTCTAAAAAAATAATTATATCTTACTCTATTACTAATATCTATTATTCGAATATAATTTAAATTTACTATTTCGCATATACAAGATAGCCAAATGATGTTTTTTGCGGTTTGAACACAACCAGAATTAAGAAAATATAATAACTGATAGCGTTAAAGATTGTTCCGATTTAATTTAATTTTTAGATATAATTTGATTAACCCTAAATGACTTTTAAAAATAGTTTGATGTATTTTGTTTAAAAAAAAATAGTCATATCTCACTCAATTACGGTTATCTATTATTCAAATTTATTTTAAAATTAATATTTAGGTTATACAAGATGACTCAATTGATCCTTTAAGTTTTGGACATAACCAGGGTTAAGAAAATAGAACAATTAATCATTATAGCATTGTCCGATTTGATTTCAATTTAATCTTTAAAGTTCATTTGATGGACTGTAAATTATTTTTCAAATTTTTCTTATGAATTGTTTTCTAAAAAAATAATTATATCTCACTCTATTACTGTTATCTATTATTCGAATAGAATTTAAATTTACTATTTCGCATATACAAGAGAACCAAATGATGTTTTTTACGGTTTAAACACAACCAGAATTAAGAAAATATAATAACTAATAGCGTTAAAGATTGTTCCGTTTTAATTTTAATTTAATTTTTAGATATAAGATAGATTAACCCTAAATGACTTTTAAAAATATTTTGATAAATTGTGTTTAAAAAAAATAGTCATATCTCACTCAATTACGGTTATCTATTATTCAAATTTATTTTAAAATTAATATTTAGGTTATACAAGATGACTCAAATGATCCTATTTAAGTTTTGGACATAACCAGGATTAAGAAAATAGAACAATTAATCATTATAGCATTGTCCGATTTGATTTCAATTTAATCTTTGAAGTTCATTTGATGGACTGAAAATTATTTTTAAAATTTTTCCTATGAGTTGTTTTCTAAAAAATCAATTATATCTTACTCTATTACTAATATCTATTATTCGAATATAATTTAAATTTACTATTTCGCATATACAAGATAGCCAAATGATGTTTTTTGCGGTTCGAACACAATCAGAGTTAAGAAAATGTAATAACTAATAGGGTTGGCGATTGTTCCGATTTAATTTTATTTCAATTTTTAGATATAATTTGATTAACCCTAAATGATTTTTAAGAATAGTTTTATGTATTATGTTTTAAAAAAATAGTCATATCTCACTCAATTACGGTTATCTTTTATTCAAATATAATTTAAAATTAATATTTAGAATACACAAGATGACCCAAATGATCCTTTTTAAGTTTTAGACATAACCAGGGTTAAGAAAATAGAACAGTTAATCATTATAGCATTGTCCGATTTGATTCCAATTTAATCTTTAAAGTTCATTTGATGGACTGTAAATTATTTTTAAAATTTTTCTTATGAATTGTTTTCTAAAAAAATAATTATATCTCACTCTATTTCTAATATCTATTATTCGAATATAATTTAAATATACTATTTCGCATTTACAAGATAGCCAAATGATGTTTTTTGCGGTTTGAACACAACCAGAGTTAAGAAAATGTAATAACTAATAGCGTTGGCGATTGTTCCAATTTAATTTTAATTAAATATTTAGATATAATTTCATTAACCCTAAATAATTTTAAAAAATAATTTTATGTATTATGTTTTAAAAAAATAGTCATATCTCACTCAATTACGGTTATCTATTATTCAAATTTATTTTAAAATTAATATTTACGTTATACAAGATGACTCAATTGATCCTTTTTAAGTTTTGGACATAACCAGGGTTAAGAAAATAGAACAATTAATCATTATAGCATTGTCCGATTTGATTCCAATTTAATCTTTTAAGTTCATTTAATGGACTGTAAATTATTTTTAAAATTTTTCTTATGAATTGTTTTTTAAAAAAATAATTATATCTCACTCTATTACTGTTATCTATTATTCGAATAGAATTTAAATTTACTATTACGCATATACAAAATAGCCAAATGATGTTTTTTACGGTTTGAACACAACCAGAATTAAGAAAATATAATAACTAATAGCGTTAAAGATTGTTCCGTTTTAATTTTAATTTAATTTTTAGATATAATTTGATTAACCCTAAATGACTTTTAAAAATATTTTGATGTATTGTGTTTAAAAAGAATAGTCATATCTCACTCAATTACGGTTATCTATTATTCAAATTTATTTTAAAATTAATATTTAGGTTATACAAGATGACTCAAATGATCCTATTTAAGTTTTGGACATAACCAGGGTTAAGAAAATAGAACAATTAATCATTATAGCATTGTCCGATTTGATTCCAATTTAATCTTTGAAGTTCATTTGATGGACTGTAAATTATTTTTAAAATTTTTCCTATGAATTGTTTTCTAAAAAAATAATTATATCTTACTCTATGACTAATATCTATTATTCGAATATAATTTAAATTTACTATTTCGCATATACAAGATAGCCAAATGATGTTTTTTGCGGTTTGAACACAACCAGAGTTAAGAAAATGTAATAACTAATAGGGTTGGCGATTGTTCCGATTTAATTTTAATTCAATTTTTAGATATAATTTGATTAACCCTAAATGATTTTTAAGAATAGTTTTATGCATTATGTTTTAAAAAAATAGTCATATCTCACTCAATTAGGGTTATCTTTTATTCAAATATAATTTAAAATTAATATTTAGATTACACAAGATGACCCAAATGATCCTTTTTAAGTTTTAGACATAACCAGGGTTAAGAAAATAGAACAATTAATCATTATAGCATTGTCCGATTTGATTCCAATTTAATTTTTGAAGTTCATTTTGATGTACTGTAAATTATTTTTAAAATTTTTCTTATGAATTGTTTTTTAAAAAAATAATTATATCACCCTCTATTACTAATATCTATTATTAGAATATAATTTAAATTAACTATTTCGCATATACAAGATAGCCAAATGATGTTTTTTGCGGTTTGAACACAACCAGAGTTAAGAAAATGTAATAACTAATAGGGTTGGCGATTGTTCCGATTTAATTTTAATTCAATTTTTAGATATAATTTGATTAACCCTAAATAATTTTTTAAAATAATTTTATGTATTATGTTTTAAAAAAATAGTCATATCTCACTCAATTACGGTTATCTTTTATTCAAATATAATTTAAAATTAATATTTAGATTACACAAGATGACCCAAATGATCCTTTTTAAGTTTTGGCTATAACCAGGGTTAAGAAAATAGAACAATTAATCATTATAGCATTGTCCGATTTGATTCCAATTAATTTTTGAAGTTCATTTGATGTACTGTAAATTATTTTTTAAATTTTTCTTATGAACTGTTTTTTAAAAAAAATAATTATATCTCACTCTATTACTGTTATCTATTATTCAAATTTATTTTAAAATTAATATTTAGGTTATACAAGATGACTCATATGATCCTTTTTAAGTTTTGGACATAACCAGGGTTAAGAAAATAGAACAACTAATCATTATAGCATTGTCCGATTTGATTCCAATTTAATTTTTGAAGTTCACTTGATGTACTGTAAATTATTTTTAAAATTTTTCTTATGAATTGTTTTTTAAAAAAATAATTATATCTCACTCTATTACTGTTATCTATTATTCGAATAGAATTTAAATTTACTATTTCGCATATACAAGAGAGCCAAATAATGTTTTTTACGGTTTAAACACAACCAGAATTAAGAAAATATAATAACTAATAGCGTTAAAGATTTTTCCGTTTTAATTTTAATTTAATTTTCAGATATAATTTGATTAACCCTAAATGACTTTTAAAAATATTTTGATGTATTGTGTTAAAAAAGAATAGTCATATCTCACGCAATTACGGTTATCTATTATTCAAATTTATTTTAAAATTAATATTTAGGTTATACAAGATGACTCAATTGATCCTTTAAGTTTTGGACATAACCAGGGTTAAGAAAATAGAACCTTTAATCATTATAGCATTATCCAATTTGATTTCAATTTAATCTTTGAAGTTCATTTGAAGGACTGTAAATTATTTTTAAAATTTTTCCTATGAATTGTTTTCTAAAAAAATAATTATATCTTACTCTATTACTAATATCTATTATTCGAATATAATTTAAATTTACTATTTCGCATATACAAGATAGCCAAATGATGTTTTTTGCGGTTTGAACACAACCAGAATTAAGAAAATATAATAACTGATAGCGTTAAAGATTGTTCCGATTTAATTTAATTTTTAGATATAATTTGATTAACCCTAAATGACTTTTAAAAATAGTTTGATGTATTTTGTTTAAAAAAAATAGTCATATCTCACTCAATTACGGTTATCTATTATTCAAATTTATTTTAAAATTAATATTTAGGTTATACAAGATGACTCAATTGATCCTTTAAGTTTTGGACATAACCAGGGTTAAGAAAATAGAACCTTTAATCATTATAGCATTATCCAATTTGATTTCAATTTAATCTTTGAAGTTCATTTGATGGACTGTAAATTATTTTTAAAGTTTTTCTTATGAATTGTTTTCTAAAAAAATAATTATATCTCACTCTATTACTAATATCTATTATTCGAATATAATTTAAATTTACTATTTGGCATATACAAGACAGCCAAATGATGTTTTTTGCGGTTTGAACACAACCAGAGTTAAGAAAATGTAATAACTAATAGCATTGGCGATTGTTCCGATTTCATTTTAATTAAATTTTAAGATATAATTTGATTAACCCTAAATAATTTTTTAAAATAATTTTATGTATTATGTTTTAAAAAAATAGTCATATCTCACTCAATTACGGTTATCTTTTATTCAAATATAATTTAAAATTAATATTTAGATTACACAAGATGACCCAAATGATCCTTTTTAAGTTTTGGCCATAACCAGGGTTAAGAAAATAGAACAATTAATCCTTATAGCATTGTCCGATTTGATTCCAATTAATTTTTGAAGTTCATTTGATGTACTGTAAATTATTTTTTAAATTTTTCTTATGAACTGTTTTTTAAAAAAAATAATTATATCTCACTCTATTACTGTTATCTATTATTCAAATTTATTTTAAAATTAATATTTAGGTTATACCAGAAGACTCAAATGATCCTATTTAAGTTTTGGACATAACCAGGGTTAAGAAAATAGAACAATTAATCATTATAGCATTATCCAATTTGATTTCAATTTAATCTTTGAAGTTCATTTGATGGACTGTAAATTATTTTTAAAATTTTTCTTATGAATTGTTTTCTAAAAAAATAATTATATCTCACTCTATTACTAATATCTATTATTCGAATATAATTTAAATTTACTATTTCGCATATACAAAATAGCCAAATGACGTTTTTTGCGGTTCGAACACAGAGTTAAGAAAATGTAATAACTAATAGGGTTGGCGATTGTTCCGATTTAATTTTATTTCAATTTTTAGATATAATTTGATTAACCCTAAATGATTTTTAAGAATAGTTTTATGTATTATGTTTTAAAAAAATAGTCATATCTCACTCAATTACGGTTATCTATTATTCATATTTATTTTAAAATTAATATTTAGGTTATACAAGATGACTCCATATACATTATATATGCTATAACCCCATTATAGCATTATCCAATTTGATTTCAATTTAATCTTTGAAGTTCATTTGATGGACTGTAAATTATTTTTAAAATTTTTCTTATGAATTGTTTTCTAAAAAAATAATTATATCTCACTCTATTACTAATATCTATTATTCGAATATAATTTAAATTTACTATTTGGCATATACAAGACAGCCAAATGATGTTTTTTGCGGTTTGAACACAACCAGAGTTAAGAAAATGTAATAACTAATAGCATTGGCTATTTACTATTTCGCATATACAAGATAGCCAAATGATGTTTTTTGCGGTTTGAACACAACCAGAATTAAGAAAATATAATAACTGATAGCGTTAAAGATTGTTCCGATTTAATTTAATTTTTAGATATAATTTGATTAACCCTAAATGACTTTTAAAAATATTTTGATGTATTTTGTTTAAAAAAAATAGTCATATCTCACTCAATTACGGTTATCTATTATTCAAATTTATTTTAAAATTAATATTTAGGTTATACAAGATGACTCAAATAATCCTATTTAAGTTTTGGACCTAACCAGGGTTAAGAAAATAGAACAATTAATCATTATAGCATTATCCGATTTGATTTCAATTTAATCTTTGAAGTTCATTTGATGGACTGTAAATTATTTTTAAAATTTTTCATATGAATTGTTTTCTAAAAAAATAATTATATCTCACTCTATTACTAATATCTATTATTCGAATATAATTTAAATTTACTATTTCGATATACAAGATAGCCAAATGATGTTTTTTGCGGTTTGAACACAACCAGAGTTAAGAAAATGTAATAACTAATAGGGTTGGCGATTGTTCCGATTTAATTTTAATTCAATTTTTAGATATAATTTGATTAACCCTAAATGATTTTTAAGAATAGTTTTATGTATTATGTTTTAAAAAAATAGTCATATCTCACTCAATTACGGTTATCTTTTATTCAAATATAATTTAAAATTAATATTTAGATTACACAAGATGACCCAAATGATCCTTTTTAAGTTTTAGACATAACCAGGGTTAAGAAAATAGAACAATTAATCATTATAGCATTGTCCGATTTGATTCCAATTTAATCTTTGAAGATCATTAGATGTACTGTAAATTATTTTTTAAATTTTTCTTATGAACTGTTTTTTAAAAAAAATAATTATATCTCACTCTATTACTGTTATCTATTATTCAAATTTATTTTAAAATTAACATTTAGGTTATACAAGATGACTCATATGATCCTTTTTAAGTTTTGGACATAAACAGGGTTAAGAAAATAGAACAATTAATCATTATAGCATTATCCAATTTGATTTCAATTTAATCTTTGAAGTTCATTTGATGGACTGTAAATTATTTTTAAAATTTTTCTTATGAACTGTTTTCTAAAAAAATAATTATATCTCACTCTACTACTAATATCTATTAATCGAATATAATTTAAATTTACTATTTGGCATATACAAGACAGCCAAATGATGTTTTTTGCGGTTTGAACACAACCAGAGTTAAGAAAATGTAATAACTAATAGCATTGGCGATTGTTTCGATTTAATTTTAATTAAATTTTTAGATATAATTTGATTAACCCTAAATAATTTTTTAAAATAATTTTATGTATTATGTTTTAAAAAAATAGTCATATCTGACTCAATTACGGTTATCTTTTATTCAAATATAATTTAAAATTAATATTTAGATTACACAAGATGACCCAAATGATCCTTTTTAAGTTTTGGCTATAACCAGGGTTAAGAAAATAGAACAATTAATCATTATAGCATTGTCCGATTTGATTCCAATTAATTTTTGAAGTTCATTTGATGTACTGTAAATTATTTTTTAAATTTTTCTTATGAACTGTTTTTTAAAAAAAAATAATTATATCTCACTCTATTACTGTTATCTATTATTCAAATTTATTTTAAAATTAATATTTAGGTTATACAAGATGACTCATATGATCCTTTTTAAGTTTTGGACATAACCAGGGTTAAGAAAATAGAACAACTAATCATTATAGCATTGTCCGATTTGATTTCAATTTAATCTTTAAAGTTCATTTGATGGACTGTAAATTATTTTTAAATTTTTTCTTATGAATTGTTTTCTAAAAAAATAATTATATCTCACTCTATTACTAATATCTATTATTCGAATATAATTTAAATTTAGTATTTGGCATATACAACACAGCCAAATGATGTTTTTTGCGGTTTGAACACAACCAGAGTTAAGAAAATGTAATAACTGATAGCGTTAAAGATTGTTCCGATTTAATTTAATTTTTAGATATAATTTGGTTAACCCTAAATGACTTTTAAAAATAGTTTGATGTATTTTGTTTAAAGAAAATAGTCATATCTCACTCAATTACGGTTATCTATTATTCAAATTTATTTTAAAATTAATATTTAGGTTATACCAGAAGACCCAAATGATCCTATTTAAGTTTTGGACATAACCAGGGTTAAGAAAATAGAACAATTAATCATTATAGCATTATCCAATTTGATTTCAATTTAATCTTTGAAGTTCATTTGATGGACTGTAAATTATTTTTAAAATTTTTCTTATGAATTGTTTTCTAAAAAAATAATTATATGTCACTCTATTACTAATATCTATTATTCGAATAGAATTTAAATTTACTATTTCGCATATACAAGAGAGCCAAATGATGTTTTTTACGGTTTAAAGACAACCAGAATTAAGAAAATATAATAACTAATAGCGTTTGCGATTGTTCCGATTTAATTTTAATTAAATTTTTAGATATAATTTCATTAACCCTAAATAATTTTTAAAAATAATTTTATGTATTATGTTTTAAAGTAATAGTCATATCTCACTCAATTACGGTTATCTATTATTCATATTTATTTTAAGATTAATATTTAGGTTATACAAGATGACTCAAATGATCCTATTTAAGTTTTGGACATAACCATGGTTAAGAAAATAGAACAAATAATCATTATAGCATTGTCCGATTTGATTCCAATTTAATCTTTGAAGTTCATTTGAAGGACTGTAAATTATTTTTAAAATTTTTCCTATGAATTGTTTTCTAAAAAAATAATTATATCTTACCCTATTACTAATATCTATTATTCGAATATAATTTAAATTTACTATTTCGCATATACAAGATAGCCAAATGATGTTTTTTGCGGTTTGAACACAACCAGAATTAAGAAAATATAATAACTGATAGCGTTAAAGATTGTTCCGATTTAATTTAATTTTTAGATATAATTTGATTAACCCTAAATGACTTTTAAAAATAGTTTGATGTATTTTGTTTAAAGAAAATAGTCATATCTCACTCAATTACGGTTATCTATTATTCAAATTTATTTTAAAATTAATATTTAGGTTATACCAGAAGACCCAAATGATCCTATTTAAGTTTTGGACATAACCAGGGTTAAGAAAATAGAACAATTAATCATTATAGCATTATCCAATTTGATTTCAATTTATTCTTTGAAGTTCATTTGATGGACTGTAAATTATTTTTAAAATTTTTCTTATGAATTGTTTTCTAAAAAAATAATTATATCTCACTCTATTACTAATATCTATTATTCGAATAGAATTTAAATTTACTATTTCGCATATACAAGAGAGCCCAATGATGTTTTTTACGGTTTAAAGACAACCAGAATTAAGAAAATATAATAACTAATAGCGTTAAAGATTGTTCCGTTTTAATTTTAGTTTAATTTTTAGATATAATTTGATTAACCCTAAATGACTTTTAAAAATATTTTGATGTATTGTGTTTAAAAAGAATAGTCATATCTCACGCAATTACGGTTATCTATTATTCAAATTTATTTTAAAATTAATATTTAGGTTATACAAGATGACTCAATTGATCCCTTAAGTTTTGGACATAACCAGGGTTAAGAAAATAGAACAATTAATCATTATAGCATTATCCAATTTGATTTCAATTTAATCTTTGAAGTTCATTTGATGGACTGTAAATTATTTTTAAAATTTTTCTTATGAATTGTTTTCTAAAAAAATAATTATATCTCACTCTATTACTAATATCTATTATTCGAATATAATTTAAATTTACTATTTGGCATATACAAGACAGCCAAATGATGTTTTTTGCGGTTTGAACACAACCAGAGTTAAGAAAATGTAATAACTAATAGCATTGGCGATTGTTCCGATTTTATTTTAATTAAATTTTAAGATATAATTTGTTTAACCCTAAATAATTTTTTAAAATAATTTTATGTATTATGTTTTAAAAAAATAGTCATATCTCACTCAATTACGGTTATCTATTATTCAAATTTATTTTAAAATTAATATTTAGGTTATACAAGATGACTCAAATAATCCTATTTAAGTTTTAGACATACCCAGGGATAAGAAAATAAAATAAATAATCATTATAGCATTGTCCTATTTGATTCCAATTTAATTTTTGAAGTTCACTTGATGTACTGTAAATTATTTTTAAAATTTTTCTTATGAATTGTTTTTTAAAAAAATAATTATATCTTACTCTATTACTGTTATCTATTATTCGAATTAAATTTAAATTTACTATTTCGCATATACAAGAGAGCCAAATGATGTTTTTTACGGTTTAAAAACAACCAGAATTAAGAAAATATAATAACTAATAGCATTAAAGATTTTTCCGTTTTAATTTTAATTTAATTTTTAGATATAATTTGATTGACCCTAAATGACTTTTAAAAATATTTTGATGTATTGTGTTAAAAAAAAAAATAGTCATATCTCACTCAATTACGGTTATCTATTATTCAAATTTATTTTAAAATTAATATTTAGGTTATACAAGAAGACTCAAATGATCCTATTTAAGTTTTGTACATAACCAGGATTAAGAAAATAGAACAATTAATCATTATAGCATTGTCCGATTTGATTCCAATTTAATCTTTGAAGTTCATTTGATGGACTGTAAATTATTTTTAAAATTTTTCCTATGAATTGTTTTCTAAAAAAATAATTATATCTTACTCTATGACTAATATCTATTATTCGAATATAATTTAAATTTACTATTTCGCATATACAAGATAGCCAAATGATGTTTTTTGCGGTTTGAACACAACCAGAATTAAAAAAATATAATAACTGATAGCGTTAAAGATTGTTCCGATTTAATTTAATTTTTAGATATAATTTGATTAACCCTAAATGACTTTTAAAAATAGTTTGATGTATTTTGTTTAAAAAAAATAGTCATATCTCACTCAATTACGGTTATCTATTATTCAAATTTATTTTAAAATTAATATTTAGTTTATACAAGATGACTCAATTGATCCTTTAAGTTTTGGACATAACCAGGGTTAAGAAAATAGAACAATTAATCATTATAGCATTGTCCGATTTGATTTCAATTTAATCTTTGAAGATCATTACTACTGTAAATTATTTAAAAAATAATTTACAGATGTAATTTTTTATTGTATTTTTAATGTATTATGTTTTAAAATAATAGTCATATCTCACTCAATTACGGTTATCTATTATTCAAATTTATTTTAAAATTAATATTTAAGTTATACAAGATGACTCAATTGATCCTTTTTAAGTTTTGGACATAACCAGGGTTAAGAAAATAGAACAAATAATCATTATAGCATTGTCCGATTTGATTCCAATTTAATTTTTGAAGTTCATTTTGATGTACTGTAAATTATTTTTAAAATTTTTCTTATGAATTGTTTTTTAAAAAAATAATTATATCACCCTCTATTACTAATATCTATTATTAGAATATAATTTAAATTAACTATTTCGCATATACAAGATAGCCAAATGATGTTTTTTGCGGTTTGAACACAACCAGAGTTAAGAAAATGTAATAACTAATAGGGTTGGCGATTGTTCCGATTTAATTTTAATTCAATTTTTAGATATAATTTGATTAACCCTAAATGATTTTTAAGAATAGTTTTATGTATTATGTTTTAAAAAAATAGTCATATCTCACTCAATTACGGTTATCTTTTATTCAAATATAATTTAAAATTAATATTTAGATTACACAAGATGACCCAAATGATCCTTTTTAAGTTTTAGACATAACCAGGGTTAAGAAAATAGAACAATTAATCATTATAGCATTGTCCGATTTGATTCCAATTTAATCTTTGAAGATCATTAGATGTACTGTAAATTATTTTTTAAATTTTTCTTATGAACTGTTTTTTAAAAAAAATAATTATATCTCACTCTATTACTGTTATCTATTATTCAAATTTATTTTAAAATTAATATTTAGGTTATACAAGATGACTCATATGATCCTTTTTAAGTTTTGGACATAAACAGGGTTAAGAAAATAGAACAATTAATCATTATAGCATTATCCAATTTGATTTCAATTTAATCTTTGAAGTTCATTTGATGGACTGTAAATTATTTTTAAAATTTTTCTTATGAATTGTTTTCTAAAAAAATAATTATATCTCACTCTATTACTAATATCTATTATTCGAATATAATTTAAATTTACTATTTGGCATATACAAGACAGCCAAATGATGTTTTTTGCGGTTTGAACACATCCAGAGTTAAGAAAATGTAATAACTAATAGCATTGGCGATTGTTCCGATTTAATTTTAATTAAATTTTTAGATATAATTTGATTAACCCTAAATAATTTTTTAAAATAATTTTATGTATTATGTTTTAAAAAAATAGTCACATCTCACTCAATTACGGTTATCTTTTATTCAAATATAATTTAAAATTAATATTTAGATTACACAAGATGACCCAAATGATCCTTTTTAAGTTTTGGCCATAACCAGGGTTAAGAAAATAGAACAATTAATCATTATAGCATTGTCCAATTTGATTCCAATTAATTTTTGAAGTTCATTTGATGTACTGTAAATTATTTTTTAAATTTTTCTTATGAACTGTTTTTTAAAAAAAATAATTATATCTCACTCTATTACTGTTATCTATTATTCAAATTTATTTTAAAATTAATATTTAGGTTATACAAGATGACTCATATGATCCTTTTTAAGTTTTGGACATAACCAGGGTTAAGAAAATAGAACAACTAATCATTATAGCATTGTCCGATTTGATTTCAATTTAATCTTTAAAGTTCATTTGATGGACTGTAAATTATTTTTAAAATTTTTCTTATGAATTGTTTTCTAAAAAAATAATTATATCTCACTCTATTACTAATATCTATTATTCGAATATAATTTAAATTTAGTATTTGGCATATACAACACAGCCAAATGATGTTTTTTGCGGTTTGAACACAACCAGAGTTAAGAAAATGTATTAAACTAATAGCGTTTGCGATTGTTCCGAGTTAATTTTAATTAAATTTTTAGATATAATTTGATTAACCCTAAATAATTTTTAAAAATAATTTTATGTATTATGTTTTAAAATAATAGTCATATCTCACTCAATTACGGTTATCTATTATTCATATTTATTTTAAGATTAATATTTAGGTTATACAAGATGACTCAAATGATCCTATTTAAGTTTTGGACATAACCATGGTTAAGAAAATAGAACAAATAATCATTATAGCATTGTCCGATTTGATTCCAATTTAATTTTTGAAGTTCATTTTGATGTACTGTAAATTATTTTTAAAATTTTTCTTATGAATTGTTTTTTAAAAAAATAATTATATCTCACTCTATTACTGTTATCTATTATTCGAATAGAATTTAAATTTACTATTTCGCATATACAAGATAGCCAAATGATGTTTTTTATGGTTTGAACACAACCAGAATTAACAAAATATAATAATTGATAGCGTTAAAGATTGTTCCGATTTAATTTAATTTTTAAATATAATTTGATTAACCCTAAATAAATGACTTTTAAAAATATTTTGATGTATTTTGTTTAAAAAAAATAGTTATATCTCACTCAATTACGGATATCTATTATTCAAATTTATTTTAAAATTAATATTTAGGTTATACAAGATGACTTAAATGATCCTATTTAAGTTTTGGACATAACCAGGGTTAAGAAAATAGAACAATTAATCATTATAGCATTGTCCGATTTGATTTCAATTTAATCTTTGAAGTTCATTTGATGGACTGTAAATTATTTTTAAAATTTATTTTATGAATTGTTTTTTAAAAAAATAATTATATCTCACTCTATTACTGTTATCTATTATTCAAATTTATTTTAAAATTAATATTTAGGTTATACAAGATGACTCATATGATCCTTTTTAAGTTTTAAACATAACCAGGTTTAAGAAAATAAAACAAATAATCATTATAGCATTGTCCGATTTGATTCCAATTTAATTTTTGAAGTTCACTTGATGTACTGTAAATTATTTTTAAAATTTTTCTTATGAATTGTTTTTTAAAAAAATAATTATATCTCACTCTATTACTGTTATCTATTATTCAAATTTATTTTAAAATTAATATTTAGGTTATACAAGATGACTCAATTGATTCTTTAAGTTTTGGACATAACCAGGGTTAAGAAAATAGAACAATTAATCATTATAGCATTATCCAATTTGATTTCAATTTAATCTTTGAAGTTCATTTGATGGACTGTAAATTATTTTTAAAATTTTTCTTATGAATTGTTTTCTAAAAAAATAATTATATGTCACTCTATTACTAATATCTATTATTCGAATAGAATTTAAATTTACTATTTCGCATATACAAGAGAGCCAAATGATGTTTTTTACGGTTTAAAGACAACCAGAATTAAGAAAATATAATAACTAATAGCGTTAAAGATTGTTCCGTTTTAATTTTAGTTTAATTTTTAGATATAATTTGATTAACCCTAAATGACTTTTAAAAATATTTTGATGTATTGTGTTTAAAAAGAATAGTCATATCTCACGCAATTACGGTTATCTATTATTCAAATTTATTTTAAAATTAATATTTAGGTTATACAAGATGACTCAATTGATCCTTTAAGTTTTGGACATAACCAGGGTTAAGAAAATAGAACAATTAATCATTATAGCATTAACCCTAAATAATTTTTAAAAATAATTTTATGTATTATGTTTAAAAAAAATAGTCATATCTCACTCAATTACGGTTATCTATTATTCAAATTTATTTTAAAATTACTATTTAGGTTATACAAGAAGACTCAAATGATCCTATTTAAGTTTTGGACATAACCAGGATTAAGAAAATAGAACAATTAATCATTATAGCATTATCCGATTTGATTCCAATTTAATCTTTGAAGTTCATTTGAAGGACTGTAAATTATTTTTAAAATTTTTCCTATGAATTGTTTTCTAAAAAAATAATTATATCTTACTCTATTACTAATATCTATTATTCGAATATAATTTAAATTTACTATTTCGCATATACAAGATAGCCAAATGATGTTTTTTGCGGTTTGAACACAACCAGAATTAAGAAAATATAATAACTGATAGCGTTAAAGATTGTTCCGATTTAATTTAATTTTTAGATATAATTTGATTAACCCTAAATGACTTTTAAAAATAGTTTGATGTATTTTGTTTAAAAAAAATAGTCATATCTCACTCAATTACGGTTATCTATTATTCAAATTTATTTTAAAATTAATATTTAGGTTATACAAGATGACTCAATTGATCCTTTAAGTTTTGGACATAACCAGGGTTAAGAAAATAGAACAATTAATCATTATAGCATTGTCCGATTTGATTTCAATTTAATCTTTAAAGTTCATTTGATGGACTGTAAATTATTTTTAAAATTTTTCTTATGAATTGTTTTCTAAAAAAATAATTATATCTCACTCTATTACTAATATCTATTATTCGAATATAATTTAAATTTACTATTTCGCATATACAAGATAGCCAAATGACGTTTTTTGCGGTTCGAACACAGAGTTAAGAAAATGTAATAACTAATAGGGTTGGCGATTGTTCCGATTTAATTTTATTTCAATTCTTAGATATAATTTGATTAACCCTAAATGATTTTTAAGAATAGTTTTATGTATTATGTTTTAAAAAAATAGTCATATCTCACTCAATTACGGTTATCTTTCATATTTATTTTAAAATTAATATTTAGGTTATACAAGATGACTCCATATACATTATATATGCTATAACCCCATTATAGCATTATCCAATTTGATTTCAATTTAATCTTTGAAGTTCATTTGATGGACTGTAAATTATTTTTAAAATTTTTCTTATGAATTGTTTTCTAAAAAAATAATTATATCTCACTCTATTACTAATATCTATTATTCGAATATAATTTAAATTTACTATTTGGCATATACAAGACAGCCAAATGATGTTTTTTGCGGTTTGAACACAACCAGAGTTAAGAAAATGTAATAACTAATAGCATTGGCTATTTACTATTTCGCATATACAAGATAGCCAAATGATGTTTTTTGCGGTTTGAACACAACCAGAATTAAGAAAATATAATAACTGATAGCGTTAAAGATTGTTCCGATTTAATTTAATTTTTAGATATAATTTGATTAACCCTAAATGACTTTTAAAAATATTTTGATGTATTTTGTTTAAAAAAAATAGTCATATCTCACTCAATTACGGTTATCTATTATTCAAATTTATTTTAAAATTAATATTTAGGTTATACAAGATGACTCAAATAATCCTATTTAAGTTTTGGACATAACCAGGGTTAAGAAAATAGAACAATTAATCATTATAGCATTATCCGATTTGATTTCAATTTAATCTTTGAAGTTCATTTGATGGACTGTAAATTATTTTTAAAATTTTTCATATGAATTGTTTTCTAAAAAAATAATTATATCTCACTCTATTACTAATATCTATTATTCGAATATAATTTAAATTTACTATTTCGCATATACAAGATAGCCAAATGATGTTTTTTGCGGTTTGAACACAACCAGAGTTAAGAAAATGTAATAACTAATAGGGTTGGCGATTGTTCCGATTTAATTTTAATTCAATTTTTAGATATAATTTGATTAACCCTAAATGATTTTTAAGAATAGTTTTATGTATTATGTTTTAAAAAAATAGTCATATCTCACTCAATTACGGGTATCTTTTATTCAAATATAATTTAAAATTAATATTTAGATTACACAAGATGACCCAAATGATCCTTTTTAAGTTTTAGACATAACCAGGGTTAAGAAAATAGAACAATTAATCATTATAGCATTGTCCGATTTGATTCCAATTTAATCTTTGAAGATCATTAGATGTACTGTAAATTATTTTTTAAATTTTTCTTATGAACTGTTTTTTAAAAAAAATAATTATATCTCACTCTATTACTGTTATCTATTATTCAAATTTATTTTAAAATTAACATTTAGGTTATACAAGATGACTCATATGATCCTTTTTAAGTTTTGGACATAAACAGGGTTAAGAAAATAGAACAATTAATCATTATAGCATTATCCAATTTGATTTCAATTTAATCTTTGAAGTTCATTTGATGGACTGTAAATTATTTTTAAAATTTTTCTTATGAATTGTTTTCTAAACAAATAATTATATCTCACTCTATTACTAATATCTATTATTCGAATATAATTTAAATTTACTATTTGGCATATACAAGACAGCCAAATGATGTTTTTTGCGGTTTGAACACAACCAGAGTTAAGAAAATGTAATAACTAATAGCATTGGCGATTGTTTCGATTTAATTTTAATTAAATTTTTAGATATAATTTGATTAACCCTAAATAATTTTTTAAAATAATTTTTTGTATTATGTTTTAAAAAAATGGTCATATCTCACTCAATTACGGTTATCTTTTATTCAAATATAATTTAAAATTAATATTTAGATTACACAAGATGACCCAAATGATCCTTTTTAAGTTTTGGCCATAACCAGGGTTAACAAAATAGAACAATTAATCATTATAGCATTGTCCGATTTGATTCCAATTAATTTTTGAAGTTCATTTGATGTACTGTAAATTATTTTTTAAATTTTTCTTATGAACTGTTTTTTAAAAAAAATAATTATATCTCAATCTATTACTGTTATCTATTATTCAAATTTATTTTAAAATTAATATTTAGGTTATACAAGATGACTCATATGATCATTTTTTAGTTTTGGACATAACCAGGGTTAAGAAAATAGAACAACTAATCATTATAGCATTGTCCGATTTGATTTCAATTTAATCTTTAAAGTTCATTTGATGGACTGTAAATTATTTTTAAATTTTTTCTTATGAATTGTTTTCTAAAAAAATAATTATATCTCACTCTATTACTAATATCTATTATTCGAATATAATTTAAATTTAGTATTTGGCATATACAACACAGCCAAATGATGTTTTTTGCGGTTTGAACACAACCAGAGTTAAGAAAATGTAATAAACTAATAGCGTTTGCGATTGTTCCGATTTAATTTTAATTAAATTTTTAGATATAATTTGATTAACCCTAAATAATTTTTTAAAATAATTTTATGTATTATGTTTTAAAATAATAGTCATATCTCACTCAATTACGGTTATCTATTATTCATATTTATTTTAAAATTAGTATTTAGGTTATACAAGATGACTCAATTGATCCTATTTAAGTTTTGGACATAACCAGGGTTAAGAAAATAGAACAATTAATCATTATAGCATTATCCAATTTGATTTCAATTTAATCTTTGAAGTTCATTTGATGGACTGTAAATTATTTTTAAAATTTTTCTTATGAATTGTTTTTTAAAAAAATAATTATATCTCACTCTATTACTGTTATCTATTATTCGAATAGAATTTAAATTTACTATTTCGCATATACAAGATAGCCAAATGATGTTTTTTACGGTTTGAACACAACCAGAGTTAAGAAAATGTAATAACTAATAGCGTTGGCAATTGTTCCGATTTAATTTTAATTAAATTTTTAGATATAATTTGATTAACCCTAAATAATTTTTAAAAATAATTTTATGTATTATGTTTTAAAATAATAGTCATATCTCACTCAATTACGGTTATCTATTATTCATATTTATTTTAAAATTAGTATTTAGGTTATACAAGATGACTCAATTGATCCTATTTAAGTTTTGAACATAACCAGGGTTAAGAAAATAGAACAATTAATCATTATAGCATTATCCAATTTGATTTCAATTTAATCTTTGAAGTTCATTTGATGGACTGAAAATTATTTTTAAAATTTTTCCTATGAGTTGTTTTCTAAAAAATCAATTATATCTTACTCTATTACTAATATCTATTATTCGAATATAATTTAAATTTACTATTTCGCATATACAAGATAGCCAAATGATGTTTTTTGCGGTTCGAACACAATCAGAGTTAAGAAAATGTAATAACTAATAGGGTTGGCGATTGTTCCGATTTAATTTTATTTCAATTTTTAGATATAATTTGATTAACCCTAAATGATTTTTAAGAATAGTTTTATGTATTATGTTTTAAAAAAATAGTCATATCTCACTCAATTACGGTTATCTTTTATTCAAATATAATTTAAAATTAATATTTAGAATACACAAGATGACCCAAATGATCCTTTTTAAGTTTTAGACATAACCAGGGTTAAGAAAACAGAACAGTTAATCATTATAGCATTGTCCGATTTGATTCCAATTTAATCTTTAAAGTTCATTTGATGGAAATTATTTTTAAAATTTTTCTTATGAATTGTTTTCTAAAAAAATAATTATATCTCACTCTATTTCTAATATCTATTATTCGAATATAATTTAAATATACTATTTCGCATTTACAAGATAGCCAAATGATGTTTTTTGCGGTTTGAACACAACCAGAGTTAAGAAAATGTAATAACTAATAGCGTTGGCGATTGTTCCAATTTAATTTTAATTAAATATTTAGATATAATTTCATTAACCCTAAATAATTTTAAAAAATAATTTTATGTATTATGTTTTAAAAAAATAGTCATATCTCACTCAATTACGGTTATCTATTATTCAAATTTATTTTAAAATTAATATTTACGTTATACAAGATGACTCAATTGATCCTTTTTAAGTTTTGGACATAACCAGGGTTAAGAAAATAGAACAATTAATCATTATAGCATTGTCCGATTTGATTCCAATTTAATCTTTTAAGTTCATTTAATGGACTGTAAATTATTTTTAAAATTTTTCTTATGAATTGTTTTTTAAAAAAATAATTATATCTCACTCTATTACTGTTATCTATTATTCGAATAGAATTTAAATTTACTATTACGCATATACAAAATAGCCAAATGATGTTTTTTACGGTTTGAACACAACCAGAATTAAGAAAATATAATAACTAATAGCGTTAAAGATTGTTCCGTTTTAATTTTAATTTAATTTTTAGATATAATTTGATTAACCCTAAATGACTTTTAAAAATATTTTGATGTATTGTGTTTAAAAAGAATAGTCATATCTCACTCAATTACGGTTATCTATTATTCAAATTTATTTTAAAATTAATATTTAGGTTATACAAGATGACTCAAATGATCCTATTTAAGTTTTGGACATAACCAGGGTTAAGAAAATAGAACAATTAATCATTATAGCATTGTCCGATTTGATTCCAATTTAATCTTTGAAGTTCATTTGATGGACTGTAAATTATTTTTAAAATTTTTCCTATGAATTGTTTTCTAAAAAAATAATTATATCTTACTCTATGACTAATATCTATTATTCGAATATAATTTAAATTTACTATTTCGCATATACAAGATAGCCAAATGATGTTTTTTGCGGTTTGAACACAACCAGAGTTAAGAAAATGTAATAACTAATAGGGTTGGCGATTGTTCCGATTTAATTTTAATTCAATTTTTAGATATAATTTGATTAACCCTAAATGATTTTTAAGAATAGTTTTATGCATTATGTTTTAAAAAAATAGTCATATCTCACTCAATTAGGGTTATCTTTTATTCAAATATAATTTAAAATTAATATTTAGATTACACAAGATGACCCAAATGATCCTTTTTAAGTTTTAGACATAACCAGGGTTAAGAAAATAGAACAATTAATCATTATAGCATTGTCCGATTTGATTCCAATTTAATTTTTGAAGTTCATTTTGATGTACTGTAAATTATTTTTAAAATTTTTCTTATGAATTGTTTTTTAAAAAAATAATTATATCACCCTCTATTACTAATATCTATTATTAGAATATAATTTAAATTAACTATTTCGCATATACAAGATAGCCAAATGATGTTTTTTGCGGTTTGAACACAACCAGAGTTAAGAAAATGTAATAACTAATAGGGTTGGCGATTGTTCCGATTTAATTTTAATTCAATTTTTAGATATAATTTGATTAACCCTAAATAATTTTTTAAAATAATTTTATGTATTATGTTTTAAAAAAAAAGGCATATCTCACTCAATTACGGTTATCTTTTATTCAAATATAATTTAAAATTAATATTTAGATTACACAAGATGACCCAAATGATCCTTTTTAAGTTTTGGCCATAACCAGGGTTAAGAAAATAGAACAATTAATCATTATAGCATTGTCCGATTTGATTCCAATTAATTTTTGAAGTTCATTTGATGTACTGTAAATTATTTTTTAAATTTTTCTTATGAACTGTTTTTTAAAAAAAATAATTATATCTCACTCTATTACTGTTATCTATTATTCAAATTTATTTTAAAATTAATATTTAGGTTATACAAGATGACTCATATGATCCTTTTTAAGTTTTGGACATAACCAGGGTTAAGAAAATAGAACAACTAATCATTATAGCATTGTCCGATTTGATTTCAATTTAATCTTTAAAGTTCATTTGATGGACTGTAAATTATTTTTAAAATTTTTCTTATGAATTGTTTTCTAAAAAAATAATTATATCTCACTCTATTACTAATATCTATTATTCGAATATAATTTAAATTTAGTATTTGGCATATACAACACAGCCAAATGATGTTTTTTGCGGTTTGAACACAACCAGAGTTAAGAAAATGTAATAAACTAATAGCGTTTGCGATTGTTCCGATTTAATTTTAATTAAATTTTTAGATATAATTTGATTAACCCTAAATAATTTTTAAAAATAATTTTATGTATTATGTTTTAAAATAATAGTCATATCTCACTCAATTACGGTTATCTATTATTCATATTTATTTTAAGATTAATATTTAGGTTATACAAGATGACTCAAATGATCCTTTTTAAGTTTTAGACATAACCAGGTTTAAGAAAATAAAACAAATAATCATTATAGCATTGTCCGATTTGATTCCAATTTAATTTTTGAAGTTCACTTGATGTACTGTAAATTATTTTTAAAATTTTTCTTATGAATTGTTTTTTAAAAAAATAATTATATCTCACTCTATTACTGTTATCTATTATTCGAATAGAATTTAAATTTACTATTTCGCATATACAAGAGAGCCAAATAATGTTTTTTACGGTTTAAACACAACCAGAATTAAGAAAATATAATAACTAATAGCGTTAAAGATTTTTCCGTTTTAATTTTAATTTAATTTTCAGATATAATTTGATTAACCCTAAATGACTTTTAAAAATATTTTGATGTATTGTGTTAAAAAAGAATAGTCATATCTCACGCAATTACGGTTATCTATTATTCAAATTTATTTTAAAATTAATATTTAGGTTATACAAGATGACTCAATTGATCCTTTAAGTTTTGGACATAACCAGGGTTAAGAAAATAGAACCTTTAATCATTATAGCATTATCCAATTTGATTTCAATTTAATCTTTGAAGTTCATTTGAAGGACTGTAAATTATTTTTAAAATTTTTCCTATGAATTGTTTTCTAAAAAAATAATTATATCTTACTCTATTACTAATATCTATTATTCGAATATAATTTAAATTTACTATTTCGCATATACAAGATAGCCAAATGATGTTTTTTGCGGTTTGAACACAACCAGAATTAAGAAAATATAATAACTGATAGCGTTAAAGATTGTTCCGATTTAATTTAATTTTTAGATATAATTTGATTAAACCTAAATGACTTTTAAAAATAGTTTGATGTATTTTGTTTAAAAAAAATAGTCATATCTCACTCAATTACGGTTATCTATTATTCAAATTTATTTTAAAATTAATATTTAGGTTATACAAGATGACTCAATTGATCCTTTAAGTTTTGGACATAACCAGGGTTAAGAAAATAGAACAATTAATCATTATAGCATTGTCCGATTTGATTCCAATTTAATCTTTGAAGTTCATTTGATGGACTGTAAATTATTTTTAAAATTTTTCCTATGAATTGTTTTCTAAAAAAATAATTATATCTTACTCTATGACTAATATCTATTATTCGAATATAATTTAAATTTACTATTTCGCATATACAAGATAGCCAAATGATGTTTTTTGCGGTTTGAACACAACCAGAGTTAAGAAAATGTAATAACTAATAGGGTTGGCGATTGTTCCGATTTAATTTTAATTCAATTTTTAGATATAATTTGATTAACCCTAAATGATTTTTAAGAATAGTTTTATGCATTATGTTTTAAAAAAATAGTCATATCTCACTCAATTAGGGTTATCTTTTATTCAAATATAATTTAAAATTAATATTTAGATTACACAAGATGACCCAAATGATCCTTTTTAAGTTTTAGACATAACCAGGGTTAAGAAAATAGAACAATTAATCATTATAGCATTGTCCGATTTGATTCCAATTTAATTTTTGAAGTTCATTTTGATGTACTGTAAATTATTTTTAAAATTTTTCTTATGAATTGTTTTTTAAAAAAATAATTATATCACCCTCTATTACTAATATCTATTATTAGAATATAATTTAAATTAACTATTTCGCATATACAAGATAGCCAAATGATGTTTTTTGCGGTTTGAACACAACCAGAGTTAAGAAAATGTAATAACTAATAGGGTTGGCGATTGTTCCGATTTAATTTTAATTCAATTTTTAGATATAATTTGATTAACCCTAAATAATTTTTTAAAATAATTTTATGTATTATGTTTTAAAAAAAAAGGCATATCTCACTCAATTACGGTTATCTTTTATTCAAATATAATTTAAAATTAATATTTAGATTACACAAGATGACCCAAATGATCCTTTTTAAGTTTTGGCCATAACCAGGGTTAAGAAAATAGAACAATTAATCATTATAGCATTGTCCGATTTGATTCCAATTAATTTTTGAAGTTCATTTGATGTACTGTAAATTATTTTTTAAATTTTTCTTATGAACTGTTTTTTAAAAAAAATAATTATATCTCACTCTATTACTGTTATCTATTATTCAAATTTATTTTAAAATTAATATTTAGGTTATACAAGATGACTCATATGATCCTTTTTAAGTTTTGGACATAACCAGGGTTAAGAAAATAGAACAACTAATCATTATAGCATTGTCCGATTTGATTTCAATTTAATCTTTAAAGTTCATTTGATGGACTGTAAATTATTTTTAAAATTTTTCTTATGAATTGTTTTCTAAAAAAATAATTATATCTCACTCTATTACTAATATCTATTATTCGAATATAATTTAAATTTAGTATTTGGCATATACAACACAGCCAAATGATGTTTTTTGCGGTTTGAACACAACCAGAGTTAAGAAAATGTAATAAACTAATAGCGTTTGCGATTGTTCCGATTTAATTTTAATTAAATTTTTAGATATAATTTGATTAACCCTAAATAATTTTTAAAAATAATTTTATGTATTATGTTTTAAAATAATAGTCATATCTCACTCAATTACGGTTATCTATTATTCATATTTATTTTAAGATTAATATTTAGGTTATACAAGATGACTCAAATGATCCTTTTTAAGTTTTAGACATAACCAGGTTTAAGAAAATAAAACAAATAATCATTATAGCATTGTCCGATTTGATTCCAATTTAATTTTTGAAGTTCACTTGATGTACTGTAAATTATTTTTAAAATTTTTCTTATGAATTGTTTTTTAAAAAAATAATTATATCTCACTCTATTACTGTTATCTATTATTCGAATAGAATTTAAATTTACTATTTCGCATATACAAGAGAGCCAAATAATGTTTTTTACGGTTTAAACACAACCAGAATTAAGAAAATATAATAACTAATAGCGTTAAAGATTTTTCCGTTTTAATTTTAATTTAATTTTCAGATATAATTTGATTAACCCTAAATGACTTTTAAAAATATTTTGATGTATTGTGTTAAAAAAGAATAGTCATATCTCACGCAATTACGGTTATCTATTATTCAAATTTATTTTAAAATTAATATTTAGGTTATACAAGATGACTCAATTGATCCTTTAAGTTTTGGACATAACCAGGGTTAAGAAAATAGAACCTTTAATCATTATAGCATTATCCAATTTGATTTCAATTTAATCTTTGAAGTTCATTTGAAGGACTGTAAATTATTTTTAAAATTTTTCCTATGAATTGTTTTCTAAAAAAATAATTATATCTTACTCTATTACTAATATCTATTATTCGAATATAATTTAAATTTACTATTTCGCATATACAAGATAGCCAAATGATGTTTTTTGCGGTTTGAACACAACCAGAATTAAGAAAATATAATAACTGATAGCGTTAAAGATTGTTCCGATTTAATTTAATTTTTAGATATAATTTGATTAAACCTAAATGACTTTTAAAAATAGTTTGATGTATTTTGTTTAAAAAAAATAGTCATATCTCACTCAATTACGGTTATCTATTATTCAAATTTATTTTAAAATTAATATTTAGGTTATACAAGATGACTCAATTGATCCTTTAAGTTTTGGACATAACCAGGGTTAAGAAAATAGAACAATTAATCATTATAGCATTGTCCGATTTGATTTCAATTTAATCTTTAAAGTTCATTTGATGGACTGTAAATTATTTTTCAAATTTTTCTTATGAATTGTTTTCTAAAAAAATAATTATATCTCACTCTATTACTGTTATCTATTATTCGAATAGAATTTAAATTTACTATTTCGCATATACAAGAGAACCAAATGATGTTTTTTACGGTTTAAACACAACCAGAATTAAGAAAATATAATAACTAATAGCGTTAAAGATTGTTCCGTTTTAATTTTAATTTAATTTTTAGATATAAGATAGATTAACCCTAAATGACTTTTAAAAATATTTTGATAAATTGTGTTTAAAAAAAATAGTCATATCTCACTCAATTACGGTTATCTATTATTCAAATTTATTTTAAAATTAATATTTAGGTTATACAAGATGACTCAAATGATCCTATTTAAGTTTTGGACATAACCAGGATTAAGAAAATAGAACAATTAATCATTATAGCATTGTCCGATTTGATTTCAATTTAATCTTTGAAGTTCATTTGATGGACTGAAAATTATTTTTAAAATTTTTCCTATGAGTTGTTTTCTAAAAAATCAATTATATCTTACTCTATTACTAATATCTATTATTCGAATATAATTTAAATTTACTATTTCGCATATACAAGATAGCCAAATGATGTTTTTTGCGGTTCGAACACAATCAGAGTTAAGAAAATGTAATAACTAATAGGGTTGGCGATTGTTCCGATTTAATTTTATTTCAATTTTTAGATATAATTTGATTAACCCTAAATGATTTTTAAGAATAGTTTTATGTATTATGTTTTAAAAAAATAGTCATATCTCACTCAATTACGGTTATCTTTTATTCAAATATAATTTAAAATTAATATTTAGAATACACAAGATGACCCAAATGATCCTTTTTAAGTTTTAGACATAACCAGGGTTAAGAAAATAGAACAGTTAATCATTATAGCATTGTCCGATTTGATTCCAATTTAATCTTTAAAGTTCATTTGATGGACTGTAAATTATTTTTAAAATTTTTCTTATGAATTGTTTTCTAAAAAAATAATTATATCTCACTCTATTTCTAATATCTATTATTCGAATATAATTTAAATATACTATTTCGCATTTACAAGATAGCCAAATGATGTTTTTTGCGGTTTGAACACAACCAGAGTTAAGAAAATGTAATAACTAATAGCGTTGGCGATTGTTCCAATTTAATTTTAATTAAATATTTAGATATAATTTCATTAACCCTAAATAATTTTAAAAAATAATTTTATGTATTATGTTTTAAAAAAATAGTCATATCTCACTCAATTACGGTTATCTATTATTCAAATTTATTTTAAAATTAATATTTACGTTATACAAGATGACTCAATTGATCCTTTTTAAGTTTTGGACATAACCAGGGTTAAGAAAATAGAACAATTAATCATTATAGCATTGTCCGATTTGATTCCAATTTAATCTTTTAAGTTCATTTAATGGACTGTAAATTATTTTTAAAATTTTTCTTATGAATTGTTTTTTAAAAAAATAATTATATCTCACTCTATTACTGTTATCTATTATTCGAATAGAATTTAAATTTACTATTACGCATATACAAAATAGCCAAATGATGTTTTTTACGGTTTGAACACAACCAGAATTAAGAAAATATAATAACTAATAGCGTTAAAGATTGTTCCGTTTTAATTTTAATTTAATTTTTAGATATAATTTGATTAACCCTAAATGACTTTTAAAAATATTTTGATGTATTGTGTTTAAAAAGAATAGTCATATCTCACTCAATTACGGTTATCTATTATTCAAATTTATTTTAAAATTAATATTTAGGTTATACAAGATGACTCAAATGATCCTATTTAAGTTTTGGACATAACCAGGGTTAAGAAAATAGAACAATTAATCATTATAGCATTGTCCGATTTGATTCCAATTTAATCTTTGAAGTTCATTTGATGGACTGTAAATTATTTTTAAAATTTTTCCTATGAATTGTTTTCTAAAAAAATAATTATATCTTACTCTATGACTAATATCTATTATTCGAATATAATTTAAATTTACTATTTCGCATATACAAGATAGCCAAATGATGTTTTTTGCGGTTTGAACACAACCAGAGTTAAGAAAATGTAATAACTAATAGGGTTGGCGATTGTTCCGATTTAATTTTAATTCAATTTTTAGATATAATTTGATTAACCCTAAATGATTTTTAAGAATAGTTTTATGCTTTATGTTTTAAAAAAATAGTCATATCTCACTCAATTAGGGTTATCTTTTATTCAAATATAATTTAAAATTAATATTTAGATTACACAAGATGACCCAAATGATCCTTTTTAAGTTTTAGACATAACCAGGGTTAAGAAAATAGAACAATTAATCATTATAGCATTGTCCGATTTGATTCCAATTTAATTTTTGAAGTTCATTTTGATGTACTGTAAATTATTTTTAAAATTTTTCTTATGAATTGTTTTTTAAAAAAATAATTATATCACCCTCTATTACTAATATCTATTATTAGAATATAATTTAAATTAACTATTTCGCATATACAAGATAGCCAAATGATGTTTTTTGCGGTTTGAACACAACCAGAGTTAAGAAAATGTAATAACTAATAGGGTTGGCGATTGTTCCGATTTAATTTTAATTCAATTTTTAGATATAATTTGATTAACCCTAAATAATTTTTTAAAATAATTTTATGTATTATGTTTTAAAAAAATAGTCATATCTCACTCAATTACGGTTATCTTTTATTCAAATATAATTTAAAATTAATATTTAGATTACACAAGATGACCCAAATGATCCTTTTTAAGTTTTGGCCATAACCAGGGTTAAGAAAATAGAACAATTAATCATTATAGCATTGTCCGATTTGATTCCAATTAATTTTTGAAGTTCATTTGATGTACTGTAAATTATTTTTTAAATTTTTCTTATGAACTGTTTTTTAAAAAAAATAATTATATCTCACTCTATTACTGTTATCTATTATTCAAATTTATTTTAAAATTAATATTTAGGTTATACAAGATGACTCATATGATCCTTTTTAAGTTTTGGACATAACCAGGGTTAAGAAAATAGAACAACTAATCATTATAGCATTGTCCGATTTGATTTCAATTTAATCTTTAAAGTTCATTTGATGGACTGTAAATTATTTTTAAAATTTTTCTTATGAATTGTTTTCTAAAAAAATAATTATATCTCACTCTATTACTAATATCTATTATTCGAATATAATTTAAATTTAGTATTTGGCATATACAACACAGCCAAATGATGTTTTTTGCGGTTTGAACACAACCAGAGTTAAGAAAATGTAATAAACTAATAGCGTTTGCGATTGTTCCGATTTAATTTTAATTAAATTTTTAGATATAATTTGATTAACCCTAAATAATTTTTAAAAATAATTTTATGTATTATGTTTTAAAATAATAGTCATATCTCACTCAATTACGGTTATCTATTATTCATATTTATTTTAAGATTAATATTTAGGTTATACAAGATGACTCAAATGATCCTTTTTAAGTTTTAGACATAACCAGGTTTAAGAAAATAAAACAAATAATCATTATAGCATTGTCCGATTTGATTCCAATTTAATTTTTGAAGTTCACTTGATGTACTGTAAATTATTTTTAAAATTTTTCTTATGAATTGTTTTTTAAAAAAATAATTATATCTCACTCTATTACTGTTATCTATTATTCGAATAGAATTTAAATTTACTATTTCGCATATACAAGAGAGCCAAATAATGTTTTTTACGGTTTAAACACAACCAGAATTAAGAAAATATAATAACTAATAGCGTTAAAGATTTTTCCGTTTTAATTTTAATTTAATTTTCAGATATAATTTGATTAACCCTAAATGACTTTTAAAAATATTTTGATGTATTGTGTTAAAAAAGAATAGTCATATCTCACGCAATTACGGTTATCTATTATTCAAATTTATTTTAAAATTAATATTTAGGTTATACAAGATGACTCAATTGATCCTTTAAGTTTTGGACATAACCAGGGTTAAGAAAATAGAACCTTTAATCATTATAGCATTATCCAATTTGATTTCAATTTAATCTTTGAAGTTCATTTGAAGGACTGTAAATTATTTTTAAAATTTTTCCTATGAATTGTTTTCTAAAAAAATAATTATATCTTACTCTATTACTAATATCTATTATTCGAATATAATTTAAATTTACTATTTCGCATATACAAGATAGCCAAATGATGTTTTTTGCGGTTTGAACACAACCAGAGTTAAGAAAATGTAATAACTAATAACGTTGGCGATTGTTCCAATTGAATTTTAATTAAATTTTTAGATATAATTTCATTAACCCTAAATAATTTTTAAAAATAATTTTATGTTTTATGTTTAAAAAAAATCGTTATATCTCACTCAATTACGGTTATCTATTATTCAAATTTATTTTAAAATTAATATTTAGGTTATACAAGATGACTCAATTGATCCTTTAAGTTTTGGACATAACCAGGGTTAAGAAAATAGAACAATTAATCATTATAGCATTGTCCGATTTGATTTCAATTTAATCTTTAAAGTTCATTTGATGGACTGTAAATTATTTTTAAAATTTTTCTTATGAATTGTTTTCTAAAAAAATAATTATATCTCACTCTATTACTAATATCTATTATTCGAATATAATTTAAATATACTATTTCGCATATACAAGATAGCCAAATGATGTTTTTTGCGGTTTGAACACAACCAGAGTTAAGAAAATGTAATAACTAATAACGTTGGCGATTGTTCCAATTGAATTTTAATTAAATTTTTAGATATAATTTCATTAACCCTAAATAATTTTTAAAAATAATTTTATGTATTATGTTTAAAAAAAATCGTTATATCTCACTCAATTACGGTTATCTATTATTCAAATTTATTTTAAAATTAATATTTAGGTTATACAAGATGACTCAATTGATCCTTTAAGTTTTGGACATAACCAGGGTTAAGAAAATAGAACAATTAATCATTATAGCATTGTCCGATTTGATTTCAATTTAATCTTTAAAGTTCATTTGATGGACTGTAAATTATTTTTAAAATTTTTCTTATGAATTGTTTTCTAAAAAAATAATTATATCTCACTCTATTACTAATATCTATTATTCGAATAGAATTTAAATTTACTATTTCGCATATACAAGAGAGCCAAATGATGTTTTTTACGGTTTAAACACAACCAGAATTAAGAAAATATAATAACTAATAGCGTTAAAGATTGTTCCGTTTTAATTTTAGTTTAATTTTTAGATATAATTTGATCAACCCTAAATGACTTTTAAAAATATTTTGATGTATTGTGTTTAAAAAGAATAGTCATATCTCACGCAATTACGGTTATCTATTATTCAAATTTATTTTAAAATTAATATTTAGGTTATACAAGATGACTCAATTGATCCTTTAAGTTTTGGACATAACCAGGGTTAAGAAAATAGAACCTTTAATCATTATAGCATTATCCAATTTGATTTCAATTTAATCTTTGAAGTTCATTTGATGGACTGTAAATTATTTTTAAAGTTTTTCTTATGAATTGTTTTCTAAAAAAATAATTATATCTCACTCTATTACTAATATCTATTATTCGAATATAATTTAAATTTACTATTTCGCATATACAAGATAGCCAAATGATGTTTTTTGCGGTTTGAACACAACCAGAATTAAGAAAATATAATAACTGATAGCGTTAAAGATTGTTCCGATTTCATTTTAATTAAATTTTAAGATATAATTTGATTAACCCTAAATAATTTTTTAAAATAATTTTATGTATTATGTTTTAAAAAAATAGTCATATCTCACTCAATTACGGTTATCTATTATTCAAATTTATTTTAAAATTAATATTTAGGTTATACAAGATGACTCAAATAATCCTATTTAAGTTTTAGACATACCCAGGGATAAGAAAATAAAATAAATAATCATTATAGCATTGTCCTATTTGATTCCAATTTAATTTTTGAAGTTCACTTGATGTACTGTAAATTATTTTTAAAATTTTTCTTATGAATTGTTTTTTAAAAAAATAATTATATCTTACTCTATTACTGTTATCTATTATTCAAATAAAATTTAAATTTACTATTTCGCATATACAAGAGAGCCAAATGATGTTTTTTACGGTTTAAACACAACCAGAATTAAGAAAATATAATAACTAATAGCGTTAAAGATTTTTCCGTTTTAATTTTAATTTAATTTTTAGATATAATTTGATTAACCCTAAATGACTTTTAAAAATATTTTGATGTATTGTGTTAAAAAAAAAAATAGTCATATCTCACTCAATTACGGTTATCTATTATTCAAATTTATTTTAAAATTAATATTTAGGTTATACAAGAAGACTCAAATGATCCTATTTAAGTTTTGGACATAACCAGGATTAAGAAAATAGAACAATTAATCATTATAGCATTGTCCGATTTGATTTCAATTTAATCTTTAAAGTTCATTTGATGGACTGTAAATTATTTTTAAAATTTTTCTTATGAATTGTTTTCTAAAAAAATAATTATATCTCACTCTATTACTAATATCTATTATTCGAATATAATTTAAATTTAGTATTTGGCATATACAACACAGCCAAATGATGTTTTTTGCGGTTTGAACACAACCAGAGTTAAGAAAATGTAATAAACTAATAGCGTTTGCGATTGTTCCGATTTAATTTTAATTAAATTTTTAGATATAATTTGATTAACCCTAAATAATTTTTAAAAATAATTTTATGTATTATGTTTTAAAATAATAGTCATATCTCACTCAATTACGGTTATCTATTATTCATATTTATTTTAAGATTAATATTTAGGTTATACAAGATGACTCAAATGATCCTTTTTAAGTTTTAGACATAACCAGGTTTAAGAAAATAAAACAAATAATCATTATAGCATTGTCCGATTTGATTCCAATTTAATTTTTGAAGTTCACTTGATGTACTGTAAATTATTTTTAAAATTTTTCTTATGAATTGTTTTTTAAAAAAATAATTATATCTCACTCTATTACTGTTATCTATTATTCGAATAGAATTTAAATTTACTATTTCGCATATACAAGAGAACCAAATGATGTTTTTTACGGTTTAAACACAACCAGAATTAAGAAAATATAATAACTAATAGCGTTAAAGATTGTTCCGTTTTAATTTTAATTTAATTTTTAGATATAAGATAGATTAACCCTAAATGACTTTTAAAAATATTTTGATAAATTGTGTTTAAAAAAAATAGTCATATCTCACTCAATTACGGTTATCTATTATTCAAATTTATTTTAAAATTAATATTTAGGTTATACAAGATGACTCAAATGATCCTATTTAAGTTTTGGACATAACCAGGATTAAGAAAATAGAACAATTAATCATTATAGCATTGTCCGATTTGATTTCAATTTAATCTTTGAAGTTCATTTGATGGACTGAAAATTATTTTTAAAATTTTTCCTATGAGTTGTTTTCTAAAAAATCAATTATATCTTACTCTATTACTAATATCTATTATTCGAATATAATTTAAATTTACTATTTCGCATATACAAGATAGCCAAATGATGTTTTTTGCGGTTCGAACACAATCAGAGTTAAGAAAATGTAATAACTAATAGGGTTGGCGATTGTTCCGATTTAATTTTATTTCAATTTTTAGATATAATTTGATTAACCCTAAATGATTTTTAAGAATAGTTTTATGTATTATGTTTTAAAAAAATAGTCATATCTCACTCAATTACGGTTATCTTTTATTCAAATATAATTTAAAATTAATATTTAGAATACACAAGATGACCCAAATGATCCTTTTTAAGTTTTAGACATAACCAGGGTTAAGAAAATAGAACAGTTAATCATTATAGCATTGTCCGATTTGATTCCAATTTAATCTTTAAAGTTCATTTGATGGACTGTAAATTATTTTTAAAATTTTTCTTATGAATTGTTTTCTAAAAAAATAATTATATCTCACTCTATTTCTAATATCTATTATTCGAATATAATTTAAATATACTATTTCGCATTTACAAGATAGCCAAATGATGTTTTTTGCGGTTTGAACACAACCAGAGTTAAGAAAATGTAATAACTAATAGCGTTGGCGATTGTTCCAATTTAATTTTAATTAAATATTTAGATATAATTTCATTAACCCTAAATAATTTTAAAAAATAATTTTATGTATTATGTTTTAAAAAAATAGTCATATCTCACTCAATTACGGTTATCTATTATTCAAATTTATTTTAAAATTAATATTTACGTTATACAAGATGACTCAATTGATCCTTTTTAAGTTTTGGACATAACCAGGGTTAAGAAAATAGAACAATTAATCATTATAGCATTGTCCGATTTGATTCCAATTTAATCTTTTAAGTTCATTTAATGGACTGTAAATTATTTTTAAAATTTTTCTTATGAATTGTTTTTTAAAAAAATAATTATATCTCACTCTATTACTGTTATCTATTATTCGAATAGAATTTAAATTTACTATTACGCATATACAAAATAGCCAAATGATGTTTTTTACGGTTTGAACACAACCAGAATTAAGAAAATATAATAACTAATAGCGTTAAAGATTGTTCCGTTTTAATTTTAATTTAATTTTTAGATATAATTTGATTAACCCTAAATGACTTTTAAAAATATTTTGATGTATTGTGTTTAAAAAGAATAGTCATATCTCACTCAATTACGGTTATCTATTATTCAAATTTATTTTAAAATTAATATTTAGGTTATACAAGATGACTCAAATGATCCTATTTAAGTTTTGGACATAACCAGGGTTAAGAAAATAGAACAATTAATCATTATAGCATTGTCCGATTTGATTCCAATTTAATCTTTGAAGTTCATTTGATGGACTGTAAATTATTTTTAAAATTTTTCCTATGAATTGTTTTCTAAAAAAATAATTATATCTTACTCTATGACTAATATCTATTATTCGAATATAATTTAAATTTACTATTTCGCATATACAAGATAGCCAAATGATGTTTTTTGCGGTTTGAACACAACCAGAGTTAAGAAAATGTAATAACTAATAGGGTTGGCGATTGTTCCGATTTAATTTTAATTCAATTTTTAGATATAATTTGATTAACCCTA
Source organism: Anthonomus grandis grandis (assembly GCF_022605725.1). Lineage (NCBI taxonomy): Eukaryota > Metazoa > Arthropoda > Insecta > Coleoptera > Curculionidae > Anthonomus > Anthonomus grandis. Next base: position 25,352,355 of record NC_065557.1, read on the forward strand.
AATGATTTTTAAGAATAGTTTTATGCTTTATGTTTTAAAAAAATAGTCATATCTCACTCAATTAGGGTTATCTTTTATTCAAATATAATTTAAAATTAATATTTAGATTACACAAGATGACCCAAATGATCCTTTTTAAGTTTTAGACATAACCAGGGTTAAGAAAATAGAACAATTAATCATTATAGCATTGTCCGATTTGATTCCAATTTAATTTTTGAAGTTCATTTTGATGTACTGTAAATTATTTTTAAAATTTTTCTTATGAATTGTTTTTTAAAAAAATAATTATATCACCCTCTATTACTAATATCTATTATTAGAATATAATTTAAATTAACTATTTCGCATATACAAGATAGCCAAATGATGTTTTTTGCGGTTTGAACACAACCAGAGTTAAGAAAATGTAATAACTAATAGGGTTGGCGATTGTTCCGATTTAATTTTAATTCAATTTTTAGATATAATTTGATTAACCCTAAATAATTTTTTAAAATAATTTTATGTATTATGTTTTAAAAAAATAGTCATATCTCACTCAATTACGGTTATCTTTTATTCAAATATAATTTAAAATTAATATTTAGATTACACAAGATGACCCAAATGATCCTTTTTAAGTTTTGGCCATAACCAGGGTTAAGAAAATAGAACAATTAATCATTATAGCATTGTCCGATTTGATTCCAATTAATTTTTGAAGTTCATTTGATGTACTGTAAATTATTTTTTAAATTTTTCTTATGAACTGTTTTTTAAAAAAAATAATTATATCTCACTCTATTACTGTTATCTATTATTCAAATTTATTTTAAAATTAATATTTAGGTTATACAAGATGACTCATATGATCCTTTTTAAGTTTTGGACATAACCAGGGTTAAGAAAATAGAACAACTAATCATTATAGCATTGTCCGATTTGATTTCAATTTAATCTTTAAAGTTCATTTGATGGACTGTAAATTATTTTTAAAATTTTTCTTATGAATTGTTTTCTAAAAAAATAATTATATCTCACTCTATTACTAATATCTATTATTCGAATATAATTTAAATTTAGTATTTGGCATATACAACACAGCCAAATGATGTTTTTTGCGGTTTGAACACAACCAGAGTTAAGAAAATGTAATAAACTAATAGCGTTTGCGATTGTTCCGATTTAATTTTAATTAAATTTTTAGATATAATTTGATTAACCCTAAATAATTTTTAAAAATAATTTTATGTATTATGTTTTAAAATAATAGTCATATCTCACTCAATTACGGTTATCTATTATTCATATTTATTTTAAGATTAATATTTAGGTTATACAAGATGACTCAAATGATCCTTTTTAAGTTTTAGACATAACCAGGTTTAAGAAAATAAAACAAATAATCATTATAGCATTGTCCGATTTGATTCCAATTTAATTTTTGAAGTTCACTTGATGTACTGTAAATTATTTTTAAAATTTTTCTTATGAATTGTTTTTTAAAAAAATAATTATATCTCACTCTATTACTGTTATCTATTATTCGAATAGAATTTAAATTTACTATTTCGCATATACAAGAGAGCCAAATAATGTTTTTTACGGTTTAAACACAACCAGAATTAAGAAAATATAATAACTAATAGCGTTAAAGATTTTTCCGTTTTAATTTTAATTTAATTTTCAGATATAATTTGATTAACCCTAAATGACTTTTAAAAATATTTTGATGTATTGTGTTAAAAAAGAATAGTCATATCTCACGCAATTACGGTTATCTATTATTCAAATTTATTTTAAAATTAATATTTAGGTTATACAAGATGACTCAATTGATCCTTTAAGTTTTGGACATAACCAGGGTTAAGAAAATAGAACCTTTAATCATTATAGCATTATCCAATTTGATTTCAATTTAATCTTTGAAGTTCATTTGAAGGACTGTAAATTATTTTTAAAATTTTTCCTATGAATTGTTTTCTAAAAAAATAATTATATCTTACTCTATTACTAATATCTATTATTCGAATATAATTTAAATTTACTATTTCGCATATACAAGATAGCCAAATGATGTTTTTTGCGGTTTGAACACAACCAGAGTTAAGAAAATGTAATAACTAATAACGTTGGCGATTGTTCCAATTGAATTTTAATTAAATTTTTAGATATAATTTCATTAACCCTAAATAATTTTTAAAAATAATTTTATGTTTTATGTTTAAAAAAAATCGTTATATCTCACTCAATTACGGTTATCTATTATTCAAATTTATTTTAAAATTAATATTTAGGTTATACAAGATGACTCAATTGATCCTTTAAGTTTTGGACATAACCAGGGTTAAGAAAATAGAACAATTAATCATTATAGCATTGTCCGATTTGATTTCAATTTAATCTTTAAAGTTCATTTGATGGACTGTAAATTATTTTTAAAATTTTTCTTATGAATTGTTTTCTAAAAAAATAATTATATCTCACTCTATTACTAATATCTATTATTCGAATATAATTTAAATATACTATTTCGCATATACAAGATAGCCAAATGATGTTTTTTGCGGTTTGAACACAACCAGAGTTAAGAAAATGTAATAACTAATAACGTTGGCGATTGTTCCAATTGAATTTTAATTAAATTTTTAGATATAATTTCATTAACCCTAAATAATTTTTAAAAATAATTTTATGTATTATGTTTAAAAAAAATCGTTATATCTCACTCAATTACGGTTATCTATTATTCAAATTTATTTTAAAATTAATATTTAGGTTATACAAGATGACTCAATTGATCCTTTAAGTTTTGGACATAACCAGGGTTAAGAAAATAGAACAATTAATCATTATAGCATTGTCCGATTTGATTTCAATTTAATCTTTAAAGTTCATTTGATGGACTGTAAATTATTTTTAAAATTTTTCTTATGAATTGTTTTCTAAAAAAATAATTATATCTCACTCTATTACTAATATCTATTATTCGAATAGAATTTAAATTTACTATTTCGCATATACAAGAGAGCCAAATGATGTTTTTTACGGTTTAAACACAACCAGAATTAAGAAAATATAATAACTAATAGCGTTAAAGATTGTTCCGTTTTAATTTTAGTTTAATTTTTAGATATAATTTGATCAACCCTAAATGACTTTTAAAAATATTTTGATGTATTGTGTTTAAAAAGAATAGTCATATCTCACGCAATTACGGTTATCTATTATTCAAATTTATTTTAAAATTAATATTTAGGTTATACAAGATGACTCAATTGATCCTTTAAGTTTTGGACATAACCAGGGTTAAGAAAATAGAACCTTTAATCATTATAGCATTATCCAATTTGATTTCAATTTAATCTTTGAAGTTCATTTGATGGACTGTAAATTATTTTTAAAGTTTTTCTTATGAATTGTTTTCTAAAAAAATAATTATATCTCACTCTATTACTAATATCTATTATTCGAATATAATTTAAATTTACTATTTCGCATATACAAGATAGCCAAATGATGTTTTTTGCGGTTTGAACACAACCAGAATTAAGAAAATATAATAACTGATAGCGTTAAAGATTGTTCCGATTTCATTTTAATTAAATTTTAAGATATAATTTGATTAACCCTAAATAATTTTTTAAAATAATTTTATGTATTATGTTTTAAAAAAATAGTCATATCTCACTCAATTACGGTTATCTATTATTCAAATTTATTTTAAAATTAATATTTAGGTTATACAAGATGACTCAAATAATCCTATTTAAGTTTTAGACATACCCAGGGATAAGAAAATAAAATAAATAATCATTATAGCATTGTCCTATTTGATTCCAATTTAATTTTTGAAGTTCACTTGATGTACTGTAAATTATTTTTAAAATTTTTCTTATGAATTGTTTTTTAAAAAAATAATTATATCTTACTCTATTACTGTTATCTATTATTCAAATAAAATTTAAATTTACTATTTCGCATATACAAGAGAGCCAAATGATGTTTTTTACGGTTTAAACACAACCAGAATTAAGAAAATATAATAACTAATAGCGTTAAAGATTTTTCCGTTTTAATTTTAATTTAATTTTTAGATATAATTTGATTAACCCTAAATGACTTTTAAAAATATTTTGATGTATTGTGTTAAAAAAAAAAATAGTCATATCTCACTCAATTACGGTTATCTATTATTCAAATTTATTTTAAAATTAATATTTAGGTTATACAAGAAGACTCAAATGATCCTATTTAAGTTTTGGACATAACCAGGATTAAGAAAATAGAACAATTAATCATTATAGCATTGTCCGATTTGATTTCAATTTAATCTTTAAAGTTCATTTGATGGACTGTAAATTATTTTTAAAATTTTTCTTATGAATTGTTTTCTAAAAAAATAATTATATCTCACTCTATTACTAATATCTATTATTCGAATATAATTTAAATTTAGTATTTGGCATATACAACACAGCCAAATGATGTTTTTTGCGGTTTGAACACAACCAGAGTTAAGAAAATGTAATAAACTAATAGCGTTTGCGATTGTTCCGATTTAATTTTAATTAAATTTTTAGATATAATTTGATTAACCCTAAATAATTTTTAAAAATAATTTTATGTATTATGTTTTAAAATAATAGTCATATCTCACTCAATTACGGTTATCTATTATTCATATTTATTTTAAGATTAATATTTAGGTTATACAAGATGACTCAAATGATCCTTTTTAAGTTTTAGACATAACCAGGTTTAAGAAAATAAAACAAATAATCATTATAGCATTGTCCGATTTGATTCCAATTTAATTTTTGAAGTTCACTTGATGTACTGTAAATTATTTTTAAAATTTTTCTTATGAATTGTTTTTTAAAAAAATAATTATATCTCACTCTATTACTGTTATCTATTATTCGAATAGAATTTAAATTTACTATTTCGCATATACAAGAGAGCCAAATAATGTTTTTTACGGTTTAAACACAACCAGAATTAAGAAAATATAATAACTAATAGCGTTAAAGATTTTTCCGTTTTAATTTTAATTTAATTTTCAGATATAATTTGATTAACCCTAAATGACTTTTAAAAATATTTTGATGTATTGTGTTAAAAAAAAATAGTCATATCTCACTCAATTACGGTTATCTATTATTCAAATTTATTTTAAAATTACTATTTAGGTTATACAAGAAGACTCAAATGATCCTATTTAAGTTTTGGACATAACCAGGATTAAGAAAATAGAACAATTAATCATTATAGCATTGTCCGATTTGATTCCAATTTAATCTTTGAAGTTCATTTGAAGGACTGTAAATTATTTTTAAAATTTTTCCTATGAATTGTTTTCTAAAAAAATAATTATATCTTACTCTATTACTAATATCTATTATTCGAATATAATTTAAATTTACTATTTCGCATATACAAGATAGCCAAATGATGTTTTTTGCGGTTTGAACACAACCAGAATTAAGAAAATATAATAACTGATAGCGTTAAAGATTGTTCCGATTTAATTTAATTTTTAGATATAATTTGATTAACCCTAAATGACTTTTAAAAATAGTTTGATGTATTTTGTTTAAAAAAAATAGTCATATCTCACTCAATTACGGTTATCTATTATTCAAATTTATTTTAAAATTAATATTTAGGTTATACAAGATGACTCAATTGATCCTTTAAGTTTTGGACATAACCAGGGTTAAGAAAATAGAACAATTAATCATTATAGCATTGTCCGATTTGATTTCAATTTAATCTTTAAAGTTCATTTGATGGACTGTAAATTATTTTTAAAATTTTTCTTATGAATTGTTTTCTAAAAAAATAATTATATCTCACTCTATTACTAATATCTATTATTCGAATATAATTTAAATATACTATTTCGCATATACAAGATAGCCAAATGATGTTTTTTGCGGTTTGAACACAACCAGAGTTAAGAAAATGTAATAACTAATAACGTTGGCGATTGTTCCAATTTAATTTTAATTAAATTTTTAGATATAATTTCATTAACCCTAAATAATTTTTAAAAATAATTTTATGTATTATGTTTAAAAAAAATAGTTATATCTCACTCAATTACGGTTATCTATTATTCAAATTTATTTTAAAATTAATATTTAGGTTATACAAGATGACTCAATTGATCCTTTAAGTTTTGGACATAACCAGGGTTAAGAAAATAGAACAATTAATCATTATAGCATTGTCCGATTTGATTTCAATTTAATCTTTAAAGTTCATTTGATGGACTGTAAATTATTTTTAAAATTTTTCTTATGAATTGTTTTCTAAAAAAATAATTATATCTCACTCTATTACTAATATCTATTATTCGAATAGAATTTAAATTTACTATTTCGCATATACAAGAGAGCCAAATGATGTTTTTTACGGTTTAAACACAACCAGAATTAAGAAAATATAATAATTAATAGCGTTAAAGATTGTTCCGTTTTAATTTTAGTTTAATTTTTAGATATAATTTGATCAACCCTAAATGACTTTTAAAAATATTTTGATGTATTGTGTTTAAAAAGAATAGTCATATCTCACGCAATTACGGTTATCTATTATTCAAATTTATTTTAAAATTAATATTTAGGTTATACAAGATGACTCAATTGATCCTTTAAGTTTTGGACATAACCAGGGTTAAGAAAATAGAACCTTTAATCATTATAGCATTATCCAATTTGATTTCAATTTAATCTTTGAAGTTCATTTGATGGACTGTAAATTATTTTTAAAGTTTTTCTTATGAATTGTTTTCTAAAAAAATAATTATATCTCACTCTATTACTAATATCTATTATTCGAATATAATTTAAATTTACTATTTGGCATATACAAGACAGCCAAATGATGTTTTTTGCGGTTTGAACACAACCAGAGTTAAGAAAATGTAATAACTAATAGCATTGGCGATTGTTCCGATTTCATTTTAATTAAATTTTAAGATATAATTTGATTAACCCTAAATAATTTTTTAAAATAATTTTATGTATTATGTTTTAAAAAAATAGTCATATCTCACTCAATTACGGTTATCTATTATTCAAATTTATTTTAAAATTAATATTTAGGTTATACAAGATGACTCAAATAATCCTATTTAAGTTTTAGACATACCCAGGGATAAGAAAATAAAATAAATAATCATTATAGCATTGTCCTATTTGATTCCAATTTAATTTTTGAAGTTCACTTGATGTACTGTAAATTATTTTTAAAATTTTTCTTATGAATTGTTTTTTAAAAAAATAATTATATCTTACTCTATTACTGTTATCTATTATTCAAATAAAATTTAAATTTACTATTTCGCATATACAAGAGAGCCAAATGATGTTTTTTACGGTTTAAACACAACCAGAATTAAGAAAATATAATAACTAATAGCGTTAAAGATTTTTCCGTTTTAATTTTAATTTAATTTTTAGATATAATTTGATTAACCCTAAATGACTTTTAAAAATAGTTTGATGTATTTTGTTAAAAAAAAATAGTCATATCTCACTCAATTACGGTTATCTATTATTCAAATTTATTTTAAAATTAATATTTAGTTTATACAAGATGACTCAATTGATCCTTTAACTTTTGGACATAACCAGGGTTAAGAAAATAGAACAATTAATCATTATAGCATTGTCCGATTTGATTTCAATTTAATCTTTGAAGATCATTACTACTGTAAATTATTTAAAAAATAATTTACAGATGTAATTTTTTATTGTATTTTTAATGTATTATGTTTTAAAAAAATAGTCATATCTCACTCAATTACGGTTATCTATTATTCAAATTTATTTTAAAATTAATATTTAGGTTATACAAGATGACTTAAATGATCCTATTTAAGTTTTGGACATAACCAGGGTTAAGAAAATAGAACAATTAATCATTATAGCATTGTCCGATTTGATTTCAATTTAATCTTTAAAGTTCATTTGATGGACTGTAAATTATTTTTAAAATTTTTCTTATGAATTGTTTTCTAAAAAAATAATTATAGCTCACTCTATTACTAATATCTATTATTTGAATATAATTTAAATATACTATTTCGCATATACAAGATAGCCAAATGATGTTTTTTGCGGTTTGAACACAACCAGAGTTAAGAAAATGTAATAACTAATAGCGTTGGCGATTGTTCGAATTTAATTTTAATTAAATTTTTAGATATAATTTCATTAACCCTAAATAATTTTTAAAAATAATTTTATGTATTATGTTTTAAAAAAATAGTCATATCTCACTCAATTACGGTTATCTATTATTCAAATTTATTTTAAAATTAATATTTAGTTTATACAAGATGACTCAATTGATCCTTTAAGTTTTGGACATAACCAGGGTTAAGAAAATAGAACAAATAATCATTATAGCATTGTCCGATTGGATTCAAATTAATTTTTGAAGTTCATTTGATGTACTGTAAATTATTTTTAAAATTTTTCTTATGAATTGTTTTTTAAAAAAAAAATTATATCTCACTCTATTACTGTTATCTATTATTCGAATAGAATTTAAATTTACTATTTCGCATATACAAGATAGCCAAATGATGTTTTTTACGGTTTGAACACAACCAGAGTTAAGAAAATGTAATAACTAATAGCGTTGGCAATTGTTCCGATTTAATTTTAATTAAATTTTTAGATATAATTTGATTAACCCTAAATAATTTTTAAAAATAATTTTATGTATTATGTTTTAAAATAATAGTCATATCTCACTCAATTACGGTTATCTATTATTCATATTTATTTTAAAATTAGTATTTAGGTTATACAAGATGACTCAATTGATCCTATTTAAGTTTTGAACATAACCAGGGTTAAGAAAATAGAACAATTAATCATTATAGCATTATCCAATTTGATTTCAATTTAATCTTTGAAGTTCATTTGATGGACTGTAAATTATTTTTAAAACTTTTCTTATGAATTGTTTTCTAAAAAAATAATTATATCTCACTCTATTACTGTTATCTATTATTCGAATAGAATTTAAATTTACTATTTCGCATATACAAGAGAACCAAATGATGTTTTTTACGGTTTAAACACAACCAGAATTAAGAAAATATAATAACTAATAGCGTTAAAGATTGTTCCGATTTAATTTTAATTAAATTTTTAGATATAATTTGATTAACCCTAAATAATTTTTAAAAATAATTTTATGTATTATGTTTTAAAAAAATAGTCATATCTCACTCAATTACGGTTATCTATTATTCAAATTTATTTTAAAATTAATATTTAGGTTATACAAGATGACTCAAATGATCCTATTTAAGTTTTGGACATAACCAGGATTAAGAAAATAGAACAATTAATCATTATAGCATTGTCCGATTTGATTCCAATTTAATCTTTGAAGTTCATTTGATGGACTGTAAATTATTTTTAAAATTTTTCCTATGAATTGTTTTCTAAAAAAATAATTATATCTTACTCTATGACTAATATCTATTATTCGAATATAATTTAAATTTACTATTTCGCATATACAAGATAGCCAAATGATGTTTTTTGCGGTTTGAACACAACCAGAATTAAAAAAATATAATAACTGATAGCGTTAAAGATTGTTCCAATTTAATTTAATTTTTAGATATAATTTGATTAACCCTAAATGACTTTTAAAAATAGTTTGATGTATTTTGTTTAAAAAAAATAGTCATATCTCACTCAATTACGGTTATCTATTATTCAAATTTATTTTAAAATTAATATTTAGTTTATACAAGATGACTCAATTGATCCTTTAAGTTTTGGACATAACCAGGGTTAAGAAAATAGAACAATTAATCATTATAGCATTGTCCGATTTGATTTCAATTTAATCTTTGAAGATCATTACTACTGTAAATTATTTAAAAAATAATTTACAGTTGTAATTTTTTATTGTATTTTTAATGTATTATGTTTTAAAATAATAGTCATATCTCACTCAATTACGGTTATCTATTATTCAAATTTATTTTAAAATTAATATTTAGCTTATACAAGATGACTCAATTGATCCTTTTTAAGTTTTGGACATAACCAGGGTTAAGAAAATAGAACAAATAATCATTATAGCATTGTCCGATTTGATTCCAATTTAATTTTTGAAGTTCATTTTGATGTACTGTAAATTATTTTTAAAATTTTTCTTATGAATTGTTTTTTAAAAAAATAATTATATCTCACTCTATTACTGTTATCTATTATTCGAATAGAATTTAAATTTACTATTTCGCATATACAAGAGAACCAAATGATGTTTTTTACGGTTTAAACACAACCAGAATTAAGAAAATATAATAACTAATAGCGTTAAAGATTGTTCCGTTTTAATTTTAATTTAATTTTTAGATATAAGATAGATTAACCCTAAATGACTTTTAAAAATATTTTGATAAATTGTGTTTAAAAAAAATAGTCATATCTCACTCAATTACGGTTATCTATTATTCAAATTTATTTTAAAATTAATATTTAGTTTATACAAGATGACTCAATTGATCCTTTAAGTTTTGGACATAACCAGGGTTAAGAAAATAGAACAATTAATCATTATAGCATTGTCCGATTTGATTTCAATTTAATCTTTGAAGATCATTACTACTGTAAATTATTTAAAAAATAATTTACAGTTGTAATTTTTTATTGTATTTTTAATGTATTATGTTTTAAAATAATAGTCATATCTCACTCAATTACGGTTATCTATTATTCAAATTTATTTTAAAATTAATATTTAGCTTATACAAGATGACTCAATTGATCCTTTTTAAGTTTTGGACATAACCAGGGTTAAGAAAATAGAACAAATAATCATTATAGCATTGTCCGATTTGATTCCAATTTAATTTTTGAAGTTCATTTTGATGTACTGTAAATTATTTTTAAAATTTTTCTTATGAATTGTTTTTTAAAAAAATAATTATATCTCACTCTATTACTGTTATCTATTATTCGAATAGAATTTAAATTTACTATTTCGCATATACAAGAGAACCAAATGATGTTTTTTACGGTTTAAACACAACCAGAATTAAGAAAATATAATAACTAATAGCGTTAAAGATTGTTCCGATTTAATTTTAATTAAATTTTTAGATATAATTTGATTAACCCTAAATAATTTTTAAAAATAATTTTATGTATTATGTTTTAAAAAAATAGTCATATCTCACTCAATTACGGTTATCTATTATTCAAATTTATTTTAAAATTAATATTTAGGTTATACAAGATGACTCAAATGATCCTATTTAAGTTTTGGACATAACCAGGATTAAGAAAATAGAACAATTAATCATTATAGCATTGTCCGATTTGATTCCAATTTAATCTTTGAAGTTCATTTGATGGACTGTAAATTATTTTTAAAATTTTTCCTATGAATTGTTTTCTAAAAAAATAATTATATCTTACTCTATGACTAATATCTATTATTCGAATATAATTTAAATTTACTATTTCGCATATACAAGATAGCCAAATGATGTTTTTTGCGGTTTGAACACAACCAGAGTTAAGAAAATGTAATAACTAATAGCATTGGCGATTGTTTCGATTTAATTTTAATTAAATTTTTAGATATAATTTGATTAACCCTAAATAATTTTTTAAAATAATTTTATGTATTATGTTTTAAAAAAATAGTCATATCTCACTCAATTACGGTTATCTTTTATTCAAATATAATTTAAAATTAATATTTAGATTACACAAGATGACCCAAATGATCCTTTTTAAGTTTTGGCCATAACCAGGGTTAAGAAAATAGAACAATTAATCATTATAGCATTGTCCCATTTGATTCCAATTAATTTTTGAAGTTCATTTGATGTACTGTAAATTATTTTTTAAATTTTTCTTATGAACTGTTTTTAAAAAAAAATAATTATATCTCACTCTATTACTGTTATCTATTATTCAAATTTATTTTAAAATTAATATTTAGGTTATACAAGATGACTCATATGATCCTTTTTAAGTTTTGGACATAACCAGGGTTAAGAAAATAGAACAACTAATCATTATAGCATTGTCCGATTTGATTTCAATTTAATCTTTAAAGTTCATTTGATGGACTGTAAATTATTTTTAAAATTTTTCTTATGAATTGTTTTCTAAAAAAATAATTATATCTCACTCTATTACTAATATCTATTATTCGAATATAATTTAAATTTAGTATTTGGCATATACAACACAGCCAAATGATGTTTTTTGCGGTTTGAACACAACCAGAGTTAAGAAAATGTAATAAACTAATAGCGTTTGCGATTGTTCCGATTTAATTTTAATTAAATTTTTAGATATAATTTGATTAACCCTAAATAATTTTTAAAAATAATTTTATGTATTATGTTTTAAAAAAATAGTCATATCTCACTCAATTACGGTTATCTTTTATTCAAATATAATTTAAAATTAATATTTAGATTACACAAGATGACCCAAATGATCCTTTTTAAGTTTTGGCCATAACCAGGGTTAAGAAAATAGAACAATTAATCATTATAGCATTGTCCGATTTGATTCCAATTAATTTTTGAAGTTCATTTGATGTACTGTAAATTATTTTTTAAATTTTTCTTATGAACTGTTTTTTAAAAAAAATAATTATATCTCACTCTATTACTGTTATCTATTATTCAAATTTATTTTAAAATTAATATTTAGGTTATACCAGAAGACTCAAATGATCCTATTTAAGTTTTGGACATAACCAGGGTTAAGAAAATAGAACAATTAATCATTATAGCATTATCCAATTTGATTTCAATTTAATCTTTGAAGTTCATTTGATGGACTGTAAATTATTTTTAAAATTTTTCTTATGAATTGTTTTCTAAAAAAATAATTATATCTCACTCTATTACTAATATCTATTATTCGAATATAATTTAAATTTACTATTTCGCATATACAAGATAGCCAAATGACGTTTTTTGCGGTTCGAACACAGAGTTAAGAAAATGTAATAACTAATAGGGTTGGCGATTGTTCCGATTTAATTTTATTTCAATTTTTAGATATAATTTGATTAACCCTAAATGATTTTTAAGAATAGTTTTATGTATTATGTTTTAAAAAAATAGTCATATCTCACTCAATTACGGTTATCTATTATTCATATTTATTTTAAAATTAATATTTAGGTTATACAAGATGACTCCATATAAATTATATATGCTATAACCCCATTATAGCATTATCCAATTTGATTTCAATTTAATCTTTGAAGTTCATTTGATGGACTGTAAATTATTTTTAAAATTTTTCTTATGAATTGTTTTCTAAAAAAATAATTATATCTCACTCTATTACTAATATCTATTATTCGAATATAATTTAAATTTACTATTTGGCATATACAAGACAGCCAAATGATGTTTTTTGCGGTTTGAACACAACCAGAGTTAAGAAAATGTAATAACTAATAGCATTGGCTATTTACTATTTCGCATATACAAGATAGCCAAATGATGTTTTTTGCGGTTTGAACACAACCAGAATTAAGAAAATATAATAACTGATAGCGTTAAAGATTGTTCCGATTTAATTTAATTTTTAGATATAATTTGATTAACCCTAAATGACTTTTAAAAATATTTTGATGTATTTTGTTTAAAAAAAATAGTCATATCTCACTCAATTACGGTTATCTATTATTCAAATTTATTTTAAAATTAATATTTAGGTTATACAAGATGACTCAAATAATCCTATTTAAGTTTTGGACATAACCAGGGTTAAGAAAATAGAACAATTAATCATTATAGCATTATCCGATTTGATTTCAATTTAATCTTTGAAGTTCATTTGATGGACTGTAAATTATTTTTAAAATTTTTCATATGAATTGTTTTCTAAAAAAATAATTATATCTCACTCTATTACTAATATCTATTATTCGAATATAATTTAAATTTACTATTTCGCATATACAAGATAGCCAAATGATGTTTTTTGCGGTTTGAACACAACCAGAGTTAAGAAAATGTAATAACTAATAGGGTTGGCGATTGTTCCGATTTAATTTTAATTCAATTTTTAGATATAATTTGATTAACCCTAAATGATTTTTAAGAATAGTTTTATGTATTATGTTTTAAAAAAATAGTCATATCTCACTCAATTACGGTTATCTTTTATTCAAATATAATTTAAAATTAATATTTAGATTACACAAGATGACCCAAATGATCCTTTTTAAGTTTTAGACATAACCAGGGTTAAGAAAATAGAACAATTAATCATTATAGCATTGTCCGATTTGATTCCAATTTAATCTTTGAAGATCATTAGATGTACTGTAAATTATTTTTTAAATTTTTCTTATGAACTGTTTTTTAAAAAAAATAATTATATCTCACTCTATTACTGTTATCTATTATTCAAATTTATTTTAAAATTAACATTTAGGTTATACAAGATGACTCATATGATCCTTTTTAAGTTTTGGACATAAACAGGGTTAAGAAAATAGAACAATTAATCATTATAGCATTATCCAATTTGATTTCAATTTAATCTTTGAAGTTCACTTGATGGACTGTAAATTATTTTTAAAATTTTTCTTATGAATTGTTTTCTGAAAAAATAATTATATCTCACTCTATTACTAATATCTTTTATTCGAATATAATTTAAATTTACTATTTGGCATATACAAGACAGCCAAATGATGTTTTTTGCGGTTTGAACACAACCAGAGTTAAGAAAATGTAATAACTAATAGCATTGGCGATTGTTTCGATTTAATTTTAATTAAATTTTTAGATATAATTTGATTAACCCTAAATAATTTTTTAAAATAATTTTATGTATTATGTTTTAAAAAAATAGTCATATCTGACTCAATTACGGTTATCTTTTATTCAAATATAATTTAAAATTAATATTTAGATTACACAAGATGACCCAAATGATCCTTTTTAAGTTTTGGCCATAACCAGGGTTAAGAAAATAGAACAATTAATCATTATAGCATTGTCCGATTTGATTCCAATTAATTTTTGAAGTTCATTTGATGTACTGTAAATTATTTTTTAAATTTTTCTTATGAACTGTTTTTTAAAAAAAATAATTATATCTCACTCTATTACTGTTATCTATTATTCAAATTTATTTTAAAATTAATATTTAGGTTATACAAGATGACTCATATGATCCTTTTTAAGTTTTGGACATAACCAGGGTTAAGAAAATAGAACAACTAATCATTATAGCATTGTCCGATTTGATTTCAATTTAATCTTTAAAGTTCATTTGATGGACTGTAAATTATTTTTAAATTTTTTCTTATGAATTGTTTTCTAAAAAAATAATTATATCTCACTCTATTACTAATATCTATTATTCGAATATAATTTAAATTTAGTATTTGGCATATACAACACAGCCAAATGATGTTTTTTGCGGTTTGAACACAATAAGAGTTAAGAAAATGTAATAAACTAATAGCGTTTGCGATTGTTCCGATTTAATTTTAATTAAATTTTTAGATATAATTTCATTAACCCTAAATAATTTTTAAAAATAATTTTATGTATTATGTTTTAAAATAATAGTCATATCTCACTCAATTACGGTTATCTATTATTCATATTTATTTTAAGATTAATATTTAGGTTATACAAGATGACTCAAATGATCCTATTTAAGTTTTGGACATAACCATGGTTAAGAAAATAGAACAAATAATCATTATAGCATTGTCCGATTTGATTCCAATTTAATCTTTGAAGTTCATTTGAAGGACTGTAAATTATTTTTATAATTTTTCCTATGAATTGTTTTCTAAAAAAATAATTATATCTTACTCTATTACTAATATCTATTATTCGAATATAATTTAAATTTACTATTTCGCATATACAAGATAGCCAAATGATGTTTTTTGCGGTTTGAACACAACCAGAATTAAGAAAATATAATAACTGATAGCGTTAAAGATTGTTCCGATTTAATTTAATTTTTAGATATAAATTGATTAACCCTAAATGACTTTTAAAAATAGTTTGATGTATTTTGTTTAAAAAGAATAGTCATATCTCACGCAATTACGGTTATCTATTATTCAAATTTATTTTAAAATTAATATTTAGGTTATACAAGATGACTCAATTGATCCCTTAAGTTTTGGACATAACCAGGGTTAAGAAAATAGAACAATTATTCATTATAGCATTATCCAATTTGATTTCAATTTAATCTTTGAAGTTCATTTGATGGACTGTAAATTATTTTTAAAATTTTTCTTATGAATTGTTTTCTAAAAAAATAATTATATCTCACTCTATTACTAATATCTATTATTCGAATATAATTTAAATTTACTATTTGGCATATACAAGACAGCCAAATGATGTTTTTTGCGGTTTGAACACAACCAGAGTTAAGAAAATGTAATAACTAATAGCATTGGCGATTGTTCCGATTTTATTTTAATTAAATTTTAAGATATAATTTGATTAACCCTAAATAATTTTTTAAAATAATTTTATGTATTATGTTTTAAAAAAATAGTCATATCTCACTCAATTACGGTTATCTATTATTCAAATTTATTTTAAAATTAATATTTAGGTTATACAAGATGACTCAAATAATCCTATTTAAGTTTTAGACATACCCAGGGATAAGAAAATAAAATAAATAATTATTATAGCATTGTCCTATTTGATTCCAATTTAATTTTTGAAGTTCACTTGATGTACTGTAAATTATTTTTAAAATTTTTCTTATGAATTGTTTTTTAAAAAAATAATTATATCTTACTCTATTACTGTTATCTATTATTCGAATTAAATTTAAATTTACTATTTCGCATATACAAGAGAGCCAAATGATGTTTTTTACAGTTTAAACACAACCAGAATTAAGAAAATATAATAACTAATAGCATTAAAGATTTTTCCGTTTTAATTTTAATTTAATTTTTAGATATAATTTGATTGACCCTAAATGACTTTTAAAAATATTTTGATGTATTGTGTTAAAAAAAAAAATAGTCATATCTCACTCAATTACGGTTATCTATTATTCAAATTTATTTTAAAATTAATATTTAGGTTATACAAGAAGACTCAAATGATCCTATTTAAGTTTTGTACATAACCAGGATTAAGAAAATAGAACAATTAATCATTATAGCATTGTCCGATTTGATTCCAATTTAATCTTTGAAGTTCATTTGATGGACTGTAAATTATTTTTAAAATTTTTCCTATGAATTGTTTTCTAAAAAAATAATTATATCTTACTCTATGACTAATATCTATTATTCGAATATAATTTAAATTTACTATTTCGCATATACAAGATAGCCAAATGATGTTTTTTGCGGTTTGAACACAACCAGAATTAAAAAAATATAATAACTGATAGCGTTAAAGATTGTTCCGATTTAATTTAATTTTTAGATATAATTTGATTAACCCTAAATGACTTTTAAAAATAGTTTGATGTATTTTGTTTAAAAAAAATAGTCATATCTCACTCAATTACGGTTATCTATTATTCAAATTTATTTTAAAATTAATATTTAGGTTATACAAGAAGACTCAAATGATCCTATTTAAGTTTTGGACATAACCATGGTTAAGAAAATAGAACAAATAATCATTATAGCATTGTCCGATTTGATTCCAATTTAATTTTTGAAGTTCATTTTGATGTACTGTAAATTATTTTTAAAATTTTTCTTATGAATTGTTTTTTAAAAAAATAATTATATCTCACTCTATTACTGTTATCTATTATTCGAATAGAATTTAAATTTACTATTTCGCATATACAAGATAGCCAAATGATGTTTTTTATGGTTTGAACACAACCAGAATTAACAAAATATAATAATTGATAGCGTTAAAGATTGTTCCGATTTAATTTAATTTTTAAATATAATTTGATTAACCCTAAATAAATGACTTTTAAAAATATTTTGATGTATTTTGTTTAAAAAAAATAGTTATATCTCACTCAATTACGGATATCTATTATTCAAATTTATTTTAAAATTAATATTTAGGTTATACAAGATGACTTAAATGATCCTATTTAAGTTTTGGACATAACCAGGGTTAAGAAAATAAAACAATTAATCATTATAGCATTGTCCGATTTGATTTCAATTTAATCTTTGAAGTTCATTTGATGGACTGTAAATTATTTTTAAAATTTATTTTATGAATTGTTTTTTAAAAAAATAATTATATCTCACTCTATTACTGTTATCTATTATTCAAATTTATTTTAAAATTAATATTTAGGTTATACAAGATGACTCATATGATCCTTTTTAAGTTTTAAACATAACCAGGTTTAAGAAAATAAAACAAATAATCATTATAGCATTGTCCGATTTGATTCCAATTTAATTTTTGAAGTTCACTTGATGTACTGTAAATTATTTTTAAAATTTTTCTTATGAATTGTTTTTTAAAAAAATAATTATATCTCACTCTATTACTGTTATCTATTATTCGAATAGAATTTAAATTTACTATTTCGCATCTACAAGAGAGCCAAATGATGTTTTTTACGGTTTAAACACAACCAGAATTAAGAAAATATAATAACTAATAGCGTTAAATATTTTTCCGTTTTAATTTTAATTTAATTTTTAGATATAATTTGATTAACCCTAAATGACTTTTAAAAATATTTTGATGTATTGTGTTAAAAAAAAATAGTCATATCTCACTCAATTACGGTTATCTATTATTCAAATTTATTTTAAAATTAATATTTAGGTTATACAAGAAGACTCAAATGATCCTATTTAAGTTTTGGACATAACCAGGATTAAGAAAATAGAACAATTAATCATTATAGCATTGTCCGATTTGATTCCAATTTAATCTTTGAAGTTCATTTGAAGGACTGTAAATTATTTTTAAAATTTTTCCTATGAATTGTTTTCTAAAAAAATAATTATATCTTACTCTATTACTAATATCTATTATTCGAATATAATTTAAATTTACTATTTCGCATATACAAGATAGCCAAATGATGTTTTTTGCGGTTTGAACACAACCAGAATTAAGAAAATATAATAACTGATAGCGTTAAAGATTGTTCCGATTTAATTTAATTTTTAGATATAATTTGATTAACCCTAAATGACTTTTAAAAATAGTTTGATGTATTTTGTTTAAAAAAAATAGTCATATCTCACTCAATTACGGTTATCTATTATTCAAATTTATTTTAAAATTAATATTTAGGTTATACAAGATGACTCAATTGATCCTTTAAGTTTTGGACATAACCAGGGTTAAGAAAATAGAACAATTAATCATTATAGCATTGTCCGATTTGATTTCAATTTAATCTTTAAAGTTCATTTGATGGACTGTAAATTATTTTTAAAATTTTTCTTATGAATTGTTTTCTAAAAAAATAATTATATCTCACTCTATTACTAATATCTATTATTCGAATATAATTTAAATATACTATTTCGCATATACAAGATAGCCAAATGATGTTTTTTGCGGTTTGAACACAACCAGAGTTAAGAAAATGTAATAACTAATAGCGTTGGCGATTGTTCCAATTTAATTTTAATTAAATTTTTAGATATAATTTCATTAACCCTTAATAATTTTTAAAAATAATTTTATGTATTATGTTTAAAAAAAATAGTCATATCTCACTCAATTACGGTTATCTATTATTCAAATTTATTTTAAAATTAATATTTAGGTTATACCAGAAGACTCAAATGATCCTATTTAAGTTTTGGACATAACCAGGATTAAGAAAATAGAACAATTAATCATTATAGCATTATCCGATTTGATTCCAATTTAATCTTTGAAGTTCATTTGAAGGACTGTAAATTATTTTTAAAATTTTTCCTATGAATTGTTTTCTAAAAAAATAATTATATCTTACTCTATTACTAATATCTATTATTCGAATATAATTTAAATTTACTATTTCGCATATACAAAGATAGCCAAATGATGTTTTTTGCGGTTTGAACACAACCAGAATTAAGAAAATATAATAACTGATAGCGCTAAAGATTGTTCCGATTTAATTTAATTTTTAGATATAATTTGATTAACCCTAAATGACTTTTAAAAATAGTTTGATGTATTTTGTTTAAAAAAAATAGTCATATCTCACTCAATTACGGTTATCTATTATTCAAATTTATTTTAAAATTAATATTTAGGTTATACAAGATGACTCAATTGATCCTTTAAGTTTTGGACATAACCAGGGTTAAGAAAATAGAACAATTAATCATTATAGCATTGTCCGATTTGATTTCAATTTAATCTTTAAAGTTCATTTGATGGACTGTAAATTATTTTTAAAATTTTTCTTATGAATTGTTTTCTAAAAAAATAATTATATCTCACTCTATTACTAATATCTATTATTCGAATATAATTTAAATTTACTATTTCGCATATACAAGATAGCCAAATGACGTTTTTTGCGGTTCGAACACAGAGTTAAGAAAATGTAATAACTAATAGGGTTGGCGATTGTTCCGATTTAATTTTATTTCAATTCTTAGATATAATTTGATTAACCCTAAATGATTTTTAAGAATAGTTTTATGTATTATGTTTTAAAAAAATAGTCATATCTCACTCAATTACGGTTATCTTTCATATTTATTTTAAAATTAATATTTAGGTTATACAAGATGACTCCATATACATTATATATGCTATAACCCCATTATAGCATTATCCAATTTGATTTCAATTTAATCTTTGAAGTTCATTTGATGGACTGTAAATTATTTTTAAAATTTTTCTTATGAATTGTTTTCTAAAAAAATAATTATATCTCACTCTATTACTAATATCTATTATTCGAATATAATTTAAATTTACTATTTGGCATATACAAGACAGCCAAATGATGTTTTTTGCGGTTTGAACACAACCAGAGTTAAGAAAATGTAATAACTAATAGCATTGGCTATTTACTATTTCGCATATACAAGATAGCCAAATGATGTTTTTTGCGGTTTGAACACAACCAGAATTAAGAAAATATAATAACTGATAGCGTTAAAGATTGTTCCGATTTAATTTAATTTTTAGATATAATTTGATTAACCCTAAATGACTTTTAAAAATATTTTGATGTATTTTGTTTAAAAAAAATAGTCATATCTCACTCAATTACGGTTATCTATTATTCAAATTTATTTTAAAATTAATATTTAGGTTATACAAGATGACTCAAATAATCCTATTTAAGTTTTGGACATAACCAGGGTTAAGAAAATAGAACAATTAATCATTATAGCATTATCCGATTTGATTTCAATTTAATCTTTGAAGTTCATTTGATGGACTGTAAATTATTTTTAAAATTTTTCATATGAATTGTTTTCTAAAAAAATAATTATATCTCACTCTATTACTAATATCTATTATTCGAATATAATTTAAATTTACTATTTCGCATATACAAGATAGCCAAATGATGTTTTTTGCGGTTTGAACACAACCAGAGTTAAGAAAATGTAATAACTAATAGGGTTGGCGATTGTTCCGATTTAATTTTAATTCAATTTTTAGATATAATTTGATTAACCCTAAATGATTTTTAAGAATAGTTTTATGTATTATGTTTTAAAAAAATAGTCATATCTCACTCAATTACGGGTATCTTTTATTCACATATAATTTAAAATTAATATTTAGATTACACAAGATGACCCAAATGATCCTTTTTAAGTTTTAGACATAACCAGGGTTAAGAAAATAGAACAATTAATCATTATAGCATTGTCCGATTTGATTCCAATTTAATCTTTGAAGATCATTAGATGTACTGTAAATTATTTTTTAAATTTTTCTTATGAACTGTTTTTTAAAAAAAATAATTATATCTCACTCTATTACTGTTATCTATTATTCAAATTTATTTTAAAATTAACATTTAGGTTATACAAGATGACTCATATGATCCTTTTTAAGTTTTGGACATAAACAGGGTTAAGAAAATAGAACAATTAATCATTATAGCATTATCCAATTTGATTTCAATTTAATCTTTGAAGTTCATTTGATGGACTGTAAATTATTTTTAAAATTTTTCTTATGAATTGTTTTCTAAACAAATAATTATATCTCACTCTATTACTAATATCTATTATTCGAATATAATTTAAATTTACTATTTGGCATATACAAGACAGCCAAATGATGTTTTTTGCGGTTTGAACACAACCAGAGTTAAGAAAATGTAATAACTAATAGCATTGGCGATTGTTTCGATTTAATTTTAATTAAATTTTTAGATATAATTTGATTAACCCTAAATAATTTTTTAAAATAATTTTTTGTATTATGTTTTAAAAAAATAGTCATATCTCACTCAATTACGGTTATCTTTTATTCAAATATAATTTAAAATTAATATTTAGATTACACAAGATGACCCAAATGATCCTTTTTAAGTTTTGGCCATAACCAGGGTTAAGAAAATAGAACAATTAATCATTATAGCATTGTCCGATTTGATTCCAATTAATTTTTGAAGTTCATTTGATGTACTGTAAATTATTTTTTAAATTTTTCTTATGAACTGTTTTTTAAAAAAAATAATTATATCTCACTCTATTACTGTTATCTATTATTCAAATTTATTTTAAAATTAATATTTAGGTTATACAAGATGACTCATATGATCCTTTTTAAGTTTTGGACATAACCAGGGTTAAGAAAATAGAACAACTAATCATTATAGCATTGTCCGATTTGATTTCAATTTAATCTTTAAAGTTCATTTGATGGACTGTAAATTATTTTTAAAATTTTTCTTATGAATTGTTTTCTAAAAAAATAATTATATCTCACTCTATTACTAATATCTATTATTCGAATATAATTTAAATTTAGTATTTGGCATATACAACACAGCCAAATGATGTTTTTTGCGGTTTGAACACAACCAGAGTTAAGAAAATGTATTAAACTAATAGCGTTTGCGATTGTTCCGAGTTAATTTTAATTAAATTTTTAGATATAATTTGATTAACCCTAAATAATTTTTAAAAATAATTTTATGTATTATGTTTTAAAATAATAGTCATATCTCACTCAATTACGGTTATCTATTATTCATATTTATTTTAAGATTAATATTTAGGTTATACAAGATGACTCAAATGATCCTATTTAAGTTTTGGACATAACCATTGTTAAGAAAATAGAACAAATAATCATTATAGCATTGTCCGATTTGATTCCAATTTAATTTTTGAAGTTAATTTTGATGTACTGTAAATTATTTTTAAAATTTTTCTTATGAATTGTTTTTTAAAAAAATAATTATATCTCACTCTATTACTGTTATCTATTATTCGAATAGAATTTAAATTTACTATTTCGCATATACAAGATAGCCAAATGATGTTTTTTATGGTTTGAACACAACCAGAATTAACAAAATATAATAATTGATAGCGTTAAAGATTGTTCCGATTTAATTTAATTTTTAAATATAATTTGATTAACCCTAAATAAATGACTTTTAAAAATATTTTGATGTATTTTGTTTAAAAAAAATAGTTATATCTCACTCAATTACGGATATCTATTATTCAAATTTATTTTAAAATTAATATTTAGGTTATACAAGATGACTTAAATGATCCTATTTAAGTTTTGGACATAACCAGGGTTAAGAAAATAGAACAATTAATCATTATAGCATTGTCCGATTTGATTTCAATTTAATCTTTGAAGTTCATTTGATGGACTGTAAATTATTTTTAAAATTTATTTTATGAATTGTTTTTTAAAAAAATAATTATATCTCACTCTATTACTGTTATCTATTATTCAAATTTATTTTAAAATTAATATTTAGGTTATACAAGATGACTCATATGATCCTTTTTAAGTTTTAAACATAACCAGGTTTAAGAAAATAAAACAAATAATCATTATAGCATTGTCCGATTTGATTCCAATTTAATTTTTGAAGTTCACTTGATGTACTGTAAATTATTTTTAAAATTTTTCTTATGAATTGTTTTTTAAAAAAATAATTATATCTCACTCTATTACTGTTATCTATTATTCGAATAGAATTTAAATTTACTATTTCGCATCTACAAGAGAGCCAAATGATGTTTTTTACGGTTTAAACACAACCAGAATTAAGAAAATATAATAACTAATAGCGTTAAATATTTTTCCGTTTTAATTTTAATTTAATTTTTAGATATAATTTGATTAACCCTAAATGACTTTTAAAAATATTTTGATGTATTGTGTTAAAAAAAAATAGTCATATCTCACTCAATTACGGTTATCTATTATTCAAATTTATTTTAAAATTAATATTTAGGTTATACAAGAAGACTCAAATGATCCTATTTAAGTTTTGGACATAACCAGGATTAAGAAAATAGAACAATTAATCATTATAGCATTGTCCGATTTGATTCCAATTTAATCTTTGAAGTTCATTTGAAGGACTGTAAATTATTTTTAAAATTTTTCCTATGAATTGTTTTCTAAAAAAATAATTATATCTTACTCTATTACTAATATCTATTATTCGAATATAATTTAAATTTACTATTTCGCATATACAAGATAGCCAAATGATGTTTTTTGCGGTTTGAACACAACCAGAATTAAGAAAATATAATAACTGATAGCGTTAAAGATTGTTCCGATTTAATTTAATTTTTAGATATAATTTGATTAACCCTAAATGACTTTTAAAAATAGTTTGATGTATTTTGTTTAAAAAAAATAGTCATATCTCACTCAATTACGGTTATCTATTATTCAAATTTATTTTAAAATTAATATTTAGGTTATACAAGATGACTCAATTGATCCTTTAAGTTTTGGACATAACCAGGGTTAAGAAAATAGAACAATTAATCATTATAGCATTGTCCGATTTGATTTCAATTTAATCTTTAAAGTTCATTTGATGGACTGTAAATTATTTTTAAAATTTTTCTTATGAATTGTTTTCTAAAAAAATAATTATATCTCACTCTATTACTAATATCTATTATTCGAATATAATTTAAATATACTATTTCGCATATACAAGATAGCCAAATGATGTTTTTTGCGGTTTGAACACAACCAGAGTTAAGAAAATGTAATAACTAATAGCGTTGGCGATTGTTCCAATTTAATTTTAATTAAATTTTTAGATATAATTTCATTAACCCTTAATAATTTTTAAAAATAATTTTATGTATTATGTTTAAAAAAAATAGTCATATCTCACTCAATTACGGTTATCTATTATTCAAATTTATTTTAAAATTAATATTTAGGTTATACCAGAAGACTCAAATGATCCTATTTAAGTTTTGGACATAACCAGGATTAAGAAAATAGAACAATTAATCATTATAGCATTATCCGATTTGATTCCAATTTAATCTTTGAAGTTCATTTGAAGGACTGTAAATTATTTTTAAAATTTTTCCTATGGATTGTTTTCTAAAAAAATAATTATATCTTACTCTATTACTAATATCTATTATTCGAATATAATTTAAATTTACTATTTCGCATATACAAGATAGCCAAATGATGTTTTTTGCGGTTTGAACACAACCAGAATTAAGAAAATATAATAACTGATAGCGCTAAAGATTGTTCCGATTTAATTTAATTTTTAGATATAATTTGATTAACCCTAAATGACTTTTAAAAATAGTTTGATGTATTTTGTTTAAAAAAAATAGTCATATCTCACTCAATTACGGTTATCTATTATTCAAATTTATTTTAAAATTAATATTTAGGTTATACAAGATGACTCAATTGATCCTTTAAGTTTTGGACATAACCACGGTTAAGAAAATAGAACAATTAATCATTATAGCATTGTCCGATTTGATTTCAATTTAATCTTTAAAGTTCATTTGATGGACTGTAAATTATTTTTAAAATTTTTCTTATGAATTGTTTTCTAAAAAAATAATTATATCTCACTCTATTACTAATATCTATTATTCGAATATAATTTAAATTTACTATTTCGCATATACAAGATAGCCAAATGACGTTTTTTGCGGTTCGAACACAGAGTTAAGAAAATGTAATAACTAATAGGGTTGGCGATTGTTCCGATTTAATTTTATTTCAATTCTTAGATATAATTTGATTAACCCTAAATGATTTTTAAGAATAGTTTTATGTATTATGTTTTAAAAAAAATAATTATATCTCACTCTATTACTGTTATCTATTATTCAAATTTATTTTAAAATTAATATTTAGGTTATACAAGATGACTCATATGATCCTTTTTAAGTTTTGGACATAACCAGGGTTAAGAAAATAGAACAACTAATCATTATAGCATTGTCCGATTTGATTTCAATTTAATCTTTAAAGTTCATTTGATGGACTGTAAATTATTTTTAAATTTTTTCTTATGAATTGTTTTCTAAAAAAATAATTATATCTCACTCTATTACTAATATCTATTATTCGAATATAATTTAAATTTAGTATTTGGCATATACAACACAGCCAAATGATGTTTTTTGCGGTTTGAACACAATAAGAGTTAAGAAAATGTAATAAACTAATAGCGTTTGCGATTGTTCCGATTTAATTTTAATTAAATTTTTAGATATAATTTCATTAACCCTAAATAATTTTTAAAAATAATTTTATGTATTATGTTTTAAAATAATAGTCATATCTCACTCAATTACGGTTATCTATTATTCATATTTATTTTAAGATTAATATTTAGGTTATACAAGATGACTCAAATGATCCTATTTAAGTTTTGGACATAACCATGGTTAAGAAAATAGAACAAATAATCATTATAGCATTGTCCGATTTGATTCCAATTTAATCTTTGAAGTTCATTTGAAGGACTGTAAATTATTTTTAAAATTTTTCCTATGAATTGTTTTCTAAAAAAATAATTATATCTTACTCTATTACTAATATCTATTATTCGAATATAATTTAAATTTACTATTTCGCATATACAAGATAGCCAAATGATGTTTTTTGCGGTTTGAACACAACCAGAATTAAGAAAATATAATAACTGATAGCGTTAAAGATTGTTCCGATTTAATTTAATTTTTAGATATAATTTGATTAACCCTAAATGACTTTTAAAAATAGTTTGATGTATTTTGTTTAAAAAAAATAGTCATATCTCACTCAATTACGGTTATCTATTATTCAAATTTATTTTAAAATTAATATTTAGGTTATACAAGATGACTCATATGATCCTTTTTAAGTTTTGGACATAACCAGGGTTAAGAAAATAGAACAACTAATCATTATAGCATTGTCCGATTTGATTTCAATTTAATCTTTAAAGTTCATTTGATGGACTGTAAATTATTTTTAAATTTTTTCTTATGAATTGTTTTCTAAAAAAATAATTATATCTCACTCTATTACTAATATCTATTATTCGAATATAATTTAAATTTACTATTTGGCATATACAAGACAGCCAAATGATGTTTTTTGCGGTTTGAACACAACCAGAGTTAAGAAAATGTAATAACTAATAGCATTGGCTATTTACTATTTCGCATATACAAGATAGCCAAATGATGTTTTTTGCGGTTTGAACACAACCAGAATTAAAAAAATATAATAACTGATAGCGTTAAAGATTGTTCCGATTTAATTTAATTTTTAGATATAATTTGATTAACCCTAAATGACTTTTAAAAATAGTTTGATGTATTTTGTTTAAAAAAAATAGTCATATCTCACTCAATTACGGTTATCTATTATTCAAATTTATTTTAAAATTAATATTTAGGTTATACAAGAAGACTCAAATGATCCTATTTAAGTTTTGGACATAACCATGGTTAAGAAAATAGAACAAATAATCATTATAGCATTGTCCGATTTGATTCCAATTTAATTTTTGAAGTTCATTTTGATGTACTGTAAATTATTTTTAAAATTTTTCTTATGAATTGTTTTTTAAAAAAATAATTATATCTCACTCTATTACTGTTATCTATTATTCGAATAGAATTTAAATTTACTATTTCGCATATACAAGATAGCCAAATGATGTTTTTTATGGTTTGAACACAACCAGAATTAACAAAATATAATAATTGATAGCGTTAAAGATTGTTCCGATTTAATTTAATTTTTAAATATAATTTGATTAACCCTAAATAAATGACTTTTAAAAATATTTTGATGTATTTTGTTTAAAAAAAATAGTTATATCTCACTCAATTACGGATATCTATTATTCAAATTTATTTTAAAATTAATATTTAGGTTATACAAGATGACTTAAATGATCCTATTTAAGTTTTGGACATAACCAGGGTTAAGAAAATAAAACAATTAATCATTATAGCATTGTCCGATTTGATTTCAATTTAATCTTTGAAGTTCATTTGATGGACTGTAAATTATTTTTAAAATTTATTTTATGAATTGTTTTTTAAAAAAATAATTATATCTCACTCTATTACTGTTATCTATTATTCAAATTTATTTTAAAATTAATATTTAGGTTATACAAGATGACTCATATGATCCTTTTTAAGTTTTAAACATAACCAGGTTTAAGAAAATAAAACAAATAATCATTATAGCATTGTCCGATTTGATTCCAATTTAATTTTTGAAGTTCACTTGATGTACTGTAAATTATTTTTAAAATTTTTCTTATGAATTGTTTTTTAAAAAAATAATTATATCTCACTCTATTACTGTTATCTATTATTCGAATAGAATTTAAATTTACTATTTCGCATCTACAAGAGAGCCAAATGATGTTTTTTACGGTTTAAACACAACCAGAATTAAGAAAATATAATAACTAATAGCGTTAAATATTTTTCCGTTTTAATTTTAATTTAATTTTTAGATATAATTTGATTAACCCTAAATGACTTTTAAAAATATTTTGATGTATTGTGTTAAAAAAAAATAGTCATATCTCACTCAATTACGGTTATCTATTATTCAAATTTATTTTAAAATTAATATTTAGGTTATACAAGAAGACTCAAATGATCCTATTTAAGTTTTGGACATAACCAGGATTAAGAAAATAGAACAATTAATCATTATAGCATTGTCCGATTTGATTCCAATTTAATCTTTGAAGTTCATTTGAAGGACTGTAAATTATTTTTAAAATTTTTCCTATGAATTGTTTTCTAAAAAAATAATTATATCTTACTCTATTACTAATATCTATTATTCGAATATAATTTAAATTTACTATTTCGCATATACAAGATAGCCAAATGATGTTTTTTGCGGTTTGAACACAACCAGAATTAAGAAAATATAATAACTGATAGCGTTAAAGATTGTTCCGATTTAATTTAATTTTTAGATATAATTTGATTAACCCTAAATGACTTTTAAAAATAGTTTGATGTATTTTGTTTAAAAAAAATAGTCATATCTCACTCAATTACGGTTATCTATTATTCAAATTTATTTTAAAATTAATATTTAGGTTATACAAGATGACTCAATTGATCCTTTAAGTTTTGGACATAACCAGGGTTAAGAAAATAGAACAATTAATCATTATAGCATTGTCCGATTTGATTTCAATTTAATCTTTAAAGTTCATTTGATGGACTGTAAATTATTTTTAAAATTTTTCTTATGAATTGTTTTCTAAAAAAATAATTATATCTCACTCTATTACTAATATCTATTATTCGAATATAATTTAAATATACTATTTCGCATATACAAGATAGCCAAATGATGTTTTTTGCGGTTTGAACACAACCAGAGTTAAGAAAATGTAATAACTAATAGCGTTGGCGATTGTTCCAATTTAATTTTAATTAAATTTTTAGATATAATTTCATTAACCCTTAATAATTTTTAAAAATAATTTTATGTATTATGTTTAAAAAAAATAGTCATATCTCACTCAATTACGGTTATCTATTATTCAAATTTATTTTAAAATTAATATTTAGGTTATACCAGAAGACTCAAATGATCCTATTTAAGTTTTGGACATAACCAGGATTAAGAAAATAGAACAATTAATCATTATAGCATTATCCGATTTGATTCCAATTTAATCTTTGAAGTTCATTTGAAGGACTGTAAATTATTTTTAAAATTTTTCCTATGAATTGTTTTCTAAAAAAATAATTATATCTTACTCTATTACTAATATCTATTATTCGAATATAATTTAAATTTACTATTTCGCATATACAAAGATAGCCAAATGATGTTTTTTGCGGTTTGAACACAACCAGAATTAAGAAAATATAATAACTGATAGCGCTAAAGATTGTTCCGATTTAATTTAATTTTTAGATATAATTTGATTAACCCTAAATGACTTTTAAAAATAGTTTGATGTATTTTGTTTAAAAAAAATAGTCATATCTCACTCAATTACGGTTATCTATTATTCAAATTTATTTTAAAATTAATATTTAGGTTATACAAGATGACTCAATTGATCCTTTAAGTTTTGGACATAACCAGGGTTAAGAAAATAGAACAATTAATCATTATAGCATTGTCCGATTTGATTTCAATTTAATCTTTAAAGTTCATTTGATGGACTGTAAATTATTTTTAAAATTTTTCTTATGAATTGTTTTCTAAAAAAATAATTATATCTCACTCTATTACTAATATCTATTATTCGAATATAATTTAAATTTACTATTTCGCATATACAAGATAGCCAAATGACGTTTTTTGCGGTTCGAACACAGAGTTAAGAAAATGTAATAACTAATAGGGTTGGCGATTGTTCCGATTTAATTTTATTTCAATTCTTAGATATAATTTGATTAACCCTAAATGATTTTTAAGAATAGTTTTATGTATTATGTTTTAAAAAAATAGTCATATCTCACTCAATTACGGTTATCTTTCATATTTATTTTAAAATTAATATTTAGGTTATACAAGATGACTCCATATACATTATATATGCTATAACCCCATTATAGCATTATCCAATTTGATTTCAATTTAATCTTTGAAGTTCATTTGATGGACTGTAAATTATTTTTAAAATTTTTCTTATGAATTGTTTTCTAAAAAAATAATTATATCTCACTCTATTACTAATATCTATTATTCGAATATAATTTAAATTTACTATTTGGCATATACAAGACAGCCAAATGATGTTTTTTGCGGTTTGAACACAACCAGAGTTAAGAAAATGTAATAACTAATAGCATTGGCTATTTACTATTTCGCATATACAAGATAGCCAAATGATGTTTTTTGCGGTTTGAACACAACCAGAATTAAGAAAATATAATAACTGATAGCGTTAAAGATTGTTCCGATTTAATTTAATTTTTAGATATAATTTGATTAACCCTAAATGACTTTTAAAAATATTTTGATGTATTTTGTTTAAAAAAAATAGTCATATCTCACTCAATTACGGTTATCTATTATTCAAATTTATTTTAAAATTAATATTTAGGTTATACAAGATGACTCAAATAATCCTATTTAAGTTTTGGACATAACCAGGGTTAAGAAAATAGAACAATTAATCATTATAGCATTATCCGATTTGATTTCAATTTAATCTTTGAAGTTCATTTGATGGACTGTAAATTATTTTTAAAATTTTTCATATGAATTGTTTTCTAAAAAAATAATTATATCTCACTCTATTACTAATATCTATTATTCGAATATAATTTAAATTTACTATTTCGCATATACAAGATAGCCAAATGATGTTTTTTGCGGTTTGAACACAACCAGAGTTAAGAAAATGTAATAACTAATAGGGTTGGCGATTGTTCCGATTTAATTTTAATTCAATTTTTAGATATAATTTGATTAACCCTAAATGATTTTTAAGAATAGTTTTATGTATTATGTTTTAAAAAAATAGTCATATCTCACTCAATTACGGGTATCTTTTATTCACATATAATTTAAAATTAATATTTAGATTACACAAGATGACCCAAATGATCCTTTTTAAGTTTTAGACATAACCAGGGTTAAGAAAATAGAACAATTAATCATTATAGCATTGTCCGATTTGATTCCAATTTAATCTTTGAAGATCATTAGATGTACTGTAAATTATTTTTTAAATTTTTCTTATGAACTGTTTTTTAAAAAAAATAATTATATCTCACTCTATTACTGTTATCTATTATTCAAATTTATTTTAAAATTAACATTTAGGTTATACAAGATGACTCATATGATCCTTTTTAAGTTTTGGACATAAACAGGGTTAAGAAAATAGAACAATTAATCATTATAGCATTATCCAATTTGATTTCAATTTAATCTTTGAAGTTCATTTGATGGACTGTAAATTATTTTTAAAATTTTTCTTATGAATTGTTTTCTAAACAAATAATTATATCTCACTCTATTACTAATATCTATTATTCGAATATAATTTAAATTTACTATTTGGCATATACAAGACAGCCAAATGATGTTTTTTGCGGTTTGAACACAACCAGAGTTAAGAAAATGTAATAACTAATAGCATTGGCGATTGTTTCGATTTAATTTTAATTAAATTTTTAGATATAATTTGATTAACCCTAAATAATTTTTTAAAATAATTTTTTGTATTATGTTTTAAAAAAATAGTCATATCTCACTCAATTACGGTTATCTTTTATTCAAATATAATTTAAAATTAATATTTAGATTACACAAGATGACCCAAATGATCCTTTTTAAGTTTTGGCCATAACCAGGGTTAAGAAAATAGAACAATTAATCATTATAGCATTGTCCGATTTGATTCCAATTAATTTTTGAAGTTCATTTGATGTACTGTAAATTATTTTTTAAATTTTTCTTATGAACTGTTTTTTAAAAAAAATAATTATATCTCACTCTATTACTGTTATCTATTATTCAAATTTATTTTAAAATTAATATTTAGGTTATACAAGATGACTCATATGATCCTTTTTAAGTTTTGGACATAACCAGGGTTAAGAAAATAGAACAACTAATCATTATAGCATTGTCCGATTTGATTTCAATTTAATCTTTAAAGTTCATTTGATGGACTGTAAATTATTTTTAAAATTTTTCTTATGAATTGTTTTCTAAAAAAATAATTATATCTCACTCTATTACTAATATCTATTATTCGAATATAATTTAAATTTAGTATTTGGCATATACAACACAGCCAAATGATGTTTTTTGCGGTTTGAACACAACCAGAGTTAAGAAAATGTATTAAACTAATAGCGTTTGCGATTGTTCCGAGTTAATTTTAATTAAATTTTTAGATATAATTTGATTAACCCTAAATAATTTTTAAAAATAATTTTATGTATTATGTTTTAAAATAATAGTCATATCTCACTCAATTACGGTTATCTATTATTCATATTTATTTTAAGATTAATATTTAGGTTATACAAGATGACTCAAATGATCCTATTTAAGTTTTGGACATAACCATTGTTAAGAAAATAGAACAAATAATCATTATAGCATTGTCCGATTTGATTCCAATTTAATTTTTGAAGTTAATTTTGATGTACTGTAAATTATTTTTAAAATTTTTCTTATGAATTGTTTTTTAAAAAAATAATTATATCTCACTCTATTACTGTTATCTATTATTCGAATAGAATTTAAATTTACTATTTCGCATATACAAGATAGCCAAATGATGTTTTTTATGGTTTGAACACAACCAGAATTAACAAAATATAATAATTGATAGCGTTAAAGATTGTTCCGATTTAATTTAATTTTTAAATATAATTTGATTAACCCTAAATAAATGACTTTTAAAAATATTTTGATGTATTTTGTTTAAAAAAAATAGTTATATCTCACTCAATTACGGATATCTATTATTCAAATTTATTTTAAAATTAATATTTAGGTTATACAAGATGACTTAAATGATC
This sequence comes from Anthonomus grandis grandis, assembly GCF_022605725.1. Lineage (NCBI taxonomy): Eukaryota > Metazoa > Arthropoda > Insecta > Coleoptera > Curculionidae > Anthonomus > Anthonomus grandis. The sequence goes on from NC_065557.1 coordinate 25,386,273, forward strand.
CTATTTAAGTTTTGGACATAACCAGGGTTAAGAAAATAGAACAATTAATCATTATAGCATTGTCCGATTTGATTTCAATTTAATCTTTGAAGTTCATTTGATGGACTGTAAATTATTTTTAAAATTTATTTTATGAATTGTTTTTTAAAAAAATAATTATATCTCACTCTATTACTGTTATCTATTATTCAAATTTATTTTAAAATTAATATTTAGGTTATACAAGATGACTCATATGATCCTTTTTAAGTTTTAAACATAACCAGGTTTAAGAAAATAAAACAAATAATCATTATAGCATTGTCCGATTTGATTCCAATTTAATTTTTGAAGTTCACTTGATGTACTGTAAATTATTTTTAAAATTTTTCTTATGAATTGTTTTTTAAAAAAATAATTATATCTCACTCTATTACTGTTATCTATTATTCGAATAGAATTTAAATTTACTATTTCGCATCTACAAGAGAGCCAAATGATGTTTTTTACGGTTTAAACACAACCAGAATTAAGAAAATATAATAACTAATAGCGTTAAATATTTTTCCGTTTTAATTTTAATTTAATTTTTAGATATAATTTGATTAACCCTAAATGACTTTTAAAAATATTTTGATGTATTGTGTTAAAAAAAAATAGTCATATCTCACTCAATTACGGTTATCTATTATTCAAATTTATTTTAAAATTAATATTTAGGTTATACAAGAAGACTCAAATGATCCTATTTAAGTTTTGGACATAACCAGGATTAAGAAAATAGAACAATTAATCATTATAGCATTGTCCGATTTGATTCCAATTTAATCTTTGAAGTTCATTTGAAGGACTGTAAATTATTTTTAAAATTTTTCCTATGAATTGTTTTCTAAAAAAATAATTATATCTTACTCTATTACTAATATCTATTATTCGAATATAATTTAAATTTACTATTTCGCATATACAAGATAGCCAAATGATGTTTTTTGCGGTTTGAACACAACCAGAATTAAGAAAATATAATAACTGATAGCGTTAAAGATTGTTCCGATTTAATTTAATTTTTAGATATAATTTGATTAACCCTAAATGACTTTTAAAAATAGTTTGATGTATTTTGTTTAAAAAAAATAGTCATATCTCACTCAATTACGGTTATCTATTATTCAAATTTATTTTAAAATTAATATTTAGGTTATACAAGATGACTCAATTGATCCTTTAAGTTTTGGACATAACCAGGGTTAAGAAAATAGAACAATTAATCATTATAGCATTGTCCGATTTGATTTCAATTTAATCTTTAAAGTTCATTTGATGGACTGTAAATTATTTTTAAAATTTTTCTTATGAATTGTTTTCTAAAAAAATAATTATATCTCACTCTATTACTAATATCTATTATTCGAATATAATTTAAATATACTATTTCGCATATACAAGATAGCCAAATGATGTTTTTTGCGGTTTGAACACAACCAGAGTTAAGAAAATGTAATAACTAATAGCGTTGGCGATTGTTCCAATTTAATTTTAATTAAATTTTTAGATATAATTTCATTAACCCTTAATAATTTTTAAAAATAATTTTATGTATTATGTTTAAAAAAAATAGTCATATCTCACTCAATTACGGTTATCTATTATTCAAATTTATTTTAAAATTAATATTTAGGTTATACCAGAAGACTCAAATGATCCTATTTAAGTTTTGGACATAACCAGGATTAAGAAAATAGAACAATTAATCATTATAGCATTATCCGATTTGATTCCAATTTAATCTTTGAAGTTCATTTGAAGGACTGTAAATTATTTTTAAAATTTTTCCTATGGATTGTTTTCTAAAAAAATAATTATATCTTACTCTATTACTAATATCTATTATTCGAATATAATTTAAATTTACTATTTCGCATATACAAGATAGCCAAATGATGTTTTTTGCGGTTTGAACACAACCAGAATTAAGAAAATATAATAACTGATAGCGCTAAAGATTGTTCCGATTTAATTTAATTTTTAGATATAATTTGATTAACCCTAAATGACTTTTAAAAATAGTTTGATGTATTTTGTTTAAAAAAAATAGTCATATCTCACTCAATTACGGTTATCTATTATTCAAATTTATTTTAAAATTAATATTTAGGTTATACAAGATGACTCAATTGATCCTTTAAGTTTTGGACATAACCACGGTTAAGAAAATAGAACAATTAATCATTATAGCATTGTCCGATTTGATTTCAATTTAATCTTTAAAGTTCATTTGATGGACTGTAAATTATTTTTAAAATTTTTCTTATGAATTGTTTTCTAAAAAAATAATTATATCTCACTCTATTACTAATATCTATTATTCGAATATAATTTAAATTTACTATTTCGCATATACAAGATAGCCAAATGACGTTTTTTGCGGTTCGAACACAGAGTTAAGAAAATGTAATAACTAATAGGGTTGGCGATTGTTCCGATTTAATTTTATTTCAATTCTTAGATATAATTTGATTAACCCTAAATGATTTTTAAGAATAGTTTTATGTATTATGTTTTAAAAAAAATAATTATATCTCACTCTATTACTGTTATCTATTATTCAAATTTATTTTAAAATTAATATTTAGGTTATACAAGATGACTCATATGATCCTTTTTAAGTTTTGGACATAACCAGGGTTAAGAAAATAGAACAACTAATCATTATAGCATTGTCCGATTTGATTTCAATTTAATCTTTAAAGTTCATTTGATGGACTGTAAATTATTTTTAAATTTTTTCTTATGAATTGTTTTCTAAAAAAATAATTATATCTCACTCTATTACTAATATCTATTATTCGAATATAATTTAAATTTAGTATTTGGCATATACAACACAGCCAAATGATGTTTTTTGCGGTTTGAACACAATAAGAGTTAAGAAAATGTAATAAACTAATAGCGTTTGCGATTGTTCCGATTTAATTTTAATTAAATTTTTAGATATAATTTCATTAACCCTAAATAATTTTTAAAAATAATTTTATGTATTATGTTTTAAAATAATAGTCATATCTCACTCAATTACGGTTATCTATTATTCATATTTATTTTAAGATTAATATTTAGGTTATACAAGATGACTCAAATGATCCTATTTAAGTTTTGGACATAACCATGGTTAAGAAAATAGAACAAATAATCATTATAGCATTGTCCGATTTGATTCCAATTTAATCTTTGAAGTTCATTTGAAGGACTGTAAATTATTTTTAAAATTTTTCCTATGAATTGTTTTCTAAAAAAATAATTATATCTTACTCTATTACTAATATCTATTATTCGAATATAATTTAAATTTACTATTTCGCATATACAAGATAGCCAAATGATGTTTTTTGCGGTTTGAACACAACCAGAATTAAGAAAATATAATAACTGATAGCGTTAAAGATTGTTCCGATTTAATTTAATTTTTAGATATAATTTGATTAACCCTAAATGACTTTTAAAAATAGTTTGATGTATTTTGTTTAAAAAAAATAGTCATATCTCACTCAATTACGGTTATCTATTATTCAAATTTATTTTAAAATTAATATTTAGGTTATACAAGATGACTCATATGATCCTTTTTAAGTTTTGGACATAACCAGGGTTAAGAAAATAGAACAACTAATCATTATAGCATTGTCCGATTTGATTTCAATTTAATCTTTAAAGTTCATTTGATGGACTGTAAATTATTTTTAAATTTTTTCTTATGAATTGTTTTCTAAAAAAATAATTATATCTCACTCTATTACTAATATCTATTATTCGAATATAATTTAAATTTACTATTTGGCATATACAAGACAGCCAAATGATGTTTTTTGCGGTTTGAACACAACCAGAGTTAAGAAAATGTAATAACTAATAGCATTGGCTATTTACTATTTCGCATATACAAGATAGCCAAATGATGTTTTTTGCGGTTTGAACACAACCAGAATTAAGAAAATATAATAACTGATAGCGTTAAAGATTGTTCCGATTTAATTTAATTTTTAGATATAATTTGATTAACCCTAAATGACTTTTAAAAATATTTTGATGTATTTTGTTTAAAAAAAATAGTCATATCTCACTCAATTACGGTTATCTATTATTCAAATTTATTTTAAAATTAATATTTAGGTTATACAAGATGACTCAAATAATCCTATTTAAGTTTTGGACATAACCAGGGTTAAGAAAATAGAACAATTAATCATTATAGCATTATCCGATTTGATTTCAATTTAATCTTTGAAGTTCATTTGATGGACTGTAAATTATTTTTAAAATTTTTCATATGAATTGTTTTCTAAAAAAATAATTATATCTCACTCTATTACTAATATCTATTATTCGAATATAATTTAAATTTACTATTTCGCATATACAAGATAGCCAAATGATGTTTTTTGCGGTTTGAACACAACCAGAGTTAAGAAAATGTAATAACTAATAGGGTTGGCGATTGTTCCGATTTAATTTTAATTCAATTTTTAGATATAATTTGATTAACCCTAAATGATTTTTAAGAATAGTTTTATGTATTATGTTTTAAAAAAATAGTCATATCTCACTCAATTACGGGTATCTTTTATTCAAATATAATTTAAAATTAATATTTAGATTACACAAGATGACCCAAATGATCCTTTTTAAGTTTTAGACATAACCAGGGTTAAGAAAATAGAACAATTAATCATTATAGCATTGTCCGATTTGATTCCAATTTAATCTTTGAAGATCATTAGATGTACTGTAAATTATTTTTTAAATTTTTCTTATGAACTGTTTTTTAAAAAAAATAATTATATCTCACTCTATTACTGTTATCTATTATTCAAATTTATTTTAAAATTAACATTTAGGTTATACAAGATGACTCATATGATCCTTTTTAAGTTTTGGACATAAACAGGGTTAAGAAAATAGAACAATTAATCATTATAGCATTATCCAATTTGATTTCAATTTAATCTTTGAAGTTCATTTGATGGACTGTAAATTATTTTTAAAATTTTTCTTATGAATTGTTTTCTAAACAAATAATTATATCTCACTCTATTACTAATATCTATTATTCGAATATAATTTAAATTTAGTATTTGGCATATACAACACAGCCAAATGATGTTTTTTGCGGTTTGAACACAATAAGAGTTAAGAAAATGTAATAAACTAATAGCGTTTGCGATTGTTCCGATTTAATTTTAATTAAATTTTTAGATATAATTTCATTAACCCTAAATAATTTTTAAAAATAATTTTATGTATTATGTTTTAAAATAATAGTCATATCTCACTCAATTACGGTTATCTATTATTCATATTTATTTTAAGATTAATATTTAGGTTATACAAGATGACTCAAATGATCCTATTTAAGTTTTGGACATAACCATGGTTAAGAAAATAGAACAAATAATCATTATAGCATTGTCCGATTTGATTCCAATTTAATCTTTGAAGTTCATTTGAAGGACTGTAAATTATTTTTAAAATTTTTCCTATGAATTGTTTTCTAAAAAAATAATTATATCTTACTCTATTACTAATATCTATTATTCGAATATAATTTAAATTTACTATTTCGCATATACAAGATAGCCAAATGATGTTTTTTGCGGTTTGAACACAACCAGAATTAAGAAAATATAATAACTGATAGCGTTAAAGATTGTTCCGATTTAATTTAATTTTTAGATATAATTTGATTAACCCTAAATGACTTTTAAAAATAGTTTGATGTATTTTGTTTAAAAAAAATAGTCATATCTCACTCAATTACGGTTATCTATTATTCAAATTTATTTTAAAATTAATATTTAGGTTATACAAGATGACTCATATGATCCTTTTTAAGTTTTGGACATAACCAGGGTTAAGAAAATAGAACAACTAATCATTATAGCATTGTCCGATTTGATTTCAATTTAATCTTTAAAGTTCATTTGATGGACTGTAAATTATTTTTAAATTTTTTCTTATGAATTGTTTTCTAAAAAAATAACTATATCTCACTCTATTACTAATATCTATTATTCGAATATAATTTAAATTTACTATTTGGCATATACAAGACAGCCAAATGATGTTTTTTGCGGTTTGAACACAACCAGAGTTAAGAAAATGTAATAACTAATAGCATTGGCTATTTACTATTTCGCATATACAAGATAGCCAAATGATGTTTTTTGCGGTTTGAACACAACCAGAATTAAGAAAATATAATAACTGATAGCGTTAAAGATTGTTCCGATTTAATTTAATTTTTAGATATAATTTGATTAACCCTAAATGACTTTTAAAAATATTTTGATGTATTTTGTTTAAAAAAAATAGTCATATCTCACTCAATTACGGTTATCTATTATTCAAATTTATTTTAAAATTAATATTTAGGTTATACAAGATGACTCAAATAATCCTATTTAAGTTTTGGACATAACCAGGGTTAAGAAAATAGAACAATTAATCATTATAGCATTATCCGATTTGATTTCAATTTAATCTTTGAAGTTCATTTGATGGACTGTAAATTATTTTTAAAATTTTTCATATGAATTGTTTTCTAAAAAAATAATTATATCTCACTCTATTACTAATATCTATTATTCGAATATAATTTAAATTTACTATTTCGCATATACAAGATAGCCAAATGATGTTTTTTGCGGTTTGAACACAACCAGAGTTAAGAAAATGTAATAACTAATAGGGTTGGCGATTGTTCCGATTTAATTTTAATTCAATTTTTAGATATAATTTGATTAACCCTAAATGATTTTTAAGAATAGTTTTATGTATTATGTTTTAAAAAAATAGTCATATCTCACTCAATTACGGGTATCTTTTATTCAAATATAATTTAAAATTAATATTTAGATTACACAAGATGACCCAAATGATCCTTTTTAAGTTTTAGACATAACCAGGGTTAAGAAAATAGAACAATTAATCATTATAGCATTGTCCGATTTGATTCCAATTTAATCTTTGAAGATCATTAGATGTACTGTAAATTATTTTTTAAATTTTTCTTATGAACTGTTTTTTAAAAAAAATAATTATATCTCACTCTATTACTGTTATCTATTATTCAAATTTATTTTAAAATTAACATTTAGGTTATACAAGATGACTCATATGATCCTTTTTAAGTTTTGGACATAAACAGGGTTAAGAAAATAGAACAATTAATCATTATAGCATTATCCAATTTGATTTCAATTTAATCTTTGAAGTTCATTTGATGGACTGTAAATTATTTTTAAAATTTTTCTTATGAATTGTTTTCTAAACAAATAATTATATCTCACTCTATTACTAATATCTATTATTCGAATATAATTTAAATTTACTATTTGGCATATACAAGACAGCCAAATGATGTTTTTTGCGGTTTGAACACAACCAGAGTTAAGAAAATGTAATAACTAATAGCATTGGCGATTGTTTCGATTTAATTTTAATTAAATTTTTAGATATAATTTGATTAACCCTAAATAATTTTTTAAAATAATTTTTTGTATTATGTTTTAAAAAAATAGTCATATCTCACTCAATTACGGTTATCTTTTATTCAAATATAATTTAAAATTAATATTTAGATTACACAAGATGACCCAAATGATCCTTTTTAAGTTTTGGCCATAACCAGGGTTAACAAAATAGAACAATTGAACATTGTCCGATTTGATTCCAATTAATTTTTGAAGTTCATTTGATGTACTGTAAATTATTTTTTAAATTTTTCTTATGAACTGTTTTTTAAAAAAAATAATTATATCTCAATCTATTACTGTTATCTATTATTCAAATTTATTTTAAAATTAATATTTAGGTTATACAAGATGACTCATATGATCCTTTTTAAGTTTTGGACATAACCAGGGTTAAGAAAATAGAACAACTAATCATTATAGCATTGTCCGATTTGATTTCAATTTAATCTTTAAAGTTCATTTGATGGACTGTAAATTATTTTTAAATTTTTTCTTATGAATTGTTTTCTAAAAAAATAATTATATCTCACTCTATTACTAATATCTATTATTCGAATATAATTTAAATTTAGTATTTGGCATATACAACACAGCCAAATGATGTTTTTTGCGGTTTGAACACAACCAGAGTTAAGAAAATGTAATAAACTAATAGCGTTTGCGATTGTTCCGATTTAATTTTAATTAAATTTTTAGATATAACTTGATTAACCCTAAATAATTTTTTAAAATAATTTTATGTATTATGTTTTAAAAAAATAGTCATATCTCACTCAATTACGGTTATCTTTTATTCAAATATAATTTAAAATTAATATTTAGATTACACAAGATGACCCAAAAGATCCTTTTTAAGTTTTGGCCATAACCAGGGTTAAGAAAATAGAACAATTAATCATTATAGCATTGTCCGATTTGATTCCAATTAATTTTTGAAGTTCATTTGATGTACTGTAAATTATTTTTTAAATTTTTCTTATGAACTGTTTTTTAAAAAAAATAATTATATCTCACTCTATTACTGTTATCTATTATTCAAATTTATTTTAAAATTAATATTTAGGTTATACAAGATGACTCATATGATCCTTTTTAAGTTTTGGACATAACCAGGGTTAAGAAAATAGAACAACTAATCATTATAGCATTGTCCGATTTGATTTCAATTTAATCTTTAAAGTTCATTTGATGGACTGTAAATTATTTTTAAAATTTTTCTTATGAATTGTTTTCTAAAAAAATAATTATATCTCACTCTATTACTAATATCTATTATTCGGATATAATTTAAATTTAGTATTTGGCATATACAACACAGCCAAATGATGTTTTTTGCGGTTTGAACACAACCAGAGTTAAGAAAATGTAATAAACTAATAGCGTTTGCGATTGTTCCGATTTAATTTTAATTAAATTTTTAGATATAACTTGATTAACCCTAAATAATTTTTTAAAATAATTTTATGTATTATGTTTTAAAAAAATAGTCATATCTCACGCAATTACGGTTATCTATTATTCATATTTATTTTAAGATTAATATTTAGGTTATACAAGATGACTCAAATGATCCTATTTAAGTTTTGGACATAACCATGGTTAAGAAAATAGAACAAATAATCATTATAGCATTGTCCGATTTGATTCCAATTTAATTTTTGAAGTTCATTTTGATGTACTGTAAATTATTTTTAAAATTTTTCTTATGAATTGTTTTTTAAAAAAATAATTATATCTCACTCTATTACTGTTATCTATTATTCGAATAGAATTTAAATTTACTATTTCGCATATACAAGATAGCCAAATGATGTTTTTTATGGTTTGAACACAACCAGAATTAACAAAATATAATAATTGATAGCGTTAAAGATTGTTCCGATTTAATTTAATTTTTAAATATAATTTGATTAACCCTAAATAAATGACTTTTAAAAATATTTTGATGTATTTTGTTTAAAAAAAATAGTTATATCTCACTCAATTACGGATATCTATTATTCAAATTTATTTTAAAATTAATATTTAGGTTATACAAGATGACTTAAATGATCCTATTTAAGTTTTGGACATAACCAGGGTTAAGAAAATAGAACAATTAATCATTATAGCATTGTCCGATTTGATTTCAATTTAATCTTTGAAGTTCATTTGATGGACTGTAAATTATTTTTAAAATTTATTTTATGAATTGTTTTTTAAAAAAATAATTATATCTCACTCTATTACTGTTATCTATTATTCAAATTTATTTTAAAATTAATATTTAGGTTATACCAGAAGACTCAAATGATCCTATTTAAGTTTTGGACATAACCAGGGTTAAGAAAATAGAACAAATAATCATTATAGCATTGTCCGATTGGATTCAAATTAGTTTTTGAAGTTCATTTGATGTACTGTAAATTATTTTTAAAATTTTTCTTATGAATTGTTTTTTAAAAAAATAATTATATCTCACTCTATTACTGTTATCTATTATTCGAATAGAATTTAAATTTACTATTTCGCATATACAAGATAGCCAAATGATGTTTTTTACGGTTTGAACACAACCAGAGTTAAGAAAATGTAATAACTAATAGCGTTGGCAATCGTTCCGATTTAATTTTAATTAAATTTTTAGATATAATTTGATTAACCCTAAATAATTTTTAAAAATAATTTTATGTATTATGTTTTAAAATAATAGTCATATCTCACTCAATTACGGTTATCTATTATTCATATTTATTTTAAAATTAGTATTTAGGTTATACAAGATGACTCAATTGATCCTATTTAAGTTTTGGACACAACCAGGGTTAAGAAAATAGAACAATTAATCATTATAGCATTATCCAATTTGATTTCAATTTAATCTTTGAAGTTCATTTGATGGACTGTAAATTATTTTTAAAATTTTTCTTATGAATTGTTTTCTAAAAAAATAATTATATCTCACTCTATTACTGTTATCTATTATTCGAATAGAATTTAAATTTACTATTTCGCATATACAAGAGAACCAAATGATGTTTTTTACGGTTTAAACACAACCAGAATTAAGAAAATATAATAACTAATAGCGTTAAAGATTGTTCCGTTTTAATTTTAATTTAATTTTTAGATATAAGATAGATTAACCCTAAATGACTTTTAAAAATATTTTGATAAATTGTGTTTAAAAAAAATAGTCATATCTCACTCAATTACGGTTATCTATTATTCAAATTTATTTTAAAATTAATATTTAGGTTATACAAGATGACTCAAATGATCCTATTTAAGTTTTGGACATAACCAGGATTAAGAAAATAGAACAATTAATCATTATAGCATTGTCCGATTTGATTTCAATTTAATCTTTGAAGTTCATTTGATGGACTGAAAATTATTTTTAAAATTTTTCCTATGAGTTGTTTTCTAAAAAATCAATTATATCTTACTCTATTACTAATATCTATTATTCGAATATAATTTAAATTTACTATTTTGCATATACAAGATAGCCAAATGATGTTTTTTGCGGTTCGAACACAATCAGAGTTAAGAAAATGTAATAACTAATAGGGTTGGCGATTGTTCCGATTTAATTTTATTTCAATTTTTAGATACAATTTGATTAACCCTAAATGATTTTTAAGAATAGTTTTATGTATTATGTTTTAAAAAAATAGTCATATCTCACTCAATTACGGTTATCTTTTATTCAAATATAATTTAAAATTAATATTTAGAATACACAAGATGACCCAAATGATCCTTTTTAAGTTTTAGACATAACCAGGGTTAAGAAAATAGAACAGTTAATCATTATAGCATTGTCCGATTTGATTCCAATTTAATCTTTAAAGTTCATTTGATGGACTGTAAATTATTTTTAAAATTTTTCTTATGAATTGTTTTCTAAAAAAATAATTATATCTCACTCTATTTCTAATATCTATTATTCGAATATAATTTAAATATACTATTTCGCATTTACAAGATAGCCAAATGATGTTTTTTGCGGTTTGAACACAACCAGAGTTAAGAAAATGTAATAACTAATAGCGTTGGCGATTGTTCCAATTTAATTTTAATTAAATATTTAGATATAATTTCATTAACCCTAAATAATTTTAAAAAATAATTTTATGTATTATGTTTTAAAAAAATAGTCATATCTCACTCAATTACGGTTATCTATTATTCAAATTTATTTTAAAATTAATATTTACGTTATACAAGATGACTCAATTGATCCTTTTTAAGTTTTGGACATAACCAGGGTTAAGAAAATAGAACAATTAATTATTATAGCATTGTCCGATTTGATTCCAATTTAATCTTTTAAGTTCATTTAATGGACTGTAAATTATTTTTAAAATTTTTCTTATGAATTGTTTTTTAAAAAAATTATTATATCTCACTCTATTACTGTTATCTATTATTCGAATAGAATTTAAATTTACTATTACGCATATACAAAATAGCCAAATGATGTTTTTTACGGTTTGAACACAACCAGAATTAAGAAAATATAATAACTAATAGCGTTAAAGATTGTTCCGTTTTAATTTTAATTTAATTTTTAGATATAATTTGATTAACCCTAAATGACTTTTAAAAATATTTTGATGTATTGTGTTTAAAAAGAATAGTCATATCTCACTCAATTACGGTTATCTATTATTCAAATTTATTTTAAAATTAATATTTAGGTTATACAAGATGACTCAAATGATCCTATTTAAGTTTTGGACATAACCAGGGTTAAGAAAATAGAACAATTAATCATTATAGCATTGTCCGATTTGATTCCAATTTAATCTTTGAAGTTCATTTGATGGACTGTAAATTATTTTTAAAATTTTTCCTATGAATTGTTCTCTAAAAAAATAATTATATCTTACTCTATGACTAATATCTATTATTCGAATATAATTTAAATTTACTATTTCGCATATACAAGATAGCCAAATGATGTTTTTTGCGGTTTGAACACAACCAGAGTTAAGAAAATGTAATAACTAATAGGGTTGGCGATTGTTCCGATTTAATTTTAATTCAATTTTTAGATATAATTTGATTAACCCTAAATGATTTTTAAGAATAGTTTTATGCATTATGTTTTAAAAAAATAGTCATATCTCACTCAATTAGGGTTATCTTTTATTCAAATATAATTTAAAATTAATATTTAGATTACACAAGATGACCCAAATGATCCTTTTTAAGTTTTAGACATAACCAGGGTTAAGAAAATAGAACAATTAATCATTATAGCATTGTCCGATTTGATTCCAATTTAATTTTTGAAGTTCATTTTGATGTACTGTAAATTATTTTTAAAATTTTTCTTATGAATTGTTTTTTAAAAAAATAATTATATCACCCTCTATTACTAATATCTATTATTAGAATATAATTTAAATTAACTATTTCGCATATACAAGATAGCCAAATGATGTTTTTTGCGGTTTGAACACAACCAGAGTTAAGAAAATGTAATAACTAATAGGGTTGGCGATTGTTCCGATTTAATTTTAATTCAATTTTTAGATATAATTTGATTAACCCTAAATAATTTTTTAAAATAATTTTATGTATTATGTTTTAAAAAAATAGTCATATCTCACTCAATTACGGTTATCTTTTATTCAAATATAATTTAAAATTAATATTTAGATTACACAAGATGACCCAAATGATCCTTTTTAAGTTTTGGCCATAACCAGGGTTAAGAAAATAGAACAATTAATCATTATAGCATTGTCCGATTTGATTCCAATTAATTTTTGAAGTTCATTTGATGTACTGTAAATTATTTTTTAAATTTTTCTTATGAACTGTTTTTTAAAAAAAATAATTATATCTCACTCTATTACTGTTATCTATTATTCAAATTTATTTTAAAATTAATATTTAGGTTATACAAGATGACTCGTATGATCCTTTTTAAGTTTTGGACATAACCAGGGTTAAGAAAATAGAACAACTAATCATTATAGCATTGTCCGATTTGATTTCAATTTAATCTTTAAAGTTCATTTGATGGACTGTAAATTATTTTTAAAATTTTTCTTATGAATTGTTTTCTAAAAAAATAATTATATCTCACTCTATTACTAATATCTATTATTCGAATATAATTTAAATTTAGTATTTGGCATATACAACACAGCCAAATGATGTTTTTTGCGGTTTGAACACAACCAGAGTTAAGAAAATGTAATAAACTAATAGCGTTTGCGATTGTTCCGATTTAATTTTAATTAAATTTTTAGATATAATTTGATTAACCCTAAATAATTTTTAAAAATAATTTTATGTATTATGTTTTAAAATAATAGTCATATCTCACTCAATTACGGTTATCTATTATTCATATTTATTTTAAGATTAATATTTAGGTTATACAAGATGACTCAAATGATCCTTTTTAAGTTTTAGACATAACCAGGTTTAAGAAAATAAAACAAATAATCATTATAGCATTGTCCGATTTGATTCCAATTTAATTTTTGAAGTTCACTTGATGTACTGTAAATTATTTTTAAAATTTTTCTTATGAATTGTTTTTTAAAAAAATAATTATATCTCACTCTATTACTGTTATCTATTATTCGAATAGAATTTAAATTTACTATTTCGCATATACAAGAGAGCCAAATAATGTTTTTTACGGTTTAAACACAACCAGAATTAAGAAAATATAATAACTAATAGCGTTAAAGATTTTTCCGTTTTAATTTTAATTTAATTTTCAGATATAATTTGATTAACCCTAAATGACTTTTAAAAATATTTTGATGTATTGTGTTAAAAAAGAATAGTCATATCTCACGCAATTACAGTTATCTATTATTCAAATTTATTTTAAAATTAATATTTAGGTTATACAAGATGACTCAATTGATCCTTTAAGTTTTGGACATAACCAGGGTTAAGAAAATAGAACCTTTAATCATTATAGCATTATCCAATTTGATTTCAATTTAATCTTTGAAGTTCATTTGAAGGACTGTAAATTATTTTTAAAATTTTTCCTATGAATTGTTTTCTAAAAAAATAATTATATCTTACTCTATTACTAATATCTATTATTCGAATATAATTTAAATTTACTATTTCGCATATACAAGATAGCCAAATGATGTTTTTTGCGGTTTGAACACAACCAGAATTAAGAAAATATAATAACTGATAGCGTTAAAGATTGTTCCGATTTAATTTAATTTTTAGATATAATTTGATTAACCCTAAATGACTTTTAAAAATAGTTTGATGTATTTTGTTTAAAAAAAATAGTCATATCTCACTCAATTACGGTTATCTATTATTCAAATTTATTTTAAAATTAATATTTAGGTTATACAAGATGACTCAATTGATCCTTTAAGTTTTGGACATAACCAGGGTTAAGAAAATAGAACAATTAATCATTATAGCATTGTCCGATTTGATTTCAATTTAATCTTTAAAGTTCATTTGATGGACTGTAAATTATTTTTAAAATTTTTCTTATGAATTGTTTTCTAAAAAAATAATTATATCTCACTCTATTACTAATATCTATTATTCGAATATAATTTAAATATACTATTTCGCATATACAAGATAGCCAAATGATGTTTTTTGCGGTTTGAACACAACCAGAGTTAAGAAAATGTAATAACTAATAACGTTGGCGATTGTTCCAATTTAATTTTAATTAAATTTTTAGATATAATTTCATTAACCCTAAATAATTTTTAAAAATAATTTTATGTATTATGTTTAAAAAAAATAGTTATATCTCACTCAATTACGGTTATCTATTATTCAAATTTATTTTAAAATTAATATTTAGGTTATACAAGATGACTCAATTGATCCTTTAAGTTTTGGACATAACCAGGGTTAAGAAAATAGAACAATTAATCATTATAGCATTGTCCGATTTGATTTCAATTTAATCTTTAAAGTTCATTTGATGGACTGTAAATTATTTTTAAAATTTTTCTTATGAATTGTTTTCTAAAAAAATAATTATATCTCACTCTATTACTAATATCTATTATTCGAATAGAATTTAAATTTACTATTTCGCATATACAAGAGAGCCAAATGATGTTTTTTACGGTTTAAACACAACCAGAATTAAGAAAATATAATAACTAATAGCGTTAAAGATTGTTCCGTTTTAATTTTAGTTTAATTTTTAGATATAATTTGATCAACCCTAAATGACTTTTAAAAATATTTTGATGTATTGTGTTTAAAAAGAATAGTCATATCTCACGCAATTACGGTTATCTATTATTCAAATTTATTTTAAAATTAATATTTAGGTTATACAAGATGACTCAATTGATCCTTTAAGTTTTGGACATAACCAGGGTTAAGAAAATAGAACCTTTAATCATTATAGCATTATCCAATTTGATTTCAATTTAATCTTTGAAGTTCATTTGATGGACTGTAAATTATTTTTAAAGTTTTTCTTATGAATTGTTTTCTAAAAAAATAATTATATCTCACTCTATTACTAATATCTATTATTCGAATATAATTTAAATTTACTATTTGGCATATACAAGACAGCCAAATGATGTTTTTTGCGGTTTGAACACAACCAGAGTTAAGAAAATGTAATAACTAATAGCATTGGCGATTGTTTCGATTTCATTTTAATTAAATTTTAAGATATAATTTGATTAACCCTAAATAATTTTTTAAAATAAT
The DNA here is from genome assembly GCF_022605725.1 of Anthonomus grandis grandis. Taxonomy (NCBI): domain Eukaryota; kingdom Metazoa; phylum Arthropoda; class Insecta; order Coleoptera; family Curculionidae; genus Anthonomus; species Anthonomus grandis. The sequence continues at coordinate 25,402,472 of NC_065557.1, forward strand.
TTTATGTATTATGTTTTAAAAAAATAGTCATATCTCACTCAATTACGGTTATCTATTATTCAAATTTATTTTAAAATTAATATTTAGGTTATACAAGATGACTCAAATAATCCTATTTAAGTTTAAGACATACCCAGGGATAAGAAAATAAAATAAATAATCATTATAGCATTGTCCTATTTGATTCCAATTTAATTTTTGAAGTTCACTTGATGTACTGTAAATTATTTTTAAAATTTTTCTTATGAATTGTTTTTTAAAAAAATAATTATATCTTACTCTATTACTGTTATCTATTATTCAAATAAAATTTAAATTTACTATTTCGCATATACAAGAGAGCCAAATGATGTTTTTTACGGTTTAAACACAACCAGAATTAAGAAAATATAATAACTAATAGCGTTACAGATTTTTCCGTTTTAATTTTAATTTAATTTTTAGATATAATTTGATTAACCCTAAATGACTTTTAAAAATATTTTGATGTATTGTGTTAAAAAAAAAAATAGTCATATCTCACTCAATTACGGTTATCTATTATTCAAATTTATTTTAGAATAAATATTTAGGTTATACAAGATGACTCAAATGATCCTATTTAAGTTTTGGACATAACCAGGATTAAGAAAATAGAACAATTAATCATTATAGCATTGTCCGATTTGATTCCAATTTAATCTTTGAAGTTCATTTGATGGACTGTAAATTATTTTTAAAATTTTTCCTATGAATTGTTTTCTAAAAAAATAATTATATCTTACTCTATGACTAATATCTATTATTCGAATATAATTTAAATTTACTATTTCGCATATACAAGATAGCCAAATGATGTTTTTTGCGGTTTGAACACAACCAGAATTAAAAAAATATAATAACTGATAGCGTTAAAGATTGTTCCAATTTAATTTAATTTTTAGATATAATTTGATTAACCCTAAATGACTTTTAAAAATAGTTTGATGTATTTTGTTTAAAAAAAATAGTCATATCTCACTCAATTACGGTTATCTATTATTCAAATTTATTTTAAAATTAATATTTAGTTTATACAAGATGACTCAATTGATCCTTTAAGTTTTGGACATAACCAGGGTTAAGAAAATAGAACAATTAATCATTATAGCATTGTCCGATTTGATTTCAATTTAATCTTTGAAGATCATTACTACTGTAAATTATTTAAAAAATAATTTACAGTTGTAATTTTTTATTGTATTTTTAATGTATTATGTTTTAAAATAATAGTCATATCTCACTCAATTACGGTTATCTATTATTCAAATTTATTTTAAAATTAATATTTAGCTTATACAAGATGACTCAATTGATCCTTTTTAAGTTTTGGACATAACCAGGGTTAAGAAAATAGAACAAATAATCATTATAGCATTGTCCGATTTGATTCCAATTTAATTTTTGAAGTTCATTTTGATGTACTGTAAATTATTTTTAAAATTTTTCTTTTGAATTGTTTTTTAAAAAAATAATTATAGCTCACTCTATTACTAATATCTATTATTTGAATATAATTTAAATATACTATTTCGCATATACAAGATAGCCAAATGATGTTTTTTGCGGTTTGAACACAACCAGAGTTAAGAAAATGTAATAACTAATAGCGTTGGCGATTGTTCGAATTTAATTTTAATTAAATTTTTAGATATAATTTCATTAACCCTAAATAATTTTTAAAAATAATTTTATGTATTATGTTTTAAAAAAATAGTCATATCTCACTCAATTACGGTTATCTATTATTCTAATTTATTTTAAAATTAATATTTAGTTTATACAAGATGACTCAATTGATCCTTTAAGTTTTGGACATAACCAAGGTTAAGAAAATAGAACAAATAATCATTATAGCATTGTCCGATTGGATTCAAATTAATTTTTGAAGTTCATTTGATGTACTGTAAATTATTTTTAAAATTTTTCTTATGAATTGTTTTTTAAAAAAATAATTATATCTCACTCTATTACTGTTATCTATTATTCGAATAGAATTTAAATTTACTATTTCGCATATAAAAGATAGCCAAATGATGTTTTTTACGGTTTGAACACAACCAGAGTTAAGAAAATGTAATAACTAATAGCGTTGGCAATTGTTCCGATTTAATTTTAATTAAATTTTTAGATATAATTTGATTAAGCCTAAATAATTTTTAAAAATAATTTTATGTATTATGTTTTAAAATAATAGTCATATCTCACTCAATTACGGTTATCTATTATTCATATTTATTTTAAAATTAGTATTTAGGTTATACAAGATGACTCAATTGATCCTATTTAAGTTTTGAACATAACCAGGGTTAAGAAAATAGAACAATTAATCATTATAGCATTATCCAATTTGATTTCAATTTAATCTTTGAAGTTCATTTGATGGACTGTAAATTATTTTTAAAATTTTTCTTATGAATTGTTTTCTAAAAAAATAATTATATCTCACTCTATTACTGTTATCTATTAATCGAATAGAATTTAAATTTACTATTTCGCATATACAAGAGAACCAAATGATGTTTTTTACGGTTTAAACACAACCAGAATTAAGAAAATATAATAACTAATAGCGTTAAAGATTGTTCCGTTTTAATTTTAATTTAATTTTTAGATATAAGATAGATTAACCCTAAATGACTTTTAAAAATATTTTGATAAATTGTGTTTAAAAAAAATAGTCATATCTCACTCAATTACGGTTATCTATTATTCAAATTTATTTTAAAATTAATATTTATGTTATACAAGATGACTCAAATGATCCTATTTAAGTTTTGGACATAACCAGGATTAAGAAAATAGAACAATTAATCATTATAGCATTGTCCGATTTGATTCCAATTTAATCTTTGAAGTTCATTTGATGGACTGTAAATTATTTTTAAAATTTTTCCTATGAATTGTTTTCTAAAAAAATAATTATATCTTACTCTATGACTAATATCTATTATTCGAATATAATTTAAATTTACTATTTCGCATATACAAGATAGCCAAATGATGTTTTTTGCTGTTTGAACACAACCAGAATTAAAAAAATATAATAACTGATAGCGTTAAAGATTGTTCCAATTTAATTTAATTTTTAGATATAATTTGATTAACCCTAAATGACTTTTAAAAATAGTTTGATGTATTTTGTTTAAAAAAAATAGTCATATCTCACTCAATTACGGTTATCTATTATTCAAATTTATTTTAAAATTAATATTTAGTTTATACAAGATGACTCAATTGATCCTTTAAGTTTTGGACATAACCAGGGTTAAGAAAATAGAACAATTAATCATTATAGCATTGTCCGATTTGATTTCAATTTAATCTTTGAAGATCATTACTACTGTAAATTATTTAAAAAATAATTTACAGTTGTAATTTTTTATTGTATTTTTAATGTATTATGTTTTAAAATAATAGTCATATCTCACTCAATTACGGTTATCTATTATTCAAATTTATTTTAAAATTAATATTTAAGTTATACAAGATGACTCAATTGATCCTTTTTAAGTTTTGGACATAACCAGGGTTAAGAAAATAGAACAAATAATCATTATAGCATTGTCCGATTGGATTCAAATTAATTTTTGAAGTTCATTTGATGTACTGTAAATTATTTTTAAAATTTTTCTTATGAATTGTTTTCTAAAAAAATAATTATAGCTCACTCTATTACTAATATCTATTATTTGAATATAATTTAAATATACTATTTCGCATATACAAGATAGCCAAATGATGTTTTTTGCGGTTTGAACACAACCAGAGTTAAGAAAATGTAATAACTAATAGCGTTAAAGATTGTTCCGATTTAATTTTAATTAAATTTTTAGATATAATTTGATTAACCCTAAATAATTTTTAAAAATAATTTTATGTATTATGTTTTAAAAAAATAGTCATATCTCACTCAATTACGGTTATCTATTATTCAAATTTATTTTAAAATTAATATTTAGTTTATACAAGATGACTCAATTGATCCTTTAAGTTTTGGACATAACCAGGGTTAAGAAAATAGAACAAATAATCATTATAGCATTGTCCGATTGGATTCAAATTAATTTTTGAAGTTCATTTGATGTACTGTAAATTATTTTTAAAATTTTTCTTATGAATTGTTTTTTAAAAAAATAATTATATCTCACTCTATTACTGTTATCTATTATTCGAATAGAATTTAAATTTACTATTTCGCATATACAAGATAGCCAAATGATGTTTTTTACGGTTTGAACACAACCAGAGTTAAAAGAAAATGTAATAACTAATAGCGTTGGCAATTGTTCCGATTTAATTTTAATTAAATTTTTAGATATAATTTGATTAACCCTAAATAATTTTTAAAAATAATTTTATGTATTATGTTTTAAAATAATAGTCATATCTCACTCAATTACGGTTATCTATTATTCATATTTATTTTAGAATTAGTATTTAGGTTATACAAGATGACTCAATTGATCCTATTTAAGTTTTGAACATAACCAGGGTTAAGAAAATAGAACAATTAATCATTATAGCATTATCCAATTTGATTTCAATTTAATCTTTGAAGTTCATTTGATGGACTGTAAATTATTTTTAAAATTTTTCTTATGAATTGTTTTCTAAAAAAATAATTATATCTCACTCTATTACTGTTATCTATTATTCGAATAGAATTTAAATTTACTATTTCGCATATACAAGAGAACCAAATGATGTTTTTTACGGTTTAAACACAACCAGAATTAAGAAAATATAATAACTAATAGCGTTAAAGATTGTTCCGATTTAATTTTAATTAAATTTTTAGATATAATTTGATTAACCCTAAATAATTTTTAAAAATAATTTTATGTATTATGTTTTAAAAAAATAGTCATATCTCACTCAATTACGGTTATCTATTATTCAAATTTATTTTAAAATTAATATTTAGGTTATACAAGATGACTCAAATGATCCTATTTAAGTTTTGGACATAACCAGGATTAAGAAAATAGAACAATTAATCATTATAGCATTGTCCGATTTGATTCCAATTTAATCTTTGAAGTTCATTTGATGGACTGTAAATTATTTTTAAAATTTTTCCTATGAATTGTTTTCTAAAAAAATAATTATATCTTACTCTATGACTAATATCTATTATTCGAATATAATTTAAATTTACTATTTCGCATATACAAGATAGCCAAATGATGTTTTTTGCGGTTTGAACACAACCAGAATTAAAAAAATATAATAACTGATAGCGTTAAAGATTGTTCCAATTTAATTTAATTTTTAGATATAATTTGATTAACCCTAAATGACTTTTAAAAATAGTTTGATGTATTTTGTTTAAAAAAAATAGTCATATCTCACTTAATTACGGTTATCTATTATTCAAATTTATTTTAAAATTAATATTTAGTTTATACTAGATGACTCAATTGATCTTTTAAGTTTTGGACATAACCAGGGTTAAGAAAATAGAACAATTAATCATTATAGCATTGTCCGATTTGATTTCAATTTAATCTTTGAAGATCATTACAACTGTAAATTATTTAAAAAATAATTTACAGTTGTAATTTTTTATTGTATTTTTAATGTATTATGTTTTAAAATAATAGTCATATCTCACTCAATTACGGTTATCTATTATTCAAATTTGTTTTAAAATTAATATTTAGCTTATACAAGATGACTCAATTGATCCTTTTTAAGTTTTGGACATAACCAAGGTTAAGAAAATAGAACAAATAATCATTATAGCATTGTCCGATTGGATTCAAATTAATTTTTGAAGTTCATTTGATGTACTGTAAATTATTTTTAAAATTTTTCTTATGAATTGTTTTTTAAAAAAATAATTATATCTCACTCTATTACTGTTATCTATTATTCGAATAGAATTTAAATTTACTATTTCGCATATAAAAGATAGCCAAATGATGTTTTTTACGGTTTGAACACAACCAGAGTTAAGAAAATGTAATAACTAATAGCGTTGGCAATTGTTCCGATTTAATTTTAATTAAATTTTTAGATATAATTTGATTAACCCTAAATAATTTTTAAAAATAATTTTATGTATTATGTTTTAAAATAATAGTCATATCTCACTCAATTACGGTTATCTATTATTCATATTTATTTTAAAATTAGTATTTAGGTTATACAAGATGACTCAATTGATCCTATTTAAGTTTTGAACATAACCAGGGTTAAGAAAATAGAATAATTAATCATTATAGCATTATCCAATTTGATTTCAATTTAATCTTTGAAGTTCATTTGATGGACTGTAAATTATTTTTAAAATTTTTCTTATGAATTGTTTTCTAAAAAAATAATTATATCTCACTCTATTACTGTTATCTATTATTCGAATAGAATTTAAATTTACTATTTCGCATATACAAGAGAACCAAATGATGTTTTTTACGGTTTAAACACAACCAGAATTAAGAAAATATAATAACTAATAGCGTTAAAGATTGTTCCGTTTTAATTTTAATTTAATTTTTAGATATAAGATAGATTAACCCTAAATGACTTTTAAAAATATTTTGATAAATTGTGTTTAAAAAAAATAGTCATATCTCACTCAATTACGGTTATCTATTATTCAAATTTATTTTAAAATTAATATTTATGTTATACAAGATGACTCAAATGATCCTATTTAAGTTTTGGACATATTCAGGATTAAGAAAATAGAACAATTAATCATTATAGCATTGTCCGATTTGATTCCAATTTAATCTTTGAAGTTCATTTGATGGACTGTAAATTATTTTTAAAATTTTTCCTATGAATTGTTTTCTAAAAAAATAATTATATCTTACTCTATGACTAATATCTATTATTCGAATATAATTTAAATTTACTATTTCGCATATACAAGATAGCCAAATGATGTTTTTTGCGGTTTGAACACAACCAGAATTAAAAAAATATAATAACTGATAGCGTTAAAGATTGTTCCAATTTAATTTAATTTTTAGATATAATTTGATTAACCCTAAATGACTTTTAAAAATAGTTTGATGTATTTTGTTTAAAAAAAATAGTCATATCTCACTCAATTACGGTTATCTATTATTCAAATTTATTTTAAAATTAATATTTAGTTTATACAAGATGACTCAATTGATCCTTTAAGTTTTGGACATAACCAGGGTTAAGAAAATAGAACAATTAATCATTATAGCATTGTCCGATTTGATTTCAATTTAATCTTTGAAGATCATTACTACTGTAAATTATTTAAAAAATAATTTACAGTTGTAATTTTTTATTGTATTTTTAATGTATTATGTTTTAAAATAATAGTCATATCTCACTCAATTACGGTTATCTATTATTCAAATTTATTTTAAAATTAATATTTAAGTTATACAAGATGACTCAATTGATCCTTTTTAAGTTTTGGACATAACCAGGGTTAAGAAAATAGAACAAATAATCATTATAGCATTGTCCGATTGGATTCAAATTAATTTTTGAAGTTCATTTGATGTACTGTAAATTATTTTTAAAATTTTTCTTATGAATTGTTTTCTAAAAAAATAATTATAGCTCACTCTATTACTAATATCTATTATTTGAATATAATTTAAATATACTATTTCGCATATACAAGATAGCCAAATGATGTTTTTTGCGGTTTGAACACAACCAGAGTTAAGAAAATGTAATAACTAATAGCGTTAAAGATTGTTCCGATTTAATTTTAATTAAATTTTTAGATATAATTTGATTAACACTAAATAATTTTTAAAAATAATTTTATGTATTATGTTTTAAAAAAATAGTCATATCTCACTCAATTACGGTTATCTATTATTCAAATTTATTTTAAAATTAATATTTAGTTTATACAAGATGACTCAATTGATCCTTTAAGTTTTGGACATAACCAGGGTTAAGAAAATAGAACAAATAATCATTATAGCATTGTCCGATTGGATTCAAATTAATTTTTGAAGTTCATTTGATGTACTGTAAATTATTTTTAAAATTTTTCTTATGAATTGTTTTTTAAAAAAATAATTATATCTCACTCTATTACTGTTATCTATTATTCGAATAGAATTTAAATTTACTATTTCGCATATACAAGATAGCCAAATGATGTTTTTTACGGTTTGAACACAACCAGAGTTAAAAGAAAATGTAATAACTAATAGCGTTGGCAATTGTTCCGATTTAATTTTAATTAAATTTTTAGATATAATTTGATTAACCCTAAATAATTTTTAAAAATAATTTTATGTATTATGTTTTAAAATAATAGTCATATCTCACTCAATTACGGTTATCTATTATTCATATTTATTTTAGAATTAGTATTTAGGTTATACAAGATGACTCAATTGATCCTATTTAAGTTTTGAACATAACCAGGGTTAAGAAAATAGAACAATTAATCATTATAGCATTATCCAATTTGATTTCAATTTAATCTTTGAAGTTCATTTGATGGACTGTAAATTATTTTTAAAATTTTTCTTATGAATTGTTTTCTAAAAAAATAATTATATCTCACTCTATTACTGTTATCTATTATTCGAATAGAATTTAAATTTACTATTTCGCATATACAAGAGAACCAAATGATGTTTTTTACGGTTTAAACACAACCAGAATTAAGAAAATATAATAACTAATAGCGTTAAAGATTGTTCCGATTTAATTTTAATTAAATTTTTAGATATAATTTGATTAACCCTAAATAATTTTTAAAAATAATTTTATGTATTATGTTTTAAAAAAATAGTCATATCTCACTCAATTACGGTTATCTATTATTCAAATTTATTTTAAAATTAATATTTAGGTTATACAAGATGACTCAAATGATCCTATTTAAGTTTTGGACATAACCAGGATTAAGAAAATAGAACAATTAATCATTATAGCATTGTCCGATTTGATTCCAATTTAATCTTTGAAGTTCATTTGATGGACTGTAAATTATTTTTAAAATTTTTCTTATGAATTGTTTTCTAAAAAAATAATTATAGCTCACTCTATTACTAATATCTATTATTTGAATATAATTTAAATATACTATTTCGCATATACAAGATAGCCAAATGATGTTTTTTGCGGTTTGAACACAACCAGAGTTAAGAAAATGTAATAACTAATAGCGTTAAAGATTGTTCCGATTTAATTTTAATTAAATTTTTAGATATAATTTGATTAACCCTAAATAATTTTTAAAAATAATTTTATGTATTATGTTTTAAAAAAATAGTCATATCTCACTCAATTACGGTTATCTATTATTCAAATTTATTTTAAAATTAATATTTAGTTTATACAAGATGACTCAATTGATCCTTTAAGTTTTGGACATAACCAGGGTTAAGAAAATAGAACAAATAATCATTATAGCATTGTCCGATTGGATTCAAATTAGTTTTTGAAGTTCATTTGATGTACTGTAAATTATTTTTAAAATTTTTCTTATGAATTGTTTTTTAAAAAAATAATTATATCTCACTCTATTACTGTTATCTATTATTCGAATAGAATTTAAATTTACTATTTCGCATATACAAGATAGCCAAATGATGTTTTTTACGGTTTGAACACAACCAGAGTTAAGAAAATGTAATAACTAATAGCGTTGGCAATTGTTCCGATTTAATTTTAATTAAATTTTTAGATATAATTTGATTAACCCTAAATAATTTTTAAAAATAATTTTATGTATTATGTTTTAAAATAATAGTCATATCTCACTCAATTACGGTTATCTATTATTCATATTTATTTTAAAATTAGTATTTAGGTTATACAAGATGACTCAATTGATCCTATTTAAGTTTTGGACATAACCAGGGTTAAGAAAATAGAACAATTAATCATTATAGCATTATCCAATTTGATTTCAATTTAATCTTTGAAGTTCATTTGATGGACTGTAAATTATTTTTAAAATTTTTCTTATGAATTGTTTTCTAAAAAAATAATTATATCTCACTCTATTACTGTTATCTATTATTCGAATAGAATTTAAATTTACTATTTCGCATATACAAGAGAACCAAATGATGTTTTTTACGGTTTAAACACAACCAGAATTAAGAAAATATAATAACTAATAGCGTTAAAGATTGTTCCGTTTTAATTTTAATTTAATTTTTAGATATAAGATAGATTAACCCTAAATGACTTTTAAAAATATTTTGATAAATTGTGTTTAAAAAAAATAGTCATATCTCACTCAATTACGGTTATCTATTATTCAAATTTATTTTAAAATACACATCTCGTGAGAGTAAGATGACTCAAATGATCCTATTTAAGTTTTGGACATAACCAGGATTAAGAAAATAGAACAATTAATCATTATAGCATTGTCCGATTTGATTTCAATTTAATCTTTGAAGTTCATTTGATGGACTGAAAATTATTTTTAAAATTTTTCCTATGAGTTGTTTTCTAAAAAATCAATTATATCTTACTCTATTACTAATATCTATTATTCGAATATAATTTAAATTTACTATTTCGCATATACAAGATAGCCAAATGATGTTTTTTGCGGTTCGAACACAATCAGAGTTAAGAAAATGTAATAACTAATAGGGTTGGCGATTGTTCCGATTTAATTTTATTTCAATTTTTAGATATAATTTGATTAACCCTAAATGATTTTTAAGAATAGTTTTATGTATTATGTTTTAAAAAAATAGTCATATCTCACTCAATTACGGTTATCTTTTATTCAAATATAATTTAAAATTAATATTTAGAATACACAAGATGACCCAAATGATCCTTTTTAAGTTTTAGACATAACCAGGGTTAAGAAAATAGAACAGTTAATCATTATAGCATTGTCCGATTTGATTCCAATTTAATCTTTAAAGTTCATTTGATGGACTGTAAATTATTTTTAAAATTTTTCTTATGAATTGTTTTCTAAAAAAATAATTATATCTCACTCTATTTCTAATATCTATTATTCGAATATAATTTAAATATACTATTTCGCATTTACAAGATAGCCAAATGATGTTTTTTGCGGTTTGAACACAACCAGAGTTAAGAAAATGTAATAACTAATAGCGTTGGCGATTGTTCCAATTTAATTTTAATTAAATATTTAGATATAATTTCATTAACCCTAAATAATTTTAAAAAATAATTTTATGTATTATGTTTTAAAAAAATAGTCATATCTCACTCAATTACGGTTATCTATTATTCAAATTTATTTTAAAATTAATATTTACGTTATACAAGATGACTCAATTGATCCTTTTTAAGTTTTGGACATAACCAGGGTTAAGAAAATAGAACAATTAATCATTATAGCATTGTCCGATTTGATTCCAATTTAATCTTTTAAGTTCATTTAATGGACTGTAAATTATTTTTAAAATTTTTCTTATGAATTGTTTTTTAAAAAAATAATTATATCTCACTCTATTACTGTTATCTATTATTCGAATAGAATTTAAATTTACTATTACGCATATACAAAATAGCCAAATGATGTTTTTTACGGTTTGAACACAACCAGAATTAAGAAAATATAATAACTAATAGCGTTAAAGATTGTTCCGTTTTAATTTTAATTTAATTTTTAGATATAATTTGATTAACCCTAAATGACTTTTAAAAATATTTTGATGTATTGTGTTTAAAAAGAATAGTCATATCTCACTCAATTACGGTTATCTATTATTCAAATTTATTTTAAAATTAATATTTAGGTTATACAAGATGACCCAAATGATCCTTTTTAAGTTTTAGACATAACCAGGGTTAAGAAAATAGAACAGTTAATCATTATAGCATTGTCCGATTTGATTCCAATTTAATCTTTAAAGTTCATTTGATGGACTGTAAATTATTTTTAAAATTTTTCTTATGAATTGTTTTCTAAAAAAATAATTATATCTCACTCTATTACTAATATCTATTATTCGAATATAATTTAAATATACTATTTCGCATATACAAGATAGCCAAATGATGTTTTTTGCGGTTTGAACACAACCAGAGTTAAGAAAATGTAATAACTAATAGCGTTGGCGATTGTTCCAATTTAATTTTAATTAAATTTTTAGATATAATTTCATTAACCCTAAATAATTTTTAAAAATAATTTTATGTATTATGTTTTAAAATAATAGTCATATCTCACTCAATTACGGTTATCTATTATTCATATTTATTTTAAAATTAATATGATGTTTTTTGCGGTTTGAACACAACCAGAGTTAAGAAAATGTAATAACTAATAGCGTTGGCGATTGTTCCGATTTAATTTTAATTAAATTTTTAGATATAATTTGATTAACCCTAAATAATTTTTAAAAATAATTTTATGTATTATGTTTTAAAATAAGAGTCATATCTCACTCAATTACGGTTATCTATTATTCATATTTATTTTAAAATTAGTATTTAGGTTATACAAGATGACTCAATTGATCCTATTTAAGTTTTGGACATAACCAGGGTTAAGAAAATAGAACAATTAATTATTATAGCATTATCCAATTTGATTTCAATTTAATCTTTGAAGTTCATTTGATGGACTGTAAATTATTTTTAAAATTTTTCTTATAAATTGTTTTCTGAAAAAATAATTATATCTCACTCTATTACTGTTATCTATTATTCGAATAGAATTTAAATTTACTATTTCGCATATACAAGAGAACCAAATGATGTTTTTTACGGTTTAAACACAACCAGAATTAAGAAAATATAATAACTAATAACGTTAAAGATTGTTCCGTTTTAATTTTAATTTAATTTTTAGATATAAGATAGATTAACCCTAAATGACTTTTAAAAATATTTTGATAAATTGTGTATAAAAAAAATAGTCATATCTCACTCAATTACGGTTATCTATTATTCAAATTTATTGTAAAATTAGTATTTAGGTTATACAAGATGACTCAAATGATCCTATTTAAGTTTTGGACATAACCAGGGTTAAGAAAATAGAACAATTAATCATTATAGCATTGTCCGATTTGATTTCAATTTAATCTTTAAAGTTCATTTGACGGACTGTAAATTATTTTTAAAATTTTTGTTATGAATTGTTTTCTAAAAACATAATTATATCTCACTCTATTACTAATATCTATTATTCGAATATAATTTAAATTTAGTATTTGGCATATACAAGACAGCCAAATGATGTTTTTTGCGGTTTGAACACAACCAGAGTTAAGAAAATGTAATAACTAATAGCGTTGGCGATTGTTCCAATTTAATTTTAAATAAATTTTTAGATATATTTCCATTAACCCTAAATAATTTTTAAAAATAATTGTATGTATTATGTTTTAAAATAATAGTCATATCTCACTCAATTACGGTTATCTATTATTCATATTTATTTTAAAATTAATATTTAGGTTATACAAGATGACTCAAATGATCCTATTTAAGTTTTGGACATAACCAGGATTAAGAAAATAGAACAATTAATCATTATAGCATTGTCCGATTTAATTCCAATTTAATCTTTGAAGTTCATTTGATGGACTGTAAATTATTTTTAAAATTTTTCCTATGAGTTGTTTTCTAAAAAATCAATTATATCTTACTCTATTACTAATATCTATTATTCGAATATAATTTAAATATACTATTTCGCATATACAAGATAGCCAAATGATGTTTTTTGCGGTTTGAACACAACCAGAGTTAAGAAAATGTAATAACTAATAGCGTTAAAGATTGTTCCGATTTAATTTTAATTAAATTTTTAGATATAATTTGATTAACCCTAAATAATTTTTAAAAATAATTTTATGTATTATGTTTTAAAAAAATAGTCATATCTCACTCAATTACGGTTATCTATTATTCAAATTTATTTTAAAATTAATATTTAGTTTATACAAGATGACTCAATTGATCCTTTAAGTTTTGGACATAACCAGGGTTAAGAAAATAGAACAAATAATCATTATAGCATTGTCCGATTGGATTCAAATTAATTTTTGAAGTTCATTTGATGTACTGTAAATTATTTTTAAAATTTTTCTTATGAATTGTTTTTTAAAAAAATAATTATATCTCACTCTATTACTGTTATCTATTATTCGAATAGAATTTAAATTTACTATTTCGCATATACAAGATAGCCAAATGATGTTTTTTACGGTTTGAACACAACCAGAGTTAAAAGAAAATGTAATAACTAATAGCGTTGGCAATTGTTCCGATTTAATTTTAATTAAATTTTTAGATATAATTTGATTAACCCTAAATAATTTTTAAAAATAATTTTATGTATTATGTTTTAAAATAATAGTCATATCTCACTCAATTACGGTTATCTATTATTCATATTTATTTTAGAATTAGTATTTAGGTTATACAAGATGACTCAATTGATCCTATTTAAGTTTTGAACATAACCAGGGTTAAGAAAATAGAACAATTAATCATTATAGCATTATCCAATTTGATTTCAATTTAATCTTTGAAGTTCATTTGATGGACTGTAAATTATTTTTAAAATTTTTCTTATGAATTGTTTTCTAAAAAAATAATTATATCTCACTCTATTACTGTTATCTATTATTCGAATAGAATTTAAATTTACTATTTCGCATATACAAGAGAACCAAATGATGTTTTTTACGGTTTAAACACAACCAGAATTAAGAAAATATAATAACTAATAGCGTTAAAGATTGTTCCGATTTAATTTTAATTAAATTTTTAGATATAATTTGATTAACCCTAAATAATTTTTAAAAATAATTTTATGTATTATGTTTTAAAAAAATAGTCATATCTCACTCAATTACGGTTATCTATTATTCAAATTTATTTTAAAATTAATATTTAGGTTATACAAGATGACTCAAATGATCCTATTTAAGTTTTGGACATAACCAGGATTAAGAAAATAGAACAATTAATCATTATAGCATTGTCCGATTTGATTCCAATTTAATCTTTGAAGTTCATTTGATGGACTGTAAATTATTTTTAAAATTTTTCTTATGAATTGTTTTCTAAAAAAATAATTATAGCTCACTCTATTACTAATATCTATTATTTGAATATAATTTAAATATACTATTTCGCATATACAAGATAGCCAAATGATGTTTTTTGCGGTTTGAACACAACCAGAGTTAAGAAAATGTAATAACTAATAGCGTTAAAGATTGTTCCGATTTAATTTTAATTAAATTTTTAGATATAATTTGATTAACCCTAAATAATTTTTAAAAATAATTTTATGTATTATGTTTTAAAAAAATAGTCATATCTCACTCAATTACGGTTATCTATTATTCAAATTTATTTTAAAATTAATATTTAGTTTATACAAGATGACTCAATTGATCCTTTAAGTTTTGGACATAACCAGGGTTAAGAAAATAGAACAAATAATCATTATAGCATTGTCCGATTGGATTCAAATTAGTTTTTGAAGTTCATTTGATGTACTGTAAATTATTTTTAAAATTTTTCTTATGAATTGTTTTTTAAAAAAATAATTATATCTCACTCTATTACTGTTATCTATTATTCGAATAGAATTTAAATTTACTATTTCGCATATACAAGATAGCCAAATGATGTTTTTTACGGTTTGAACACAACCAGAGTTAAGAAAATGTAATAACTAATAGCGTTGGCAATTGTTCCGATTTAATTTTAATTAAATTTTTAGATATAATTTGATTAACCCTAAATAATTTTTAAAAATAATTTTATGTATTATGTTTTAAAATAATAGTCATATCTCACTCAATTACGGTTATCTATTATTCATATTTATTTTAAAATTAGTATTTAGGTTATACAAGATGACTCAATTGATCCTATTTAAGTTTTGGACATAACCAGGGTTAAGAAAATAGAACAATTAATCATTATAGCATTATCCAATTTGATTTCAATTTAATCTTTGAAGTTCATTTGATGGACTGTAAATTATTTTTAAAATTTTTCTTATGAATTGTTTTCTAAAAAAATAATTATATCTCACTCTATTACTGTTATCTATTATTCGAATAGAATTTAAATTTACTATTTCGCATATACAAGAGAACCAAATGATGTTTTTTACGGTTTAAACACAACCAGAATTAAGAAAATATAATAACTAATAGCGTTAAAGATTGTTCCGTTTTAATTTTAATTTAATTTTTAGATATAAGATAGATTAACCCTAAATGACTTTTAAAAATATTTTGATAAATTGTGTTTAAAAAAAATAGTCATATCTCACTCAATTACGGTTATCTATTATTCAAATTTATTTTAAAATTAATATTTAGGTTATACAAGATGACTCAAATGATCCTATTTAAGTTTTGGACATAACCAGGATTAAGAAAATAGAACAATTAATCATTATAGCATTGTCCGATTTGATTTCAATTTAATCTTTGAAGTTCATTTGATGGACTGAAAATTATTTTTAAAATTTTTCCTATGAGTTGTTTTCTAAAAAATCAATTATATCTTACTCTATTACTAATATCTATTATTCGAATATAATTTAAATTTACTATTTCGCATATACAAGATAGCCAAATGATGTTTTTTGCGGTTCGAACACAATCAGAGTTAAGAAAATGTAATAACTAATAGGGTTGGCGATTGTTCCGATTTAATTTTATTTCAATTTTTAGATATAATTTGATTAACCCTAAATGATTTTTAAGAATAGTTTTATGTATTATGTTTTAAAAAAATAGTCATATCTCACTCAATTACGGTTATCTTTTATTCAAATATAATTTAAAATTAATATTTAGAATACACAAGATGACCCAAATGATCCTTTTTAAGTTTTAGACATAACCAGGGTTAAGAAAATAGAACAGTTAATCATTATAGCATTGTCCGATTTGATTCCAATTTAATCTTTAAAGTTCATTTGATGGACTGTAAATTATTTTTAAAATTTTTCTTATGAATTGTTTTCTAAAAAAATAATTATATCTCACTCTATTTCTAATATCTATTATTCGAATATAATTTAAATATACTATTTCGCATTTACAAGATAGCCAAATGATGTTTTTTGCGGTTTGAACACAACCAGAGTTAAGAAAATGTAATAACTAATAGCGTTGGCGATTGTTCCAATTTAATTTTAATTAAATATTTAGATATAATTTCATTAACCCTAAATAATTTTAAAAAATAATTTTATGTATTATGTTTTAAAAAAATAGTCATATCTCACTCAATTACGGTTATCTATTATTCAAATTTATTTTAAAATTAATATTTACGTTATACAAGATGACTCAATTGATCCTTTTTAAGTTTTGGACATAACCAGGGTTAAGAAAATAGAACAATTAATCATTATAGCATTGTCCGATTTGATTCCAATTTAATCTTTTAAGTTCATTTAATGGACTGTAAATTATTTTTAAAATTTTTCTTATGAATTGTTTTTTAAAAAAATAATTATATCTCACTCTATTACTGTTATCTATTATTCGAATAGAATTTAAATTTACTATTACGCATATACAAAATAGCCAAATGATGTTTTTTACGGTTTGAACACAACCAGAATTAAGAAAATATAATAACTAATAGCGTTAAAGATTGTTCCGTTTTAATTTTAATTTAATTTTTAGATATAATTTGATTAACCCTAAATGACTTTTAAAAATATTTTGATGTATTGTGTTTAAAAAGAATAGTCATATCTCACTCAATTACGGTTATCTATTATTCAAATTTATTTTAAAATTAATATTTAGGTTATACAAGATGACCCAAATGATCCTTTTTAAGTTTTAGACATAACCAGGGTTAAGAAAATAGAACAGTTAATCATTATAGCATTGTCCGATTTGATTCCAATTTAATCTTTAAAGTTCATTTGATGGACTGTAAATTATTTTTAAAATTTTTCTTATGAATTGTTTTCTAAAAAAATAATTATATCTCACTCTATTACTAATATCTATTATTCGAATATAATTTAAATATACTATTTCGCATATACAAGATAGCCAAATGATGTTTTTTGCGGTTTGAACACAACCAGAGTTAAGAAAATGTAATAACTAATAGCGTTGGCGATTGTTCCAATTTAATTTTAATTAAATTTTTAGATATAATTTCATTAACCCTAAATAATTTTTAAAAATAATTTTATGTATTATGTTTTAAAATAATAGTCATATCTCACTCAATTACGGTTATCTATTATTCATATTTATTTTAAAATTAATATGATGTTTTTTGCGGTTTGAACACAACCAGAGTTAAGAAAATGTAATAACTAATAGCGTTGGCGATTGTTCCGATTTAATTTTAATTAAATTTTTAGATATAATTTGATTAACCCTAAATAATTTTTAAAAATAATTTTATGTATTATGTTTTAAAATAAGAGTCATATCTCACTCAATTACGGTTATCTATTATTCATATTTATTTTAAAATTAGTATTTAGGTTATACAAGATGACTCAATTGATCCTATTTAAGTTTTGGACATAACCAGGGTTAAGAAAATAGAACAATTAATTATTATAGCATTATCCAATTTGATTTCAATTTAATCTTTGAAGTTCATTTGATGGACTGTAAATTATTTTTAAAATTTTTCTTATAAATTGTTTTCTGAAAAAATAATTATATCTCACTCTATTACTGTTATCTATTATTCGAATAGAATTTAAATTTACTATTTCGCATATACAAGAGAACCAAATGATGTTTTTTACGGTTTAAACACAACCAGAATTAAGAAAATATAATAACTAATAACGTTAAAGATTGTTCCGTTTTAATTTTAATTTAATTTTTAGATATAAGATAGATTAACCCTAAATGACTTTTAAAAATATTTTGATAAATTGTGTATAAAAAAAATAGTCATATCTCACTCAATTACGGTTATCTATTATTCAAATTTATTGTAAAATTAGTATTTAGGTTATACAAGATGACTCAAATGATCCTATTTAAGTTTTGGACATAACCAGGGTTAAGAAAATAGAACAATTAATCATTATAGCATTGTCCGATTTGATTTCAATTTAATCTTTAAAGTTCATTTGACGGACTGTAAATTATTTTTAAAATTTTTGTTATGAATTGTTTTCTAAAAACATAATTATATCTCACTCTATTACTAATATCTATTATTCGAATATAATTTAAATTTAGTATTTGGCATATACAAGACAGCCAAATGATGTTTTTTGCGGTTTGAACACAACCAGAGTTAAGAAAATGTAATAACTAATAGCGTTGGCGATTGTTCCAATTTAATTTTAAATAAATTTTTAGATATATTTCCATTAACCCTAAATAATTTTTAAAAATAATTGTATGTATTATGTTTTAAAATAATAGTCATATCTCACTCAATTACGGTTATCTATTATTCATATTTATTTTAAAATTAATATTTAGGTTATACAAGATGACTCAAATGATCCTATTTAAGTTTTGGACATAACCAGGATTAAGAAAATAGAACAATTAATCATTATAGCATTGTCCGATTTAATTCCAATTTAATCTTTGAAGTTCATTTGATGGACTGTAAATTATTTTTAAAATTTTTCCTATGAGTTGTTTTCTAAAAAATCAATTATATCTTACTCTATTACTAATATCTATTATTCGAATATAATTTAAATTTACTATTTCGCATATACAAGATAGCCAAATGATGTTTTTTGCGGTTCGAACACAATCAGAGTTAAGAAAATGTAATAACTAATAGGGTTGGCGATTGTTCCGATTTAATTTTATTTCAATTTTTAGATATAATTTGATTAACCCTTAATGATTTTTAAGAATAGTTTTATGTATTATGTTTTAAAAAAATAGTCATATCTCACTCAATTACGGTTATCTTTTATTTAAATATCATTTAAAATTAATATTTAGAATACACAAGATGACCCAAATGATCCTTTTTAAGTTTCAGACATAACCAGGGTTAAGAAAATAGAACAATTAATCATTATAGCATTGTCCGATTTGATTCCAATTTAATCTTTAAAGTTCATTTGATGGACTGTAAATTATTTTTAAAATTTTTCTTATGAATTGTTTTCTAAAAAAATAATTATATCTCACTCTATTACTAATATCTATTATTCGAATATAATTTAAATTTACTATTTGGCATATACAAGACAGCCAAATGATGTTTTTTACGGTTTGAACACAACCAGAATTAAGAAAATGTAATAACTAATAGCGTTGGCGATTGTTCCAATTTAATTTTAATTAAATTTTTAGATATAATTTCGCTAACCCTAAATAATTTTTAAAAATAATTTTATGTATTATGTTTTAAAATAATAGTCATATCTCACTCAATTACGGTTATCTATTATTCATATTTATTTTAAAATTAGTATTTAGGTTATACAAGATGACTCAATTGATCCTATTTAAGTTTTGGACATAACCAGGGTTAAGAAAATAGAACAATTAATCATTATATTCGAATAATAGATATCACATCTATTATTCGAATATAATTTAAATTTACTATATGGCATATACAAGACAGCCAAATGATGTTTTTTACGGTTTGAACACAACCAGAGTTAAGAAAATGTAATAACTAATAGCGTTGGCGATTGTTCCAATTTAATTTTAATTAAATTTTTAGATATAATTCCATTAACCCTAAATAATTTTTAAAAATAATTTTATGTATTATGTTTTAAAATAATAGTCATATCTCACTCAATTACGGTTATCTATTATTCATATTTATTTTAAAATTAATATTTAGGTTATACAAGATGACTCAAATGATCCTATTTAAGTTTTGGACATAACCAGGATTAAGAAAATAGAACAATTAATCATTATAGCATTGTCCAATTTGATTTCAATTTAATCTTTGAAGTTCATTTGATGGACTGTAAATTATTTTTAAAATTTTTCTTATGAATTGTTTTCTAAAAAAATAATTATATCTCACTCTATTACTAATATCTATTCGAATATAATTTAAATTTACTATTTGGCATATACAAGACAGCCAAATGATGTTTTTTACGGTTTGAACACAACCAGAGTTAAGAAAATGTAATAACTAATAGCGTTGGCGATTGTTCCAATTTAATTTTAATTAATTTTTGAGATATAATTCCATTAACCCTAAATAATTTTTAAAAATAATTTTATGTATTATGTTTTAAAATAATAGTCATATCTCACTCAATTACGGTTATCTATTATTCATATTTATTTTAAAATTAATATTTAGGTTATACAAGATGACTCAAATGATCCTATTTAAGTTTTGGACATAACCAGGATTAAGAAAATAGAACAATTAATCATTATAGCATTGTCCGATTTGATTCCAATTTAATCTTTGAAGTTCATTTGATGGACTGTAAATTATTTTTAAAATTTTTCCTATTAGTTGTTTTCTAAAAAATCAATTATATCTTACTCTATTACTAATATCTATTATTCGAATATAATTTAAATTTACTATTTCGCATATACAAGATAGCCAAATGATGTTTTTTGCGGTTCGAACACAACCAGAGTTAAGAAAATGTAATAACTAATAGCGTTGGCGATTGTTCCGATTTAATTTTAATTAAATTTTTAGATATAATTTGATTAACCCTAAATAATTTTTAAAAATAATTTTATGTATTATGTTTTAAAATGATAAACATATCTCACTCAAGAAAATAGAACAATTAATCATTATAGCATTGTCCGATTTGATTCCAATTTAATCTTTAAAGTTCATTTGATGGACTGTAAATTATTTTTAAAATTTTTCTTATGAATTGTTTTCTAAAAAAATAATTATATCTTACTCTATTACTAATATCTATTATTCGAATATAATTTAAATTTACTATTTGGCATATACAAGACAGCCAAATGATGTTTTTTACGGTTTGAACACAACCAGAGTTAAGAAAATGTAATAACTAATAGCGTTGGCGATTGTTCCAATTTAATTTTATTTCAATTTTTAGATATAATTTGATTAACCCTAAATGATTTTTAAGAATAGTTTTATGTATTATGTTTTAAAAAAATAGTCATATCTCACTCAATTACGGTTATCTATTATTCAAATTTATTTTAAAATTAATATTTACGTTATACAAGATGACTCAATTGATCCTTTTTAAGTTTTGGACATAACCAGGGTTAAGAAAATAGAACAATTAATCATTATAGCATTGTCCGATTTGATTCCAATTTAATCTTTAAAGTTCATTTGATGGACTGTAAATTATTTTTAAAATTTTTCTTATAAATTGTTTTCTAAAAAAATAATTATATCTCACTCTATTTCTAATATCTATTATTCGAATATAATTTAAATATACTATTTCGCATATACAAGATAGCCAAATGATGTTTTTTGCGGTTTGAACACAACCAGAGTTAAGAAAATATAATAACTAATAGCGTTGGCGATTGTCCCAATTTAATTTTAATTAAATTTTTAGATATAATTTCATTAACCCTAAATAATTTTTAAAAATAATTTTATGTAATATGTTTTAAAAAAATAGTCATATCTCACTCAATTACGGTTATCTATTATTCAAATTTATTTTAAAATTAATATTTACGTTATACAAGATGACTCAATTGATCCTTTTTAAGTTTTGGACATAACCAGGGTTAAGAAAATAGAACAATTAATCTTATCTATTATTCATATTTATTTTAAAATTAGTATTTAGGTTATACAAGATGACTCAATTGATCCTATTTAAGTTTTGGACATAACCAGGGTTAAGAAAATAGAACAATTAATCATTATAGCATTATCCAATTTGATTTCAATTTAATCTTTGAAGTTCATTTGATGGACTGTAAATTATTTTTAAAATTTTTCTTATAAATTGTTTTCTGAAAAAATAAATATATCTCACTCTATTACGAATATCTATTATTCGAATATAATTTAAATTTACTATTTGGCATATACAAGACAGCCAAATGATGTTTTTTACGGTTTGAACACAACCAGAGTTAAGAAAATGTAATAACTAATAGCGTTGGCGATTGTTCCAATTTAATTTTAATTAAATTTTTAGATATAATTTCACTAACCCTAAATAATTTTTAAAAATAATTTTATGTATTATGTTTTAAAAAAATAGTCATATCTCACTCAATTACGGTTATCTATTATTCATATTTATTTTAAAATTAATATTTAGGTTATACAAGATGACTCAAGTGATCCTATTTAAGTTTTGGACATAACCAGGGTTAAGAAAATAGAACAATTAATCATTATAGCATTATCCAATTTGATTTCAATTTAATCTTTGAAGTTCATTTGTTGGACTGTAAATTATTTTTAAAATTTTTCTTATGAATTGTTTTCTAAAAAAATAATTATATCTCACTCTATTACTAATATCTATTATTCGAATATAATTTAAATTTACTATTTGGCATATACAAGACAGCCAAATGATGTTTTTTACGGTTTGAACACAACCAGAGTTAAGAAAATGTAATAACTAATAGCGTTGACGATTGTTCCAATTTAATTTTAATTAAATTTTTAGATATAATTTCACTAACCCTAAATAATTTTTAAAAATAATTTTATGTATTATGTTTTAAAAAAATAGTCATATCTCACTCAATTACGGTTATCTATTATTCATATTTATTTTAAAATTAATATTTAGGTTATACAAGATGACTCAAATGATCCTATTTAAGTTTTGGACATAACCAGGGTTAAGAAAATAGAACAATTAATCAATATAGCATTGTCCGATTTAATTCCAATTTAATCTTTGAAGTTCATTTGATGGACTGTAAATTATTTTTAAAATTTTTCTTATGAATTGTTTTCAAAAAAAATAATTATATCTCACTCTATTACTAATATCTATTATTCGAATATAATTTAAATTTACTATTTCGCATATACAAGATAGCCAAATGATGTTTTTTGCGGTTTGAACACAACCAGAATTAAAAAAATATAATAACTGATAGCGTTAAAGATTGTTCCGATTTAATTTAATTTTTAGATATAATTTGATTAACCCTAAATGACTTTTAAAAATAGTTTGATGTATTTTGTTTAAAAAAAATAGTCATATCTCACTCAATTACGGTTATCTATTATTCAAATTTATTTTAAAATTAATATTTAGTTTATACAAGATGACTCAATTGATCCTTTAAGTTTTGGACATAACCAGGGTTAAGAAAATAGAACAATTAATCATTATAGCATTGTCCGATTTGATTTCAATTTAATCTTTGAAGATCATTACTACTGTAAATTATTTAAAAAATAATTTACAGATGTAATTTTTTATTCTATTTTTAATGTATTATGTTTTAAAATAATAGTCATATCTCACTCAATTACGGTTATCTATTATTCAAATTTATTTTAAAATTAATATTTAAGTTATACAAGATTACTCAATTGATCCTTTTTAAGTTTTGGACATAACCAGGGTTAAGAAAATAGAACAAATAATCATTATAGCATTGTCCGATTTGATTCCAATTTAATTTTTGAAGTTCATTTTGATGTACTGTAAATTATTTTTAAAATTTTTCTTATGAATAATTTTTTAAAAAAATAATTATATCTCACTCTATTACTGTTATCTATTATTCGAATAGAATTTAAATTTACTATTTCGCATATACAAGATAGCCAAATGATGTTTTTTATGGTTTGAACACAACCAGAATTAACAAAATATAATAATTGATAGCGTTAAAGATTGTTCCGACTTAATTTAATTTTTAAATATAATTTGATTAACCCTAAATAAATGACTTTTAAAAATATTTTGATGTATTTTGTTTAAAAAAAATAGTCATATCTCACTCAATTACGGTTATCTATTATTCAAATTTATTTTAAAATTAATATTTAGGTTATACAAGATGACTTAAATGATCCTATTTAAGTTTTGGACATAACCAGGGTTAAGAAAATAGAACAAATAATCATTATAGCATTGTCCGATTGGATTCAAATTAATTTTTGAAGTTCATTTGATGTACTGTAAATTATTTTTAAAATTTTTCTTATGAATTGTTTTTTAAAAAAATAATTATATCTCACTCTATTACTGTTATCTATTATTCGAATAGAATTTAAATTTACTATTTCGCCTATACAAGATAGCCAAATGATGTTTTTTACGGTTTGAACACAACCAGAGTTAAGAAAATGTAATAACTAATAGCGTTGGCAATTGTTCCGATTTAATTTTAATTAAATTTTTAGATATAATTTGATTAACCCTAAATAATTTTTAAAAATAATTTTATGTATTATGTTTTAAAATAATAGTCATATCTCACTCAATTACGGTTATCTATTATTCATATTTATTTTAAAATTAGTATTTAGGTTATACAAGATGACTCAATTGATCCTATTTAAGTTTTAGACATAACCAGGGTTAAGAAAATAGAACAATTAATCATTATAGCATTATCCAATTTGATTTCAATTTAATCTTTGAAGTTCATTTGATGGACTGTAAATTATTTTTAAAATTTTTCCTATGAGTTGTTTTCTAAAAAATCAATTATATCTTACTCTATTACTAATATCTATTATTCGAATATAATTTAAATTTACTATTTCGCATATACAAGATAGCCAAATGATGTTTTTTGCGGTTCGAACACAATCAGAGTTAAGAAAATGTAATAACTAATAGGGTTGGCGATTGTTCCGATTTAATTTTATTTCAATTTGATTAACCCTAAATGATTTTTAAGAATAGTTTTATGTATTATGTTTTAAAAAAATAGTCATATCTCACTCAATTACGGTTATCTTTGATGAATTGTTTTCTAAAAAAATAATTATATCTCACTCTATTACTGTTATCTATTATTCGAATAGAATTTAAATTTACTATTTCGCATATACAAGAGAACCAAATGATGTTTTTTACGGTTTAAACACAACCAGAATTAAGAAAATATAATAACTAATAGCGTTAAAGATTGTTCCGTTTTAATTTTAATTTTATTTTTAGATATAAGATAGATTAACCCTAAATGACTTTTAAAAATATTTTGATAAATTGTGTTTAAAAAAAATAGTCATATCTCACTCAATTACGGTTATCTATTATTCAAATTTATTTTAGAATTAATATTTAGGTTATACAAGATGACTTAAATGATCCTATTTAAGTTTTGGACATAACCAGGATTAAGAAAATAGAACAATTAATCATTATAGCATTGTCCGATTTGATTCCAATTTAATTTTTGAAGTTCATTTGATGGACTGTAAATTATTTTTAAAATTTTTCCTATGAGTTGTTTTCTAAAAAATCAATTATATCTTACTCTATTACTAATATCTATTATTCGAATATAATTTAAATTTACTATTTCGCATATACAAGATAGCCAAATGATGTTTTTTGCGGTTCGAACACAATCAGAGTTAAGAAAATGTAATAACTAATAGGGTTGGCGATTGTTCCGATTTAATTTTATTTCAATTTGATTAACCCTAAATGATTTTTAAGAATAGTTTTATGTATTATGTTTTAAAAAAATAGTCATATCTCACTCAATTACGGTTATCTTTTATTCAAATATAATTTAAAATTATTATTTAGAATACACAAGATGACCCAAATGATCCTTTTTAAGTTTTAGACATAACCAGGGTTAAGAAAATAGAACAATTAATCATTATAGCATTATCCGATTTGATTCCAATTTAATCTTTAAAGTTCATTTGATGGACTGTAAATTATTTTTAAAATTTTTCTTATGAATTGTTTTCTAAAAAAATAATTATATCTCACTCTATTTCTAATATCTATTATTCGAATATAATTTAAATATACTATTTCGCATTTACAAGATAGCCAAATGATGTTTTTTGCGGTTTGAACACAACCAGAGTTAAAAAAAGTAATAACTAATAGCGTTGGCGATTGTTCCAATTTAATTTTAATTAAATTTTTAGATATAATTTCATTAACCCTAAATAATTTTTAAAAATAATTTTATGTATTATGTTTTAAAAAAATAGTCATATCTCACTCAATTACGGTTATCTATTATTCAAATTTATTTTAAAATTAATATTTACGTTATACAAGATGACTCAATTGATCCTTTTTAAGTTTTGGACATAACCAGGGTTAAGAAAATAGAACAATTAATCATTATAGCATTGTCCGATTTGATTCCAATTTAATCTTTGAAGTTCATTTAATGGACTGTAAATTATTTTTAAAATTTTTCTTATGAATTGTTTTTTAAAAAAATAATTATATCTCACTCTATTACTGTTATCTATTATTCGAATAGAATTTAAATTTACTATTACGCATATACAAAATAGCCAAATGATGTTTTTTACGGTTTGAACACAACCAGAATTAAGAAAATATAATAACTAATAGCGTTAAAGATTGTTTTGTTTTAATTTTAATTTAATTTTTAGATATAATTTGATTAACCCTAAATGACTTTTAAAAATATTTTGATGTATTGTGTTTAAAAAGAATAGTCATATCTCACTCAATTACGGTTATCTATTATTCAAATTTATTTTAAAATTAATATTTAGGTTATACAAGATGACTCAAATGATCCTATTTAAGTTTTGGACATCACCAGGGTTAAGAAAATAGAACAATTAATCATTATAGCATTGTCCGATTTGATTCCAATTTAATCTTTGAAGTTCATTTGATGGACTGTAAATTATTTTTAAAATTTTTCCTATGAATTGTTTTCTAAAAAAATAATTATATCTTACTCTATGACTAATATCTATTATTCGAATATAATTTAAATTTACTATTTCGCATATACAAGATAGCCAAATGATGTTTTTTGCGGTTTGAACACAACCAGAATTAAGAAAATATAATAACTGATAGCGTTAAAGATTGTTCCGATTTAATTTAATTTTTAGATATAATTTGATTAACCCTAAATGACTTTTAAAAATAGTTTGATGTATTTTGTTTAAAAAAAATAGTCATTTCTCACTCAACTACGGTTATCTATTATTCAAATTTATTTTAAAATTAATATTTAGTTTATACAAGATGACTCAATTGATCCTTTAAGTTTTGGACATAACCAGGGTTAAGAAAATAGAACAATTAATCATTATAGCATTGTCCGATTTGATTTCAATTTAATCTTTAAAGTTCATTTGATGGACTGTAAATTATTTTTAAAATTTTTCTTATGAATTGTTTTCTAAAAAAATAATTATATCTCACTCTATTACTAATATCTATTATTCGAATATAATTTAAATATACTATTTCGCATATACAAGATAGCCAAATGATGTTTTTTGCGGTTTGAACACAACCAGAGTTAAGAAAATGTAATAACTAATAACGTTGGCGATTGTTCCAATTTAATTTTAATTAAATTTTTAGATATAATTTCATTAACCCTAAATAATTTTTAAAAATAATTGTATGTATTATGTTTTAAAATAATAGTCATATCTCACTCAATTACGGTTATCTATTATTCATATTTATTTTAAAATTAATATGATGTTTTTTGCGGTTTGAACACAACCAGAGTTAAGAAAATGTAATAACTAATAGCGTTGGCGATTGTTCCGATTTAATTTTAATTAAATTTTTAGATATAATTTGATTAACTCTAAATAATTTTTAAAAATAATTTTATGTATTATGTTTTAAAATAATAGTCATATCTCACACAATTACGGTTATCTATTATTCATATTTATTTTAAAATTAGTATTTAGGTTATACAAGATGACTCAATTGATCCTATTTAAGTTTTGGACATAACCAGGGTTAAGAAAATAGAACAATTAATCATTATATTCGAATAATAGATATCACATCTATTATTCGAATATAATTTAAATTTACTATTTGGCATATCAAGACAGCCAAATGATGTTTTTTACGGTTTGAACACAACCAGAGTTAAGAAAATGTAATAACTAATAGCGTTGGCGATTGTTCCAATTTAATTTTAATTAAATTTTTAGATATAATTCCATTAACCCTAAATAATTTTTAAAAATAATTTTATGTATTATGTTTTAAAATAATAGTCATATTTCACTCAATTACGGTAATCTATTATTCATATTTATTTTAAAATTAATATTTAGGTTATACAAGATGACTCAAATAATCCTATTTAAGTTTTGGACATAACCAGGATTAAGAAAATAGAACAATTAATCATTATAGCATTGTCCAATTTGATTTCAATTTAATCTTTGAAGTTCATTTGATGGACTGTAAATTATTTTTAAAATTTTTCTTATGAATTGTTTTCTAAAAAAATAATTATATCTCACTCTATTACTAATATCTATTATTCGAATATAATTTAAATTTACTATTTGGCATATACAAGACAGCCAAATGATGTTTTTTACGGTTTGAACACAACCAGAATTAAGAAAATGTAATAACTAATAGCGTTGGCGATTGTTCCAATTTAATTTTAATTAAATTTTTAGATATAATTCCATTAACCCTAAATAATTTTTAAAAATAATTTTATGTATTATGTTTTAAAATAATAGTCATATCTCACTCAATTACAGTTATCTATTATTCATATTTATTTTAAAATTAATATTTAGGTTATACAAGATGACTCAAATGATCCTATTTAAGTTTTGGACATAACCAGGATTAAGAAAATAGAACAATTAATCATTATAGCATTGTCCGATTTGATTCCAATTTAATCTTTGAAGTTCATTTGATGGACTGTAAATTATTTTTAAAATTTTTCCTATGAGTTGTTTTCTAAAAAATCAATTATATCTTACTCTATACTAATATCTATTATTCGAATATAATTTAAATTTACTATTTCGCATATACAAGATAGCCAAATGATGTTTTTTGCGGTTCGAACACAATCAGAGTTAAGAAAATGTAATAACTAATAGGGTTGGCGATTGTTCCGATTTAATTTTATTTCAATTTTTAGATATAATTTGATTAACCCTAAATGATTTTTAAGAATAGTTTTATGTATTATGTTTTAAAAAAATAGTCATATCTCACTCAATTACGGTTATCTTTTATTCAAATATAATTTAAAATTAATATTTAGAATACACAAGATGACCCAAATGATCCTTTTTAAGTTTTAGACATAACCAGGGTTAAGAAAATAGAACAATTAATCATTATAGCATTGTCCGATTTGATTCCAATTTAATCTTTGAAGTTCATTTGATGGACTGTAAATTATTTTTAAAATTTTTCCTATGAGTTGTTTTCTAAAAAATCAATTATATCTTACTCTATTACTAATATCTATTATTCGAATATAATTTAAATTTACTATTTCGCATATACAAGATAGCCAAATGATGTTTTTTGCGGTTCGAACACAATCAGAGTTAAGAAAATGTAATAACTAATAGGGTTGGCGATTGTTCCGATTTAATTTTATTTCAATTTGATTAACCCTAAATGATTTTTAAGAATAGTTTTATGTATTATGTTTTAAAAAAATAGTCATATCTCACTCAATTACGGTTATCTTTTATTCAAATATAATTTAAAATTAATATTTAGAATACACAAGATGGCCCAAATGATCCTTTTTAAGTTTTAGACATAACCAGGGTTAAGAAAATAGAACAATTAATCATTATAGCATTGTCCGATTTGATTCCAATTTAATCTTTAAAGTTCATTTGATGGACTGTAAATTATTTTTAAAATTTTTCTTATGAATTGTTTTCTAAAAAAATAATTATATCTCACTCTATTTCTAATATCTATTATTCGAATATAATTTAAATATACTATTTCGCATTTACAAGATAGCCAAATGATGTTTTTTGCGGTTTGAACACAACCAGAGTTAAGAAAATGTAATAACTAATAGCGTTGGCGATGGTTCCAATTTAATTTTAATTAAATTTTTAGATATAATTTGATTAACCCTAAATAATTTTTAAAAATAATTTTATGTATTATGTTTTAAAATAATAGTCCTATCTCACTCAATTACGGTTATCTATTATTCATATTTATTTTAAAATTAGTATTTAGGTTATACAAGATGACTCAATTGATCCTATTTAAGTTTTAGACATAACCAGGGTTAAGAAAATAGAACAATTAATCATTATAGCATTATCCAATTTGATTTCAATTTAATCTTTGAAGTTCATTTGATGGACTGTAAATTATTTTTAAAATTTTTCCTATGAGTTGTTTTCTAAAAAATCAATTATATCTTACTCTATTACTAATATCTATTATTCGAATATAATTTAAATTTACTATTTCGCATATACAAGATAGCCAAATGATGTTTTTTGCGGTTCGAACACAATCAGAGTTAAGAAAATGTAATAACTAATAGGGTTGGCGATTGTTTCGATTTAATTTTATTTCAATTTGATTAACCCTAAATGATTTTTAAGAATAGTTTTATGTATTATGTTTTAAAAAAATAGTCATATCTCACTCAATTACGGTTATCTTTGATGAATTGTTTTCTAAAAAAATAATTATATCTCACTCTATTACTGTTATCTATTATTCGAATAGAATTTAAATTTACTATTTCGCATATACAAGAGAACCAAATGATGTTTTTTACGGTTTAAACACAACCAGAATTAAGAAAATATAATAACTAATAGCGTTAAAGATTGTTCCGTTTTAATTTTAATTTTATTTTTAGATATAAGATAGATTAACCCTAAATGACTTTTAAAAATATTTTGATAAATTGTGTTTAAAAAAAATAGTCATATCTCACTCAATTACGGTTATCTATTATTCAAATTTATTTTAGAATTAATATTTAGGTTATACAAGATGACTCAAATGATCCTATTTAAGTTTTGGACATAACCAGGATTAAGAAAATAGAACAATTAATCATTATAGCATTGTCCGATTTAATTCCAATTTAATCTTTGAAGTTCATTTGATGGACTGTAAATTATTTTTAAAATTTTTCCTATGAGTTGTTTTCTAAAAAATCAATTATATCTTACTCTATTACTAATATCTATTATTCGAATATAATTTAAATTTACTATTTCGCATATACAAGATAGCCAAATGATGTTTTTTGCGGTTTGAACACAACCAGAATTAAAAAAATATAATAACTGATAGCGTTAAAGATTGTTCCGATTTAATTTAATTTTTAGATATAATTTGATTAACCCTAAATGACTTTTAAAAATAGTTTGATGTATTTTGTTTAAAAAAAATAGTCATATCTCACTCAATTACGGTTATCTATTATTCAAATTTATTTTAAAATTAATATTTAGTTTATACAAGATGACTCAATTGATCCTTTAAGTTTTGGACATAACCAGGGTTAAGAAAATAGAACAATTAATCATTATAGCATTGTCCGATTTGATTTCAATTTAATCTTTGAAGATCATTACTACTGTAAATTATTTAAAAAATAATTTACAGATGTAATTTTTTATTCTATTTTTAATGTATTATGTTTTAAAATAATAGTCATATCTCACTCAATTACGGTTATCTATTATTCAAATTTATTTTAAAATTAATATTTAAGTTATACAAGATGACTCAATTGATCCTTTTTAAGTTTTGGACATAACCAGGGTTAAGAAAATAGAACAAATAATCATTATAGCATTGTCCGATTTGATTCCAATTTAATTTTTGAAGTTCATTTTGATGTACTGTAAATTATTTTTAAAATTTTTCTTATGAATAATTTTTTAACACATCTCGTGAGAGTCACTCTATTACTGTTATCTATTATTCGAATAGAATTTAAATTTACTATTTCGCATATACAAGATAGCCAAATGATGTTTTTTATGGTTTGAACACAACCAGAATTAACAAAATATAATAATTGATAGCGTTAAAGATTGTTCCGATTTAATTTAATTTTTAAATATAATTTGATTAACCCTAAATAAATGACTTTTAAAAATATTTTGATGTATTTTGTTTAAAAAAAATAGTCATATCTCACTCAATTACGGTTATCTATTATTCAAATTTATTTTAAAATTAATATTTAGGTTATACAAGATGACTTAAATGATCCTATTTAAGTTTTGGACATAACCAGGGTTAAGAAAATAGAACAATTAATCATTATAGCATTGTCCGATTTGATTTCAATTTAATCTTTAAAGTTCATTTGATGGACTGTAAATTATTTTTAAAATTTTTCCTATGAATTGTTTTCTAAAAAAATAATTATAGCTCACTCTATTACTAATATCTATTATTTGAATATAATTTAAATATACTATTTCGCATATACAAGATAGCCAAATGATGTTTTTTGCGGTTTGAACACAACCAGAGTTAAGAAAATGTAATAACTAATAGCGTTGGCGATTGTTCCAATTTAATTTTAATTAAATTTTTAGATATAATTTCATTAACCCTAAATAATTTTTAAAAATAATTTTATGTATTATGTTTTAAAAAAATAGTCATATCTCACTCAATTACGGTTATCTATTATTCAAATTTATTTTAAAATTAATATTTAGTTTATACAAGATGACTCAATTGATCCTTTAAGTTTTGGACATAACCAGGGTTAAGAAAATAGAACAAATAATCATTATAGCATTGTCCGATTGGATTCAAATTAATTTTTGAAGTTCATTTGATGTACTGTAAATTATTTTTAAAATTTTTCTTATGAATTGTTTTTTAAAAAAATAATTATATCTCACTCTATTACTGTTATCTATTATTCGAATAGAATTTAAATTTACTATTTCGCCTATACAAGATAGCCAAATGATGTTTTTTTACGGTTTGAACACAACCAGAGTTAAGAAAATGTAATAACTAATAGCGTTGGCAATTGTTCCGATTTAATTTTAATTAAATTTTTAGATATAATTTGATTAACCCTAAATAATTTTTAAAAATAATTTTATGTATTATGTTTTAAAATAATAGTCATATCTCACTCAATTACGGTTATCTATTATTCATATTTATTTTAAAATTAGTATTTAGGTTATACAAGATGACTCAATTGATCCTATTTAAGTTTTGGACATAACCAGGGTTAAGAAAATAGAACAATTAATCATTATAGCATTATTCAATTTGATTTCAATTTAATCTTTGAAGTTCATTTGATGGACTGTAAATTATTTTTAAAATTTTTCCTATGAGTTGTTTTCTAAAAAATCAATTATATCTTACTCTATTACTAATATCTA
Organism: Anthonomus grandis grandis; assembly: GCF_022605725.1. Classification (NCBI taxonomy): domain Eukaryota; kingdom Metazoa; phylum Arthropoda; class Insecta; order Coleoptera; family Curculionidae; genus Anthonomus; species Anthonomus grandis. Next base: position 25,436,675 of record NC_065557.1, read on the forward strand.
TTATTCAAATATAATTTAAATTTACTATTTCGCATATACAAGATAGCCAAATGATGTTTTTTGCGGTTCGAACACAATCAGAGTTAAGAAAATGTAATAACTAATAGGGTTGGCGATTGTTCCGATTTAATTTTATTTCAATTTGATTAACCCTAAATGATTTTTAAGAATAGTTTTATGTATTATGTTTTAAAAAAATAGTCATATCTCACTCAATTACGGTTATCTTTGATGAATTGTTTTCTAAAAAAATAATTATATCTCACTCTATTACTGTTATCTATTATTCGAATAGAATTTAAATTTACTATTTCGCATATACAAGAGAACCAAATGATGTTTTTTACGGTTTAAACACAACCAGAATTAAGAAAATATAATAACTAATAGCGTTAAAGATTGTTCCGTTTTAATTTTAATTTTATTTTTAGATATAAGATAGATTAACCCTAAATGACTTTTAAAAATATTTTGATAAATTGTGTTTAAAAAAAATAGTCATATCTCACTCAATTACGGTTATCTATTATTCAAATTTATTTTAGAATTAATATTTAGGTTATACAAGATGACTTAAATGATCCTATTTAAGTTTTGGACATAACCAGGATTAAGAAAATAGAACAATTAATCATTATAGCATTGTCCGATTTGATTCCAATTTAATCTTTGAAGTTCATTTGATGGACTGTAAATTATTTTTAAAATTTTTCCTATGAGTTGTTTTCTAAAAAATCAATTATATCTTACTCTATTACTAATATCTATTATTCGAATATAATTTAAATTTACTATTTCGCATATACAAGATAGCCAAATGATGTTTTTTGCGGTTCGAACACAATCAGAGTTAAGAAAATGTAATAACTAATAGGGTTGGCGATTGTTCCGATTTAATTTTATTTCAATTTGATTAACCCTAAATGATTTTTAAGAATAGTTTTATGTATTATGTTTTAAAAAAATAGTCATATCTCACTCAATTACGGTTATCTTTTATTCAAATATAATTTAAAATTAATATTTAGAATACACAAGATGACCCAAATGATCCTTTTTAAGTTTTAGACATAACCAGGGTTAAGAAAATAGAACAATTAATCATTATAGCATTGTCCGATTTGATTCCAATTTAATCTTTAAAGTTCATTTGATGGACTGTAAATTATTTTTAAAATTTTTCTTATGAATTGTTTTCTAAAAAAATAATTATATCTCACTCTATTTCTAATATCTATTATTCGAATATAATTTAAATATACTATTTCGCATTTACAAGATAGCCAAATGATGTTTTTTGCGGTTTAAACACAACCAGAGTTAAGAAAATGTAATAACTAATAGCGTTGGCGATTGTTCCAATTTAATTTTAATTAAATTTTTAGATATAATTTCATTAACCCTAAATAATTTTTAAAAATAATTTTATGTATTATGTTTTAAAAAAATAGTCATATCTCACTCAATTACGGTTATCTATTATTCAAATTTATTTTAAAATTAATATTTACGTTATACAAGATGACTCAATTGATCCTTTTTAAGTTTTGGACATAACCAGGGTTAAGAAAATAGAACAATTAATCATTATAGCATTGTCCGATTTGATTCCAATTTAATCTTTGAAGTTCATTTAATGGACTGTAAATTATTTTAAAAATTTTTCTTATGAATTGTTTTTTAAAAAAATAATTATATCTCACTCTATTACTGTTATCTATTATTCGAATAGAATTTAAATTTACTATTACGCATATACAAAATAGCCAAATGATGTTTTTTACGGTTTGAACACAACCAGAATTAAGAAAATATAATAACTAATAGCGTTAAAGATTGTTCCGTTTTAATTTTAATTTAATTTTTAGATATAATTTGATTAACCCTAAATGACTTTTAAAAATATTTTGATGTATTGTGTTTAAAAAGAATAGTCATAACTCACTCAATTACGGTTATCTATTATTCAAATTTATTTTAAAATTAATATTTAGGTTATACAAGATGACTCAAACGATCCTATTTAAGTTTTGGACATAACCAGGGTTAAGAAAATAGAACAATTAATCATTATAGCAATGTCCGATTTGATTCCAATTTAATCTTTGAAGATCATTAGATGTACTGTAAATTATTTTTAAAATTTTTCTTATGAATTGTTTTTTAAAAAAAATAATTATATCTCACTCTATTACTGTTATCTATTATTCAAATTTATTTTAAAATTAATATTTAGGTTATACAAGATGACTCATATGATCCTTTTTAAGTTTTGGACATAACCAGGGTTAAGAAAATAGAACAATTAATCATTATAGCACTGTCCGATTTGATTTCAATTTAATCTTTAAAGTTCATTTGATGGACTGTAAATTATTTTTAAAATTTTTCTTATGAATTGTTTTCTAAAAAAATAATTATAGCTCACTCTATTACTGTTATCTATTATTCGAATAGAATTTCAATTTACTATTACGGATATACAAAATAGCCATAGGATGTTTTTTGCGGTTTGAACACAACCAGAGTTAAGAAAATGTAATAACTAATAGCGTTGGCGATTGTTCCGATTTAATTTTAATTAAATTTTTAGATATAATTTGATTAACCCTAAATAATTTTTAAAAATAATTTTATGTATTATGTTTTAAAATAATAGTCATATCTCACTCAAGAAAATAGAACAATTAATCATTATAGCATTGTCCGATTTGATTCCAATTTAATCTTTAAAGTTCATTTGATGGACTGTAAATTATTTTTAAAATTTTTCTTATGAATTGTTTTCTAAAAAAATAATTATATCTCACTCTATTACTAATATCTATTATTCGAATATAATTTAAATTTACTATTTGGCATATACAAGACAGCCAAATGATGTTTTTTACGGTTTGAACACAACCAGAGTTAAGAAAATGTAATAACTAATAGCGTTGGCGATTGTTCCAATTTAATTTTAATTAAATTTTTAGATATAATTTCATTAACCCTAAATGATTTTTAAGAATAGTTTTATGTATTATGTTTTAAAAAAATAGTCATATCTCACACAATTACGGTTATCTTTTATTCAAATATAATTTAAAATTAATATTTAGAATACACAAGATGACCCAAATGATCCTTTTTAAGTTTTAGACATAACCAGGGTTAAGAAAATAGAACAATTAATCATTATAGCATTGTCCGATTTGATTCCAATTTAATCTTTAAAGTTCATTTGATGGACTGTAAATTATTTTTAAAATTTTTCTTATAAATTGTTTTCTAAAAAAATAATTATATCTCACTCTATTTCTAATATCTATTATTCGAATATAATTTAAATATACTATTTCGCATATACAAGATAGCCAAATGATGTTTTTTGCGGTTTGAACACAACCAGAGTTAAGAAAATGTAATGACTAATAGCGTTGGCGATTGTTCCAATTTAATTTTAATTAAATTTTTAGATATAATTTCATTAACCCTAAATAATTTTTAAAAATAATTTTATGTATTATGTTTTAAAAAAATAGTCATATCTCACTCAATTACGGTTATCTATTATTCAAATTTATTTTAAAATTAATATTTACGTTATACAAGATGACTCAATTGATCCTTTTTAAGTTTTGAACATAACCAGGGTTAAGAAAATAGAACAATTAATCATTATAGCATTGTCCGATTTGATTCCAATTTAATCTTTGAAGTTCATTTAATGGACTGTAAATTATTTTTAAAATTTTTCTTATGAATTGTTTTTTAAAAAAATAATTATATCTCACTCTATTACTGTTATCTATTATTCGAATAGAATTTAAATTTACTATTACGCATATACAAAATAGCCAAATGATGTTTTTTACGGTTTGAACACAACCAGAATTAAGAAAATATAATAACTAATAGCGTTAAAGATTGTTCCGTTTTAATTTTAATTTAATTTTTAGATATAATTTGATTAACCCTAAATGACTTTTAAAAATATTTTGATGTATTGTGTTTAAAAAGAATAGTCATATCTCACTCAATTACGGTTATCTATTATTCAAATTTATTTTAAAATTAATATTTAGGTTATACAAGATGACTCAAATGATCCTATTTAAGTTTTGGACATAACCAGGGTTAAGAAAATAGAACAATTAATCATTATAGCAATGTCCGATTTGATTCCAATTTAATCTTTGAAGATCATTAGATGTACTGTAAATTATTTTTAAAATTTTTCTTATGAATTGTTTTTTAAAAAAAATAATTATATCTCACTCTATTACTGTTATCTATTATTCAAATTTATTTTAAAATTAATATTTAGGTTATACAAGATGACTCATATGATCCTTTTTAAGTTTTGGACATAACCAGGGTTAAGAAAATAGAACAATTAATCATTATAGCATTGTCCGATTTGATTCCAATTTAATCTTTGAAGTTCATTTGATGGACTGTAAATTATTTTTAAAATTTTTCTTATGAATTGTTTTTTAAAAAAATAATTATATCTCACTCTATTACTGTTATCTATTATTCGAATAGAATTTAAATTTACTATTTCGCATATACAAGAGAGCCAAATTATGCTTTTTACGGTTTGAACACAACCAGAATTAAGAAAATATAATAACTAATAGCGTTAAAGATTGTTCCGTTTTAATTTTAATTTTATTTTTAGATATAATTTGATTAACCCTAAATAAATGACTTTTAAAAATATTTTGATGTATTTTGTTTAAAAAGAATAGTCATATCTCACTCAATTACGGTTATCTATTATTCAAATTTATTTTAAAATTAATATTTAGGTTATACAAGATGACTCAAATGATCCTATTTAAGTTTTGGACATAACCAGGGTTAAGAAAATAGAACAATTAATCATTATAGCAATGTCCGATTTGATTCCAATTTAATCTTTGAAGATCATTAGATGTACTGTAAATTATTTTTAAAATTTTTCTTATGAATTTTTTAAAAAAAAAAATAATTATATCTCACTCTATTACTGTTATCTATTATTCAAATTTATTTTAAAATTAATATTTAGGTTATACAAGATGACTCATATGATCCTTTTTAAGTTTTGGACATAACCAGGGTTAAGAAAATAGAACAATTAATCATTATAGCACTGTCCGATTTGATTTCAATTTAATCTTTAAAGTTCATTTGATGGACTGTAAATTATTTTTAAAATTTTTCTTATGAATTGTTTTCTAAAAAAATAATTATAGCTCACTCTATTACTGTTATCTATTATTCGAATAGAATTTCAATTTACTATTACGGATCTACAAAATAGCCATATGATGTTTTTTGCGGTTTGAACACAACCAGAGTTAAGAAAATGTAATAACTAATAGCGTTGGCGATTGTTCCGATTTAATTTTAATAAAATTTTTAGATATAATTTGATTAACCCTAAATAATTTTTAAAAATAATTTTATGTATTATGTTTTAAAATAAGAGTCATATCTCACTCAATTACGGTTATCTATTATTCATATTTATTTTAAAATTAGTATTTAGGTTATACAAGATGACTCAATTGATCCTTTTTAAGTTTTGGACATAACCAGGGTTAAGAAAATAGAACAAATAATCATTATAGCATTGTCCGATTGGATTCAAATTAATTTTTGAAGTTCATTTGATGTACTGTAAATTATTTTTAAAATTTTTCTTATGAATTGTTTTTTAAAAAAATAATTATATCTCACTCTATTACTGTTATCTATTATTCGAATAGAATTTAAATTTACTATTTCGCATATATAAGATAGCCAAATGATGTTTTTTACGGTTTGAACACAACCAGAGTTAAGAAAATGTAATAACTAATAGCGTTGGCGATTGTTCCGATTTAATTTTAATTAAATTTTTAGATATAATTTGATTAACCCTAAATAATTTTTAAAAATAATTTTATGTATTATGTTTTAAAATAATAGTCATATCTCACTCAAGAAAATAGAACAATTAATCATTATGACATTGTCCGATTTGATTCCAATTTAATCTTTAAAGTTCATTTGATGGACTGTAAATTATTTTTAAAATTTTTCTTATGAATTGTTTTCTAAAAAAATAATTATATCTCACTCTATTACTAATATCTATTATTCGAATATAATTTAAATTTACTATTTGGCATATACAAGACAGCCAAATGATGTTTTTTACGGTTTGAACACAACCAGAGTTAAGAAAATGTAATAACTAATAGCGTTGGCGATTGTTCCAATTTAATTTTAATTAAATTTTTAGATATAATTTCACTAACCCTAAATAATTTTTAAAAATAATTTTATGTATTATGTTTTAAAAAAATAGTCATATCTCACTCAATTACGGTTATCTATTATTCATATTTATTTTAAAATTAGTATTTAGATTATACAAGATGACTCAATTGATCCTATTTAAGTTTTGGACATAACCAGGATTAAGAAAATAGAACAATTAATCATTATAGCATTGTCCGATTTGATTTCAATTTAATCTTTGAAGTTCATTTGATGGACTGTAAATTATTTTTAAAATTTTTCTTATGAATTGTTTTCTAAAAAATCAATTATATCTTACTCTATTACTAATATCTATTATTCGAATATAATTTAAATTTACTATTTCGTATATTCGCATAAGATAGCCAAATGATGTTTTTTGCGGTTCGAACACAATCAGAGTTAAGAAAATGTAATAACTAATAGGGTTGGCGATTGTTCCGATTTAATTTTATTTCAATTTTTAGATATAATTTGATTAACCCTAAATGATTTTTAAGAATAGTTTTATGTATTATGTTTTAAAAAAATAGTCATATCTCACACAATTACGGTTATCTTTTATTCAAATATAATTTAAAAATAATATTTAGAATACACAAGATGACCCAAATGATCCTTTTTAAGTTTTAGACATAACCAGGGTTAAGAAAATAGAACAATTAATCATTATAGCATTGTCCGATTTGATTCCAATTTAATCTTTAAAGTTCATTTGATGGACTGTAAATTATTTTTAAAATTTTTCTTATAAATTGTTTTCTAAAAAAATAATTATATCTCACTCTATTTCTAATATCTATTATTCGAATATAATTTAAATATACTATTTCGCATATACAAGATAGCCAAATGATGTTTTTTGCGGTTTGAACACAACCAGAGTTAAGAAAATGTAATAACTAATAGCGTTGGCGATTGTTCCAATTTAATTTTAATTAAATTTTTAGATATAATTTCATTAACCCTAAATAATTTTTAAAAATAATTTTATGTATTATGTTTTAAAAAAATAGTCATATCTCACTCAATTACGGTTATCTATTATTCAAATTTATTTTAAAATTAATATTTACGTTATACAAGATGACTCAATTGATCCTTTTTAAGTTTTGGACATAACCAGGGTTAAGAAAATAGAACAATTAATCATTATAGCATTGTCCGATTTGATTCCAATTTAATCTTTGAAGTTCATTTAATGGACTGTAAATTATTTTTAAAATTTTTCTTATGAATTGTTTTTTAAAAAAATAATTATATCTCACTCTATTACTGTTATCTATTATTCGAATAGAATTTAAATTTACTATTACGCATATACAAAATAGCCAAATGATGTTTTTTACGGTTTGAACACAACCAGAATTAAGAAAATATAATAACTAATAGCGTTAAAGATTGTTCCGTTTTAATTTTAATTTAATTTTTAGATATAATTTGATTAACCCTAAATGACTTTTAAAAATATTTTGATGTATTGTGTTTAAAAAGAATAGTCATATCTCACTCAATTACGGTTATCTATTATTCAAATTTATTTTAAAATTAATATTTAGGTTATACAAGATGACTCAAATGATCCTATTTAAGTTTTGGACATAACCAGGGTTAAGAAAATAGAACAATTAATCATTATAGCAATGTCCGATTTGATTCCAATTTAATCTTTGAAGATCATTAGGTGTACTGTAAATTATTTTTAAAATTTTTCTTATGAATTGTTTTTTAAAAAAAATAATTATATCTCACTCTATTACTGTTATCTATTATTCAAATTTATTTTAAAATTAATATTTAGGTTATACAAGATGACTCATATGATCCTTTTTAAGTTTTGGACATAACCAGGGTTAAGAAAATATATATAATATATAATTTCATTAACCCTAATTGATTTTTAAGAATAGTTTTATGTATTATGTTTTAAAAAAATAGTCATATCTCACACAATTACGGTTATCTTTTATTCAAATATAATTTAAAATTAATATTTAGAATACACAAGATGACCCAAATGATCCTTTTTAAGTTTTAGACATAACCAGGGTTAAGAAAATAAAACAATTAATCATTATAGCATTGTCCGATTTGATTCCAATTTAATCTTTAAAGTTCATTTGATGGACTGTAAATTATTTTTAAAATTTTTCTTATGAATTGTTTTCTAAAAAAATAATTATATCTCACTCTATTACTAATATCTATTATTCGAATATAATTTAAATATACTATTTCGCATATACAAGATAGCCAAATGATGTTTTTTGCGGTTTGAACACAACCAGAGTTAAGAAAATGTAATAACTAATAGCGTTGGCGATTGTTCCAATTTAATTTTAATTAAATTTTTAGATATAATTTCATTAACCCTAAATAATTTTTAAAAATAATTTTATGTATTATGTTTTAAAAAAATAGTCATATCTCACTCAATTACGGTTATCTATTATTCAAATTTATTTTAAAATTAATATTTACGTTATACAAGATGACTCAATTGATCCTTTTTAAGTTTTGGACATAACCAGGGTTAAGAAAATAGAACAATTAATCATTATAGCATTGTCCGATTTGATTCCAATTTAATCTTTGAAGTTATGGACTGTAAATTATTTTTAAAATTTTTCTTATGAATTGTTTTTTAAAAAAATAATTATATCTCACTCTATTACTGTTATCGAATAGAATTTAAATTTACTATTACGCATATACAAAATAGCCAAATGATGTTTTTTACGGTTTGAACACAACCAGAATTAAGAAAATATAATAACTAATAGCGTTAAAGATTGTTCCGTTTTAATTTTAATTTAATTTTTAGATATAATTTGATTAACCCTAAATGACTTTTAAAAATATTTTGATGTATTGTGTTTAAAAAGAATAGTCATATCTCACTCAATTACGGTTGTCTATTATTCAAATTTATTTTAAAATTAATATTTAGGTTATACAAGATGACTCAAATGATCCTATTTAAGTTTTGGACATAACCAGCCAGGGTTAAGAAAATAGAACAATTAATCATTATAGCAATGTCCGATTTGATTCCAATTTAATCTTTGAAGTTCATTTGATGGACTGTAAATTATTTTTAAAATTTTTCTTATGAATTGTTTTTTAAAAAAATAATTATATCTCACTCTATTACTGTTATCTATTATTCGAATAGAATTTAAATTTACTATTTCGCATATACAAGAGAGCCAAATGATGCTTTTTACGGTTTGAACACAACCAGAATTAAGAAAATATAATAACTAATAGCGTTAAAGATTGTTCCGTTTTAATTTTAATTTAATTTTTAGATATAATTTGATTAACCCTAAATAACTTTTAAAAATATTTTGATGTATTGTGTTTAAAAAGAATAGTCATATCTCACTCAATTGCGGTTATCTATTATTCAAATTTATTTTAAAATGTATTATGTTTTAAAATAATAGTCATATCTCACTCAATTACGGTTATCTATTATTCATATTTATTTTAAAATTAATATTTAGGTTATACAAGATGACTCAATTGATCCTATTTAAGTTTTGGACATAACCAGGGTTAAGAAAATAGAACAATTAATCATTATAGCATTATCCAATTTGATTTCAATTTAATCTTTGAAGTTCATTTGATGGACTGTAAATTATTTTTAAAATTTTTCTTATGAATTGTTTTCTAAAAAAATAATTATATCTCACTCTATTTCTAATATCTATTATTCGAATATAATTTAAATATACTATTTCGCATATACAAGATAGCCAAATGATGTTTTTTGCGGTTTGAACACAACCAGAGTTAAGAAAATGTAATAACTAATAGCGTTGGCGATTGTCCCAATTTAATTTTAATTAAATTTTTAGATATAATTTCATTAACCCTAAATAATTTTTAAAAATAATTTTATGTATTATGTTTTAAAAAAATAGTCATATCTCACTCAATTACGGTTATCTATTATTCAAATTTATTTTAAAATTAATATTTAGGTTATACAAGATGACTCAAATGATCCTATTTAAGTTTTGGACATAACCAGGGTTAAGAAAATAAAACAATTAATCATTATAGCAATGTCCGATTTGATTCCAATTTAATCTTTGAAGATCATTAGATGTACTGTAAATTATTTTTAAAATTTTTCTTATGAATTGTTTTTTAAAAAAAATAATTATATCTCACTCTATTACTGTTATCTATTATTTAAATTTATTTTAAAATTAATATTTAGGTTATGCAAGATGACTCATATGATCCTTTTTAAGTTTTGGACATAACCAGGGTTAAGAAAATAGAACAATTAATCATTATAGCATTGTCCGATTTGATTTCAATTTAATCTTTAAAGTTCATTTGATGGACTGTAAATTATTTTTAAAATTTTTCTTATGAATTGTTTTCTAAAAAAATAATTATAGCTCACTCTATTACTGTTATCTATTATTCGAATAGAATTTCAATTTACTATTACGGATATACAAAATAGCCATATGATGTTTTTTGCGGTTTAAACACAACCAGAGTTAAGAAAATGTAATAACTAATAGCGTTGGCGATTGTTCCGATTTAATTTTAATTAAATTTTTAGATATAATTTGATTGACCCTAAATAATTTTTAAAAATAATTTTATCTATTATGTTTTAAAATAAGAGTCATATCTCACTCAATTACGGTTATCTATTATTCATATTTATTTTAAAATTAGTATTTAGGTTATACAAGATGACTCAATTGATCCTTTTTAAGTTTTGGACATAACCAGGGTTAAGAAAATAGAACAATTAATCATTATGGCATTGTCCGATTTGATTCCAATTTAATCTTTGAAATTCATTTAATGGACTGTAAATTATTTTTAAAATTTTTCTTATGAATTGTTTTTTAAAAAAATAATTATATCTCACTCTATTACTGTTATCTATTATTCGAATATAATTTAAATATACTATTTCGCATATACAAGATAGCCAAATGATGTTTTTTACGGTTTGAACACAACCAGAATTAAGAAAATATAATAACTAATAGCGTTAAAGATTGTTCCGTTTTAATTTTAATTTAATTTTTAGATATAATTTGATTAACCCTAAATGACTTTTAAAAATATTTTGATGTATTGTGTTTAAAAAGAATAGTCATATCTCACTCAATTACGGTTATCTATTATTCAAATTTATTTTAAAATTAATATTTAGGTTATACAAGATGACTCAAACGATCCTATTTAAGTTTTGGACATAACCAGGGTTAAGAAAATAGAACAATTAATCATTATAGCACTGTCCGATTTGATTTCAATTTAATCTTTAAAGTTCATTTGATGGACTGTAAATTATTTTTAAAATTTTTCTTATGAATTGTTTTCTAAAAAAATAATTATAGCTCACTCTATTACTGTTATCTATTATTCGAATAGAATTTCAATTTACTATTACGGATATACAAAATAGCCATAGGATGTTTTTTGCCGTTTGAACACAACCAGAGTTAAGAAAATGTAATAACTAATAGCGTTGGCGATTGTTCCGATTTAATTTTAATTAAATTTTTAGATATAATTTGATTAACCCTAAATAATTTTTAAAAATAATTTTATGTATTATGTTTTAAAATAATAGTCATATCTCACTCAAGAAAATAGAACAATTAATCATTATAGCATTGTCCGATTTGATTCCAATTTAATCTTTAAAGTTCATTTGATGGACTGTAAATTATTTTTAAAATTTTTCTTATGAATTGTTTTCTAAAAAAATAATTATATCTCACTCTATTACTAATATCTATTATTCGAATATAATTTAAATTTACTATTTGGCATATACAAGACAGCCAAATGATGTTTTTTACGGTTTGAACACAACCAGAGTTAAGAAAATGTAATAACTAATAGCGTTGGCGATTGTTCCAATTTAATTTTAATTAAATTTTTAGATATAATTTCATTAACCCTAAATGATTTTTAAGAATAGTTTTATGTATTATGTTTTAAAAAAATAGTCATATCTCACACAATTACGGTTATCTTTTATTCAAATATAATTTAAAATTAATATTTAGAATACACAAGATGACCCAAATGATCCTTTTTAAGTTTTAGACATAACCAGGGTTAAGAAAATAGAACAATTAATCATTATAGCATTGTCCGATTTGATTCCAATTTAATCTTTAAAGTTCATTTGATGGACTGTAAATTATTTTTAAAATTTTTCTTATAAATTGTTTTCTAAAAAAATAATTATATCTCACTCTATTTCTAATATCTATTATTCGAATATAATTTAAATATACTATTTCGCATATACAAGATAGCCAAATGATGTTTTTTGCGGTTTGAACACAACCAGAGTTAAGAAAATGTAATGACTAATAGCGTTGGCGATTGTTCCAATTTAATTTTAATTAAATTTTTAGATATAATTTCATTAACCCTAAATAATTTTTAAAAATAATTTTATGTATTATGTTTTAAAAAAATAGTCATATCTCACTCAATTACGGTTATCTATTATTCAAATTTATTTTAAAATTAATATTTACGTTATACAAGATGACTCAATTGATCCTTTTTAAGTTTTGGACATAACCAGGGTTAAGAAAATAGAACAATTAATCATTATAGCATTGTCCGATTTGATTCCAATTTAATCTTTGAAGTTCATTTAATGGACTGTAAATTATTTTTAAAATTTTTCTTATGAATTGTTTTTTAAAAAAATAATTATATCTCACTCTATTACTGTTATCTATTATTCGAATAGAATTTAAATTTACTATTACGCATATACAAAATAGCCAAATGATGTTTTTTACGGTTTGAACACAACCAGAATTAAGAAAATATAATAACTAATAGCGTTAAAGATTGTTCCGTTTTAATTTTAATTTAATTTTTAGATATAATTTGATTAACCCTAAATGACTTTTAAAAATATTTTGATGTATTGTGTTTAAAAAGAATAGTCATATCTCACTCAATTACGGTTATCTATTATTCAAATTTATTTTAAAATTAATATTTAGGTTATACAAGATGACTCAAATGATCCTATTTAAGTTTTGGACATAACCAGGGTTAAGAAAATAGAACAATTAATCATTATAGCAATGTCCGATTTGATTCCAATTTAATCTTTGAAGATCATTAGATGTACTGTAAATTATTTTTAAAATTTTTCTTATGAATTGTTTTTTAAAAAAAATAATTATATCTCACTCTATTACTGTTATCTATTATTCAAATTTATTTTAAAATTAATATTTAGGTTATACAAGATGACTCATATGATCCTTTTTAAGTTTTGGACATAACCAGGGTTAAGAAAATAGAACAATTAATCATTATAGCATTGTCCGATTTGATTCCAATTTAATCTTTGAAGTTCATTTGATGGACTGTAAATTATTTTTAAAATTTTTCTTATGAATTGTTTTTTAAAAAAATAATTATATCTCACTCTATTACTGTTATCTATTATTCGAATAAAATTTAAATTTACTATTTCGCATATACAAGAGAGCCAAATGATGCTTTTTACGGTTTGAACACATCCAGAATTAAGAAAATATAATAACTAATAGCGTTAAAGATTGTTCCGTTTTAATTTTAATTTTATTTTTAGATATAATTTGATTAACCCTAAATAAATGACTTTTAAAAATATTTTGATGTATTTTGTTTAAAAAGAATAGTCATATCTCACTCAATTACGGTTATCTATTATTCAAATTTATTTTAAAATTAATATTTAGGTTATACAAGATGACTCAAATGATCCTATTTAAGTTTTGGACATAACCAGGGTTAAGAAAATAGAACAATTAATCATTATAGCAATGTCCGATTTGATTCCAATTTAATCTTTGAAGATCATTAGATGTACTGTAAATTATTTTTAAAATTTTTCTTATGAATTTTTTTTAAAAAAAAATAATTATATCTCACTCTATTACTGTTATCTATTATTCAAATTTATTTTAAAATTAATATTTAGGTTATACAAGATGACTCATATGATCCTTTTTAAGTTTTGGACATAACCAGGGTTAAGAAAATAGAACAATTAATCATTATAGCACTGTCCGATTTGATTTCAATTTAATCTTTAAAGTTCATTTGATGGACTGTAAATTATTTTTAAAATTTTTCTTATGAATTGTTTTCTAAAAAAATAATTATAGCTCACTCTATTACTGTTATCTATTATTCGAATAGAATTTCAATTTACTATTACGGATCTACAAAATAGCCATATGATGTTTTTTGCGGTTTGAACACAACCAGAGTTAAGAAAATGTAATAACTAATAGCGTTGGCGATTGTTCCGATTTAATTTTAATTAAATTTTTAGATATAATTTGATTAACCCTAAATAATTTTTAAAAATAATTTTATGTATTATGTTTTAAAATAAGAGTCATATCTCACTCAATTACGGTTATCTATTATTCATATTTATTTTAAAATTAGTATTTAGGTTATACAAGATGACTCAATTGATCCTTTTTAAGTTTTGGACATAACCAAGGTTAAGAAAATAGAACAAATAATCATTATAGCATTGTCCGATTGGATTCAAATTAATTTTTGAAGTTCATTTGATGTACTGTAAATTATTTTTAAAATTTTTCTTATGAATTGTTTTTTAAAAAAATAATTATATCTCACTTTATTACTGTTATCTATTATTCGAATAGAATTTAAATTTACTATTTCGCATATATAAGATAGCCAAATGATGTTTTTTACGGTTTGAACACAACCAGAGTTAAGAAAATGTAATAACTAATAGCGTTGGCGATTGTTCCGATTTAATTTTAATTAAATTTTTAGATATAATTTGATTAACCCTAAATAATTTTTAAAAATAATTTTATGTATTATGTTTTAAAATAATAGTCATATCTCACTCAAGAAAATAGAACAATTAATCATTATGACATTGTCCGATTTGATTCCAATTTAATCTTTAAAGTTCATTTGATGGACTGTAAATTATTTTTAAAATTTTTCTTATGAATTGTTTTCTAAAAAAATAATTATATCTCACTCTATTACTAATATCTATTATTCGAATATAATTTAAATTTACTATTTGGCATATACAAGACAGCCAAATGATGTTTTTTACGGTTTGCACACAACCAGAGTTAAGAAAATGTAATAACTAATAGCGTTGGCGATTGTTCCAATTTAATTTTAATTAAATTTTTAGATATAATTTCACTAACCCTAAATAATTTTTAAAAATAATTTTATGTATTATGTTTTAAAAAAATAGTCATATCTCACTCAATTACGGTTATCTATTATTCATATTTATTTTAAAATTAGTATTTAGGTTATACAAGATGACTCAATTGATCCTATTTAAGTTTTGGACATAACCAGGATTAAGAAAATAGAACAATTAATCATTATAGCATTGTCCGATTTGATTTCAATTTAATCTTTGAAGTTCATTTGATGGACTGTAAATTATTTTTAAAATTTTTCTTATGAATTGTTTTCTAAAAAATCAATTATATCTTTCTCTATTACTAATATCTATTATTCGAATATAATTTAAATTTACTATTTCGTATATTCGCATAAGATAGCCAAATGATGTTTTTTGCGGTTCGAACACAATCAGAGTTAAGAAAATGTAATAACTAATAGGGTTGGCGATTGTTCCGATTTAATTTTATTTCAATTTTTAGATATAATTTGATTAACCCTAAATGATTTTTAAGAATAGTTTTATGTATTATGTTTTAAAAAAATAGTCATATCTCACACAATTACGGTTATCTTTTATTCAAATATAATTTAAAAATAATATTTAGAATACACAAGATGACCCAAATGATCCTTTTTAAGTTTTAGACATAACCAGGGTTAAGAAAATAGAACAATTAATCATTATAGCATTGTCCGATTTGATTCCAATTTAATCTTTAAAGTTCATTTGATGGACTGTAAATTATTTTTAAAATTTTTCTTATAAATTGTTTTCTAAAAAAATAATTATATCTCACTCTATTTCTAATATCTATTATTCGAATATAATTTAAATATACTATTTCGCATATGCAAGATAGCCAAATGATGTTTTTTGCGGTTTGAACACAACCAGAGTTAAGAAAATGTAATAACTAATAGCGTTGGCGATTGTTCCAATTTAATTTTAATTAAATTTTTAGATATAATTTCATTAACCCTAAATAATTTTTAAAAATAATTTTATGTATTATGTTTTAAAAAAATAGTCATATCTCACTCAATTACGGTTATCTATTATTCAAATTTATTTTAAAATTAATATTTACGTTATACAAGATGACTCAATTGATCCTTTTTAAGTTCTGGACATAACCAGGGTTAAGAAAATAGAACAATTAATCATTATAGCATTGTCCGAATTGATTCCAATTTAATCTTTGAAGTTCATTTAATGGACTGTAAATTATTTTTAAAATTTTTCTTATGAATTGTTTTTTAAAAAAATAATTATATCTCACTCTATTACTGTTATCTATTATTCGAATAGAATTTAAATTTACTATTACGCATATACAAAATAGCCAAATGATGTTTTTTACGGTTTGAACACAACCAGAATTAAGAAAATATAATAACTAATAGCGTTAAAGATTGTTCCGTTTTAATTTTAATTTAATTTTTAGATATAATTTGATTAACCCTAAATGACTTTTAAAAATATTTTGATGTATTTTGTTTAAAAAGAATAGTCATATCTCACTCAATTACGGTTATCTATTATTCAAATTTATTTTAAAATTAATATTTAGGTTATACAAGATGACTCAAATGATCCTATTTAAGTTTTGGACATAACCAGGGTTAAGAAAATAGAACAATTAATCATTATAGCAATGTCCGATTTGATTCCAATTTAATCTTTGAAGATCATTAGATGTACTGTAAATTATTTTTAAAATTTTTCTTATGAATTGTTTTTTAAAAAAAATAATTATATCTCACTCAATTACGGTTATCTATTATTCATATTTATTTTAAAATTAATATTTAGGTTATACAAGATGACTCAATTGATCCTTTTTAAGTTTTGGACATAACCAGGGTTAAGAAAATAGAACAAATAATCATTATAGCATTGTCCGATTTGATTCCAATTAATTTTTGAAGTCCATTTGATGTACTGTAAATTATTTTTAAAATTTTTCTTATGAATTGTTTTTTAAAAAAATAATTATATCTCACTCTATTACTGTCATCTATTATTCGAATAGAATTTAAATTTACTATTTCGCATATACAAGATAGCCAAATGATGTTTTTTACGGTTTGAACACAACCAGAATTAACAAAATATAATAATTGATAGCGTTAAAGATTGTTCCGATTTAATTTAATTTTTAGATATAATTTGATTAACCCTAAATAAATGACTTTTAAAAATATTTTGATGTATTTTGTTTAAAAAAAATAGTCATATCTCACTCAATTACGGTTATCTATTATTCAAATTTATTCTAAAATTAATATTTAGGTTATACAAGATGACTCAAATGATCATATTTAAGTTTTGGACATAACCAGGGTTAAGAAAATAGAACAATTAATCATTATAGCATTGTCCGATTTGATTTCAATTTAATCTTTAAAGTTCATTTGATGGACTGTAAATTATTTTTAAAATTTTTCTTATGAATTGTTTTCTAAAAAAATAATTATAGCTCACTCTATTACTGTTATCTATTATTCGAATAGAATTTCAATTTACTATTACGGATATACAAAATAGCCATATGATGTTTTTTGCGGTTTGAACACAACCAGAGTTAAGAAAATGTAATAACTAATAGCGTTGGCGATTGTTCGGATTTAATTTTAATTAAATTTTTAGATATAATTTGATTAACCCTAAATAATTTTTAAAAATAATTTTATGTATTATGTTTTAAAATAAGAGTCATATCTCACTCAATTACGGTTATCTATTATTCATATTTATTTTAAAATTAGTATTTAGGTTATACAAGATGACTCAATTGATCCTTTTTAAGTTTTGGACATAACCAGGGTTAAGAAAATAGAACAAATAATCATTATAGCATTGTCCGATTGGATTCAAATTAATTTTTGAAGTTCATTTGATGTACTGTAAATTATTTTTAAAATTTTTCTTATGAATTGTTTTTTAAAAAAATAATTATATCTCACTCTATTACTGTTATCTATTATTCGAATAGAATTTAAATTTACTATTTCGCATATACAAGATAGCCAAATGATGTTTTTTACGGTTTGAACACAACCAGAGTTAAGAAAATGTAATAACTAATAGCGTTGGCGATTGTTCGGATTTAATTTTAATTAAATTTTTAGATATAATTTGATTAACCCTAAATAATTTTTAAAAATAATTTTATGTATTATGTTTTAAAATAATAGTCATATCTCACTCAATTACGGTTATCTATTATTCATATTTATTTTAAAATTAGTATTTAGGTTATACAAGATGACTCAATTGATCCTATTTAAGTTTTGGACATAACCAGGGTTAAGAAAATAGAACAATTAATCATTATAGCATTATCCAATTTGATTTCAATTTAATCTTTGAAGTTCATTTGATGGACTGTAAATTATTTTTAAAATTTTTCTTATGAATTGTTTTCTGAAAAAATAATTATATCTTACTCTATTACTAATATCTATTATTCGAATATAATTTAAATTTACTATTTGGCATTTACAAGACAGCCAAATGATGTTTTTTACGGTTTGAACACAACCAGAGTTAAGAAAATGTAATAACTAATAGCGTTGGCGATTGTTCCAATTTAATTTTAATTAAATATTTAGATATAATTTCACTAACCCTAAATAATTTTTAAAAATAATTTTATGTAATATGTTTTAAAAAAATAGTCATATCTCACTCAATTACGGTTATCTTTTATTCAAATATAATTTAAAATTAATATTTAGAATACACAAGATGACCCAAATGATCCTTTTTAAGTTTTAGACATAACCAGGGTTAAGAAAATAGAACAATTAATCATTATAGCATTGTCCGATTTGTTTCCAATTTAATCTTTAAAGTTCATTTGATGGACTGTAAATTATTTTTAAAATTTTTCTTATGAATTGTTTTCTAAAAAAATAATTATATCTCACTCTATTACTAATATCTATTATTCGAATATAATTTAAATTTACTATTTGGCATATACAAGACAGCTAAATGATGTTTTTTACGGTTTGAACACAACCAGAGTTAAGAAAATGTAATAACTAATAGCGTTGGCGATTGTTCCAATTTAATTTTAATTAAATTTTTAGATATAATTTCACTAACCCTAAATAATTTTTAAAAATAATTTTATGTATTATGTTTTAAAATAATAGTCATATCTTACTCAATTACGGTTATCTATTATTCATATTTATTTTAAAATTAGTATTTAGGTTATACAAGATGACTCAATTGATCCTTTTTAAGTTTTGGACATAACCAGGGTTAAGAAAATAGAACAATTAATTATTATAGCATTGTCCGATTTGATTACAATTTAATCTTTGAAGATCATTAGATGTACTGTAAATTATTTTAAAAATTTTTCTTATGAATTGTTTTCTAAAAAAATAATTATATCTCACTCTATTACTGTTATCTATTATTCAAATTTGATTTAAAATTAATATTTAGGTTATACAAGATGACTCAATTGATCCTTTTTAAGTTTTGGACATAACCAGGGTTAAGAAAGTAGAACAATTAATCATTATAGCATTGTCCGATTTGATTCCAATTTAATCTTTGAAGTTCATTTAATGGACTGTAAATTATTTTTAAAATTTTTCTTATGAATTGTTTTTTAAAAAAATAATTATATCTCACTCTATTACTGTTATCTATTATTCGAATAGAATTTAAATTTACTATTAAAAATATACAAAATAGCCAAATGATGTTTTTTACGATTTGAACACAACCAGAATTAAGAAAATATAATAACTAATAGCGTTAAAGATTGTTCCGTTTTAATTTTAATTTAATTTTTAGATATAATTTGATTAACCCTAAATGACTTTTAAAAATATTTTGATGTATTGTGTTTAAAAAGAATAGTCATATCTCACTCAATTACGGTTATCTATTATTCAAATTTATTTTAGAATTAATATTTAGGTTATACAAGATGACTCATATGATCCTTTTTAAGGTTTGGACATAACCAGGGTTAAGAAAATAGAACAATTAATCATTATAGCATTGTCCGATTTGATTCCAATTTAATCTTTGAAGTTCATTTGATAAACTGTAAATTATTTTTAAAATTTTTCTTATGAATTGTTTTTTAAAAAAATAATTATATCTCACTCTATTACTGTTATCTATTATTCGAATAGAATTTAAATTTACTATTTCGCATATACAAGAGAGCCAAATGATGCTTTTTACGGTTTGAACACAACCAGAATTAAGAAAATATAATAACTAATAGCGTTAAAGATTGTTCCGTTTTAATTTTAATTTAATTTTTAGATATAATTTGATTAACCCTAAATGACTTTTAAAAATATTTTGATGTATTGTGTTTAAAAAGAATAGTCATATCTCACTCAATTGCGGTTATCTATTATTCAAATTTATTTTAAAATTAATATTTAGGTTATACAAGATGACTCAAATGATCCTATTTAAGTTTTGGACATAACCAGGATTAAGAAAATAGAACAATTAATCATTATAGCATTGTCCGATTTGATTCCAATTTAATCTTTGAAGTTCATTTGATGGACTGTAAATTATTTTTAAAATTTTTCCTATGAGTTGTTTTCTAAAAAATCAGTTATATCTTACTCTATTACTAATATCTATTATTCGAATATAATTTAAATTTACTATTTCGCATATACAAGATAGCCAAATGATGTTTTTTGCGGTTGGAACACAATCAGAGTTAAGAAAATGTAATAACTAATAGGGTTGGCGATTGTTCCGATTTAATTTTATTTCAATTTTCAGATATAATTTGATTAACCCTAAATGATTTTTAAGAATAGTTTTATGTATTATGTTTTAAAAAAATAGTCATATCTCACTCAATTACGGTTATCTTTTATTCAAATATAATTTAAAATTAATATTTAGAATACACAGGATGACCCAAATGATCCTTTTTAAGTTTTAGACATAACCAGGGTTAAGAAAATAGAACAATTAATCATTATAGCATTGTCCGATTTGATTCCAATTTAATCTTTAAAGTTCATTTGATGGACTGTAAATTATTTTTAAAATTTTTCTTATGAATTGTTTTTTAAAAAAATAATTATATCTCACTCTATTACTGTTATCTATTATTCGAATAGAATTTAAATTTACTATTACGCATATACAAAATAGCCAAATGATGTTTTTTACGGTTTGAACACAACCAGAATTAAGAAAATATAATAACTAATAGCGTTAAAGATTGTTCCGTTTTAATTTTAATTTAATTTTTAGATATAATTTGATAAACCCTAAATGACTTTTAAAAATATTTTGATGTATTGTGTTTAAAAAGAATAGTCATATCTCACTCAATTACGGTTATCTATTATTCAAATTTATTTTAAAATTAATATTTAGGTTATACAAGATGACTCAAATGATCCTATTTAAGTTTTGGACATAACCAGGGTTAAGAAAATAGAACAATTAATCATTATAGCATTGTCCGATTTGATTACAATTTAATCTTTGAAGATCATTAGATGTACTGTAAATTATTTTTAAAATTTTTCTTATGAATTGTTTTTTAAAAAAAATAATTATATCTCACTCTATTACTGTTATCTATTATTCGAATAGAATTTAAATTTACTATTACGCATATACAAAATAGCCAAATGATGTTTTTTACGGTTTGAACACAACCAGAATTAAGAAAATATAATAACTAATAGCGTTAAAGATTGTTCCGTTTTAATTTTAATTTAATTTTTAGATATAATTTGATAAACTCTAAATGACTTTTAAAAATATTTTGATGTATTGTGTTTAAAAAGAATAGTCATATCTCACTCAATTACGGTTATCTATTATTCAAATTTATTTTAAAATTAATATTTAGGTTATACAAGATGACTCAAATGATCCTATTTAAGTTTTGGACATAACCAGGGTTAAGAAAATAGAACAATTAATCATTATAGCATTGTCCGATTTGATTACAATTTAATCTTTGAAGATCATTAGATGTACTGTAAATTATTTTTAAAATTTTTCTTATGAATTGTTTTTTAAAAAAAATAATTATATCTCACTCTATTACTGTTATCTATTATTCAAATTTGATTTAAAATTAATATTTAGGTTATACAAGATGACTCCATATACATTATATATGCTATAACCCCATTATAGCATTATCCAATTTGATTTCAATTTAATCTTTGAAGTTTATTTGATGGACTGTAAATTATTTTTAAAATTTTTCTTATGAATTGTTTTCTAAAAAAATAATTATATCTCACTCTATTACTAATATCTATTATTCGAATATAATTTAAATTTAGTATTTGGCATATACAACACAGCCAAATGATGTTTTTTGCGGTTTGAACACAACCAGAGTTAAGAAAATGTAATAAACTAATAGCGTTTGCGATTGTTCCTATTTAATTTTAATTCAATTTTTAGATATAATTTGATTAACCCTAAATGATTTTTAAAAATAGTTTTATGTATTATGTTTTAAAAAAATAGTCATATCTTACTCAATTACGGTTATCTATTATTCAAATATAATTTAAAATTATTATTTAGGTTATACAAGATGACCCAAATGATCCTTTTTAAGTTTTGGACATAACAAGGGTTAAGAAAATAGAACAATTAATCATTATAGCATTGTCCGATTTGATTCCAATTTAATCTTTGAAGATCATTAGATGTACTGTAAATTATTTTTAAAATTTTTCTTATGAATTGTTTTTTAAAAAAAATAATTATATCTCACTCTATTACTGTTATCTATTATTCAAATTTATTTTAAAATTAATATTTAGGTTATACAAGATGACTCATATGATCCTTTTTAAGTTTTGGACATAACCAGGGTTAAGAAAATAGAACAATTAATCATTATAGCACTGTCCGATTTGATTTCAATTTAATCTTTAAAGTTCATTTGATGGACTGTAAATTATTTTTAAAATTTTTCTTATGAATTGTTTTCTAAAAAAATAATTATAGCTCACTCTATTACTGTTATCTATTATTCGAATAGAATTTCAATTTACTATTACGGATATACAAAATAGCCATAGGATGTTTTTTGCCGTTTGAACACAACCAGAGTTAAGAAAATGTAATAACTAATAGCGTTGGCGATTGTTCCGATTTAATTTTAATTAAATTTTTAGATATAATTTGATTAACCCTAAATAATTTTTAAAAATAATTTTATGTATTATGTTTTAAAATAATAGTCATATCTCACTCAAGAAAATAGAACAATTAATCATTATAGCATTGTCCGATTTGATTCCAATTTAATCTTTAAAGTTCATTTGATGGACTGTAAATTATTTTTAAAATTTTTCTTATGAATTGTTTTCTAAAAAAATAATTATATCTCACTCTATTACTAATATCTATTATTCGAATATAATTTAAATTTACTATTTGGCATATACAAGACAGCCAAATGATGTTTTTTACGGTTTGAACACAACCAGAGTTAAGAAAATGTAATAACTAATAGCGTTGGCGATTGTTCCAATTTAATTTTAATTAAATTTTTAGATATAATTTCATTAACCCTAAATGATTTTTAAGAATAGTTTTATGTATTATGTTTTAAAAAAATAGTCATATCTCACACAATTACGGTTATCTTTTATTCAAATATAATTTAAAATTAATATTTAGAATACACAAGATGACCCAAATGATCCTTTTTAAGTTTTAGACATAACCAGGGTTAAGAAAATAGAACAATTAATCATTATAGCATTGTCCGATTTGATTCCAATTTAATCTTTAAAGTTCATTTGATGGACTGTAAATTATTTTTAAAATTTTTCTTATAAATTGTTTTCTAAAAAAATAATTATATCTCACTCTATTTCTAATATCTATTATTCGAATATAATTTAAATATACTATTTCGCATATACAAGATAGCCAAATGATGTTTTTTGCGGTTTGAACACAACCAGAGTTAAGAAAATGTAATGACTAATAGCGTTGGCGATTGTTCCAATTTAATTTTAATTAAATTTTTAGATATAATTTCATTAACCCTAAATAATTTTTAAAAATAATTTTATGTATTATGTTTTAAAAAAATAGTCATATCTCACTCAATTACGGTTATCTATTATTCAAATTTATTTTAAAATTAATATTTACGTTATACAAGATGACTCAATTGATCCTTTTTAAGTTTTGGACATAACCAGGGTTAAGAAAATAGAACAATTAATCATTATAGCATTGTCCGATTTGATTCCAATTTAATCTTTGAAGTTCATTTAATGGACTGTAAATTATTTTTAAAATTTTTCTTATGAATTGTTTTTTAAAAAAATAATTATATCTCACTCTATTACTGTTATCTATTATTCGAATAGAATTTAAATTTACTATTACGCATATACAAAATAGCCAAATGATGTTTTTTACGGTTTGAACACAATCAGAATTAAGAAAATATAATAACTAATAGCGTTAAAGATTGTTCCGTTTTAATTTTAATTTAATTTTTAGATATAATTTGATTAACCCTAAATGACTTTTAAAAATATTTTGATGTATTGTGTTTAAAAAGAATAGTCATATCTCACTCAATTACGGTTATCTATTATTCAAATTTATTTTAAAATTAATATTTAGGTTATTCAAGATGACTCAAATGATCCTATTTAAGTTTTGGACATAACCAGGGTTAAGAAAATAGAACAATTAATCATTATAGCAATGTCCGATTTGATTCCAATTTAATCTTTGAAGATCATTAGATGTACTGTAAATTATTTTTAAAATTTTTCTTATGAATTGTTTTTTAAAAAAAATAATTATATCTCACTCTATTACTGTTATCTATTATTCAAATTTATTTTAAAATTAATATTTAGGTTATACAAGATGACTCATATGATCCTTTTTAAGTTTTGGACATAACCAGGGTTAAGAAAATAGAACAATTAATCATTATAGCATTGTCCGATTTGATTCCAATTTAATCTTTGAAGTTCATTTGATGGACTGTAAATTATTTTTAAAATTTTTCTTATGAATTGTTTTTTAAAAAAATAATTATATCTCACTCTATTACTGTTATCTATTATTCGAATAAAATTTAAATTTACTATTTCGCATATACAAGAGAGCCAAATGATGCTTTTTACGGTTTGAACACATCCAGAATTAAGAAAATATAATAACTAATAGCGTTAAAGATTGTTCCGTTTTAATTTTAATTTTATTTTTAGATATAATTTGATTAACCCTAAATAAATGACTTTTAAAAA
This sequence comes from Anthonomus grandis grandis, assembly GCF_022605725.1. Taxonomy (NCBI): domain Eukaryota; kingdom Metazoa; phylum Arthropoda; class Insecta; order Coleoptera; family Curculionidae; genus Anthonomus; species Anthonomus grandis. Next base: position 25,462,472 of record NC_065557.1, read on the forward strand.
TATTTTGATGTATTTTGTTTAAAAAGAATAGTCATATCTCACTCAATTACGGTTATCTATTATTCAAATTTATTTTAAAATTAATATTTAGGTTATACAAGATGACTCAAATGATCCTATTTAAGTTTTGGACATAACCAGGGTTAAGAAAATAGAACAATTAATCATTATAGCAATGTCCGATTTGATTCCAATTTAATCTTTGAAGATCATTAGATGTACTGTAAATTATTTTTAAAATTTTTCTTATGAATTTTTTTTTAAAAAAAATAATTATATCTCACTCTATTACTGTTATCTATTATTCAAATTTATTTTAAAATTAATATTTAGGTTATACAAGATGACTCATATGATCCTTTTTAAGTTTTGGACATAACCAGGGTTAAGAAAATAGAACAATTAATCATTATAGCACTGTCCGATTTGATTTCAATTTAATCTTTAAAGTTCATTTGATGGACTGTAAATTATTTTTAAAATTTTTCTTATGAATTGTTTTCTAAAAAAATAATTATAGCTCACTCTATTACTGTTATCTATTATTCGAATAGAATTTCAATTTACTATTACGGATCTACAAAATAGCCATATGATGTTTTTTGCGGTTTGAACACAACCAGAGTTAAGAAAATGTAATAACTAATAGCGTTGGCGATTGTTCCGATTTAATTTTAATTAAATTTTTAGATATAATTTGATTAACCCTAAATAATTTTTAAAAATAATTTTATGTATTATGTTTTAAAATAATAGTCATATCTCACTCAAGAAAATAGAACAATTAATCATTATAGCATTGTCCGATTTGATTCCAATTTAATCTTTAAAGTTCATTTGATGGACTGTAAATTATTTTTAAAATTTTTCTTATGAATTGTTTTCTAAAAAAATAATTATATCTCACTCTATTACTAATATCTATTATTCGAATATAATTTAAATTTACTATTTGGCATATACAAGACAGCCAAATGATGTTTTTTACGGTTTGAACACAACCAGAGTTAAGAAAATGTAATAACTAATAGCGTTGGCGATTGTTCCAATTTAATTTTAATTAAATTTTTAGATATAATTTCATTAACCCTAAATGATTTTTAAGAATAGTTTTATGTATTATGTTTTAAAAAAATAGTCATATCTCACACAATTACGGTTATCTTTTATTCAAATATAATTTAAAATTAATATTTAGAATACACAAGATGACCCAAATGATCCTTTTTAAGTTTTAGACATAACCAGGGTTAAGAAAATAGAACAATTAATCATTATAGCATTGTCCGATTTGATTCCAATTTAATCTTTAAAGTTCATTTGATGGACTGTAAATTATTTTTAAAATTTTTCTTATAAATTGTTTTCTAAAAAAATAATTATATCTCACTCTATTTCTAATATCTATTATTCGAATATAATTTAAATATACTATTTCGCATATACAAGATAGCCAAATGATGTTTTTTGCGGTTTGAACACAACCAGAGTTAAGAAAATGTAATGACTAATAGCGTTGGCGATTGTTCCAATTTAATTTTAATTAAATTTTTAGATATAATTTCATTAACCCTAAATAATTTTTAAAAATAATTTTATGTATTATGTTTTAAAAAAATAGTCATATCTCACTCAATTACGGTTATCTATTATTCAAATTTATTTTAAAATTAATATTTACGTTATACAAGATGACTCAATTGATCCTTTTTAAGTTTTGGACATAACCAGGGTTAAGAAAATAGAACAATTAATCATTATAGCATTGTCCGATTTGATTCCAATTTAATCTTTGAAGTTCATTTAATGGACTGTAAATTATTTTTAAAATTTTTCTTATGAATTGTTTTTTAAAAAAATAATTATATCTCACTCTATTACTGTTATCTATTATTCGAATAGAATTTAAATTTACTATTACGCATATACAAAATAGCCAAATGATGTTTTTTACGGTTTGAACACAATCAGAATTAAGAAAATATAATAACTAATAGCGTTAAAGATTGTTCCGTTTTAATTTTAATTTAATTTTTAGATATAATTTGATTAACCCTAAATGACTTTTAAAAATATTTTGATGTATTGTGTTTAAAAAGAATAGTCATATCTCACTCAATTACGGTTATCTATTATTCAAATTTATTTTAAAATTAATATTTAGGTTATTCAAGATGACTCAAATGATCCTATTTAAGTTTTGGACATAACCAGGGTTAAGAAAATAGAACAATTAATCATTATAGCAATGTCCGATTTGATTCCAATTTAATCTTTGAAGATCATTAGATGTACTGTAAATTATTTTTAAAATTTTTCTTATGAATTGTTTTTTAAAAAAAATAATTATATCTCACTCTATTACTGTTATCTATTATTCAAATTTATTTTAAAATTAATATTTAGGTTATACAAGATGACTCATATGATCCTTTTTAAGTTTTGGACATAACCAGGGTTAAGAAAATAGAACAATTAATCATTATAGCATTGTCCGATTTGATTCCAATTTAATCTTTGAAGTTCATTTGATGGACTGTAAATTATTTTTAAAATTTTTCTTATGAATTGTTTTTTAAAAAAATAATTATATCTCACTCTATTACTGTTATCTATTATTCGAATAAAATTTAAATTTACTATTTCGCATATACAAGAGAGCCAAATGATGCTTTTTACGGTTTGAACACATCCAGAATTAAGAAAATATAATAACTAATAGCGTTAAAGATTGTTCCGTTTTAATTTTAATTTTATTTTTAGATATAATTTGATTAACCCTAAATAAATGACTTTTAAAAATATTTTGATGTATTTTGTTTAAAAAGAATAGTCATATCTCACTCAATTACGGTTATCTATTATTCAAATTTATTTTAAAATTAATATTTAGGTTATACAAGATGACTCAAATGATCCTATTTAAGTTTTGGACATAACCAGGGTTAAGAAAATAGAACAATTAATCATTATAGCAATGTCCGATTTGATTCCAATTTAATCTTTGAAGATCATTAGATGTACTGTAAATTATTTTTAAAATTTTTCTTATGAATTTTTTTTTAAAAAAAATAATTATATCTCACTCTATTACTGTTATCTATTATTCAAATTTATTTTAAAATTAATATTTAGGTTATACAAGATGACTCATATGATCCTTTTTAAGTTTTGGACATAACCAGGGTTAAGAAAATAGAACAATTAATCATTATAGCACTGTCCGATTTGATTTCAATTTAATCTTTAAAGTTCATTTGATGGACTGTAAATTATTTTTAAAATTTTTCTTATGAATTGTTTTCTAAAAAAATAATTATAGCTCACTCTATTACTGTTATCTATTATTCGAATAGAATTTCAATTTACTATTACGGATCTACAAAATAGCCATATGATGTTTTTTGCGGTTTGAACACAACCAGAGTTAAGAAAATGTAATAACTAATAGCGTTGGCGATTGTTCCGATTTAATTTTAATTAAATTTTTAGATATAATTTGATTAACCCTAAATAATTTTTAAAAATAATTTTATGTATTATGTTTTAAAATAAGAGTCATATCTCACTCAATTACGGTTATCTATTATTCATATTTATTTTAAAATTAGTATTTAGGTTATACAAGATGACTCAATTGATCCTTTTTAAGTTTTGGACATAACCAAGGTTAAGAAAATAGAACAAATAATCATTATAGCATTGTCCGATTGGATTCAAATTAATTTTTGAAGTTCATTTGATGTACTGTAAATTATTTTTAAAATTTTTCTTATGAATTGTTTTTTAAAAAAATAATTATATCTCACTTTATTACTGTTATCTATTATTCGAATAGAATTTAAATTTACTATTTCGCATATATAAGATAGCCAAATGATGTTTTTTACGGTTTGAACACAACCAGAGTTAAGAAAATGTAATAACTAATAGCGTTGGCGATTGTTCCGATTTAATTTTAATTAAATTTTTAGATATAATTTGATTAACCCTAAATAATTTTTAAAAATAATTTTATGTATTATGTTTTAAAATAATAGTCATATCTCACTCAAGAAAATAGAACAATTAATCATTATGACATTGTCCGATTTGATTCCAATTTAATCTTTAAAGTTCATTTGATGGACTGTAAATTATTTTTAAAATTTTTCTTATGAATTGTTTTCTAAAAAAATAATTATATCTCACTCTATTACTAATATCTATTATTCGAATATAATTTAAATTTACTATTTGGCATATACAAGACAGCCAAATGATGTTTTTTACGGTTTGCACACAACCAGAGTTAAGAAAATGTAATAACTAATAGCGTTGGCGATTGTTCCAATTTAATTTTAATTAAATTTTTAGATATAATTTCACTAACAATAATTTTTAAAAATAAAACTACAATAATTTTTAAAAATAATTTTATGTATTATGTTTTAAAAAAATAGTCATATCTCACTCAATTACGGTTATCTATTATTCATATTTATTTTAAAATTAGTATTTAGGTTATACAAGATGACTCAATTGATCCTATTTAAGTTTTGGACATAACCAGGATTAAGAAAATAGAACAATTAATCATTATAGCATTGTCCGATTTGATTTCAATTTAATCTTTGAAGTTCATTTGATGGACTGTAAATTATTTTTAAAATTTTTCTTATGAATTGTTTTCTAAAAAATCAATTATATCTTTCTCTATTACTAATATCTATTATTCGAATATAATTTAAATTTACTATTTCGTATATTCGCATAAGATAGCCAAATGATGTTTTTTGCGGTTCGAACACAATCAGAGTTAAGAAAATGTAATAACTAATAGGGTTGGCGATTGTTCCGATTTAATTTTATTTCAATTTTTAGATATAATTTGATTAACCCTAAATGATTTTTAAGAATAGTTTTATGTATTATGTTTTAAAAAAATAGTCATATCTCACACAATTACGGTTATCTTTTATTCAAATATAATTTAAAAATAATATTTAGAATACACAAGATGACCCAAATGATCCTTTTTAAGTTTTAGACATAACCAGGGTTAAGAAAATAGAACAATTAATCATTATAGCATTGTCCGATTTGATTCCAATTTAATCTTTAAAGTTCATTTGATGGACTGTAAATTATTTTTAAAATTTTTCTTATAAATTGTTTTCTAAAAAAATAATTATATCTCACTCTATTTCTAATATCTATTATTCGAATATAATTTAAATATACTATTTCGCATATGCAAGATAGCCAAATGATGTTTTTTGCGGTTTGAACACAACCAGAGTTAAGAAAATGTAATAACTAATAGCGTTGGCGATTGTTCCAATTTAATTTTAATTAAATTTTTAGATATAATTTCATTAACCCTAAATAATTTTTAAAAATAATTTTATGTATTATGTTTTAAAAAAATAGTCATATCTCACTCAATTACGGTTATCTATTATTCAAATTTATTTTAAAATTAATATTTACGTTATACAAGATGACTCAATTGATCCTTTTTAAGTTCTGGACATAACCAGGGTTAAGAAAATAGAACAATTAATCATTATAGCATTGTCCGATTTGATTCCAATTTAATCTTTGAAGTTCATTTAATGGACTGTAAATTATTTTTAAAATTTTTCTTATGAATTGTTTTTTAAAAAAATAATTATATCTCACTCTATTACTGTTATCTATTATTCGAATAGAATTTAAATTTACTATTACGCATATACAAAATAGCCAAATGATGTTTTTTACGGTTTGAACACAACCAGAATTAAGAAAATATAATAACTAATAGCGTTAAAGATTGTTCCGTTTTAATTTTAATTTAATTTTTAGATATAATTTGATTAACCCTAAATGACTTTTAAAAATATTTTGATGTATTTTGTTTAAAAAGAATAGTCATATCTCACTCAATTACGGTTATCTATTATTCAAATTTATTTTAAAATTAATATTTAGGTTATACAAGATGACTCAAATGATCCTATTTAAGTTTTGGACATAACCAGGGTTAAGAAAATAGAACAATTAATCATTATAGCAATGTCCGATTTGATTCCAATTTAATCTTTGAAGATCATTAGATGTACTGTAAATTATTTTTAAAATTTTTCTTATGAATTGTTTTTTAAAAAAAATAATTATATCTCACTCAATTACGGTTATCTATTATTCATATTTATTTTAAAATTAATATTTAGGTTATACAAGATGACTCAATTGATCCTTTTTAAGTTTTGGACATAACCAGGGTTAAGAAAATAGAACAAATAATCATTATAGCATTGTCCGATTTGATTCCAATTAATTTTTGAAGTCCATTTGATGTACTGTAAATTATTTTTAAAATTTTTCTTATGAATTGTTTTTTAAAAAAATAATTATATCTCACTCTATTACTGTCATCTATTATTCGAATAGAATTTAAATTTACTATTTCGCATATACAAGATAGCCAAATGATGTTTTTTACGGTTTGAACACAACCAGAATTAACAAAATATAATAATTGATAGCGTTAAAGATTGTTCCGATTTAATTTAATTTTTAGATATAATTTGATTAACCCTAAATAAATGACTTTTAAAAATATTTTGATGTATTTTGTTTAAAAAAAATAGTCATATCTCACTCAATTACGGTTATCTATTATTCAAATTTATTCTAAAATTAATATTTAGGTTATACAAGATGACTCAAATGATCATATTTAAGTTTTGGACATAACCAGGGTTAAGAAAATAGAACAATTAATCATTATAGCATTGTCCGATTTGATTTCAATTTAATCTTTAAAGTTCATTTGATGGACTGTAAATTATTTTTAAAATTTTTCTTATGAATTGTTTTCTAAAAAAAATAATTATAGCTCACTCTATTACTGTTATCTATTATTCGAATAGAATTTCAATTTACTATTACGGATATACAAAATAGCCATATGATGTTTTTTGCGGTTTGAACACAACCAGAGTTAAGAAAATGTAATAACTAATAGCGTTGGCGATTGTTCGGATTTAATTTTAATTAAATTTTTAGATATAATTTGATTAACCCTAAATAATTTTTAAAAATAATTTTATGTATTATGTTTTAAAATAAGAGTCATATCTCACTCAATTACGGTTATCTATTATTCATATTTATTTTAAAATTAGTATTTAGGTTATACAAGATGACTCAATTGATCCTTTTTAAGTTTTGGACATAACCAGGGTTAAGAAAATAGAACAAATAATCATTATAGCATTGTCCGATTGGATTCAAATTAATTTTTGAAGTTCATTTGATGTACTGTAAATTATTTTTAAAATTTTTCTTATGAATTGTTTTTTAAAAAAATAATTATATCTCACTCTATTACTGTTATCTATTATTCGAATAGAATTTAAATTTACTATTTCGCATATACAAGATAGCCAAATGATGTTTTTTACGGTTTGAACACAACCAGAGTTAAGAAAATGTAATAACTAATAGCGTTGGCGATTGTTCGGATTTAATTTTAATTAAATTTTTAGATATAATTTGATTAACCCTAAATAATTTTTAAAAATAATTTTATGTATTATGTTTTAAAATAATAGTCATATCTCACTCAATTACGGTTATCTATTATTCATATTTATTTTAAAATTAGTATTTAGGTTATACAAGATGACTCAATTGATCCTATTTAAGTTTTGGACATAACCAGGGTTAAGAAAATAGAACAATTAATCATTATAGCATTATCCAATTTGATTTCAATTTAATCTTTGAAGTTCATTTGATGGACTGTAAATTATTTTTAAAATTTTTCTTATGAATTGTTTTCTGAAAAAATAATTATATCTTACTCTATTACTAATATCTATTATTCGAATATAATTTAAATTTACTATTTGGCATTTACAAGACAGCCAAATGATGTTTTTTACGGTTTGAACACAACCAGAGTTAAGAAAATGTAATAAATAATAGCGTTGGCGATTGTTCCAATTTAATTTTAATTAAATATTTAGATATAATTTCACTAACCCTAAATAATTTTTAAAAATAATTTTATGTAATATGTTTTAAAAAAATAGTCATATCTCACTCAATTACGGTTATCTTTTATTCAAATATAATTTAAAATTAATATTTAGAATACACAAGATGACCCAAATGATCCTTTTTAAGTTTTAGACATAACCAGGGTTAAGAAAATAGAACAATTAATCATTATAGCATTGTCCGATTTGTTTCCAATTTAATCTTTAAAGTTCATTTGATGGACTGTAAATTATTTTTAAAATTTTTCTTATGAATTGTTTTCTAAAAAAATAATTATATCTCACTCTATTACTAATATCTATTATTCGAATATAATTTAAATTTACTATTTGGCATATACAAGACAGCTAAATGATGTTTTTTACGGTTTGAACACAACCAGAGTTAAGAAAATGTAATAACTAATAGCGTTGGCGATTGTTCCAATTTAATTTTAATTAAATTTTTAGATATAATTTCACTAACCCTAAATAATTTTTAAAAATAATTTTATGTATTATGTTTTAAAATAATAGTCATATCTTACTCAATTACGGTTATCTATTATTCATATTTATTTTAAAATTAGTATTTAGGTTATACAAGATGACTCAATTGATCCTTTTTAAGTTTTGGACATAACCAGGGTTAAGAAAATAGAACAATTAATTATTATAGCATTGTCCGATTTGATTACAATTTAATCTTTGAAGATCATTAGATGTACTGTAAATTATTTTAAAAATTTTTCTTATGAATTGTTTTCTAAAAAAATAATTATATCTCACTCTATTACTGTTATCTATTATTCAAATTTGATTTAAAATTAATATTTAGGTTATACAAGATGACTCAATTGATCCTTTTTAAGTTTTGGACATAACCAGGGTTAAGAAAGTAGAACAATTAATCATTATAGCATTGTCCGATTTGATTCCAATTTAATCTTTGAAGTTCATTTAATGGACTGTAAATTATTTTTAAAATTTTTCTTATGAATTGTTTTTTAAAAAAATAATTATATCTCACTCTATTACTGTTATCTATTATTCGAATAGAATTTAAATTTACTATTAAAAATATACAAAATAGCCAAATGATGTTTTTTACGATTTGAACACAACCAGAATTAAGAAAATATAATAACTAATAGCGTTAAAGATTGTTCCGTTTTAATTTTAATTTAATTTTTAGATATAATTTGATTAACCCTAAATGACTTTTAAAAATATTTTGATGTATTGTGTTTAAAAAGAATAGTCATATCTCACTCAATTACGGTTATCTATTATTCAAATTTATTTTAGAATTAATATTTAGGTTATACAAGATGACTCATATGATCCTTTTTAAGGTTTGGACATAACCAGGGTTAAGAAAATAGAACAATTAATCATTATAGCATTGTCCGATTTGATTCCAATTTAATCTTTGAAGTTCATTTGATGGACTGTAAATTATTTTTAAAATTTTTCTTATGAATTGTTTTTTAAAAAAAATAATTATATCTCACTCTATTACTGTTATCTATTATTCGAATAAAATTTAAATTTACTATTTCGCATATACAAGAGAGCCAAATGATGCTTTTTACGGTTTGAACACATCCAGAATTAAGAAAATATAATAACTAATAGCGTTAAAGATTGTTCCGTTTTAATTTTAATTTTATTTTTAGATATAATTTGATTAACCCTAAATAAATGACTTTTAAAAATATTTTGATGTATTTTGTTTAAAAAGAATAGTCATATCTCACTCAATTACGGTTATCTATTATTCAAATTTATTTTAAAATTAATATTTAGGTTATACAAGATGACTCAAATGATCCTATTTAAGTTTTGGACATAACCAGGGTTAAGAAAATAGAACAATTAATCATTATAGCAATGTCCGATTTGATTCCAATTTAATCTTTGAAGATCATTAGATGTACTGTAAATTATTTTTAAAATTTTTCTTATGAATTTTTTTTTTTAAAAAAATAATTATATCTCACTCTATTACTGTTATCTATTATTCAAATTTATTTTAAAATTAATATTTAGGTTATACAAGATGACTCATATGATCCTTTTTAAGTTTTGGACATAACCAGGGTTAAGAAAATAGAACAATTAATCATTATAGCACTGTCCGATTTGATTTCAATTTAATCTTTAAAGTTCATTTGATGGACTGTAAATTATTTTTAAAATTTTTCTTATGAATTGTTTTCTAAAAAAATAATTATAGCTCACTCTATTACTGTTATCTATTATTCGAATAGAATTTCAATTTACTATTACGGATCTACAAAATAGCCATATGATGTTTTTTGCGGTTTGAACACAACCAGAGTTAAGAAAATGTAATAACTAATAGCGTTGGCGATTGTTCCGATTTAATTTTAATTAAATTTTTAGATATAATTTGATTAACCCTAAATAATTTTTAAAAATAATTTTATGTATTATGTTTTAAAATAAGAGTCATATCTCACTCAATTACGGTTATCTATTATTCATATTTATTTTAAAATTAGTATTTAGGTTATACAAGATGACTCAATTGATCCTTTTTAAGTTTTGGACATAACCAAGGTTAAGAAAATAGAACAAATAATCATTATAGCATTGTCCGATTGGATTCAAATTAATTTTTGAAGTTCATTTGATGTACTGTAAATTATTTTTAAAATTTTTCTTATGAATTGTTTTTTAAAAAAATAATTATATCTCACTTTATTACTGTTATCTATTATTCGAATAGAATTTAAATTTACTATTTCGCATATATAAGATAGCCAAATGATGTTTTTTACGGTTTGAACACAACCAGAGTTAAGAAAATGTAATAACTAATAGCGTTGGCGATTGTTCCGATTTAATTTTAATTAAATTTTTAGATATAATTTGATTAACCCTAAATAATTTTTAAAAATAATTTTATGTATTATGTTTTAAAATAATAGTCATATCTCACTCAAGAAAATAGAACAATTAATCATTATGACATTGTCCGATTTGATTCCAATTTAATCTTTAAAGTTCATTTGATGGACTGTAAATTATTTTTAAAATTTTTCTTATGAATTGTTTTCTAAAAAAATAATTATATCTCACTCTATTACTAATATCTATTATTCGAATATAATTTAAATTTACTATTTGGCATATACAAGACAGCCAAATGATGTTTTTTACGGTTTGCACACAACCAGAGTTAAGAAAATGTAATAACTAATAGCGTTGGCGATTGTTCCAATTTAATTTTAATTAAATTTTTAGATATAATTTCACTAACCCTAAATAATTTTTAAAAATAATTTTATGTATTATGTTTTAAAAAAATAGTCATATCTCACTCAATTACGGTTATCTATTATTCATATTTATTTTAAAATTAGTATTTAGGTTATACAAGATGACTCAATTGATCCTATTTAAGTTTTGGACATAACCAGGATTAAGAAAATAGAACAATTAATCATTATAGCATTGTCCGATTTGATTTCAATTTAATCTTTGAAGTTCATTTGATGGACTGTAAATTATTTTTAAAATTTTTCTTATGAATTGTTTTCTAAAAAATCAATTATATCTTTCTCTATTACTAATATCTATTATTCGAATATAATTTAAATTTACTATTTCGTATATTCGCATAAGATAGCCAAATGATGTTTTTTGCGGTTCGAACACAATCAGAGTTAAGAAAATGTAATAACTAATAGGGTTGGCGATTGTTCCGATTTAATTTTATTTCAATTTTTAGATATAATTTGATTAACCCTAAATGATTTTTAAGAATAGTTTTATGTATTATGTTTTAAAAAAATAGTCATATCTCACACAATTACGGTTATCTTTTATTCAAATATAATTTAAAAATAATATTTAGAATACACAAGATGACCCAAATGATCCTTTTTAAGTTTTAGACATAACCAGGGTTAAGAAAATAGAACAATTAATCATGATAGCATTGTCCGATTTGATTCCAATTTAATCTTTAAAGTTCATTTGATGGACTGTAAATTATTTTTAAAATTTTTCTTATAAATTGTTTTCTAAAAAAATAATTATATCTCACTCTATTTCTAATATCTATTATTCGAATATAATTTAAATATACTATTTCGCATATGCAAGATAGCCAAATGATGTTTTTTGCGGTTTGAACACAACCAGAGTTAAGAAAATGTAATAACTAATAGCGTTGGCGATTGTTCCAATTTAATTTTAATTAAATTTTTAGATATAATTTCATTAACCCTAAATAATTTTTAAAAATAATTTTATGTATTATGTTTTAAAAAAATAGTCATATCTCACTCAATTACGGTTATCTATTATTCAAATTTATTTTAAAATTAATATTTACGTTATACAAGATGACTCAATTGATCCTTTTTAAGTTCTGGACATAACCAGGGTTAAGAAAATAGAACAATTAATCATTATAGCATTGTCCGATTTGATTCCAATTTAATCTTTGAAGTTCATTTAATGGACTGTAAATTATTTTTAAAATTTTTCTTATGAATTGTTTTTTAAAAAAATAATTATATCTCACTCTATTACTGTTATCTATTATTCGAATAGAATTTAAATTTACTATTACGCATATACAAAATAGCCAAATGATGTTTTTTACGGTTTGAACACAACCAGAATTAAGAAAATATAATAACTAATAGCGTTAAAGATTGTTCCGTTTTAATTTTAATTTAATTTTTAGATATAATTTGATTAACCCTAAATGACTTTTAAAAATATTTTGATGTATTTTGTTTAAAAAGAATAGTCATATCTCACTCAATTACGGTTATCTATTATTCAAATTTATTTTAAAATTAATATTTAGGTTATACAAGATGACTCAAATGATCCTATTTAAGTTTTGGACATAACCAGGGTTAAGAAAATAGAACAATTAATCATTATAGCAATGTCCGATTTGATTCCAATTTAATCTTTGAAGATCATTAGATGTACTGTAAATTATTTTTAAAATTTTTCTTATGAATTGTTTTTTAAAAAAAATAATTATATCTCACTCAATTACGGTTATCTATTATTCATATTTATTTTAAAATTAATATTTAGGTTATACAAGATGACTCAATTGATCCTTTTTAAGTTTTGGACATAACCAGGGTTAAGAAAATAGAACAAATAATCATTATAGCATTGTCCGATTTGATTCCAATTAATTTTTGAAGTCCATTTGATGTACTGTAAATTATTTTTAAAATTTTTCTTATGAATTGTTTTTTAAAAAAATAATTATATCTCACTCTATTACTGTCATCTATTATTCGAATAGAATTTAAATTTACTATTTCGCATATACAAGATAGCCAAATGATGTTTTTTACGGTTTGAACACAACCAGAATTAACAAAATATAATAATTGATAGCGTTAAAGATTGTTCCGATTTAATTTAATTTTTAGATATAATTTGATTAACCCTAAATAAATGACTTTTAAAAATATTTTGATGTATTTTGTTTAAAAAAAATAGTCATATCTCACTCAATTACGGTTATCTATTATTCAAATTTATTCTAAAATTAATATTTAGGTTATACAAGATGACTCAAATGATCATATTTAAGTTTTGGACATAACCAGGGTTAAGAAAATAGAACAATTAATCATTATAGCATTGTCCGATTTGATTTCAATTTAATCTTTAAAGTTCATTTGATGGACTGTAAATTATTTTTAAAATTTTTCTTATGAATTGTTTTCTAAAAAAATAATTATAGCTCACTCTATTACTGTTATCTATTATTCGAATAGAATTTCAATTTACTATTACGGATATACAAAATAGCCATATGATGTTTTTTGCGGTTTGAACACAACCAGAGTTAAGAAAATGTAATAACTAATAGCGTTGGCGATTGTTCGGATTTAATTTTAATTAAATTTTTAGATATAATTTGATTAACCCTAAATAATTTTTAAAAATAATTTTATGTATTATGTTTTAAAATAAGAGTCATATCTCACTCAATTACGGTTATCTATTATTCATATTTATTTTAAAATTAGTATTTAGGTTATACAAGATGACTCAATTGATCCTTTTTAAGTTTTGGACATAACCAGGGTTAAGAAAATAGAACAAATAATCATTATAGCATTGTCCGATTGGATTCAAATTAATTTTTGAAGTTCATTTGATGTACTGTAAATTATTTTTAAAATTTTTCTTATGAATTGTTTTTTAAAAAAATAATTATATCTCACTCTATTACTGTTATCTATTATTCGAATAGAATTTAAATTTACTATTTCGCATATACAAGATAGCCAAATGATGTTTTTTACGGTTTGAACACAACCAGAGTTAAGAAAATGTAATAACTAATAGCGTTGGCGATTGTTCGGATTTAATTTTAATTAAATTTTTAGATATAATTTGATTAACCCTAAATAATTTTACTCTCACGAGATGTGT